>NC_134097.1:146787196-147987196 GCF_000715075.1 Nicotiana tabacum | reverse complement strand
ATTGCTCTATTTGCTGGTTCTTTAATCCCAGTGCTTGAGCATTGTTGGCAAGTCGATCCTGGAACAACTCCATTTGTCTTTCCATGCAGGCCATTGCATCGTAACAATGTCTTCTGTCGGCCTGGGCATCTCGTGCTTGTTTGATGATCCGATCATGTAGGGTGGAGTTCGTTTTCCTTAATATCCCGACGCTCATTTCATAATCCCTTATGACCTGTTGCAGACGCTGCCTCCGGGCCATTGTGCATTTTGCCCATCTGTCCTTCATCCTGGCCACGCGAGCTTCTGATTGCTCTAATTCTTCTTGGCTTTGGACGACCTGATTTTTTAAACCTGCTATCAACCTTTCGTCGGAGCGACGTCTCTGTCGGTCAATGTTACTTTTGCTGGCTTGGCGAAGGCGGGCCTTCAGGGTTTGGTTTTCTTGGGTTAGCTTGTTTCTTTCAGCCTGCTCTGAGGCGACTTGCACGTTGTTCTCAAATACAAGCCTTTCAACTTGTTGCTTTAATTTCCCGATTTCAACCCGGTAACCTTCTTCCCTTTTTAACCATCCCCATTGCTCCTGTGAATCATCCGTGAATTGTTGGACGTGAGCTCTTTTAGCAGGTCTCTGCCGAATCTGGAATCTTCTTTCGAACCAAGCATCGTACTTTGGGTCTACCTCACCTTTAGCTAGTTCTCGCACCATGGTCTTGGGTTTCAAGAATCTACATTCGTGCCACAGCTTTCTAATCTTTCCCTCGGGAAATATGACTCACGGGCTTAGCTCAATGGTGTGCTTGCTCAGGTCTTCATCAGTAGGGATTACTTGAAACCTGCCCAGCTGGCGCAATACCCGATGAGGAGCATATGGCTGGATGCTGCGAAGTCCCATTAAGAGAACATGACATTCTTCAGCTGCCATGTATATTACCTCTGTATCAACCAACCAGCCGAATGCCCATTCAATTTAGTCAGCTTTTGTTGACCTTAATCGTGTAAACCATGCTTCGACACCTTCAGGAAACCTGACGCCTGTCATGCGCTTCTCGAAGCCGCTGATACAATTCCTCCCGGTCAACCCGTGATTCATGTATCCTACTCGGTGATGGAGGTGATCTTGCATCCATAGCTGAAGTAACAGATTGCAACCCTGGAAGAACTTGCCTCTTTCTCGGCATATCGTCAAGGCTCGGTAGATTTCGGACAAAATCAAAGGAACAACAGTACTGTCGGTTCTTTTGATTGCAACGTCGGCCATCCCTACAGGCCTATCTCTATCTTTTTATCCTCCCGTGGACAGACCACGACTCCCAAGAATGCTGTGATGAAAGCCAAAGTACGTCTTGCTTCCCATTTGTTTCTGTTTCCGCCATGAGTTAGTCCAAGGTTTGGTTCCTCGAAACCTTGCGGAGTTCCGTATCGTTGATACAAGAATTGGAGAGCACAACGTCCTCTCGATAAATCGTCGTGTTGTACCTTCCGACTGACGCTTAGCAAATCCAGGAATGCGTGCGGAGATACCGGCCTTGGCGAAAGTAGGTATTGTCCTCTTAACCTTCCATTCAATCCCGCATATCCGGCGACTTCCTCTAGTGTCGGTGAAAGTTCAAAGTCAACGAAACGGAATACATTGCGGGTTGGGTCCCAAAATGATATTAGAGCTTCAAGAATATCTGTCTTTGGCTTAATACTCAGCAAATTGACAAAACCTCCCAATACTCTTCCCACTATCTCTTTGCTGTCGGCTTCCAAATCATTCCACCACATGTGGAGTTGTAGAGGGACCTCGCTGAGGGCCGAGAACGGTTTATTTTGCTCTGTGCCCATCCTGCACATTTATTAAGGTGATTTTTTAGGCGAAAACAAAAACCTTTATTTTGACTCCAAACAAAAAAAATCTTTGAAAAAAAAAACAATATATGTATTTATATACATGTGTATATATATATATATATACACATATATACTTTATGGTATATCATTATTGGTAAAATGAAAAAGGGAGTTGGACCCGATGAGGGTTGTCTACGTATCCCACATCCGGTGAGAATCAAACCGACGTAGTTCGGGTAATAAACTAAATAGTTTATAACTTGAAAATAAAGCAAATTAAAAGAAAAACTCATTCCTCATTATAAATTTATAACTTAAAAATAAACTAATTTTTTTTTTCTTCAGTATAACAAACTGTTAAAATATACCCAATTTCTCCTCTATTTGAACTTTATCATTTTTTTTTATAATATTTTTTTTTATTTTTTTATTTTTTTATTTTTGTAAAATTTTCCCAACATTCACAACCGGTCATCATGCATGTTCGAAGCAAATAAATGCACAAGCAGTGAGCAGGGTGCATCAGGATAGCCTTTTTTGTTTCAGGTTGCTATTCCTAGACGGACCTAACCCCTGTGTTGAGTCCCCTAAGTCAAAAATGCACATGATGCAAATAAGCGTTCCTACTAGGGATCCGGCATGAAGTTGAGTTATTCTAGGTTCAGAACCTGGGTGTTTGTTCTAGACCTGGCTTACCCGAGCGGACAGCTCGAGCCGAGGGGAGGGGCAGCATACCGGGAATACAGAAGCTTCACCGGCTTAGCAACTTGTCCGAACCTCGTTCTAAATTGGGATTTGACACTATACAGAAAAGAAGCCGTACGAAGTACGCCCTTCTTCATGATTTAGAAGACTCAGAGAGGATATGGGTTTCGGCACAATTTATATACAATTCACAAAATATCAAAGCGGTAAAGCAGTTAGTTAGCACATTGAGCATAGATCATGTAACAAAATCAGATAAAGCTGAATATAACAATTTATTTAAGCTCGAATTTCTAACCCTGAACCAGTGGTTCTGGGTCACAGACGTCCCCAGCAAAGTCGCCAGAGCTGTCACACCTCATTTTTCCGCTCCCGCGAGGGGCGTAGGAGTTTTTTCCAATTAAAGGACAATCGAAACGGGATTTGTTTATTTATTTCAGAGTCGCCACTTGGGAGATTTAGGGTGTCCCAAGTCACCAATTTTAATCCCGAATCGAGGAAAAGAATGACTCCATATTACAGTCTGCGTACCAGAAATCTGGATAAGGAATTCTGTTAACCTGGGAGAAGGTGTTAGGCATTCCCGAGTTCCGTGGTTCTAGCACGGTCGCTCAACTGTTATATTCGGCTTGAGTATCTGATTTTATACAAATATGAACTTATGTACAAATTTTATCTTTTAACCGCTTTATTATTATTGTTTTTAAAAGAAATGTGAACATCGCTTAAAACACATCTTTGGACTGCGTCACATGAAATGCACCCACAATCCGGAACATATTTTATTCGACGTTTTGGGATTTTGGATTTGGGTCGCATGAAATGCACACCCGAGTTTAAGAAGATAGATTATTAAAGGCGCGCCTAAAACAACCAGTGTCTTGTTATTTTGGGGAAGGCCGTAAAATTTACTAAACGGCACGTCCCTAATTCTAAGTAATTAAAGCACACATTTTTTTTGTGAGGGCCCCGCAATCTGTGCATTTTATTTGGCGAGGCTCATCTCGTCCTTATTTTAAAAGGATATCCTATAGCAACTACAATTCTTGTCGCGTTTGTCTCTACTAATTGAAAACAGAGATAGCCCTAGTTAATTACATGCTTGCAGGTTATTTATAGCAGGCTTCAAAATGCTTTTACAGAACAAGAAAACGTGGCTATGCGCACGGACAGCTAATCGAACATTATGGGCCCAAATCTAGCTCATGCGGGATGGGCCAGACCTGGGCTACTGTTTATCCGATGCGGGCCTGCCCGGTCTGTTTCGACCTAGGCTCGCCCCCGTGAGGTCGAGGAACGCAGACTTGTGCTATTTGTTATAAGGGTGTGGTTCGACAATTATAATGAGGCAGTTTATCAAAAGGAAACGAAATTAACTAACATGGATAGTTTTATGTTTTGACATACATTTAAGGACATGCCAATCACAAAAAAACACAACTCATTTCCAGGTTATAGCCTATTATACTGCCAATCCTCTTATCTGTCAAATTACACACCATATGATATTAAATTATCCTACATTTACATTCACTATATGAAATGACCAACTCCAGTACCCAACAAAAATGTAAACCAATACACTTTACATGACTCTCGATATAACAACTACATGTGGACCTAAACGTCTTCAAATCTTCTCTTTTGTATTCATGCTCAACTTTCAAGTTACATGGACAGTATTAGTCGTGTACCTGGTATAGAGGAACAAAAGCAGGAAAAGAAGAAAGGTGTCAGCAACAGGCAACCAAACAGCAACAACACAACAACAACAACCAGCAGCAATAACCAGCCACAATTATGAGGCCCTCAAGTGATAGAGCACCAAGCAGAAAATCCCAGAAAACAAGAGTAGAAAAACAACAGCAGGAAGCCCAGAATATTGAATGTAACAGCGCCAACAGTTTAACAATTACACACAGTTCAGCAAATAACAGCAATTGGCCAAGACAGCTTGGCCAGCTTAAATTCTTATGCTGTTTTCAGACAGTCTTGTTACAATGTTCTGAGATTTCTTTTTGTTTCTTTCTTTCAGCTTTTTTTTTTTTTTAATAAAACCTCCTCTCCAGGCTCCCAAAATTCTCTCTTTAAACGGAAGGTCTGCCTTTTTATAGCCTTCCCTTAGCACTTTACAGTCTGCTGGACAACTCAGAATTCCCCCTCCCTGCTGTTTTTCCACTCAGTTATTTTAAATAACCAGACCTCCCATGAGATCCCTGACAGCCCCTCTCTATTTTTGTTGTTAAAGTGTCCTAATCTCTTATTTATTTAGCCAAAGCATGGGCAGCAGGAATATAATCTGACAGCACATGCTGTCCAATTATTTTAATTCCTTAATAGCTAACCATACACATGTTGCCCACAATCTAAACCAAGAGAACATGTTATCCATTTAAAAATCACAGCCTGAACTGCAACTATAACACACCCTCAAATGTTTTTTTTTTATTCAATTTGAACAAATCTCAGGCAACACACTCAGTTCCTAATTGAATTCAACAAAATCTCAGCAGGCAAACCAATGACAAAGATCAGATTATCGCCATTCCAAACTGAACTAATTGACGACGTATATCGACTCGACTATACTAATTGTAATACATACAGTCGAAACCAATGATCATAAATCCAAAAGTATCAGCATGTGATTCAAATTGTACCGACATAAACCAAGTTGTACTGGGGACTAATTAATCGATCAAATTTAAATTCAACTGACTGCACAGCTTACAAACACACATCAAAATAAAGACGGGCTTGACCAAACACAGAAACCTTGGGCAAAATGGACGGGGCAGTCAGAATTCACAGCAAATCAACTACAGACAATTAACCATACAAACAGACCTTTAACTATAACAAAACACATGAAACCATAAAGTAAAAATACCTGGGAGTCTTGGAAAAGGAATCAGCAAATCCTAACTCGGATTTGAATCGATCTTTATTGGGGTTGAACGGGCTTTAATCGAAGTGTTCTCCACTGAGAACACTTCGATTAAGGTCCATTAGACCCTAATCGTCTGGTTCAAATGGACACCGACCGGACATCAGGATTTCTAGGGTTTCTAAAGGCGGATTTGAGATTTATGCTTTCCTGGTTAGATTCGGACCAAACCAAGCCTGGTTTGGTCACGAGGGAGGTCTGGGGAGTGTCTGGTACGAGTATGGTGTGGTTTGGTGTAGGTCATAGTTCGACTCAAATCTTCAAATGAAGATTCGAGAAGCTAAGGACTGATTCGAAGCAAAAGGATAGCAGATCCATGTTCAGGACAGTGAGGTGGTCCTAGGGTGTTCAGGAGGTGGTCACCGGCGTCCATGCCGCTGGCTTTAATAGCGAGGGAGATGGGGCGGCTAGGGTTCCTAATGGGAGGTCTGGGTTCGAGCTTGGGGACGACGGGAGGGGGGTGCTCGTATAGGGGGCTGGGTAAAGGGTTAGGTTTATATACGTAAAGAGTAATTAGATCCTGGCCGTTGGATGCATCGAGATTGATGGCCAGGATCTTTTACTTAAAACGGAATGACACCGTTTGGCCTCGGTTGGGGGGTCGGTTCGGACTGGTTCCTGGGTCGGGTTTGGAAATGAGTTACTGAAAGGGAATCCTGGGCCGTTGGATTGGCCTGGACGGATGGCTCAGATTAGATGGCCCATACGGCGTCGTTTTGGGGTCTCGCCTGGGCAGGCTTGTTTGGACCGGATGGTGGACGTGGTTTGGGCCTACTGTTTTAACTTTTGGCCCAATCCGAGTATCCTCATTTTCTTTTGCTTTTTCTATTTTAATTTAAACACAAAATTCCTAAATAAGACAAAGTAAAATTATATACCCACAGATTAACATTTAATAAAAATCAACCAATGATAAGAAACATTTATGCATATATTTTTTATTTTCTTTTCTTTTGGAGTAATTCCCGTGAAGCAAAAATCACGTGCTTACAAGTTTCCATAATTAGCTCTAATCGGTGAAATAATACCATAAAAATGAGTTTTAGGTTGAGCAATCCTACCTCCAGACGTTATCCCTTGAATCCCTCTTCAAAATCTCCTAAAAAGCTCCAAAACTGACTTGAAATGGTGAAGAACAACTCAAAAATCGCGAAGGAATCCTTTTATACCTTCTGGCCCAGGCATTTCGCACCTGCGGTCCAGCTACCGCTTCTGCGGTTCAAGACGCTGCATCCGCGGTGCTCACTTAAATGACCATTTCCGCATCTGCGGTTAAAAACCTCGCACCTGCGCTACCGCAGGTGCAACCACTCTACCGCATCTGCGGCTGCCTCTACGCTTCTGCGAGCCCGCACTTGCGGTCTCCTAGCTGTAGGTGCGGTTATGACAACAGACTACAACTCCAGCTGCCATTTCTAATTTCCATTCTTTCCTTCAACCACCCGAAATCACCCCGAGGCCCCCCAGGACCTCAACCAAGAGCACAAACAAGTCACATACCACCATCCAAACTTATACCAATCTTCAAAACACCTCAAACAACATCGAATCAACCAAAACACATCGGATTCAATCCTAAGCTTCCAAAATCTTCCGAATTATGCTTTTGATCAAAAAGTCTACCAAACCACGTCCGAATGACATGAAATTTTGCACAGACATCCCAAATGACCCAACGAACCTGCTGCGACTCCCGAAATTTTATTCCGATCCCTATATCAAAATCTCACCTATCAACCGGAAAACGCTAAAATTCAAATTTCGCCAATTCAAGCCTAAATCTACTTCGGATCTCCAAAACACATTCCGATCACGCTCCTAAGTCTCAAATCACCTCCCGAAGCTATCCGAACCATTGGAACTCACATCCGAGCCTTCTAACACATAAATCAACATCCGGTTGACTTTTCCAACTTAAGCTTCCTCAAAAGAGACTAAGTGTCTCAAACCTTACCAAAACCTCTCCGAACCCGAGCCGACCAACCCGATCACACATAGAACTGATAAACAAAGCAATAAGAAGCAGAAATGGGGGAAACAGAGCGGTAACTCATGAGATGACTGGCCGGGTCGTCACATAGCCGTTATACTGGTCTGGGTCGGTTAACAGGTTCTATAGTAAAATCCGTTGACCGGGTTTGACCGGGCCGGTTTACCGGTTGCCCCAAGGTAAACAGACCAACCCTCCTTATCCTATTAACCCAGCCCATCCGTCCCTTTTGTACCGGTCCGGGCCGGTTTCAGTTTCAACCAGTCTGGGTCGGTCCGGTACCGGGCTGACCCGGCCCGTCAAACACCCTTAGTTTACGCCCAAAAATTAGAATAGTAATGGGCCTACGCGTACCATGATCCAATCCAGACCAAATTCTCGTTACAATCTATTGCTATCTTCACTTCATCTTTTTCATCAACCCTTATAGAGGCTCATATGTTTGATATGTCTCATTTGTTCCATATTCACCCTTTCAAAAATTTCATATAAAGAAAATAAGAGAGGAACTTCTCTGAAAAGCTAGGCAATCAGTGGAAATATTTTTCTTGACAAAGAAATAATTTATGCCAAGATTTGATCTCTATCCTACATACAACATACGCTCGTACTTAATTTTGCGCAAGAGAACGGGTGTATTTGGTATGAAGAAATGTTTTCCAATTTTTTTATGTTTGGTTCGCTTAAATGTTTTGTTTTTTCCTTATTAATTGGAGGAAAATATTTTCCTCATCAAGAGAAAGGAAAATATTTTCCAAAACTTCTTCTCAACCCTCATCAACCCACCCCACCTCCTCTCTCCAGAAAAAGTTTTTTTTTTCTTCAAATTTCAGTTTTCCGTTACCATCCACCCTACTATCCCTCCACCCCATCCCACCCTCACCCCCACCCCCACGCCCCATCCCCTCCCGCCAAAACAATTATTTCTTTTACCTTTTTTTTTTTTTTGCAATTTCAAATTTCTGTTTTTTCGTTTTTCTGCACCACCCACTCCCACCCATCAATCCCCCCTCCACCCCACCCCGCACAAAATACTTTTTTTTTGTTATTTCAAATTTTTATTTTTTTCGTTTTTCTGTGCCCCCCCCCCCCTCCAATAAAATATTTTTTAAATATATTTTTCAGTTTTTTTATTTATCGGTTTAAAGGTTCAAAATTTTACAAGTTCAAAAGTTATGAGTTCGGAGGTTTATGTATTTGGAAGTTTACGGGTTTAGAAATTATAAAGTTTATGGGTTCGAAATTCCGCGGTTTCGAAAGTTTAGCGGTTCGAATGTTTATGAAATTTGTGGGTTCGGAAGGTTGTTGGTTTGAAAGTTTATGGCATCATGTTTATTATATCTTAATTATTTATGAATACTCTTGAAAAATTATTTTCCTTAATTCATGTACAAAACACCGAAAAATGAATAAAATTACTACTTGTTTTCCAAGAAAACATTTTCTTGGAAAATACTTTCTCAATAAAATATTTTCCTTTATACCAAACACACCCAATGTGTCAAATATTAGGAGTAGGTCAGAAAAATCAACCGCGACTTATAGCTTTATGGTAGCTCCTACTATGTGGTTCGATTTTCACTATCTACTTTGTTCATTTATCGATAATAAATTTAATAAAATAAAAATAAAATTATCATGGTGTAACTTAGGTGTGTCAAATATGTGGGTTGGACTGAATTTGGATGGGTTAAATAGGTTGAGTCAATAAAATTAACAGTTGCCCTTTTAGATTCTTTTATGTGGTACAAAAGAGGTTTCTTATTTTACTTTCTCAAATATAGAGCATCGATTTTCTCTTGTTGCCAAACACGCCCTTAAACTTGTAAATTGCATATAATTTTACATATGAAGATGTGGCCTACCGGTCAATGAAATTGGTGAAAAACATGAAAGACTAGGTGATTTTTTCCCATTTGTCTAAGCTTTGGTGGATAAAATTACCGATACGAGGTGAAATCGAGTTGCACAAGCGAAAATAAAAAGATAAAAACAGAAGAAAACCAATATATATATATATATATATATATATATATATATATATATATATATATTGAGGACCCTAAAATAATTTAATCGTGCCCTCTGAAAAAAAACAAATGCCCCAATGTTGCGCTGGTTTAGTAGGCTGCTCAAGACCCACTTCTTTACTTGCTGACCCTGGGTTCGAGACTCAAAGCACTAGCAATGCATTACCAAATTCTGGATCCGCCTCTGCCTGTGAGAAATATGTACTCGAAGAAATAGATCTTACCCTACTCCAGAGGAGTAGAGAGGCAAAATTTTTTATTTCATAATTAGTTAAAATCTGCAACATTGAAAGTAAAGGATGAACCATATACATGCGAAACCTGCAGCGTTGTAAATGCATTGTTTAAGTTGCTTGTGCGCTTGCATCTTTGATATGTTTGTTACCCTTGAGAATGAATTGTTGATTTATTATTTGTTTGTAGACACATCCATCACAGCACTGTGCACACTCAATTCCTTTTACAAGTTGTATTGGTAAAAATTAGACTTGTCATGTGGGTCTATTAAATGGCAATACGTGTCAGCAAAGTTTGAAGAAAAGTGAAGAATGATATGTAAAGATGATATGTGAAACATCCCCGGACCGACCATACTCGTACCGTGCCTGTTAGCCTTGAAACTGATCATCATGAAATAGCCTAGATCAGGTGCGGGAGAATATCTCATAATTACAAATGAGGAAGAAATCATTTAATCCCGGATTATATGGGATTTACTATCATTACACCATTAGTTACAAATCAATTATTAACAAATGCAATAAATGATTGTAACGGTGAGAACAAGGCAATCAATTATAAGATTGACTCAACAGGCACGGGATTAACTCATCAGTTATGAAATTAACTCATCAATTACGGAATTAACTCATCAGTTATGGAATTAACTCATCAATTACGGAATTAACTCATCAGTTACGGAATTTCAGCATTTACACGGCTGTTACAAATCTTCCAAAAGTAACAGATGGATCGAGTAAATGCTAATAATGGACCCATAATTCAAGGAGAATAGTTACTTAGATTTAGCCCTATAAATAGATATACTTTTACCATCATCAGGGGAATCTAATTTTATTCTCTACAATTCTATACATTTGTAATATTCATAGTGTCTTGCTCCAAAGGCAAGCCATAGTTCGGCCTTTCAAGCTCTGTTCGGCTCATTATCCTACCAAGGATCATTCAATAAGAATTCTTTCTTCTCTGCTTTATTTTTATTATATTATCTGTCATTGAATTTATTTTTCACTTCTCTATCACGTTGTATTAACGAAATTTTATATCTTTTGGATTGAATCGGTTGCTTGTGGCCCGTCATATAAAATTATTGCTTTGACCTTGAAAACTATTTTTTGGGTTAAATACAAGTACCGGTGAAATGATAGAATGTTACTGAATGCATATCTAACTATAGGGGTTTCTCATTGAGGTGTATGCATTAAACATATTTACTTGTGTCAAATGGGTTTGCTATAGATTGAAAAATAAATTTTGTTGCACGAGAAGGATGTATGTGATATTATCTAACCCATGGTGTTCATCTCATGGGATGAAAACTAATTTCGAACTGTTCTTCACTAAAACTACTTCCTTTGGACTCTTGGCACTATTTCTGTTTGGCGCTTTTTGTTGAAAGATTTGCCAGAAACAATTGTAATTGTGGTGGCCCCCGAAGACCCATTCAGGTATGCCATTATGTCTGTGGTATTGCTCAAGTAGCTGTGCAATTTAAAAGAGAGTTCATATGGCTATTAAATTTCTTTTAATATGATTCCTGGTATATACGTACACATACATTACATACAATACATACATTATGTGTGTGAGTCTGTGCGCAGATGCGTGTAGATAAAGGGCGACTGCTTATATTTAGATTTGTATTTTGATATTTATATTCAAATGCTCTATGGTATCCCTAAATAGAGTTTTTTGCTAAGTGATACTATTTATTCTTAATTCTATAAGTAACTTTCTTTTGAAATTTTTTCTGGAAATGCAAGTCTTGCCTGGACTAAGCAAAATTTTAAAAAAATCACTTAATAGATCCAATTTGAAATCAGAGACTACTAAATACTGATTGCAGTTTCATTTCATGTGACAGAGCTCATGATATATTTTGTTTGCCTGATCCTGATAGTCTGTTATTAGGAACTGTGAACTAACTGCTTTTCATGCTTTCATGATCATGAGTATTCTAAGAATGAAAGTCCAATAGATGAAGGTTGTTCTCATGTCATTATGGATGAAAAGATATTTGTTAATGTTGTAGACCTTCGCAAGCAAATATAAATGTTTCCGGGATGGTTGTATAGAGTGTATAAAGTGGTCATTACCTTCTTGTAAGTTCATTCACGATGATCCAAGAATACAACTTATTTGAGGTGAGCGATTGTATTTTTTTTATTTTTTAGTTTTTTTATCTTAGGCCCGGAATTTATATAGTACGTTAGGAGCGATGGTTTTTGGTTTTGCCATCCACATTATTTCTTCAAAACTATATTTCCTTGATTATTCAATAGCATTAGTTGTAACATGAGAAACAAGAAGACTTTTATCCATCTTTTATCTTTGGAAGGTTTAAACTCCCATTTGAGACTTGAATGTGAACTTTTAGGGTTAGGTGATATCATATTCACGTGCGTCTTTTTTTATATTTTGGGAAATCTATCGGTGGACAAATTTTTCTAAACATGATTTTTAGAGTTTGAGATTTGTTAATCTTGTTAAACTCACTTTGTTTTACGATAAAAAATTATGCGCATCGGGTGAATATGAATTTCAAACATTTAACCATGGTAAATTATATGTATTCTCACCTCACTAAATCACTTAACTATGATAAATTAATATGATTTGGTTAAACCACCGGCGCGCGTAGGTATTTGCCTTCATACCTCACTTCTAATTAAATATTTCACATAATTTGATAGGGTTGAACATCTATGTGGTATAAAATAACTACATGTAATCATTTATAGAGTCGGATTGATAATATGAAAAGACAACTTACATTCTACAAGAATTTAAAATACAATGATGCTGTTAATTTTCTATACTATATTAAAAGCATGAAGGCCCTTAGCAAATTATCGTTCGTCTTTTTTACCCTTTTAAAATATAGTTCATATTGGACAAAATAATCATTAGATTATTTTTCTGATATTTAGGAATAATCATTTAATTATTTTCCTAATATGTAGGAGTATTTATTTAATTATGTCTATAATATTTAAGAGTAATAATTTAATTATTTTTCTAATATTTAGAAGTTTAATTTTTTAATTCTAGAATTCCTGCACTTTTCAATCCAAAGTAGGAAAGTTTCGTCCACTTTTTAAGGGTTTGTTTTCTTCATAAAGTTTGCATTTAACTCCATTCTAACTTAGGAGTATTATATTAAAGAGAAAAAACATAAAAAGAAAAATTGAAAGGAAACATGTGAAAGATCTCGTGTATGTCAACGACGGAATTTTGTACTTATTTTCAACTTTTGTTTCATTCACTTATTTATTTTAGTGTTTGTACAATTCGTATAGCATTAGAAAATATCCAATTAAGAATTTAAATAATTTTGTAATTTATTAACTTCAAAATATTAAATATTAATAATAATAAAACTAGGATTGAAAGTAAGAAAATAGTATATATATATATATATATATATATATATATATATATATATATATATATATATATGATACAGAAATATAAATGTTATTTCTTTTTAATACTAAAAGTAATAACAGTAATAATGAATTAATAAATACATTTAGAATATATGAATAATGTATTTGACATCATATATTATATTCTAGAAGCATAATGTATGATTAGGTGAATAACAGATAAAACAAACGAATTACAAAAATTATAATTATGTGATTCCACAAAGTCGTTTGTTGAACAAGTTTTATTCCAAAAAGATTTAATAATGTACTATAAATTAAAATATTATTTAATTTTTTAATGTTTAAGACTATAATTAGATTACCTAAACTTTTTATTAGAATTTTCTATTTGAATTATGTAGGACTCCTACCTATCTATCTATCTATATTAAAAGAACGAAGACTTTCATCTAATTTTATTTTATAATTTAGGGCATATTAATATTATATTTATGTAATTTTAAGAATTTTATATGTAACGACCTAGCTGGTCGTTTTGCTTTTTAGAACCCCGTTCCCTTAGATAAGACTTTCCGTACGTGCTTTTACTGATTTATGACGTGCGGGAATGGTTGGTTCGGGATTTGGAAGAGTTTGGGTTGAAATCGGAACACTTGGTTCCTCAAGGTTGGCTTAAAAGGCCAAGTTTGACTTCGGTCGATGTTTTGAGTAAACGATCTCGGAATCCAGATTTGAATATTCCAACAGGTTCGTATGATGATTTTGGACTTGGGCGTATGTCCGGATCGAGTTTTGGACGACCCAGGAGCATTTTGGTGTCTAATAGTGAAAGTTGATTCCTTAAGAATTTTGAAGTTCTTAAATATTTGGTTTGGAGCGGGATTTTATGTTATCGATGTCCGAACGGAGTTTCAAGACCGGAAATAGTTCTGTATTGCCATTTAAGACTTGCACGCAAATTTTGGTGTCAATCCGAGTAATATAAGTGTTTCGTCGCATTGGAAGTAAATTAAAGAACTTGAAGTTCATAAGTTTGATTCAATTGGTTTTAGGGGGCTGATTCTTAGATTTAGCATTGATTCAGGCGTTCCGAGGGTTTGAGCGAGTCTGTTTTATGATTTCAAACTTGTCAGTATGTTTGGGAAGGTCCGGGGGCCCCGAGAGTCAATCAGACGAGGCTCGAGTGAAGTTGGAAAATTTGGAAAGGAGTTGAAGCTCCAGTCTTTTGTCATAACCGCACCTGCGGTTGGTTAGCTGCAGGTGCGAGACCGTAGAAGCGGTCGTTCTCTCGCAAAATTGGCCAAGGCAGGCCAAGCCCAAAACCGCAGAAGCGGCTAATCTTTCGCAGAAGTGGAGCCGCAGAAGCGGAGCTGCAAAAGCGGTTTTCTCCCCGCAGAAGTGGCCCAGCTGAATTTTCGCAGATGCGGTGGGCGGAGGTGCGACCCAGGACCGCAGATGCGAAAATCACTAAAGTAGTGACCTTCATTTATTGCGGGCGTTAGCCATTTTTGGCTCATTTCCACTCATAAGTTGGGAGATTTTGGGGCTCTTGAGAGAAGATTTTCACCTAGCATCTTGAGATAAGTTATTCCTACTTATTTTGAGTTTAATACTTGGGTTTTGGGTAGATTAACACATACAGATTAGTGAAAAATTACGGGATTAGAGTAAAACTAGGGTTTTGATAAAAAACAAGATTTAACCACGAAATTTGTTATGAAATAAAGTAGAAATCATATATTCTTGATCTCTAGGTTATAGAGAACAACTTTTTTCGAAAATTTCCGGAATCCGAGCACGTGGGCCCGGGGATGGAGTTTAGGAAACTTGTGTTTACGGTTGGAAAATTACTTTAATAGTTTGAATGCGAACTTGTGAGCATGTATTGACTAGTTCCTACTTCGTTTAATTAGTTTTGGATCGTTCGGCTCCAAATTGAGTGTTTGAGCACGTTCTTGATATTGAAAGTACGCTTTGGACCAAGGTGAGTCTCCTTTCTAACCTTATAATAGGGAATTGTCCCCATAGGTAAAATAATTGAATAATTTGCCACTAAATGCGGGGGTTACGTACGCACTAGGTGATGAGTCCGTGCATAGCCACTATTATGCTTAAGTCCGGGTAGTCTAGAACCCAAAAGTATGCTTTATGTGTTATTCTTGTCACTTTATGGTCAATTTAGATTGCTTAAATTATGTTGAGTGTGATAAATGAATTTATAAAGAGGAACATCATTTTCTTGACCTTTTAAAGAGAAGTTGACATTTCTTTGAGTAATTTTTTCCCTGAAATATTTCTATCTGACTGTTTGTTGTGTTTAATTATATTTGACCGCGTCACATGAATGATTCGCGAGCGGGGTAATAGATGCATCTATGATTCGCGCTGTTCGACCCTCCGGTAGTGCACACTTTATTTTCATGTTAGATGGGGGCCGTGCGAGCTCGACACTATTTGAGCATGTTTCTTGCTCGGTATTTTTGTGATTTGAACTGTGTTAAATTCCCCGAAATGATGGCTATATGTGATCTTATCTAGGAAAGAACCCATCACTTCTTGCTATAAATTATTATTTATTTGTGACATTCATGCTTAGAATAACACTTTCTTATATCATTTGACCCTAGTAAATGTCAAGTCGATCTCTCATCACTACTTCTTCGAGATTAGGCGGGATACTTGTTGGGTACATATTGTTTATGTACTCATACTACGCTTCTGTACTTAATTGTACATGATCTTAGGAAGGTACATCTGGCTACCAGTCTGGTACGCATTCTTTATCGTAGACCGAGATTCCACGATGAGCTGCTCCCTTCCTATGCCGTTCAGCAGCATGATGGAGTTTCTCTTTGCTTTTGGCTGTTTATTCTATTTCAGACAGTAGGATAGATTTATTCTTTTGTATATTCTACTAGATGAGGATATACTTATAACACCAGGTCTTGGCATACACATTGGTAGACTATTCTTTTGGATTGTATAATTATTGTTGTACGTTGCTAATTATCACTTGTTTTAAATTCAAATTAAGAAATTGCTATAACTATTTTAGTAAAGTAAAACTAGAACTCACTAATATTTCCGCGTTGGCTTGCCTGACAACGCTGTTGGGCGCCATCACGACCTGTAGTGAAATTGGGTCGTGACAACATGGTATCAGAGCACTAGGTTCACGTAGGTCTCACAAGTCATGGGCAAACCTAATAGAGTCTTGCAGATCAGTACAAAGACGTCTGTATTTATCTTCGAGAGGCTATAGGGTGTTAGGAAACTACTCTTTATTCATTTCCTATCGTGCAGTGGTTAGTATACTAAATTTTCCTCTTCTATTCTCTCACAGATGGTGAGGACGCGCATGGCAGATGTTCCAGACCAGGGAGGAGCCCTTCCCCCCGTTGCTAGAGGCCGAAGCAGAGGCCGGTGGAGGGAACTGGCCTTAGGTAGGGGACGAGGGCATCCCAGAGCTGTCCCAGTAGCACCACTGGCAGATCCTACGAGAGATCCTACCATTGAGGAGCAGGGAGAGGTGCCCGCAGCTGAGCCTACCCTGGTGGACTTTATGACAACACCGGGTTTCCAGGAGGTCACGGACCGTATGCTACTATTCATGGACACCAAGACTCAGGTTGGTTTATTTCCAGCGGATCCAGCTATATCACAGGCGGGAGGGGGGAGCATAGACCCATACTGCTCAGGCTCCTGGGCATGCAGCTGTAATGTATCAGACTCCGGGTGCACTACCCGCGGATGGGGCTCAGCCAGTTGGTGCAGTGGTACCCGAGCCTTGACCAGCTACGGATGGGGATCCGCAGAAGTTATTGGACAGATGGACCAGGTTACACCATCCTATCTTCGGGGGTGAGCGTCATGAGGATGCCCATGATTTCATTGATAGGTGCAGAGACAGACTGTACAACATGAGGATATTGGAGTCGCATGGGGTTGACTTTACTACTTTCCAGCTGGAGGGCAGGGTCCGTAGATGGTGATAGTTGTATGTTCTTGGCAGGCCAGCAGGTTCTCCTCCCATCACTTGGGGTTAATTCACATAGTTATTCCTGGACAGGTATATCCCACCCTCCGAGAGGGAAGAGCTACTGTATCAGCTTTAGCAGCTTTAGTAGGGTCAGATGTTTGTGATAGACTAGGTTTTCTGAGTTATCCCGCCATGCACTGATGATACTTCCTACTAACGCAGAGAGGGTGTGGAGGTTCATTGCAGGGTTGCATTCTGGAATTAGGGCCACCATGGCCCGAAAGATGGAGATGGGGACTCCTTATCAGCTAGTAGTGGAGATTGCTCGGAGGATTGAGGGCTACCGTCTGAGAGGTAGAGAGCAGGCGCAGGAGGACAAGAGGGCCCGATTCTTTGGAGAGTTTAGAGGTGTCCCGGCTACGGACAGAGGTCAGTTTGGGAGGGGTTAGCCTAACAAGCCCCCATATTCAGCACCACCAACTCCTCGAGGTGCTCCAGCACGCCCCTATTTCAGCGCCATCACAGAGAGTTCCTACCGTCTGCCAGCTATTCAGGATTCCTCCAATGGGCATTCAGGTCCCTAGGGTTCTTTTGGTTCTATTTCAGTGCTATGCCAGAGAGTTCATACCATCCACCAGCTATTCAGAGTTCCTCCGGTGGGTATTCAGGCTATCAGGGCCAGGCTTTCAGATAGCAAGAAATGGTGCCGAGAGGTTGTTATGAGTGTAGAGATCAGGGTCACACAAAGAGGACCTACCCCAGACTTCGGTGCAAGGCAGTATAGTAGGGTCAGCAGCCCATGATTTCAACACCGCTTGCCCAGCTTCCCAGAGGTAGGAGACAGACGGGTAGAGGTCATCCTAGAGGTGGAGGTCAAGTAGGCAGAGGTCAGCCAGCTACTGCTCAGTCAGGTGGAGGCCCTCCAACCGGCCCTCCAGCCAGATTCTATGCCCTTCCGGCCAGACCATATGCATTGGCCTCAGATGTCGTTATCACAAGTATCATTTCCATATGAGGTAGAGATGCTTTAGTGTTATTTGATCCAGGGTCCACTTATTCATATGTGTCATCTTTATTTGCTCATTTCCTGGTTATTCCTCATGAGCCTTTGGGCACTCCTGTTCATGTGTCCACTCTTGTGGGCGATTCTGTGGTTGTGGATCGGGTCTACCGGTCCTGTATGGCCACATTTTACGGTTTTGAGACTAGAGAAGATCTCATGTTGCTTGACATGACCGACTTTGAGGTCATCCTAGGCATGGATTGGTTATCTCCATATCACGTCGTCCTTGATTGCCATGCTAAGTTTATTACATTAACAATGCCAGGGTTTCTAAGGTTAGAGTGGAAGGGTTCCACAGTTGATCCATCTAGTCGGGTTATTTCTTTTCTGAAGGCTCAACATATGGTCGAGAAGTGGTGTTTAGCTTATCTATATTATGTTCGGGACACCATCGCAGAGTCTCCGATGATTGATTCAGTTCCAGTAGTCTGGGAGTTTGCTAATGTGTTTCCTTCTGACCTTCCTGGCATGCCACCGGATCACGATATTGATTTTTGTATTGATTTAGCCCCAGGTACCCAGCCTATATCTATTCCACCATACCGTATGTCTCCGAATGAGTTGAAAGAGTTGAAGGAGCAACTTGAGGAGTTGTTAGCAATGGGGTTTGTTAGACCAAGTGTGTCACCTTGGGGTGCACCAGTGTTGTTTGTAAAGAAGAAGGATGGGACCATGTAGATGTGCATTGATTACCGCTAATTGAACAAGGCTACTATCAAGAACAAGTACCTGTTGCCGCACATTGATGATTTGTTTGACCAGTTGCAGGGTGCTAGGGTGTTCTCTAAGATCAACTTGAGATCAGGGTACCATCAGTTGAGGATTCAGGACTCAGATGTTCAAAAGATTGCTTTCCGTACCAGATATAGTCATTATGAGTTTCTGGTGATATCATTTGGCTTGACTAATGCCCCAGTGGCGTTTATGGACTTAATGAACAGAGTGTTCAGACCTTATATTGATTCCTTTATCATCGTCTTCATTGACGACATCTTGATATACTCACATAGTCTGGGGGAGCACGAGCAACATTTGAGAGTAGTGCTTCAGACCTTGCGAGAGCAGAAACTATATGCTAAGTTCTCCAAGTGTGAGTTTTGGCTAGAGTCAGTGGAATTCTTTGGGCATATTGTGTCAAGAAAGGTATTAAGGGGGATCTCAAGAAGATTGAGGCAGTTCACAGTTGGCCACGTCCTACTTCAGTGACCAAGATCAGGAGCTTCCTGGGGTTAGCAGGTTATTACCGATGATTCGTGCCGGGCTTTTCATCTATTGCATCACCTCTGACTAAATTGACCCAGAAGGGTGCTCCTTTTCGCTGGTCTGATAATTGTGAGGCGAGCTTTCAGAAGCTCAAGACGGCTTTGACTACAACACCAGTTCTTGTGTTTCCTTCCGGCTTAGGGATGTATATGGTATATTGCGATGCTTCATGCATTGTATTAGGTTGTGTATTAATCCAAGAGGGGCGAGTTATTGTATATGCTTCAGCGCAGCTAAAGATTCATGAGAAGAATTATCTTGTGCACGATTTAGAGTTGGCCGCAATTGTTCATGCTCTTAAGATATGGAGGCATTATTTGTATGGGGTGTCATATGAGGTTTATACTGATCATACAGCTTACAACATTTGTTCAAGTAGAGGGATCTCAATTTGAGGCAGCGTAGATGTCTTGAGTTACTGAAGAATTATGACATCACCATTCTATATCATCCGGGTAAGGCAAATGTGTTCGCGGATGCCTTAAGCAGGAAAGCATAGAGTATGGGTAGCTTGGCATTCATTCCAGCAGAGGAGAGGCCACTACCCTTGGACATTCAGTCCTTGGCTAACAGACTTGTGAGGTTGGATATTTTAGAGCCCACCCGAGTCCTTGCGTGTGTTGTTGTACAGCCTTCATTATTAGGGCAGATCAAGGCCCGACAGTTCGATGATCCACATTTGGCAGTTCTCAGAGAGACAGTGCTATAGGGTAGTTCCAAGGAGGTTTCTATTGGCGAGGATGGTGTTCCGCGACTCCGGGGTCGCCTATGTGTTCCTAATGTCGATGGTCTGAGGGAGAAGATTCTATATGAGGCACTCAGTTCATGGTATTCCATTCATCCGGGTGCTACGAAGATGTATCGTGACTTGAGGCAGCATTATTGGTGGCGGCGGATAAAGAAAGACATAGTGGAGTATGTGGCTAGGTGTTTGAATTGCCAGCAGGTTAAGTATGAACACTAGAGGCCAGGTGGCCTACTTCAGCAGATGTCTATCCCTGAGTGGAAGTGGGAGCGCATTACCATGGACTTTGTAGTTGGGTTGCCCCGGACCTTACGGAAGTTTGATACAGTATGGGTCATTGTGGACAGGTTGACCAACTCGGCACACTTTATTCCGGTTGTGACTACTTATACTTCAGAGAGGTTGGCTAAGATTTACATTCGGGAGATAGTCCGGTTGCACAGTGTGCCTATTTCCATCATATCAGATAGAGGCCCTCAGTTCACTTCCCATTTCTAGAAAGCCGTTCAGAGTGAGTTGGGGACCCGTGTGGAGCTCAGCACAACATTTCATCCTCAGAACGATGGACAGTCGGAGCAGACAGTTCAGATTTTGGAGGACATGTTTAGAGCATGTGTGATTGACTTTAGAGGGCAGTGGGATTAGTTCTTGCCTTTGGCAGAGTTTGCTTACAACAACAGCTATCAGTCCAGCATCGAGATGGCTCTATTTGAGGCTTTATATGGTCGGTGATATCGTTCTCCTATTGGGTGGTCTGAGCCTGGTGAGGCTAAGTTATACAGTATAGATTTGGTGAAAGATGCCTTGCAAAAGGTAAAGATGATTCAGGAAAGGCTTCGCACAACACAGTCCAGACAAAAGAGTTACACAGATCAGAAGGCACGTGATGTATCATTCATGATTGGCGAGAAGGTTCTCTTGAAAGTCTCGCCAATTAAGGATGTTATGAGATTCGTGAAGAAGGTCAAGTTGAGCCCAAGGTTTATTAGCCCATTTGAGGTGTTGAGGCGAGTTGGAGAGGTTGCTTACGAGCTTGCTTTACCTCCCAGCTTATCAGGAGTTCATCCAGTTTTTCACGTGTCTATGCTTCAGAGGTATCACGCCGACCTGTCCTATGAGCTAGACTTCAGCACTATTCAGCTAGATGAGAGATTGGGATACGAGGAGGAGTCAGTTGCCATTGTTGATAGGCATGAGTGCCAGTTGAGGTCCAAGAGGGTTTTTGCAGTAAAGGTCCAGTTGAGGGGCCAACCAGTCGAGCAGGCGACTGATAAATAGGGATTTTGATACATTTTATACTCCTTCTTGCTTATGTTTTGATTAGAAATTTGTACAAAATAGTCCCAAAAGGCTCACAAGTTGTGCTTGATTGCAGGTTTAATCAACAAAGTGACAAGACGTCAAAGATCAGCTCAAAAATGAGTGAAACTTGCACAAGTACCAAGATAAGACAAAGCTCAGGCAAAACAGGCCCAATGCGGCCGCACACCATTCTGTGTGGTCCGCACAAGTGAGGTTCAGAGAGGTTGATTTCCAAGCCAACAGGCAATGCGATCGCATGAGATTTAATGCGGTCCGCATTAGAGTCACTGCGGACGCACTCGATTTAGTATGGTCCGCAGAACCAAGGATCAGAGAAGTGCCAGTTTGGAGATTTAAGACAATGCGATCCGCGCTCCATTTCATGCGGACTGCACTATAAGCCACCGCAGCCGCACACGATTCCATGCGGTCCGCATTGCCCGAGTTTAGAGAGTTGGATTTTCAAGTTCAGAGCCCTAGTACGGCCACACGTGATTTTGTGCGGTCCGCACTAACCCAGCAGTGGTATTTTTGTCCAGATTTTCCAGCTTAGTATAAATAACTTCTTTTCCCATTTTTGGGTCATCAAATAGATTTTGTACTAAGCTGCGCTCGTGGCTTCGATAGTTTAAGCTATTTTGAGCAATTTTAGCTTCATTTCAACATTGAATCTTCTAGTTTATCTTAGCAATTAATTAATATGAGTTTTTCTTCATCTATTCTTTGTTTTCTTCTTCAATTATGAGTATCTAGACCCATAAGCTAGGGTTGTGGCTCAACCCTAGTGTGGGTAATTGATGAGTCTTGTGTTTTAGGGCTAGATTGACTATGGGTATTTGATATTTGGGCCAATTTCATGTTTAATTGCTGAATTGGTGGTTGCAAACACAAATTTATATTTAGTTGACTTTGGCTCTTCTTGAGAAAGAGAGCCTAAGTCTCTGAAATTGGTCCAACAAGGAATTGGGGCGTACACAAGAGATTGATAGCCCCAATTAAAGGTTAAACCTAGAGATAGTAATACTCTACTTGAACCTTGATTGCTTGTGCAAATTTGCATACCCAATTGGTCTTGAGAAAGTCAATTCGGGCAAAATGACTCGAACTACCGAGAGGTGTAGAGTGGGTAAAATAGTGCAACGGTTATATCATACTCCCCAAATATGTCAATCATGCCTTAGACTCAAGTATCCGTCAATTGACCACTTAGGCGAAAGTCACTACCCTAGTGCCTTTTAATCATTTGAACAACTCGCAATAGTTTAATCTTAGCTTACTTTAGTTTAATTTAGCATTGTAGTTTTATATAATTAAAGTAAATCAAAAACCCAAAAAATTTAAGAAGTGCAATTTGGAACACATACACAACTCCAATTTAGATAGACACCCGACTCCAACTTCTAGCTCCCTGTGGAAATCGATCCCGACCTTAATCGGGTAAAAGCTGCTTTGACCCTCTCTCGCTACTCAATAGTAGTACAGGGTTGGCTTCGATCACCTTTTTGGCGCCGTTGCTGAGGAGCTAACGGTTTTGCCTATCTATCTAACTAATTTTGTGTATTGTGCTACTTTCTTTCTTTGTTATTAATTTGTGTGTGTAACAACTTCAGGTACCAAATGGCAGCAAACAACGCCAATGACCCTCTTGAAAATGTGATTATGAGGGAGGAGGTAGATGACGTCAGAGATGATGAGGTGCCTCTTGTACCTCAAGGACAACGCAGAGGCCGCCAGGCCAATGCTAATGCAAATGACAATATTCCAAACCCTCCTCCGCCACCTCTAAGAGTGGCTCCTAGAGTTCTTCCGAACCAAGGCTATGCAAGTGCTATTGTCCCACCCCGAATCTGGGCGGGCAATTTTCAAATAACCAATGTGATACTGACTTTTCTAGAGCAGCGTGGGTATTTCACGGGCACTGCAGATCAAAATGCTTACAAACATCTCAAGGGATTCGTGGATACATGTTGGGGGAGTAAGCAAAGTAATGTGTCTGAGGATGCTCCCCGGTTGAGACTCTTCCCATTTTCACTTAGAGGGAAAAACTTGATTGGCTTGAGCGACTTCCCAACCATTCCATCACTACTTAGGATGAGTTGCCAGATAAGTTTATTGCAAAAATTTTCTCACCGGGGCATATGGCTACATTGAGAGATGAGATCTTGGCGTTCAAGCAAGAGCCCACGGAACCTTTGCATGAGATTTGGGAGCGTTATAGAACAATGGTGAAGGAATGCCCCAACAATGATATGACAGAGGCGATGATCCAACAGACTTTCTACCGGGGTATTAACACCAGCATAGTGAACCAACTTGCTGGGGGCAACTTCATGAAGCTGTCTTATGATGAGGCTTATGACATTCTTGACGAGATGGCTGACACTTCTTTCGCTTGGCAAAGTAGAGCCAATGTGCCCCAGGGTGACCCCATGGTTATTCATTTGCACAAGGAATTACATGATCATGGGCAAGCTATAGCTGAGTTAACAACTACAATAAACCAACTAGCAAAGGCACAGTTGCAACAAGTTCAAAATCCTCGCCAAGTGAATGCCATGGAGGTTGTTAACGTGCTTGTCAATAAAAGAAGACAAAGAGGTCAACAGAACCAAGGGAATTCGGAGCAATTTGACAATGATTATGGTGGATTTCAAAATGATGGTTATGATGAACAAAGTGAAGAGGTGCAATATGTGAATAATTATCAAGGCTAAAGAGGCAATTCTTCCAACCAACAACAATGGAGACCCCAAGGCAATTGGGGCAATCAACAACAAGGCAATGGTAATTGGGGGAACAACAACCAAAACAACAATTGGGGCAATCAGAACAACAATCAAAACAACCAAGGAAATTGGAATGGTAATAACAACAATTGGGGTATTAATAACAATCAAGGTGGATGGAACAATGGAAACCAAGGAAACCGGGGGCAAGGCTTTCAAAGGCCCCCAATGTACCAACAACTGAACAATCCACCCCCATTTCCATCTCAAGGTCCTAGTTCTTCTAGAAATTATATGGGTAGAATTGAAATGATGTTCGAACAGATGATAAAGAAGAATGCAGACTTGGATGCTCAGTTGGCTTCCCACAATACCTTTATCAGAAACTTGGAGGTGCACTTAGGCCAAATCTCATAGTCTTTAAATACTCGCCCTAAGGGTGCTCTACCAAGTGATATGGTAGTGAACCCGAAGGGTAGGAACAATTATGTTATGGCGGTAACAACAAGAAGTGGGAGAGGCGGTAATGTGCATGCCTCCAAACAAAAGCAAATTGTGGATAATGATGTTGCGTTGCAAGAAGATGAAGTTCCTTTGGTGGTTGAAAATGTGATTGATGAAATGTGAATGAAGAATTGAGGGTTGATATTCAAGATGTCGAGGTGGAAACTCAAAATGATGTGAACCCGTCTAGGGAACACATAATAGACATGTCGGAGTCGGTTGTGCCTAAAACTAAGGCTCATTTGCCAAGGCCACCTCCACCTTATCCTCAAAGGCTCACAAAGCAGAAAAATGAGAATAAGTTTAAAAAGTTCATTGACATGATGAAGAGCTTATCCATTAATGTACCTTTGGTGGAGGCTCTTGAACAAATGTCGGGCTATGCTAAATTTATGAAAGACTTGGTAACAAAGAAGCGGTCTATAGATTGTGAAACTATAAAGATAACTCACCAAGTTAGTGCAATAGTGCATTCAATGGCCTCGAAGCTTAAAGATCCCGGTGCTTTTACCATTCCTTGCACCATTGGAAGTGCAGATTTTGCTAAACCTCTATATGATTTAGGTGCTAGTATCAATTCGATGTCTCACTCAGTTTTCAAAACCTTGGGTACTAGGCAACCTAGGCCGACTTCCATGAGATTACAAATGGCGGATAGATCAATGAAGAGACCAGTAGGTATTATTGATGATGTTCTTGTTCGGGTGGACAAATTTATCTTTTCAGCTGACTTTGTAATCTTGGACTGCGAGGTAGACTATAAAGTTCTTATCATATTGGGAAGACCTTTCTTTGCCACGGGGAATGCCTTAGTTGATGTGGAAGTATGGGAACTCACCTTCCGGGTGGGTGATGAAAAGGTGGTCTTTCATGTGTACAATCAATGAAGCAGCCCAATAGTACCGAGGTGTGCTATTTTGTGGACCTCGTTACAGCAGTGATAATTGATGACACCAGTGCAATGATCAATGTGGAGGACCCATTGGAGGCTGTATTATTGAATCTTGATGTCAATGAGGATGCAAGCCGAGTGGAGTGCGTGAATGCTTTACATGGAATGGGCTCTTACTCTTATGAGCCTAGGAAATTATCTTTGGACCTTGAGAATAGAAAGACTCCACCAACAAAACCTTCAATTGGGGAGATTCCGGTGTTAGAGTTGAAACCACTGCCTCCACACCTCAGGTATGAGTTCTTAGGCTCAAATTCTACTTTTCCAGTTATTCTTTCTTCTTGCCTTACTAACATATAGGTTGATGCCACATTGGCGGTACTTCAAAAGAGGAAAAAGGCAATTGGATGGACTTTAGCTGATATTCGGGGGATCAGCCCTGCATTCTATATGCACAAGATTATTCTGGAAGATGATGTAAAGCCCTCCTTGGAGCATTAATGGAGGTTGAACAAGGCAATGCAAGAAGTGGTGAAAAAGGAGGTGATCAAGTGGTTGGATGTTGGGGTTGTGTACCCCATCTCTGATAGCTCGTGGACTTCACCGGTGCAATATGTACCGAAGAAGGGTGGCATGACCGTGGTTGCAAATTCACAAAATAAGTTGATTCCTACAAGAACCGTCACCGTTTGGAGGGCATGCATGGACTACCGCAAGTTGAATAAAGTGACCCGCAAGGATCACTTTCCGTTGCCTTTTCTTGATCAGATGTTAGATCAACTTGCTGGGTATGCCTTCTACTGTTTCTTGGATGGGTATTCTGGGTACAACCAAATCTTGATTGCTCCGGAAGATCAGGAGAAGACCACATTCACTTGTCCATATGACACATTTGCCTTTTCTAGGATGCCTTTTGGGTTGTGTAATGCACCGGCTACATTTCAGCAGTGTATGATGGCCATTTTCACCGATATGGTGGAAGACATTTTGGAGGTGTTCATGGATGACTTTAGTGTTATGGGGGATTCATTTGATGACTGCTTGAAAAATCTTGATAGGCTCTTGGCCCGTTGTGAATAAACCAATCTTGTTCTCAATTGGGAGAAATGCCACTTTATGGTGGAAGAGGGGATAGTTCTTAGGCATAAAATTTCAAAGCATAGTATTGAGGTAGACAAAGCAAAAATTGATGTAATTTCAAGGCTCCCTTCCCCTACATCTGTCAAGGGAGTTTGAAGTTTTCTTGGGCATGTGGGGTTCTACCGGAGATTTATCAAAGACTTTTCGAAGGTAGTGAATCCCTTGCGCAAGTTGTTGGAAAATGATGCTAAGTTTGTGTTTGATGAAAAATGTATGCAAGCCTTTGAACTTCTCAAGCATAAGTTGACCACACTCCTATCATTACTGCACCTAATTGGAGCTTGCCCTTTGAGCTCATATGTGATGCGAGCGATGTTGCGGTTGGGGCGATTTTGGGTCAAAGAGTGAACAAAATATTTCTTCCGGTGTACTATGCGAGCAAGACAATGAATGATGCTCAAGTGAACTACACAGTGACCAAAAAAGAACTTTTGGCTATTGTGTTCGCAATGGAAAATTCCGGTCGTATCTTATGGGTGCTAAGGTTATTATTCTTACCGACCATGCCGCACTCCGGTACTTGATGACGAAGAAGGATTCCAAAGCTAGACTGATGCGATGGGTCTTGTTGCTTCAAGAGTTTGATTTGGAGATTGTGGACCGAAAGGGTAGTGAGAACCAAGTGGCGGACCACTTGTCCCGCTTGGAAGAAGAGGGGAGGCCTCGTGACGGCCTAGAGATCAATGATTCATTTTTCGACGAACAACTCCTTTCGGTGTCGATGAATGATATGCCATGGTTTGCCGATGTTGCTAATTTCCTTGTTACTGGTATAATCCCGTGTGAGCTCTCTTCTAACCAAAGGAAGAAGCTCAAGCGGGATAGTTTGGATTTCTATTGGGATGAGCCGTACTTGTTCAAGATTTGCACGGATGGTGTGATCAGAAGGTGTGTCCCGGAGGAAGAGCAATTGGGTATCTTGGAGGCTTATCATTCTTCTCCCTATGGTGGCCATCATGGTGGGGCGAGGACGGTTTCCAAAGTTCTTAGTTGTGGGTTTTATTGGCCAACTTTGCTCAAAGATGAGGGTGATTTTGTGAAGAGATGCGATGAATGTCAAAGAGCGGGTGGAATTTCGAAGAAAGATGAGATGCCTCTCAATACCATCCTTGAGGTTGATATTTTTGTTGTATGTGGCATTGATTTTACAGGCCCGTTTGTTAGCTTGTATGGGAACACATACATTCTTGTGGCGGTGGACTATGTTTCAAAGTGGGTTGAAGCCGTGGCTTTGCCTAACAATGAGGTCCGTAGTATTGTTGCATTTCTCAAGAAGAGTCATTTTTACAAGGTTTGGTACTCCTCGTGCAATCATAAGTGATGGGGGGTCTCATTTTTGCAATAGAGCTTTTGACACTGCTTTCAAAGTATGGTGTCAATCACAACTCCCTATCATCCTCAAGCAAGTGGTCAAGTTGAAGTCTCCAACAGGAAAATCAAAAGCATATGTCAATGCAAATAAGACCGATTGGTCAAAGAAGTTGGATAATGCTTGTAAGCACGTAATTTTTGACTCGCACACTTTTAAAGTTAGTTTGGTATCTTTAGTGTTTTAATATACTTACTTGAGTTATTCCAATTAGATTATAATCTACTCTTATTTTTAAATTTTAGAATATAAAGTCAAAAACACAAGGATAGTTTATTTATAATATTTTTCATCTTACTATATTTTTCATTTTAGTATAAGATCATCAACACTTCTATAGTGATATTAATTTAGCTTTACCATGACTTTTAATCTACTCTTTCTTACTTTTATTTTAATATAATGCTTGAAAATATTAAAAAAAAGTGTAGTAATAAAAATAGTTTTAATAGTTTATTTAATTAACTAAGATTAATTAATATATTTGTAGGATTTTAATTTTAATTTTTGTTTTTGTTTTTGTTTTGGTTCAACAAGAATTCATAAGGCCCAATCCAGATTTTTCACTCAATTCCAACACCCCTTAGCCCAAAATCGGACAACCCAGACCAACCCAATACCCCTGACCCGCTTTCAACCCTTGACCCCCCCCCCCCCCCACTTTACATTAAATCTCAACCATTGATTTAATTTCATCCAAAGGCCCATATTAACTTCCCCAAACCCATAAGACCCCAAATATAACCCTAAATCCCCTAACCCTAATCCCCCTCTTCCAAGCAGCCGCACACCCTCACCCTAATGATTCTACCGCGCCAGCTTCTCAAACTCGCCGGAATCGGGCGAGTCCACTCACCCAACTCGCCTCCTGGTCCCCTCATGGTCATTTTTACGCGTTTTCTTCCTATTTTTCATCTTTGAATTTACCTCTTTTAGGCGAAAATAGGAAAAATGGGGTGCGTAGGATTGAGTTGCACTCGATCTACTCCCTCAATTTCTCTTATCTCACCAATAGAAGAGATTTTCCGATTTTTGTTTGGAGGATTCTTGGAATTTCGTGGAGATTTTTCGGTTTTCTTGGAGAGGAAGGAAGGAGAAGCTTCTAGGCTTCCTATATATTTGGGATTTTCGGACAGAAAGAAGGGGAGAAAAAAGTTCCAGGGTTTCGGTTCTGATTTGAAAGTTTCATCTTCTACTTTCAATTTAAGACGTTAGAGTTTTTCTATTAGTCCTTCTCTTGATTTTTGAAACAGAAAACACACAAAAAAACATATATAATATTAGCGCTTCATTTGGTTTTCAACCACGGATTGCATCCGAGGTGTAATGGAGGTTTGATTCGCTTAAGTTGCCGATTCGAGGTTTCAGATTCCGGTTCTTGTTGCTGAATTCGTAGCTGTATTCTGGGCATTTGATTTTGTATTGGCACATCTCATTTTCTGGATATCGAATTTAATCGAAGCTAATTTCAGGTTCCTCTCTGATCCTTTCTTTGTTCTATATTTGGTGTTATTAAAACATGATAAGAGCCGTAGGGAATTCGTTTTTGGAGGGCTAGATCTTTGGTCATATTTCAATAGAGGTTAAATTTGGGAGTGATTCCTGATACTGATTTGTAGGTGCAAGAGACTTGATATTCTGTTTTGTCACAAGGCACCCTATTTCTATTGAGTAATGTTCTGATCTTCTGCTTGACTTTGCATTCTTGTCTGCTGGATATGCTTGAAGTTGATTCTCAATAAGAGTTCGATTGGTTAAACTGTGGCTTAATTTGAATTGGTTTAGTTGCGTTGATTTAGTGAAAGTTCGATCTGTTGTTTCGCTCATTCTTGTATGCTAGTTTGCTCGTGGATTCACGTCGAGTTTCATTATTCAGAAAATTCAGTTAATCTCTTGGCATACTAATGGTTGGTTTGGTGGTTTATTTCGAATTAAGGAAGTTGGAATGACTAGTTAATGTTGGCAGCACTTCTATTATCGTTTTGGTTTATTGCTTAAATCTGTTCGTCTTTGTTGTTTAGTGTCGAACTTCAGTTCCATTGGAGGGTAACCTCTCTGTTTCGAGAACTACGTGCTTGTTAACTCCTTCAAGGGCTCCTATTCGCGTTGTTGACTTTGAGTGTAAATGATCTCATTGATCTCGGCATCGCTGTATGATCATTATTTGTCCACTGTGCTTAATTCATGTTACCGATTCATGTGTCAATTACCGGTTTAGTCGAATTTGTTTAGCATCGAAATGATAATGTTGCTTGGATATTTCACTTCATTGTTGAAAGCATGTCTAGTTGTTTGGCCGTGCTAGTCCTCTGTCTAATTGTCATTGTGAGATCTAAACTAAGTTTCTTCAATCCCGTCAAATGCTTTGAACCATCAGTCGAGTTTGTTCATGATTAGATGGCGCGACCGTGTGTTTTTTGAAAAGTTATTTTACTGTTCACTCGACTATTGAACCTTTTCTTTGTTTGAAATGAATTATTCCATCCTGAAGGTGTGAGCACTATATCTTCTGCATGTGATTAGTTTTTTTAAGTCTTTGTGTGATTTTCCAAAATCTAGGGTGATTACTCGTTGCATCCTGGGAATGTGTCGAGACATGCACCTGTAGAAAATATTTTGAAGTATCTTCTTCTAGTTTTCAATAGAAGGTTGTTGTCTTAAGGTTTTAATGTCACATGAAACTTAGAAGGTCCAGGAGTAAAATACAGAAAAGTGAAAAGGTGTGGCGGGTTGGCTAGATTTAGATGGCTCTTATCATATTTTAATTCACCATGCCTTTATTTCACTGTCATTTCATATGCTCTTTTCTTGTGTGATTTGGATTTCGTTTTCCCTTGCTTGTTCAACATTTTTATGATTGTTGTGCTATGGGGAATGGGGAGAGGCCGAAGACCAGTAGCAACTGATTTGTCTCCATACGTTAGTTATTGGGTTCGGCCTAATAAAAATGAAAGTTAGAAACAAAACATGAGCATGAGTTGAATTGTTCTTTTACTTAGTTCTTTCATTTAGTTCCTTTTATTTTCTTTATTGATGATACCGTTCGCTAGGAGCATGTTTAGGCCGACCACATTTGGGTAGACAAGCCTTAGGATTTCTGTTAGTTTTGAGATTAGAGGTCGTTCCCTTAGTTAAATTTATCCGGGGAATGTCTCGAAGGATTTGTATATATTTTTATCCGGGATATGCCCCGAAGTGAATGTAAATGGAGGCCAAAAGTAGAAACTTGTAGTATTTTATTTTATTTTCATTTCTCTTTTTCTTTTTATTTAGGTGGGAACGACCTCGAGCCTCTTGTGTGTTTTCCTTTTTTCTGTGTTTTCTACCTCAATTGAATATTTTAAAAGCCGACTAGATCGAGTACGCAACCGTGACCTTCATGGGACTTGAGGAGTGCCTAACACCTTCTTCCTGAGTCAAATGAACCCCCTTACCCGAAGCTCTGGTGCGGACTTGATTTTAGAGTTTGAAATGTTTTAAAAGGAAAAATTATTTAAAAAAACGGTGACCTGGCACACCAAAATCAAAGTCAGGTGGTGACTCTGAGTTAATCCTTTTGAACACATAATTTTGTCACGTTTCAAATTGAAAACCTTTTTCAAGCTTTTACTAAATCTTTTTATTATTTTAAGAGGGTTTAGTGAGTTTAAAAAAAAGGGTGTGACAATGCTCTATGAGCTTATAGGACTGCTTACAAGACTCTGATTGTTATGTCTTCGTATCGGTTGGTGTTTTGGAAAGCTTGCCATCTACCGGTCGATTTAGAGCACAAGGCCATGTGGGCTTTGAGGAAGCTAAATCTTGAATGGGATGTTGCAGCCAATCTTCGTATGGAGCAGCTCAATGAACTTGATGAATTCAGATTCTATGCCTACTCCAGTTCGTCCTTGTACAAGGACAAGATGAAGTACCTTCATGATAAATATGCTCGTAGCAAGGAGTTCAAAGCAGGTGATTTGGTTCTCTTGTTCAACTCTCGGTTACGTTTGTTTTCGGGAAAGCTTAAGTTAAAATGGAGTGGACCTTTTGAAGTGATGTGCGTGACCCCGTTTGGTGCACTTGATTTAAAGAACAAAAATGGGGAAGTTTTTAGAGTGAATGGGCATAGGGTCAAGCACTACTTGGGAAAAATCGATGACAGCCACGTGGTGGAACATCTTCATCTCAAATGATTTGATGGTAACCTATGTCATGCCGCAATGTTAAATCAAGCGCTTCTTGGGAGGCAACCCATGTGTTTTTCTTCTTGTTTTTATTTGATTTTTATTGTAGTATAGAATTTATTTTTGGACTAACTAGTTGTGAGATGCTACAGGATTGTGTTGATGCAGTGCATGACATAGTGCAAAAAGTGTTCAGGTCTCTGAAGTTTTCAATGCGGACGCACTACATTTAGTGCGGACCGCACTGATGAGGGACGAAAAGTCCAGCTCTCTAAAGTTTGCTACCGCGGCCGCATTACATTTTGTGCAGTCCGCAGTGGACCACTGTGGCCGCACGACATTTTGTGCCGACCACAGTGGGTTGCCTTCTCAAACTTAAAAAAAATTCTGTGTGGTGCGGACCACAGTCCATTTTGTGCGGTCTGCATTGGGTTAGTAAGCTGGGCCCCAAGTCCTTTCTCTATAAATAGGGCCTGAGGTTCTCCTTTCACACTTTTCGACCCTTTGCTCTCAGAACTCATAAAAGCACTGTTCATCTTTCCTTTTGCTCGTAATTAACTGCTTGGACTCGTTTACCTTCAGTTCATCTCACATCTGGTACCATTAACTTCTTTTTAATTGTTTACTTTTGTTAATTTCTCTTAATTTTTGTTTTTTTGCTTCCCTTCTATTCATCCCGTACTTCTTTTAATTTGGTAAAATTAGGTTAGTTAATTTCTTGATTAAAGTAGAATTAGGTAGTTAGAAACACTAGGCAAACACATAGGAACCTTTCTCAGGTGTAAAATTGAACATAAAATCAAAATACATTGAACCCTAAGTTAGTGTTGCTTCTGGGCAATCAGTGCGGACCGTGATGCCTTAGTGCAGTCTGCAATGGCATTTTGTGCGGATCGCATTGATGAGTGTCTGTAATCTGATCTTTGGGGACTGCGGTCACACTAATTTTGTGCGGTCCGCATCGACCTCTGTATGGTCGCACTCCATTTTGTGCGGTCCGCGCTGTGTCACCTTTGCAACTGTCTGCAACTTTTTTCTTTTCTGCTACTCTGATCTTAATTGTTTTTCATGATACTAGCAAGCCTAATGTATGTTGTTTGCAGACAATGGTGAAACAAAGAGGCAAACATTCTAAACAACCAGACATAGGAGAATCCTCCCGGGGAGGGAAACAGAAAATAATAAAACTGACTCCTCAAGCCCAGCAAAATATTAAAAATATGAGGAAGATGATTAAAGCTGTTGATAGGGCCATTGACCAGTCTGGGAGCGAATACGAGCCCTCCTGGGATATATCTTCAGACTCAATCCCAGAGTACATCCCTGACTGGCCGGAGAGAAACAGACTAAGAGACACTCCTCCACATTCCCCCGCTGCCCAAGCGTCAGTAAATATATCTTCTGGGTCGTCTAAGGGCTCAGTTGAAGGCAGTGGGGTTGAATCCTCCACCTTTCCCACAACTTCATTATCTGGAGAGAGTGCAGTAGGAGAAGAAGAGGTAGCAGGAGAAGGGGGTGAGCCCCAGGTTGGCTGGGTAGAACGAACTAGAAACTCGAAAGTGTGGCAAGACCGCTTTGTGAGCGAGGTGGCCTACCATAAATTCAGAGAATGGTGGCATATGAGGAAATTAATTCCGGAGAGAAGTTTTGTAGATAGAGACCTTTTGCCTTACAACCCCAATGTGAGAAGGCAGTTTAGAGAGAGAGTAGGCTGGAAGTATTTCTTAAACAACTGTGAGGATGCAAACAAGCACCTGGTCAAGGAATTCTATACCAATGTTGCCCACATCAAGAAGGGCACCAAAGTGACCAATGTGTGCAATTTGAAGGTGTTTTTTGACAGGAAAACAATAAATGATTACCTCGGCTTTGATGAGGAGGATGAGGCACTATATATGGCAAAGATGGAATTGGGCGAGGAGGTCCGTCCCTGGTTGGCACAGTATATGGCAATCCCAGGTACCATCCCCGATTGGTTGAATGCGGGCGTAAAGATTTTGAGAAGAAGTTTGAACTTCGAGGCCAAGGGGTGGGAAACATTTGTATGTAGCAGATTGGATCCCACTACTCATGACAACTCCATCCCTCTTTATCGGGCAATGTTGGTGGCATCGATCATGGAGGGGTACCCGATTAATGTCAGGAAGGTAATGTCTCAGGTAGTCAGTGACGGTGACAAAAACTACCCCTTCCCCAGCTTCTTGACCATGTACTTCAGGGACCTCAAAGTTGAAAAGAGGCCATTTGATATAAAAGAATAGGCGAAGGCCCCGTTCTCATGGTAGAGTATGCAGGGTGATGACAACCCAAAGAGCAAGAACTTCAAGGGAACAACTACTACTCCAGTTGGCCAGTCTGAAGAGCCAGTTGTGGTAGTGGCTCCTACTCAGTCTGCCTCCACCTCCGCAGACGTTCCTCCTGGTCTATCCACTTCAGCAGATCCTGAGATACCCTCTTCCCGAGCCTATCCAGTGACTGCACACTGACTGAGTCAGGCTCTTCTCAGTATCAACAACTAGATGCAGACAACTTCATCCAAGTTGTCTATCCTCACTACTACAGTGGAAGCTCAGTCGACACCTCCGCCTCCGCCTCCGCAGGTCTCGCAGTCTATCGAGGATGCCCTCAAGGAGATTCTGGCCAACCAGAAGAAAATCCTTGACACCCAGAAAGTGCTCACAGATGTTGTTAATTCACACAACAAGGCTCTCAAGGAGCTTGTTAAGGAGCACAAGAAGTTGAGAAAGACACAGGCTTCTAAGGAGTCCGTAAAGGAGCTGATGGATGAGGTTGACAGGATGAAGGCAGATCATTTGCCTTTGGACTTATTGCTACAGGACCTGGTACCAGCAGCTCATCCCCAGCCTGAGCAATCTCAGAGGCCTCCCAAGAGGAAGAGGATGATTCCCCAAGCAGACGATGCAGTCATCCAATTGGCAGACCCACCGGAAACCTCCTCCAGTCAGCCACAGGATGCACCTCAGGATCCTGTCCAGGCCTAGGTCCCAGCAGTAGAGCAACATGCCATAGGGAACCAGTCTGAGGTTCCCGAGCATATTGAGGACCCAGGGACCACTCAGGAGCCCATGCAGACAGACGGCCCATAGGGAGTCTCTATATCCTTTTTCCCCTTTTCTTTTTTGTGCTTATTTGGTTTAATTGGCATTGGGGACAATGCCAACTTTCATTTGAGGGGGTAGACCCTACTTTTATGGATTTGGATTATTGTATACATTTGATAGCTTTTATACTTTCTTTATTTTTCATCTTTGTTTTGTATATAATTTTAACATTTCGTTACATTTCTCGTACTTTTATTTTATTTTTGGTCTATATATAAAGTTATGTTACATTGTACATATTTCTCATCTATTGTATATTCGATTAAATCCCCTCTTGTATATATTCATTTTACTTTCCGTAATTTTTCTTTCTTATCTTCTTATTTATGTTCGTAGCTTCTTGTTCTGACCGTTTGCAATAAGCCTTTGGTTTTCTTAATATCACGGTTCTTTCCAAAGGTGGAGTTTGTGCGAACCTGGTGGCTCTTCCCAATGATGGATGGCATGACAACCTTCTTAAGGGTTTGAGTCCGTTTTTCTTTTTGCTTTTTAGTAGTTAGTGGTAAGGGTACCTCAAGCAAAACTTCACTTGGACCTAGCACATTTGCCTTTGATCTTATGGTCAAAAACAAATTGTTGTATTTAGGATGATGAAAGTCGTGACCTTGAGACTCTTGTGTTGACCGATAATCATCAAGTGATTTTTCGGGACCATTGTGTGCTCAAATCTTATCTAAGGTCGTTGTGGGCCCTCGACTCTATGTCTTTAGTGATCCCATAGCTTGTGTGGTGAGAAATCGTATTGCAAGTTCAAGTCCCGAGCCATTGGTCTAGAACTTGCCTGAATGTTTGTTGAGGTGAAATCCTAAGTGAATTTTAACTTGAGACATGATTATAGGCTCTCCTTGGTCCAAATGATAGCTTGAACATAAGATCCCTAGTCAACCTTTTTGAGCCTTAGACCTTTTTCCTTCAATAATCATGATACAAGCCTTTACTCGTTCTAAAAGATACGCTCTATTAGCACCCGATCTTCCCTTTAGCACATGGCAAAAGTATAAGTTTGGGGGGAGAGACGAGGATTGCAACAAAGTGGTAAAAAGATGCAAAAAAATGAAGAAAAGGAAAGGCAATGAAAAAGAAAGAAAAGCAAAAAGACAAAAGAATGTTCAATGTGTAAGAGAATAAAAAGGGATTCAAGAAAAGCAAAGGAGGAAAAGGTGTGGAAAGTTGAGAAAGGAGAAAAGATTTGAAATGTATGAGAAAGGGTGACAGTGTGTATGTCTAACCCCTTAGAAAGAAGTGAAAAGACTCAAAAAGTCAAGTGAATGTGTGCCAAAATGAAACAAAAGAAATGCTTAAGGGAAGATGGAACCTACTTAGACCAAACATTGCCTACTCGGAACCAAAAGCCTTCACTATGTCTCCACAAATGCCCTATATGATCTCTAGTTGAATGAAACTTACATTAGTGGTGACTCACATAAGGGGCAAGCATATGGTACTTAGAGCCGGACTTGTGACTTTTCCTTTAGAGAGATGAGTAATTTTACATTAACCTCGTTCTGAGTGCTACTATTCTAAAGGTGAGGTTTGCTTAGGGAGAGTTGAGGATGTGTGAGTTTGGGTTCCACAATGACCAAAGTAATAGAAAGAGTTCGTTGATGGTTGAGTCAACTCTTGATGCTCTTGTGTCGCACTTAATCCATGGTGTTTCAAAGAGTAAATGGTATTAATGATTCATTTGTATTGAGGATAATTGTTAGTCCCAATTGATGCTAGATGAGGGCACTTTAGGATAGTTGAATTTTCTTGTTTGAAGGGGTGGGTCTTATTTTGTTTGCTTGAGGACAAACAAAAGCTTAAGTTTGGGGGAGTTGATAACTATGGATTTTGATACATTTTATATTCCTTCTTGCTTATGTTTTGATTAGAAATTTGTACAAAATAGTCCCAAAAGGCTCACAAGTTGTGCTTGATTGCAGGTTTGATCAACAAAGTAACAAGATGTCAAAGATCAGCTCAAAAAGGAGTGAAACTTGCACAAGTACCAAGACAGGACAAAGCTCAGGCAAAATAGGTCCAATGCGGTCGCACACCATTCTGTGCGGTCCGCACAAGTGAGGTTCAGAGAGGTTGATTTCCAGGCCAACAGGCAATGCGACCGCATGAGATTTAATGCGGTCCGCATTGGAGTCACTGCGGCCGCACTCGATTTAGTGCGGTCCACAGACCAAGGATCAGAGAAGTGTCAGTTTAGATATTTAAGCCAATGCGATCCGCGCTCCATTTCATGCAGACCGCACTAGAAGCCACTGCGGCCGCACTCGATTCTGTGCGGTCCGCATTGCCTGAGTTCAGAGAGTTGGATTTTCAAGTTCAGAGCTCTAGTGCGGCCGCACGTGATTTTGTGCGGTCCGCACTAGCCCTGCAGAGGTATTTTTTGTCCAGATTTTTCAGCTTAGTATAAATAGCTTATTTTCCCATTTTTAGGTCATCAGATAGATTTTGTACTAAGCTGCGTTCGTGACTTCGATAGTTTTAGCTATTTTGAGCAATTTTATCTTCATTTCAACATTGAATCTTCTAATTTATCTTAGCAATTAATTCATATGAGTTTTTCTTCATCTATTTCTTTGTTTTCTTCTACAATTATGAGTAGCTAGACATATAAGCTAGGGTTGTGGCTCAACCCTAGTATGGGTAATTGATGGGTCTTGTGTTTTACGGCATGTGTCTTGTGTTTTACGGCTAGATTGACTATGGGTGTTTGATATTTGGGACAATTTCATGTTTAATTGCTGAATTGGTGGTTGCAAACACTAATTTGTGTTTAGTTGACTTTGGCTCTTCTTGAGAAAGAGAGCCTAAGTCTCTGAAATTGGTCCAACAAGGAATTGAGGCGTACTCAAGAGATTGATAGTCCTAATTAAAGGGTTAAACTTAGAGATAGGAATACCCTACTTGAACCTTGATTGCTTGTGCAAATTTGCATACCCAATTGGTCTTGAGAAAGTCAATTTGGGCAAAATGACTCGAACTACCGAGAGGTGTAGAGTGGGTAAAATCATGCAACGGTTATATCATACTCCCCAAATATGTCAATCATGCCTTAGACTCAAGTATCCGTCAATTGACCACTTAGGCGAAAGTCACTACCCTAGTGCCTTTTAATCATTTGAACAACTCACAATAATTTAATCTTAGCTTGCTTTAGTTTAATTTAGCATTGTAGTTTTATATAATTAGAATTAAATCAAAAACCCAAAAATGTTAAGAAGTGCAATTTGGAACACATACACAACTCCACTTTAGATAGACACCCGACTCCAACTTCTAGCTCCTTGTGGAAATCGATCCCGACCTTAATCGGGTAAAAGCTGCTTCAACCCTCTCTCGCTACTCAATAGTAGTGTAGGGTTAGCTTCGATCAGTGACCTGGGAGTCCGAGGAGGACATGCGAAACAGATATCCACGCTTATTCGGCACTTCAGGTATGAATCTAAACCCGTTCGAGGACGAACGTTTGTTTAAGAGGTGGAGAATGTAACGATCCGACTGGTCGTTTTGCTTTTTAGAATCTCGTTCCCCTAGATAAGACTTTTCATACTTGCTTTTACTAAATTATGACTTACGGGAATGGTTGGTTCGGGATTTGGAAGAGTTTGAGTTGAAATCGGAACACTTGGTTCATCAAGGTTGGCTTAAAAGGCCAAGTTTGACTTTGGTCAACGTTTTGAGTAAACGACATCGTAATCCAAATTTGAAGATTCCAACGGGTTCGCATGATGATTTCGGACTTAGGCGTATGTCCGAATTGGGTTTTGGATGACCCAGGAGCGTTTTGGTGCCTAATAGTGAAAGTTGATTCCTTAAGGATTTTGAAGTTCTTAAATATTTGGTTTGGAGCGGGTTTTTGTTTTATCAACATCCGAACGGAGTTCCGAGATTGGGATTAGTTCTATATTACCATTTAAGACTTGCACACAAAATTTGGTGTCAATCCGAGTAGTATAAGTGTGTTCCGTCGCATTGGAAGTAAATTAAAGAACTTTAAGTTCATAAGTTTGATTTAATTGGTTTTAGGGGGTGATTCTTAGATTTAGCATTGTTTCGGGTGTTCCGAGGGTTCGAGCGATTTCATTTTATGATTTTAAACTTGTCGATATGTTCTGGCGGGGGTCCGGGGGCCCCGAGCGTCAATCAGATGAGGCTCGAGTGAAGTTAGAAAATTTGGAAAGGAGCTAAAGCCCCAGTCTTCTGTCATAACCGCACCTGCGGTTGGTCAGCCGCAGGTGCGAGACCACAGAAGCGTTCATGCTCTCGCAGAAGTGGCCAAGGCAGGCCAAGCCCAAAGCCACAGAAGCAGTTTTCGCCCTGTAGAACCGGGCCAGCTGAATTTTTGCAGATACGATGGGAGCAGGTGCAGCCCAGGACCACAGATGCGGAAATGACTGAAGCAGTGACCTTCATTTATTGCGGGTGTTAGCCATTTTTGACTCATTTCCACTTATAAGTTAGGCAATTTTAGGGCTCTTGAGAGAAAATTTTCACCTAGCATCTTGAGGTAAGTTATTCCTACTTATTTTGAGTTTAATACTTGGGTTTTGGGTAGATTAACACACAAAGATTAGTGAAAATCATGGGATTAGAGTAAAACTAGGGTTTTGATAAAAAATAAGATTTAACCACGAAATTTGTTATGGAATAAAGTAGAAATCATATATTCTTGATCCCTAGGTTATAGAGAACAATTTTCTTCGAAAAGTTTCGGAATCCGTGTACGTGATCCCAGGGACGGATTTTAGAAAACTTGTGTTTACGGTTGAAAAATTATTTTAATAGTTAGAATGAGAACTTGTGAGCTTGTATTGACTAGTTCCTACTTCGTTTAATTAGTTTTGGATCGTTCGGCTCCAAATTGAGGGTTTGAGCACGTTCTTTATATTGGAAGTACGCTTTGGAGCGAGGTGAGTCTCTTTTCTAACCTTGTAAGAGGGAATTGTCCTCATATGTGAAATAATTGAATACTTTGCCACTAAATGCGGGGGTTACATACGCACTAGGTGACGAGAGTCTGTGCGTCGCCACTATTATGCTTAAGTCTGGGTAGTTTAAGACCCAAAAGTATGCTTTATGTGCTATTCTTCTAACTTTATGGTCAATTTAGATTGCTTAAATCATCTTGAGCGTGGTAAATGAATTTATAAAGAGGAACATTATTTTCTTGACCTTTTAAAGAGAAGTTGACATTTCTTTGAGTAATTGTTTCCCTGATATATTCCTGTCTGACTGTTTGTTGTGTTTAATTATATTTGACCGCGTCGCATGTATGATTCGCGAGCGGGGTAATAGATGTATCTATGGTTCGCGTCGTTCGACCCTCCGGTAGTGCACACTTTATTTTTATGTTGGATAGGGCCGTACGACCTCGGCACTATTTTGCGCATGCTTCTTGCTCAGTATTTGTTGTGATTTGAACTGTGTTAAATGCCCCGAATTGTAAATGGCTATATCTGATCTTAGCTAGGAAAGAACCCATCACTTGTTGTTATAATTGTTATTTATTTGTGACATCCATTCTTAGCATAACATTTTCTTATATCATTTGACCCTAGTAAGTATCAAGTCGACCTCTCGTCACTACTTCTTCGAGATTAGATGGGATACTTGCTGGGCACATGTTGTTTATGTACTCATACTACACTTCTGTACTTAATTGTACAGGATCCGAGGCAAGTACATCTAGCTACCAGTCTGGTGCGCATTCTTGATCGTAGACCGAGATTCCACGCTAAGCTGCTCCCTTCCTATGCCGTTCAGCAGCATGATGGAGTCTCTCTTTGCTTTTGGCTGTCTATTCTATTTCAGACAATAGGATAGATTTATTTTTTTGTATATTCTACTAGATGCCCATATACTTGTGACACCAGGTCTTGGCACACACATTGGTAAACTATGCTTTTGGATTGTATAATTATTATTGTACGTTGCTAATTATCACTTGTTTTAAATTCAAATTAAGAAATTGCTGTAACTGTTTTAGAAAAGTAAAACTAGAACTCACTAATATTTCCGCGTTAGCTTGCCTGACAACGGTGTTGGGCACCATCACGACCTGTAGTGAAATTGGGTCATGATATTATATTCATTGACATGGATATACACGCAACTCGCGTACCTTATGACTAGTTAAAATAAAAACGTACACAACCAATGTATACAAGTAAATCCAAATTGATACAAGAGGAGAGAATTAGTAGGTTGAGAATGTTGACAGGGAATAGAGATTGACAAATAACTACTGTTATTTAATACAAAAATAAAAATTGGACAAAATTATCCTTAGCTGAAATAAAAAATTCAGCATAATATATTGGAGTTGAAAATTTCATCAATAAAACTCCAGCATAATGTGCCGACTACCTTGTGCTCGAGTTCAGTAAACAGTACGTCTTCTCCTTTTTCTTCATTGTCTTTATTTCTTTGTCATCTTCTATTAGCAAGAAACACCCAATTAAAAGCATAACAAACATACCTTAGGAACTCTATGAAATTATAGTCCCTCCCTTTCAAAAGTTTGACTAGACACAAACTTTAATAAAAAAGGAAAAAACTTTTGAGATATATTGTATTAAATAAGCCATATTATTTGTGTGGCTTTAAAATTTCTGAAACTTGCGGTCTGAAATCAGCCATAACATTTGTGTGGTTATAAATTCTTATTAAGAAAATATTGAAAAGTGTCAATCTCTTTGAAACAGACTAATAAGGAAATAGTGCTAATGTTTTTGAAAGAGAGGGAGTAGTACATGTTTGAATATAGGTAATAATGGAGACCTTCCCCAACTACGAGTGATTTTACGGTGTGTCTTACACAAGTGACATTAGTTATGTGAGGCTTCTTTTTAATTCACACTTTTGTAGACCCATATCTTACCCACAAAATTCTGGGACTACAAAATTATGAGACAAAAAAGGCCTCATACAACTAGTATTACTTGTTTGAGGCACAAAATAAAAAAAATTCCTCCAACCACCCAAATTAACTTATGCAACCCTAACATTGAAGTGACGGATATCAGCTTAAAAAAAGATACGAAAACAACAACAAAGAAATGGGAAAGAACAAAGAGCTTTCGTAGAAGAAATACAAAGAAGAACACAAAATAGAATCTGAATATTATGAGGATTCTTATTTGTTCACGTTGCAAGGTTAAGTAGTTAAATCGTTCTATCACTGGCGTCCTGTCTTCTGTCACGACCCGAAATCTCAATTTGGGGGTCGTGATGACGCTTAACGTCCACTTGCTAGGCAAATCAACATTAATTAACAATTTAATAATTAAACAATTCAAAACAGAATAATAACAATTATTAACAAAGATTAAAGCTGGAATACATAAAATAAACCCATAACATAACATGGTGTAACTTAGGGGTGTCAAATATGTGGGTTGGACTGAATTTGGGTGGGTTAAATAGGTTGAGTCAATAAATGGGCAGGTCAATGACCCGACAAAAGTTACTTGGACTGAGACGGGTTGGGACAAGGTGGACTAAAATTTGGGACATAGCCCAATACGCTCAATTTTTACCAAGCTTTAATTAATGTAAGTTGTTTCTTTTGAATTTTTTAATTACCAAATAAGATTTTTATTTTATTTTTTTGTGGTCATATATAACATATCAAACGAAAAGAAATTATTTTAAATATATTTTTATAAAGTTTTTCATAAATTAATTTGGGCTAAAAATCAACTCAGTTGTGACGAGTTGGGTCAAGATAAGCTGAGTTCAACAATAAGCACATCAATAAGCAACCCAACCTTAAAGAGATTGGGCGGTTGAATGGATTTGTGCTTAGATTGTCACCTTGAAACTGCATGGGGCGTCCTATTTGGCCTCCCCCATTTAACTTATACCTATTTTTTTTAAAAGTTTTAACTTGTACCTACTTTTTGAACAACTTCAGCCCCTTTTCTCCTCCTCCTTCGTTTTCTTCTTCTTCTTCTTCTTCTTCTTCTTCTTCTTCTTCTTCTTCTTCTTCTTTCTTCTGCTGTTGTTGGTGCTGCTATGAAACTTCAGTTCATGGGGATGATTGTCATACGTATGTTTATCAGATTATTTTAAAACAAATTATAAATAACTTTCTAATGTAAGTTTTGAAGAAGATGATAGTAACTGACTCTGTAAGAACTTGCATAATCAGTACGTACATGCATGTAAATGTAAATCCATTTCCTTTAATTCACATTCTATTATTTTTTTGGATTCAGCTTTGTACATTATCAATGCATTTTAACCTGTTGTGCTAAATCATTTATCTAATTTTTTAAGTTACTAATTCTACTTATGATAAATTTATTATCTATACAAAAAATTAATTACATGATAGCATAAAATATGCTGAAGTTCAGCAAATATAGAACAAAACTTCAGCGAAAACATGCTGAAGTTTAGCAAATAGAGAACAAAGCTTCAGCTACTAGAATGTTTAAGTTTAGCAATTACAAACAAAAACTTCAGCAAATAGAAAACAAAACTTCAGCTACTAGAATGCTTAAGTTCAGCAATTACAAACAAAAACTTCAGCACACTTGGTTCAGTAATTTTTGCTACTTCAGGTCCGTCTATTAGAATGCTGAAATTTGCGTGATTGTCTTTGCTGCTTTAGGCCCGTATATTGAAATTACGCGAAAAAGTGGGTACGCTTGCAATTTTTTTTGCAGAGCGGGTACAAATTAAAATGTGATCCAAAAGCGAGTATAGATGCAAATGCCCCGATTGTCACCCCTAATGTAACTTGGTTATTAGAAAGAAGATCGAAGAAAAATGACACAAAACAATGGCTACAATGCTTCAAGATAAGCATAGAATACGTGGAGAAGACATCTATATATGTAGATTCATGAATGGTAGACCATTAAATTAAAGAGTGACATCCAAGGATGGCTATTTTGATGAAGGCGGCTATTATCCTAACTCATCCTTAAAAAAAAAAAAAGATTATCCTAATTCATAAATCTAATCCATTTTAAAAGAAGAACAAAAAGGAAGAATCGATATCATCTTTATCTTCTCACTGATACTATGCATATAAATTGCTACCCCAAAAGGCAATTTATAAAGAACTAAATGGCTGCAGCAAAGATAAGATTGGGTTCATTAACATTTAAGGCACATCAGGACTTGGAATAATGCTCTTTCTTTGTGTCTACTTTAAGTTGCAGCTAAAAGTTTCTTTCTATATGTAGAAATTAATCGATGAATGTCAAGATAAGATGTTGAATTGTTATTGATAGAAAATTGGGGTGACTAAGGGATAATAGGTAGATATATGTGCAAAATTAGGAGGGGAGTCTAAGAGCAATGGTAAAGTTGTTTTGATATGACATATAATTATATATTCGAGCCGTGGAAGCAGTCACTATTATTTGCATGAGGGTAGACTGCCTATATCATACCTCTTGGGGTGCGGCCTTTCCGTGAACCCTACGTGAATGCGAGATGTTTAGTGTAACGAATTACTCATTTTTCTGATACCTGTGAAATATTTTGTGCATTGTGCTACTTTTTTTATGCGCAAAATTAATTACAACAGCCATCATGAAAGGAGCCAACTAATCTATAAATCAATAAACATAAGGAATCCTATTCATTCTAGCTACAATCCAGTACTCATGGTCAAGAAGAAGTACTCATGTCTCATGGTATAATTCAAGTTAAAGTCGAAGTGCGGTACACTGGTTAAGTTTAACGCATTTCGCTTACTCTTACTAAAATTTCAATAAAATGACTATAACTTTGTGTGTATATCTGTCAAAATAATAATATTCACGTGTTATCTATGTCAACGTAATTGAGCAACATGTACAACTAAATGTATGCATTACATATTCTGCTCACCTATAGGTGTTTAATGGGAAATTAAACCGAGGTTGAGGGGCTCTCTCTGCAAAATGTTATAAGTTGAGATGTCATTTTAGATATTAAGTGCACGTATGAACAAAAAAATGTGGTATTTTTAAAAAAATAGTATATGAAATTAATTGAAAAAAGAATATTTAATAAATAAGCCAACTTTTAGGCTCAAACTATTGGAACGTTTCTCTATAAAATCCATTTTGACAACTCGTAGATTTTTTTTATTAATAAAAATTGGTTCAGAAAACAATTTTGTTTTTCAAAAAAAGAAGGTATTTGAACTATTGTAGCTTATTTAATGATCTGTGAGCTTTTTGTGGGGTTGAAGAAGAAATTGTCATTGAGAAATTCCCTCAATTCTCAAAGCTCATCTTCAAGTTTTTTTTTTTTTTTCTATTTTTTCCCCTCAAAAACTTCTTTAAAAAACTAAAAGAAACATATTGGAGTAGCTTGATAAAGTTATTGGACTGCGCTATTCACAATCTGATGATTCATTTGAGCAAATTTAAGATGTTATCAACCCAATTTGCCACTTGCATCTTCCTACTTTCCCCTCTTTTTACACCTTTTAAATATTTCTTTTTTTTCGAAAACAAATAATAACCATTGCGAAATTTTGCTGGTCTTGTCTAATCTTGAGGATTGTATTACTATATGCCGACCATAAATAAATAAATATGGCAAACGTGGATTCAAGGATCCAATACTCAACAGAGTTGGATGTTGCTTTGCATTATCGGATTCATCTTAATTTAGTACTTTAAATGTATAAATATTTGTGTAAAATATTACTAAATTACAATAAATAGTAAATAAATTTTAAATCTAAAATGGGTTCAACGAGAAGAATATTAAAAGTTAAACTTATATAAATTAAATTCTGAATCCGCATCTATGTTGTTGTAATTGTTATTTGATTAAGCTGCTATTGCTTGACAAAATGCACATTAAAACATCCTTTTTCCAACAAAATAGTGAGCCAGCCCTTGGAAATCCCCAACGGATTGTAGAAGTTAATACACTACTCCTTTCGTTTATTTTTAGTTATCCAATTTTAAATGGAAAATTCATAACTACTCCTTGACCTATACCCGAATTTTCAATTACACACTTTTTCTTTGCGGGAATTATATTACCCCCTAAACTTATTTAAATGGAATTATTTGCACCATTAACGCTAACGTGGCAGAGTATGTGTATTTCACTCTCACTTGGGAGGGTAAGAAGCAAGAAAAAACGATTTTCAGATTATTTTTTATTCTTTTTTACCATTTTTTCTTACTTTTTTCCTTTTCCTTTTTCTCTGTCTTTTTTCTTTTACTTTTTTTTCGTTTCTTCTCCAATTCCGGCGGATATTCATTCACCGGCAACTTTGTCTAACCATTTTTCTTCTATTTTTTTCACACACAAATTAAACTCTCAAAAAGATCTATTCATAAGTAAAGCAAAATACACTCAGATTTGGCGAAAAAAATTCATCATCGGAAAACCTTCCCACACCGAAAAAAATGATGTATTGAAATTTTAACTGGAAAAAATTTTCTCAGCTTATATTCATTTTTATTTCTTTTGCTTTTCCTCCCACACATAAATTACACTTTCAAGAAAAATTTATATATATATAAAACAAAACACACTTAGATCAGGATAAAAATTTATCGCCGGAAAAGAAAAAAATTCGCTGAAAAAAATGGTATTTGTGAAATTCCGACGACCACCATTTTATGCCGCCGGTAGCCGAAACAAAAAGAAAGAGAATGAAATAACCAAAAAAATGAGAATAAATAAGAAATAAGAAAAAAGGATAAGAAAAAGAAGAAAGAATAAAAAGAAGTACTAAAAATACATGTGGGGCGCGTGTAGCTCACCATTTGTCAAGAGTCTGGTTGTCTAGTTTTAGGGTGGTATTTATTCCATTTAAAATAAGTTTGGGAGGGTAATAGGATTCCCACAAAGAAAAAGTGTGTAGTTGGAAATCCGGGTATAAGTTAGAGGGGTACTTATGTATTTTCCTAATTTTAAACCCCTTTTAATGATAAATGAATAAAGTATGTATTTTATAATTTTGCCCATAATTATTACTCCGTATTTTAGAAAGTTTTTGCAATGATTTGAGAAATGAACAATTAATGATATGGGTAAAAAAAAAAAAAGAAGTTATCTTTATGTTAATTTATTTAAAGGAAAAATGCATGAGTATCTCCAACCTATGACCGAAATTCAAACTACACACTTTTCCTTTTCGAATGTCCTATTATCCCCCCTGAGCTATTTTAAAATAAAAGTATTACCTCCCTAAATTCTTACGTGGCAAAGTGAGTACATTTCACTCTCTTTGAGCAACAAAAAAAAAATACTAAAATTTTATTTTTAATGTTCCTTTTATTAAATATATATAGCTTTTTAGTTTTTTTTTTTTTTGTTTCTATCTCTTTTTTAATTTCTTTTCTTCCTCCACCCGACTAGCAACATAGCCGATGCCACCACCGCGTCACAACCCCCAAATTTCTTCACCACTGAAACCCTAATTTATACTCTCCGCCCTCTTATTTTCCTAAATCTGTAGCTGCATTCCCCATTTTTCTAACTCCCCAGCAACTCTCGTCTCTCTCTCTAATTCGTTTTGCCGCCGCCGCCTCGGCCGCTTAGCTGGCCGACGACCACGACCTCCCTCTCTCTCTCTCTCTCATCTTTCTCCCTTAGTGTAACTAGCTTTTTAAGAAGACAAAAATTATTTAAACAACTCAGTAATTCAGATTCATTCTAAATGATTTGAGAAGTAAACAAATATGTGAAGGATTCGGGGTTGTAGAAGATTTTCCTGTTATCAGTCCATAAATTTGCAAGAAAATTAATCAAGTTGTGAAAGAAGTCCCTTGCCGAAAAGTTTTCCCACCATCCAAATCCATTTTTCCGGCCAAAATTTGCAGAACTTTCATCAGCGGGTTCATCATATTAACAATAGATCCCACTATTTATGATTATATTCTTTGTGCATAACCACAAACTAAACAATAATTTCAGTAGAAAAAGGACATAAAAAAGAAAATCTGAAAAGAATTTTTTGGGATGGGGGTGGTCACGTTTTGGGAAGAAGTTACGTAATTGGAGGAAGGGAATGGGAAAGAAAAAGAAAGAAAAAAGAATAGAATAATAGTACAAAATAAAAGGGAAAGAATAAGAAAACATTAAAAAAAATACCTAATGAAATGTACCTAGTGCATGACTTCAACGACCAGCATATGATGTCGTTGTGGCCTTTTAAGGGTGTAACAATTCTATTTTAAAATAGTTTTGGGGATAATAGGACCCCTAAAAAGAAAAATATATAATTGGGATTTCGATCATAGGTGGGGTACTTATACATTTTTTCTTTATTTAAATGACCAAGTAAAAGTAAAAATATAAATTTTAATTGATAGAAAGTAAAAGTGAACGAAATGACTACTGCATAAAGTTATGTTCCTAATCAAGCAATAATAGTCATATTGATTCTAAGACGCTTTTCTAATTATTAAAGAGGAAAACGAAGAAAACATAAAGGGAAAACATTCATATAATTAGTAACACAAATCACTTAGCGGTTATGTCCTTAATCAATCATTAGAAAATTCCTGAAATTATACCCATAAACCAAGGAATTTGGATCTTTCATATTTTTTGCTGCTTAGATAAGACAACTCTCTTACCCACTAGACCACTACCATATAATATATGGTTAGTGCATATACGTGACATCAACTTGAAAATGTAACATCAACACTGAAATAAGTCACTTCTTTCCATACCATTCCTAGCCACTTAATTCTCTAGTGAAAGGTTTAAATGACAATTTTTATCATGTTATTTAAAGAATTTAATATCTTATCATATTTTATCACATCCATAGATATCACACCTCCCCCCTCCCCCCTTTCAATTTTAGTGGCCATACTATATACCTCATTTTTTGTGCCATGTTTGACTAATCATATATAAGCTTACAATTTGCTGCCTAACAATTCTTTATTCAAAGGTCGGATTTTGCCTTGTTATTCTTGAGTAGGTAATATTGACTAAGAAAAAGAAGGAAACAAGAAAAACTTATTATGTGTCGTGGCAAGCCGCTGTTTTGAAAGCGATTTCGGTTCGACTAGGTGCAAATCGTTAAGATCGATCGCTCTTTAAAGTTCCACAGCACCTTTAAACACGTGTACTTGTGGTTGCAAGTTTGAAATTTGCACAAAATAATTGCCCAGAAATCCGTTGAAGAAGAAGAGGGATGAATGTATTTTCTGTGTCCCATTATTCACAAATAAGATTGCCTTTTGTAGGTAAAGATGTTGGACAGTTACAGATGAAGGAATTAATTTGTAGTTGTTACAGAAATTAAAATTGAGGCGTTACAAAATTAATTACAGCTATTACAAGAATTAAATCATAGCTGTTATAAAGTAATAAATTGGACGTTACAAAATCTAATTCAAAGAGAATGAATTTTGGTAAACATGTATTTGGACACTTTTCTGGTAAGCTCAAAAAAATAAAAAATAATTTTAGCAAAACCAGATTTGGGTTAGGCATCACGTATATTTCAAGCGCAGGGGGACAAATTGACCCGTTTTGCCTTCAAGACCAATTTCTCATGTGCGCGAGATCGCTCCTTTTTACTAGCTTTTTACAAGCCCAACAAAGAGCAATTCAATATAAGGAGAAGAAATAAACTTTTCACAACTAATTAGGGACACTGTCTTTCAGAAAAGACAAAGAAGAAAAGAAGAAAAAGAGAACGCAAAGAAATCTTTGGCTTTGCATTATTAGGTATAATAATACCAATCGTTATATTGGTGTGTTATTAGCCCTGTTACATATCATCAACGGAAGATCTATATTGTAGCAGGAGGGGTCACCGGTACTTTGAAGTTGAGCAAAAATTTCACGTATACATTGTATTTATCTTTATAAAATTTTCATATATTAATAGTGGCACTCTATATCCAAAATTTATTTTGATTGAATATAAAAGTGCATCGCGATCTTCAAATCCTACGCCCGCCTGCAAACCATCATTTAATTATATCATACGACATAGTAAGCCATATATATCTCATTATTGCAATCTACAGAATTGAAGAGATAAAACTAAGAGACGCTAATTCACTAGGAGATAAAATTTGCAAAATCTAAACCTTTAATTTCTTGCAAAAGAATTGGATAAAAATACTATTATGATTATATAATCTTTATTTTATGATTATATAATATTTTTTTTACATGCGAATATATTAAAAAAGGACTTGGCCCTTCAAAGAAAATGCAAGTTCCAGATATAAAAATTTAAGGCAAAATGACCTCCAAGCCACTTAAACTTTTATCCATTTGTGAGTTAGGTAAATAAACTTATAAGTTTCTCATTTGAACATTTGTACTAGACGGAGTGAGTATTAATAAACACCTTAGACCATTAACCATACTTATGTGGCAACGACTTAAATAATGTGGCTCAAATACGTGCAAACCACAGATGCGCGTGAATATAACACTTTTGACTAAACAATATTAAAATCAGAAAAGAAAAAATAAAAAGAAAAATGTCATGACCCGGAATTCCCACCTTCAGGACCGTGATGGCGCCTAACATTTTACTTGGTAGGCAAACCAACGTTAGAGAGTTCACAAATCAACTTCAACAAATTTTTAATTATAAAATTTAATTAAGCTAAACAGAAGTTAAACAGAGTTGCAGAATATTATAAAAACCAATGTAACTGAAACATTTAGGATCTGGAGTAACAACTCACGAGCTACTACGATTTACTACATGCAAAGTCTAAAAGATAATACACTGTTCTGGAAGAAAGAAACAGTAAAGTTACAAGTCTAGGAAGATACTCCAGGGTCTGCGGACGCCAACAAATCTACCTTGGTCTCCTGTCGATCAAGTCCAACTGCTAAACTCGGGGTCAACTCAGGCTAGTACCAAAATCTGCACAGAAAGTGCAGAGTGCAGTATAAGTACAACCGACCCCATGTACTAGTAAGTTCCGAGCCTGACCTCAGCGATGTGGACGAGGCTAGGATAAGACACATATATAAACCTGTACAGTTGAACAATATACGAGCACAATAACAATTAATAGAAGTTGAACAGATAATAATGGGAGGGGAAACATGCTAATGGGGTTGCAAGATAAAGAATCACAGCAGTAAAGATATTTAAGCAGCTAGTACACCTTGAACCAGTAATAACAAGTAAACAAAGCAATGGAAAATGCACGGCATCACCCTTCATGCTTTTACTCTCAACCTCACCAAATAATCAATAGAAACGGCACGACATCACCCTTCGTGCTTTTACTCTCAACCTCACCATATAGATCAAATAAGAATGACACTGCATTACCCTTCGTGCTTTTACTCTCAACCTCACCATATAAATCAAATAAGATTGACACGACATTACCCTTCGTGCTTTTACTCTAAATCTCACCATATAAATCAAATAGGAATGGCACGGAATCACCCTTTGTATATTAACATTGTCCCTCACCAAAACAAGGAAGAATAATAATATGGAGATAGAAATGATAATAACAAGTCTTACTTCAACAATTGCTTCCACAATATCAACCTCGAACTTGAATCAATAGTCAATCAATATCAAAATCTATACATATAATAAGAACGATCAACATAACAATAAACTAGTCTAAACATGGATAATAAAATCACGGAAAACTACAATTTTATGAATAAGACTCACTAGCATGTTATGACTCAACAACAACGCATAGATACTCGTTACCTTACCTATACGTTGTACTCAACATTCAAACACGTAGCAAATAGGAAAATAAGATCTAATCCCTCAAGCCAAGATTAACCGCGATACTTACCTCGCTCCGCATGCCACTCAATACTCAATTACCGATTTCCCTCTAGTATCCACCTCCAAACCACTCGTATCTAGCCATAATTAACTCAATAACATCAATTATTGCTAAAGGAACTAACTACAATGCATGAATTAGATTTTTCAAACTTTCCTCCAAAAGGTCAAGAATTGACCTTGGGTCTGCTTGGTCAAAACTCGAGGTTCGGACCAAAATTCATTTATACATTCACCCTCGAGCCCAAATATGCAATTAGTTTTGAAATTCGACCCCAAATTGAAGTCTAAATCCCAAATTCCCAAAAATTCCTAATTCTACCCAAATCCCTAATTTCTATCATGGAAATCCTAGATTTTAGGTTATAAATTCATGGAATGCAATGGGTAATTGAAAGAATGGAATAAGTCCCGTAATGAGACTGTTTAATAGCTGGGCGACACTGTTCATCGCGTTCGCGAAGAGAAACCTCTTAAGGACTTACGCGATCGCGAGAGGCACTACGCGTTCGCGAAGGTATAGTCCGCCTCACCTTCGCATTCGCGAGACAAGGCTCGTGTTCATGTAGAGTTTCCCAAGTCCCCTGTCCAGCCTAGATAGAGCTACGCGTTCGCATTCGATGGGTCGCGTTCGCGTAGAGCAACCCCTCCCCCCAATGCTCCACGTTCGCGATCAGGGTCTCGCGTTCGCGTAGAGTAAAATCCTCCCCAGCCCAGATTCCCCTTCGCGATCGCGAGAATGGCTTTGCGATTGCGAAACACAAAATAACAGGACACCAGCTGCAACAAAACACACCAAATATCTAAGTCTAAAACATCCTCTAGCCTATCTGAAACTCACCCGAGCCCTCGGGGCTCCAAACCAAACATGCACGCAAGTCTAAAAACAACGTACGGACTTGCTCTGGCGATCAAATCGCTAAAATAACACCTAGAACTACGAATTTAACACCAAATCAAATGAAATTCTCAATAACACTTTGAAATTCCTATTTTCACAATTGGACGTCCGAATCATGTCAAATCAATTCCGTTCCTCACCAAATTTCACAGACAAGTCTTAAATTATAATGAATTTGTACCGGGCTCCAGAACCAAAATACGTACCCAATACCAACGAGAACAAACATTAACCAAATTCTAAAACCATTAGATTTTCAGTCTTTCAATTTTCATAAAAAAATCATATCTCGAGCTAGGGACCTCGGAATTCGATTCCGGGCATACGCCAAGGTCCCATATTTCGATACGGACACATCAGGACTATGAAAATATAAGTCTGGATCCGTCTACTTAAAATGTTGATCGAAGTCAACTAAATCAACTTTTAAAGGCAAAATTTATTATTTTCATCAACTTTCAATATAAAAGTTTTTCGGAAACATGCCGAATTGTGCATGCAAATCGAAGAGGGTAAAAATGAGATTTTTAAAGGCCTTAGAACATAGAATCGAGTTATAAAACATAAGATGACCTTTTGGGTCATCACATTCTCCACCTCTAAAACAACAGTTCGTCCTCGAATGGACATAGAAAAGTACCAAAGCTGGTAAAAAGGTGGGGATATCTGCTATGCATAGCGGACTCGGACTCCTAGGTAGTTGCCTCAGCAGGCTGACCTCTCCACTGCACTCGAACTGAAGGATAACTCTTCGACCGCAACTGATGAACTTGCTGGTCTAGAATAGCTACCGGCTCCTCCTCGTAGGTCAAATCCTTGTCCAACTAGATAGTGCTGAAATTTAACATGTGAGATTGATTGTCGTGATACTTCCGAAGCATGGACACATGAAACACAGGATATACTGTTGATAAGCCTAGTGGCAACGTAAGTCTGTAGGCCATCTCTCCCACTCGCTCAAGGATCTCAAAAGGCCCGATGTACTTAGGTCTCAACTTGCCCTTCTTTCCAAGCCTCATTACACCCTTCATGGGTGATACCCGAAGCAACACTCTCTCTTCGACCATGAATGCCTCATCACGAACCCTATGGTCAGCATAACTCTTCTGCCTGGACTGAGCTGTGAAAAGTCTATCCTGAACGATCTTAACCTTATTCAAGGCATCTTGTACCAAATCTGTACCCAATAATCAAGCCTCCCCCAACTCAAACCATCCAACCGGCGATCGACACTGTCTACCATATAATGCCTCATAGGGATCCATATGGATGCTCGACTGATAGTTGTTGTAGATGAACTCCGCTAGCGATAATAACTGATCCCACGATCCTCTAAAGTCTATAACACATGTGCGGAGCATATCCTCGAAGGTTTGAATAGTAGGCTTGAACTGTCCGTCCATATAAGGATGAAATGTTGTGCTCAGCTCAACCCACGTGCCCAACTTGCACTACATTGCCCTCCAGAAATGCGAGGTAAACTGTGTACCTCGATCAAAAATGATAGACACGGGCACACCGTGAAGACGAATGATCTCACGGATATAATCTCTGCCAACCGCTCTGAAGAATAGGTGACAACCACATAAATGCACTGACTTGGTCAGTCTATCCACAATAACCCAAACTAGATCAAACCTCTTCTTAGTACGTGAGAGTCCAACAACGAAATCCATAGTGATACACTCCCACTTCCACTTAGGAATCTCTATCTTCTGAAGCAAACCACTAGGTCTCTAATGCTCGTACTTTACTTGCTGACAATTTAGGAACCAAGCTACATATGCAACTATATCCTTCTTCATCCTCCTTCACCAATAATGCTACCGCAAGTCCTGATACATCTCGGCGGCGCCCGAATGAATAGAATACCGGGAACTGTAGGCCTCCTCTAGAATCAACTCACGAAGCCTATCTACATTAGGCACACAAACACGACCCTACATCCTCAAAACTCCATCATCTCCAACCATCACCTGCTTGTCATTACCATGCCGCATTGTGTACCTAAGGACAAGAAAATGAGGGTCATCATACTGTCACTCCCTAATGCGCTCAAACAAAGAGGACCAAGTGACTGTGCAAGCTAAAACATGACTGGGCTCAGAAACCTCCAACCTTACGAACTGATTGGCTAAGGCCTGAATATCTAATGCAAGAGGTCTCTCACCGACTAGAATATACGCAAGACTGCCCATATTAGCTGACTTCTTACTCAAAGCATCGGCCACCACATTGGACTTCCCGGGATGATATAAGATGGTGATATCATAGTCTTTCAATAACTCCAACCACCTCCTCTGCCTCAAATTGAGCTCCTTTTGCTTGAACAAATATTGCAAACTCTTATGATCCTTGAACACCTCACACTACAGGCCATATAGATAGTGCTTCCAAATCTTCAGCGCACGAACAATGGCTGCCAACTCCAAGTCATGAACTGGATAATTCTTCTCGTGAACATTTAGCTACTGTGAGGCATATGTAATAACCTTACCACTCTGCATCAATACCGCACCAAGTCCAATACGAGATGCGTCACAATATACTGTATAAGGACCTGAACCTGTGGGTAACACCAACACCGACGTTGTAGTCTTCTGTCTCGAGCTTCTAAAAGCTTGTCTCACACTCGTTTGACCATCTGAACGGGGCACCCTTCTGGGTCAACCTGTTCAACGGGGCTACAATAGATGAAAAACCCTCCACAACCGACGTTAATAACCTGCCAATCCTGAGAAACTACGGATCTCTATGGTTGAAGTAGGACTAGGCCAATTCTGAACGGCTTCAATCTTCTTAGGGTCCACCTGAATACCCTCTATTGATACAACGTGCCCCAAGAAGGCGACTGATCTGACCAAAACTCGCATTTTGAGAGCTTAGCACATAACTAGTTATCTCTCAGCGTCTGAAGTACGATCCGAAGATGCTGCTCATGCTCTTTTCGACTGCGAGAGTAGATCAAGATATCATCAGTAAACATAATCATAAAGGAATCCATATAGGGCTTGAACACCCGGTTCATCAAATCCATAAATGCCGCTGGGGCATTTGTCAAGCCAAATGACATCACCAAGAACTCATAAGGCCCATATCGAGTCCGAAAAGCTGTCTTAGAGATATTGGATGCCCTATTCCTCAACAGATAGTAGCCAAACCTCAGATTGATCTTTGAAAATACTTTGGCACCCTGAAGCTGATCAAAAAAGTCATCAATCCTCAGCAATGGATACTTGTTCTTGATAGTGACTTTGTTCAACTGCCGATAATTTATGCACATCCTCATCGATCCATCCTTCTTCTTTACAAACAACAAGGGCATACCCCAAGGCGAGACATTGGATCTAATAAAGCCCTTATCATGCAAATCTTGCAACTACTCATTCAACTCCTTCAACTCTGGCGGGGCCATGCAGTATGGCAGAATAGAAATGGGTTGAGTGCCCGGAACCAAATCAATATAAAAGTCAATATTCCTGTCGGGTGGCATCCCCAACAGGTCTGTAGGAAACACCTCCGGAAACTCTCGAACAACTAGTATAGAATCCATGAAAGGAACCTCCACACTAGAATCGTGGACATAAGCCAAATAAGCTAGACAACCCTTCTCGACCATACGTCGAGCCTTCATATAAGAAATAAACCTCCTGGTAGAATGACCAAAAGTCATTTCCGCTCTAATCGAGGCAACGCCGGCAAGGCTAAGGTCACTGTCTTGGCGTGACAGTCCAATATGGCATGATAAGGTGATAACCAATCCATCCCCAAAATGACATCAAAATCAACCATATCGAGAAGTAGAAGATCTACACGAGTCTTAAGACCCCCAATAATAACCACACACGAACGATAGTGTAACACCCCAAAATATTTTACAATATTTTCATTCTTGATTGAGCATTTTTTTTATAACGAGGAAATATTTTACTTTGCACTTCCTAAATATGGAATGGTCAATATATGAAAATTTCTTACTTTAGGTTGTGTTAATATTGGCAATGAAGTTCCATGGTGTTGCTATATGTAACACTTAATATTATTTTGACGAGTTGTTAGTAAATATAGTATATAATTATATTTTGGGTTTCCAACCTTTTGTATTTATCTAAGAATATTTAGTAGTTGGGGAACCATTTTATTTCATATCTGTCCATAAACTCCCTATTCTTCTACTCTTCAGAAACAAAGAAGAATAACTATCTACCTCTCTCTCTTTCTATCTCTATGTCTCTATCTCTATCTCTCTCTCTCCTCCATAAGAACAAGAAGCTGAAGTTTCATCAAAAAAACAAAACCATGGATTTCTACTAAATCAACGCACAAAATTCGTTTTTGGTGAAGATCAAGTTGCTGCTCTTGGTAAGTTTCTAAACTCGTTTTTATACTAAACACCTACTAGTTTTTTCTACATATCTTTTTGTACAGAGCTCTGATTTAACTGATCCAGGATTTTCTGGAAAGGTATTTCATAAATGTATAATTTTTATGAAGGAATAAAAATCTAGTTTTGTTGGTATTTACCTAAAAAAGGGTCAAAAAGTACAGGAAAGGTGCTGTCCAGATTTTTAGTTCTTGAAATACTCCATGTACTGCTGTTAGTAATTTTAGCATAACCTTTTGTTAAAAATTGATATGGTGGTGATTCAAGATGTTATGAAACGGTAAGACATAGATATACAACTTTTGTGAAGACTATAAAGTCTAGTTTGTCCGTATAAATCTTCAACACTGAGTCACAACTCAGAACAGTGATACTGTCCAAAATTTCTGTTTCAAACGTTTTTGGGTAATTTTCACCAATATTTTGTTTAGTTGACTTGTTAAATCACTGAACTTATTTAGATATTTGATTATGTATTTAAGGTATATAAACCCTTGAAAAAAATCAAAGAGGAAGTGTTTGAGGAAGTGGACAGATTTGGTTTGTTTACGGCGTAGACGATTCGACCGTCCCCAAGTTGTGATTGAACTATTTTGTGGTAAAACACCAAGGTTTGTGTATAAACTTGTACTCTTTTTGCTTGCTGGAAATATGTTGAAATAACCTGATATTTTATTTTTCTTATCTTCGAATTATATTGTTATATTCGGATTATATCAAGTGTTGTAAGAAATTTGCTAAATCGCCCATTCGTACGGATTGTTTGATCATTTTGCATTCTTGTTGGGACTTTGTCCTTCTTGTGGCAGTGACTTGGTCACTCACTTGGCATGCCTCTTGATTCGGATCTTTTACCATCTTGACTTTGAATTTGTAGTTCGTCTTGAATTATGGAACTTGTCCGTGTTAAGTACGAACTAAGAAGCCATTTTTAATATGGTTCTTGATTCTCTTGTCTATTGGGTTTTGACCCTACTTGATTTGGGGCTTCGGTCCATCTTGATATCTAATTATGCTTAGTGTGATGGCATGACGTACATATTGGGCGAAAAATGGATATTTGATATACTTTCTTAAATTGATAGTATACACTTTCTAGACTCTTGAACATTGTTATTGATATTTGGAAACACTTCAAAGTTTGATATTGGTATGTTTGATATATTTGTTCACTTGTTTTAAATTATGTTAAATTGAGCTAACTATGACTGAAAAGGGGAATTGGAGAATTTAATGACTTCAAGCCTAAAGTTTATACACCACTAAGCTTTATGCTTAGCGATAGTTGTTTTCTATCGTAGGAAATGTTCGGGATGAAATCTGAAGATGGCCAGGGTGAAGTAGTCTCTTTGGGAGAATTTATGGAGATCACATTTGCATATGCACCTTGGTTTGCATAGTTTTGGGACGTGTACATGATATACATGATATATATATATATCACACTTATGTTATTTGGAGGCTTGTTGGATTTTAAAGACCAAAATCTTGTAGCTTGAATTTGTAACCTATTTTATTGTATTAGGGTGTTTTAATAACTCAAGTCTTGTAATATGCTGAATTTACACTTTCTCTTGTAAATATGTAGAAAAGGAGAAAACTAGTTTCCTTTGTTTTTATATATACCCGATAGTTTAAAATTTATGTACAATATAAACTTGCGGTGATTTTGAATGATTGTATAAATCAGTTAGGAAGTTGCTTTAATCTGTTAATGTTTTGACATTGTATTTCATTTAAAATAAAATTATGGTGTATTTTAAAATAAATATATATATTTCACTTTCAACCTTTTCGCATGGGCCTACTTCCGCTACTAAAATTATTCTAAATATTTTTATTAATATCTCTTTTAATATTTTGTAAATAGGAAATTAGATTTGTTTTCCTAAGTAGTACCCTTAATATCTCTTTTAATATTTTGTAAGTAGGAAATTAGATTTGTTCTCCTAAGTAGTACCCTCCCAAAGGGGTTGCTACAGATAGACACGATCTACAACAATAGAATCCTCCACAGGTATGGACACATACACGGGAGCACTCAAAGAATCACGAGGCTCAACCAAATATGAAGCAAAATAGGATGACACATACCAATAAGTAGAACTCGGATCAAATAATACTGAGGCATCCCTACTGCAAACTAAAACCGTACCTGTGATAACCACGTCAGATGACTCAGCCTCAGGCCTGGCTGGAAAAGCATAGTAACCGGGATGGGCCCCACCACTCTGAAATATATCTCAAGGACAGGCCCTGTCTGGCTGGCCTCCACCTCTAGCGGCCTTACCTCCACCTCTAATGCCTCGACCTCCACCTCTAGCTGTCTGAACCCTACCTCTAGCTGGCTGAGTGGGCGATGGAACACCCGGTGTCGGGACCATGGCACGAGAACCCTGATGTTGAGAACTGCTCGATGCTCGAGGGCAAAACCTAGCAATGTGCCTCAGATCGCCACAAGTATAACAAGATTTCAGTTGATGTGGCTGATGACGGCTAGCTGATCGAAATACTGCATATGAGGACCACGACCACCTGAAGCAATATGGAAAGCCTAGAGTGCTAAATAAAACGGCTTGGGAGGATGACCTTTACCAAAAATACCCCTGCCTCCAAACGAGGCACCACTGAATCTGTCAGAATGACGAGGTCTCTAGTTAGATCCCTGACCACTCCCCTAAGCTAGAACCATCTCGACTCTCCTGGTAATATTGGTTGCTGTCTGAAAAGAAATCTCACTCCTAGTATCCTTAGCCATCTGCAATCTGATAGGCTGAGCAAGTCCCTCAATAAATCTCCTCACCCTCTCTCTCTCTCTCTCGGTAGGAAGCAGAAGAATAGAATGACGGGCCAGATTCACAAATCGAGTCTCGTACTGAGTGACAACCATAGAACCCTGCTGCAGGCGCTCGAACTGCCTCCAGTAGTCCTCTTTCTAAGTGACAGAAAGATACTTATCAAGAAATAGCTAAGAGAACTAGTCCCAAGTAATAGGTGGCGACCCAGTTGGTCTGGCCAACATATAATCCCTCCACCATTTCTTGGCGGAACCCGACAGATGAAATGTAGCAAATTCGACCCCATTGGTATCCACTCTCCCCATGTTTTGTAACACCTCATGACAACTGTCCAGATAGTCTTGGGTTCCTTTGAAGATGTACCGCCATAGTGAACTGGGAAAAACTTGGTAAACCTATCCAATCTCCACAAAGCCTCAAAAGACATAGTTGTGTCATCATCGGCCTGTGCTGCAACACCCGACGGGACTTCCCCAATTGGCTGAGCTGCTAGGGTCTGAAACTGGGGAGCCATCTGCTCCGGTGTCTGAGTAGCGGAAGTCTGGACTCCTCCTCCATCCCGAGAGACGGCTGGTGCCATAGGAAATGTGCCCATTTGAGCAACACTCTCCATAAGGCCTACTAGACGGACCAAAGCATCCTGAAGCACTAGGTAGCTATGAACCCCTTCGGGACCTGAGATGGTCCGCAGGAACAGTCTGGGCTAGTACCTCATCATCAAACTCCACCTGAGGCTCTGATACTGGTATTGCTGCTCGAGCTCTTGGCTGAGCCCTGTCCCTGCCTCGGTCTCTGCCACGGCCTCGACCTTGGCCCCTCGTAAGAGTTGCCACTGGGGGCTCTGACTGCTGCTAAGCTGAAGACGCGGTACGTGTTCTCGCCATCTGCGAAAGAACAAGAGTGGAAGAGTTTAATTAGCATTAAGAGAACAAAATCGCACGATAGAAAGGAATAGAAGTGAAAATGTTCCTAACTCCATAGTCTCTAGAAGATAAGTATAGACGTCTCCATACTGATCCTCTAGACTCTACTAAGTTTGCTCGTGAATTGTGAGACATAGGATACCTAAAGCTCTGATACCAACTTGGCACGACCCAAAATTCTCACCTTCGGGACCGCGATGACGCCTAACATTTCACTTGCTAGGCAAGCCAACGTTAGAGAGTTCATACATCAACTTCAACAAAATTTTAATTATAGAATTTAATAAAACTAAGCAAAGCCAAAAGAGTTGTGAATATTATAAAACCCAAAGTAACTGAAACATTTAGGATCTAGAGTCACAACTCACGAGCTACTACGATTTACTACATACAAAGTTTGAAAGATAATACATTGTTCTGGAAGAAAGAAATAGTAAAGTAACAAGTCTAGAAAGAGACTCCTGGGTCTACGGATGCCAGCAGATCTACCTTGGTCTCCTGTCGATCAAGTCTAGCTGCTAAACTCGGGGTCAACTCAGGCCAGTACCAAAATCTGCACCAAAAATGCAGAGTGCACTATCAGTACAACCGACCCCATGTACTAGTAAGTGTCGAGCCTAACCTTGGCGAAATAGTGACGATGCTAGGACAAGACACATACATAAACCTGTACAGTTATACAATATACGAGCACAATAACAACTAATAGAAGCTGAGCAGATAATAACGGGAGGGGAAACAAGCTAAGGGGGTTGCAAGATAAAGAATCATAGCAATAAAGATATTTAAGCAACCAATACATCTTGAAACAGTAATAATAAGTAAACACAACAATGGAAGATGCACGGCATCACCCTTCGTGCTTTTACTCTCAACCTCACCAAATAATCAATAGAAACAGCACGACATCACCCTTCGTATTTTTACTCTTAACCTCGCTATATAGATCAAATAAGAATGGTACGACATCACTCTTTGTACTTTTACTCTCAACCTAACCATATAAATCAAATAAGAATGACACGGCATTATCCTTCGTGCTTTTACACTCAACCTCACCATATAAATCAAATAGGAATGACACGACATCACCCTTCGTGCATTAACACTCTGCCTCACCAAAACAAGGAACAATAATAATAGGGAATTAGAAATGACAACAACAAGTCTTACTTCAACTATTGCTTCCACAATATCAACCTCGAACTTGAGTCAATACTCAATCAATATCAGAATCCGTACATATAATAAGAACGATCAACATAACAATAAATTACTCTAAACATGGATAATAAAATCACGGAAAACTATAATTTTATGAATAAAACTCACTAGCATGTTATGATTCAACAACAATGTATAGATACCCGTCACCCCACCTACGTTGTACTCAACATTCAAACACGTAGCAAATAGGCAAATAAGACCTAATCCCTCAAGCCAAGGTTAACCACGAAACTTACCTCGCTCCGCGGGCCACTCAATGCTCAATTACCGCTTTTCCTCTAGTATCCACCTCCGAACCACTCGTATCTAGCCATAATTAACTCAATAACATCAATTAGATTTCCCAAACTTTTCCATAAAAATTCAAGAATAGACCCCGGACCCGCTTAGTCAAAACTCGAGGTTCGAACCAAAATTCAATTATCAATTCACCCCCGAGCCCGAATATGCAATTAATTTTGAAATCCGACCCCGAATTGAGGTCTAAATTTCAAATTCCCAAAAAATCCCTAATTCTAACCAAACCCCCAATTTCTACCATGGAAATCCTAGATTTTAGGTTGTAAATTCATGGAATGCAATAGGTAATTGAAAGAATGGCTTAAGTCCCATAACGAGACTGTTTAATAGCTGGGTGATAGTGTTCATCGTGTTCGCGCGGACACTGTCGCGTTCGCGAAGAGCAGCCTCCTAAGGACTTACGCAATCGTTGGAGGCACTACGCATTCGCGAAGGTTTAGCCCGCCTCACCTTCGCATTCACGAGACAAAGCTCCCATTCACGTAGAGTTTCCCAGGTCCCTTGCCCAGCTTAGATAGAGCTACGCGTTTGCATTCGACGGGTCGCGTTCGCGTAGAGCAACTCCCCCAATGCTCCGCGTTCGCGACCAGGGTCTCGCGCTCGCATAGAGTAAAATCCTCCCCAGCCAAGATTCCCCTTCGCGATCGCGAAGCACAAAATAACAGGACACTAGCTGCAGCAAAACATACCAGATTTCTAAGTCTAAAACATCTCGTAGTATATCCGAAACTCACCCGATCCCTCGGGGCTCCAAACCAAACATGCACATAAGTCTAAAAATATCATACGGACTTGCTCGCGCGATCAAATCGCTAAAATAATACCTAGAACTATGAATTTAGAACCAAATCAAATGAAATTCTCAAGAACACTTTGAAATTCCTATTTTCACGTCCGGACGTCCGAATCACGTCAAATCAATTCCGTTCCTCACCAAATTTCACAAACAAGTCTTAAATATCATAACGAATTTGTACCGGGCTCCGTAACCAAAATACAGACCCGATGCCAATGAGATCAAACATTAACCAAATCTTAAAATCATTAGATTTTCAGTCTTTCAATTTTAATCAAAATTCATATCTCGAGCTAAGGACCTCGGAATTCGATTCTGGGCATACGCACAAGTCCCATATTTCGATACGGACCCACCGGGACTGTCAAAATACGAGTCCGAGTCCGTTTACTCATAACGTTGACCGAAGTCAACTAAATCAACTTTTAAAGGCAAAATTTATTGTTTTCAATAACTTTCAACATAAAAGCTTTTCGAAAACACACCTGAACTGCGCTCGCAAATCAAAGAGGATAAAAATGAGATTTTTAAAGGTCTTAGAACACAAATCAAGTTCTAAAACATAAGGTGAGCTTTTGGGTCATCACAAAAAAAATTGAAAAATCGAGTTCCAAAATTTAATTATGAAAAAGGGAAAGGTTGAAATTATAAGTGGATTGGCCATAAAATTAATGGTGACATCCACGTCATTGTATGATTCATCTTCTTCTTTTTTCTTCCTTCTTTTGGCTTAAATCTCTGAAAGAAAGACTCAGTCCCCACCAAAAAGAGAGCCTCTTAAGCAAAGAGCCACCATTTAAACAATGTATTTCAAAATTGTCATAAAATTTCAAATTCCACAGCTGAAATTCCAGGAACATTGCCATTTATAAGTTCTATCCCTTATTCTTCTCCTTCACATTCTTTTATGTGGGCTCTTTGTATTTTGCTGGATATAGTACTAACATTAGCCCCCAACACAACAAGGAAAAAGAACAAAAAAAATGTGGAAAACTTCATATTAGAAAGTGGAATATGAAAAAGAAGTTACATGCATGATGCAATATTCCACTTTTAAATATCTCTTATCATATTGTTTTTAGGATTTTTTTTAATGTGTGTAACGTAACCAAGTTTGGTCTCTCATTTAACATGTATATAACACGTCGAGGCGTACAAAGAAGATTAAAATAACCTGTTTTTTAGTTCTCACGCTTTGAATATTAAGTAAGTGCGGCAGTTCCACATTTGTGGCTTGCTAATACGAGAAGATGAAATATTAAAATTTAACCAGCTTCCTCTGAGGTAATCATCCGAAGGGGAGTCATTGATTTAAAGTTTACGGGTTCATAATTTTAATTTTTTTTTAATTCATTGGGCTCAAAACATATATACCTAGTGCATTTCTTAATTAAATTAAATACTAGATGGCTTGGATCAAAATTAGTGAGTTCAACCGAAATGTAACTCAAACTCTACCTCAGTTTGAGCTAGAAATGACTCCAGATAACCATTCTAGAGGGTTGATATTTAGGAATTAGCCATTGTATGCTAAATTTCAATTTTCTAATTCAATTTTTCAAGACACAAAGTCCTGAAATAAAAAATTTTAGTTCAAATTTTTAGGACAAAATAATTACTGACTAATCCCTAAATAGCAGTCCTTAAAATGACTATCTGTGTACTTCCCCGTTTGAGAGTCACGGTTATATAATTCTATTTGACTGTATTTTGTTATTGATATATTTAGAACTATTTTGGTAGTAGGGCGGCTATTCTAAATTAAGGAACTAAAGCCCAACTTGGTCTAATTTTAGAAGTAATATATCCACTTCAAGCTTCATTTGTTTTTCGTAATATTAAAATGTCTAAAATTGAATACACATCTAATTATTAAAAAATCTTAGGTTACATAGTGTTGTAAAAGTTATTTTACTAGTTGAAGAATAATACTCCAAAATATAGCGCATCGATAGATACATAGACGGATCTAAAATTTCTAAAAATAGGAGTGCACCATTAAATAAATGAGAGGAAAAAAAACACTAAGTGATAATAGATCCTTATTTCTTTTGGTAAATAACTTTAACCTTCAACCAAATGTACCATTCAAGTTTTTGGAGCATGGATGGCAGTATATAATATTACATCAATTTGAGAAAATATATAATAAAACACTTAGTTTAACGATGAAAGTATGAGTTCATGTACACCTTTATTTTGGACTAAATCCGCCCCGGGTAGATGTCACCGACGGTGATAGTTGTGAGATGGTGGTGGTGGCTGGTGAGGGCAGTGGTTGGTAGAGGTAACTGACGGTGGTAATTTTTGAGTGGTGGCTATTTGGTGGTAAATCTTTAAGCTTTTAAGACGGCAACATATGAGATTTTAAATGAACCAAACATTGATATCAAATAAGTAATTAATTGGTAAAAAAAATAAATAAACACGCAGATATGAACAATTTATATTTAGAGCCATAAAATAGCTAGAAACAAATGGTCCCCTAGACCTTCTAGATCTGTGACCACTTCAATATAATATCTTGCTTTAATCTAATCTATCTTCTGGTTTCCACTTAAATATACAATGCCCAATAACCCTTGGCATTAATTTTTTTTTCTTTTTTACTATTTCCTACTTTTGAATTTTTTTTCCCTTTATTTTGAACTTTCCTTTATCTTTTAATTTTTATATATCCTATTCATCAGTTAAGTAAATGTTATTGGCCTTCGCTGAAGTCAAGGGACATTTATAAACCAACAAGTCTAGCAACTTCTTTCACACTCCTTTTTTCCCCAAATAATCAATAAATCTTTTTTTTTCAAGTGTTTTCTTTTTGTTTATGTGACTAGCTAGAACTAGAATGACTAACTCGAGAAATCACTAAACACAGTAAATCTCTACCAACCTATCTCCACTGTCATCTGTTGGATATGCGATAAACCAAATTACTTGATTTTACACACATATAATTAGGACTTTGGACAAATAAGAGTGCCCTTTGTATACGCGTGAAACCGATCCTATTGAAAACCTCGGTTCTTGGTAAAACAAACGGAGCGGAGACGTGACCATAAGGAATTAGAATCGAGGCAAGGACCCCTTCGTATCGGGATGCGGGCGAAACACCTGCCCTCAGAAGAATCGGGGCCACATCCCTTAGGACCGGTTCAAATCCCAAAATTTCGTAGAGCTCTACCAGACAACCACACACGGCTAGCAAAGGGCCGTGATATCCGCATGCAACCGGATGTCATGGCGTAATTCTCGGCCCGTATCACCAAAGGATCAGTGATTAGCAAGAAGAAGGATTTTTACCCTTTTTTTTTTTTAGAATTGTACTTAGGGTAAAACTCCTCTACTATATAAATGGGAGTCTTGCTATTCATGAGGACACATTGTAACACGCATATCAAGACAATATACTCTTATCTTCTCTGTTATTCAAAGTTCTTACTTTTGTTCATCAGCTCTTCATTAGTGTAAGCCCGGGATCAGAGGCAGGCATTTCATTTAGCTGTTACTGAGTCCGGGGTCACTCCCCTGAATTGCAATTCATTATGTCCTTTATCTATTTAGTGTAACGTCATTTATCATTTGTATTGAATTAATCCACGTATCCTTAAAGCCACTTATAAATTTAAGTGTTATTCGCATTTGAGGGTAAACAGTTTGGCGCCCACCGTGGGGCTGAGGATAATAGTGATAATTTGATAAAAAAAATTCATTACACACTCTATTTTACACTTGTTCTTTGAGTTTTTAGTTTCACGTCAGATTAAAAATGTCAAACTCACAATCTGCCCCTTTGAACGTCGATGCTGAGTCTGGCCACCATGGCGAGAACAACAATGTGGTACCCAGTAACGAGGTGCCCCCAATAGAGTTCCGATCGCAGACCCTATCGATGCTAACTCACATGTGGCTATTGATGCAAACTTGCCTACCGACCTTGAGAACAACATCCGTGTGGGAGCCCGATTGGTAGCCCGGGGTACGCACGATGGCGAAGGTGATGGGATCAACTTGCGAATGATCTTCGAAATGTTGCAGGCTCAACAAGCAGCGATAGTCCAGTTGCAGAACAAAAATCGCACCCCCAGCAAAGTTGAGCCTGAACCATCCCAAGAAAATGCTCGTAGAAATGATCCAACCGTAGAAAGGCTGAGTGAAGCTGAACTCAGGACCAACCTCGAGATAATAAAGATGCTCGAGGAACTAACAAAACGGGTGGAATCGGGAGAAAAGAAAATCGAAGCCAACGATAAAAAAGTAAAAACCTATAACTGCAGGGTTGATCAAATCCCAGAAGCTCCATTGATACTGAAGGGCCTGAATTCCAAAAAATTTGTTCAAAAACCTTTTCCTCCAAGCGCAGCTCCAAAGCCGATCCCGAAGAAGTTTTACATGCCTGAAATTCCAAAGTATAAAGGAACAACTAATCCAAATGAGCATGTTACCTCCTACACGTGCGCCATCAGGGGAGACGACTTGGAAGATGGAAAAATCGAATCTGTTCTGTTGAAAAAAGTTCAGAGAAACCTTGTCAAAGGGAGCCATGATATAGTATCACAATTTACCCCTTAATTCTATTGACTCGTTTTCCAAGCTTGCGAATGCCTTTATGAAAGCGCACGCCGGGGCCATCAAGGTTGAGACCAGGAAGTCAGACCTTTTCAAATTAAAGCAAAGAGATAACGAGATGCTTAGGGAATTATTGTTGAGGTTTAAAATGGAACGGATGGATCTGCCTCTGATTGCAGACGATTGGGCTGTTCAGACGTTCACCCAAGGATTCAATCCCCAAAGCTTATTGTCTTCACAGCAATTGAAACAAAATTTGATAAAATGTCCGGCGGTAACTTGGGTTGAAGTCCATAAAAGGTACCAACCGAAAATTAAGGTTGAAGATGATCAACTCGAGGCCCCTTCTGGATCTTTTTATCCCGTCAGAAGTAGTCACAAATCCAAAAAAATGGTCGATCATGAACCAAGATCGAACATGGATCGGTATCAACCATACAATGGAGATCGAAGTAGAAATGGGTCCAGACACAACCCTGCGATAAGTGAAAGAAGGAGCGATCGAGGCTATAATAATCGGGGACTCATGAGCAAAAATGGATTTGACAGATCCACTAGGTCTAAAGAGGTACCAAGGTTATCAGAGTACAACTTCAGCATCGATGCTGCCGATATTGTATTAGCCATCGGACACATCAAAGATACTAAGTGGCCTCGACTATTGCAGTCCAATCCCGCCCAAAAGGACCCCAACCTAATGTGCAAGTATCATGGCACTTACGGCCACATAACCAAAGACTGCCGACAATTGAGAGAAGAAGTAGCCCGGTTATTCAATAAGGGACACCTCCAAGAATTTCTAAGAGATCGAGCCAAAAACCACTTCAAGCATAGGAATTCCAACAAGCAGATCGAGAAGGAGGAACCTTAGCACGTCATTAACACGATCATTGGAGGAGTTGACATCCCCCAAGGACCGATGTTAAAGCGTACTAAGGTGTCCATTACAATGAAAAAATGGACTCGAGATTACATTCTAAAGGGAACCGTATCTTTCAATGACGAGGACGTTGAAGGCATCGTGTATCCAGACAATGATGCACTGGTAATATCTATACTCATTTAATTGGATCTACAAGACCAAAAAAATGCCCACGGTTCGAGTTTTAAACAGATTTAACATGGCATACGAGACTATTAAAGGGGAGATAACCCTACTGATAAAAACCGCTTGAACCATTCAGGAAATAAAGTTCTACATGATCGAAAGAGATATGAGATACAATTCTCTGCTCGGAAGACCATGGATTCACAACATGGGGGTAGTACCCTCGACACTAGACCAAGCATTGAAATTCCCCACATCAGGAGGGATCAAAACAATTTACGGAGAACAGCTGATTGCAAAAGAAATATTTACGATCGATGAGGTGACCCAAATATCCACACTCTCGACATCAGAAAACTCAGCTTCGGTTACCAAGGAAGAAACAAAATAGCAATCATCGACGCTGGTCGCCGGCCTCGACCGAACTAGAGAGGTAGGAGACGGGCGAGGATGATTATTACGGAGTCCCTAGGTCGTTCATAGCCCTTGACAATTTCGATGCCACCAAGTCGACAGTCGAGGAGCTGGAGCAAGTCATATTGATCGAACACCTGCCCGACCGGAAGCTATACCTGGGCAGGGGACAAACTCCCGAGCTCGGTAAGAAACTCATTGAATTCCTTATTGCTAATATAGACTGTTTCGCTTGGTCCCCCACTTGATATAACAAGGATTCCGCTAGAAATAACTACTCACAAGCTAAGTTTGGACCCAAAGTTCAACCCGATTAAACAGAAGAGGAGGCCCCAATCTGAAGTCCAGCATGCATTTATCAAAGACGAGGTATCCAACATGTTAGTTTATATGAGTCCACAAAACAGTAGAGTACCTGGTCCTCTATAAGGTTATGCTGAGAATGCTAGTAAAACTGTAAGTAAATGAGACACAGGATTTTTGCGTGGAAAAATCCCACAAAAGGGGGGAAAAACCACAACCTACCCTTGTAGGCTTTCAACTTCACTAACTTGTAATCTCAATATTACAAGCAACTTTGTAATACCTCTACTACAAAGGATTCAACTTAACTAACTTGTGATACTCTTACCACAAGCCACTTTGTGACTCTCTAGTTACAAAGGCTTTAAACTTATGACTAAACCTAGTCACAACATAAACTCAGAAAGTTTACGGATTTTGGGTTTCCTAAAACAAAGCTTCTAAGAAATCAAGATAGGAGTTACAATGAAGAACAAATAACAAGATTACAAACTCAACTACGGATACACATACATTCATTGTGAAACTGATCCTTTAGTGGAGTTGACTTCTTGTTCTTGACACACCAGTGACTTTAATGTCGGATGAACACTTTAATACTTGAGAGAATATCATTGAATGCTCAAGTGAAGTTTTGTGCCTTGCACCAGGTTGTTATACTACAAAAGACATCATAATGGTGATGTCAAATCTTGGTACACGCTTCTTCCCAATGAGAAGTGACTGCTGCACTGTCGCGTGTACAGTTGTGGACAATTACTTTCTGCAGTTGCGTTCTAGCTGTATAGTTGACTTGTACTTCTGTCACAGAACCCTAATGGACCAGGTCCCTGTTGTGTTCCTTTTTGTAACAATTGCGGATAGTCACTATCTGCTATTGCGTTCCAATTGTACAGTTGACTTGTACTTTTGTCGGAGAACCCTAAGGGATCAGGTCCCTGTTGTGTTCTTCCTTGTGGTTGTTCACTCACTTGCTGGAGATTAGACTGAATCATTGTTCATTTGAAAAGTACACTAGGTGGGTAAGGTTCTTTATCTGGTTCATGACAATAAGTTTGTTAGATCCTCAAAACATAAGAAGCATAAGGTAAAGACATTGAGAACCCATCAATTTGCCCCTTTTTGATGATGATAAACTTAGGCAGTGATGGTATTTGTTTAGAGTAAAGATTATCAGATAAGGTACCATAAACTACCCAAGTTCCCCCTGACCTTTTGCTTTTGATTCCCCCTTAATCAGATCCCTTATATTTGCAGCAAGTTTCTACACAAGTTCCCCCTAACCCCTGACCTTACTCCTCCCTAACATTTTCCCTCTTTTGACATCATTAAAAAGATACACAAGTAGGCAATCAGTATAAAGAAGTCTAACACAGCCAACTCATGCCACATATGTGCACACAGCATGACAGAAAAGAGAAGCCAGAGAAAAACAGCATTGTACATGAAAAAAGAGGAGCTGTATCATTAATATTAACAATAGACTGAGCAAAACAGGAGCAGTAGTGGTGAAATCCAGCATGCCTATCACAAAAAAGACAAACAAAAGGAAAACAATAGCCACAAAACATTAGAGCATAAGATAGGTGACCACTGAGAGGATCCTAGGGGGCACTAGAAGAGGGAGGCTTGGAAGAGGAGGCAACAATGGTTTTGAGAACCAGGTCCAGTCGGGCATTTGCAGACAATTGTTCTTCAAGCAATTTTGCGCGAAGCTTATCATTTTCCTTTGTCATGCGGGCAACTTCTTCATTAATGGAATTGGGTCCTTTAATTGCTTGACTGAGTTGAGTTTCCAGTATGGCATTTTGAGCCCTCAACCTTCTGATCTCTTTAGAATCTACATTTTGTGCATTGATCAGCTGAGAAATGGTCGAGATGCTTCCACTAACTCTTTCTACGCACTCACATTCTTCTAGAGTGGTTTTAGAGAAGGTTTGTTTGCGTGTGCCTACTCTAGGATTACCTAAGGGGACCTTGTAAAATCTGAACACTTGAGTGAGGAGAAAACCATATGGTAGCCCATGATTCCCACCTTTAAAGTTTGCCACCTTTTGCATATGAACTATCATGATTGCTGGTAGGTTGATTGGGACAAACTCATCAAGTGCCTCCATTAAGACCATATCCAATTTTTTAGCAATGGACCGTCTCTCAAAACGAGGTAAGAGTATCTTATTGACCAGTTTAAAAAGAAGCTGATACTCAGGAAGTAATACCTTCTTATGCACATGTTCCCCCTGCTGAATAGCTTGCTCTTTCATGATAACTTTCCTAAAGTTGACACCACAGACACCTTTGACTAAGGACATTCCTTCACATAGAATTCTGAGATCCTTTTCCAATGCTTAAGCGTCGAGTACAATATCTACTCCATTTACTAGTGCACAAATGTGATCCCCCTCAACGGTGAAGAGAGATGCATAGAAATCTCATACTGGCCATCTCTCAAATTGGTGGGTCAAATGTACAACCCCACAAGACTTTTTGAGTTCTTAATCTCTCTTTCCAAAGACCACTATCACTGGGCATGGTCCTCAAAGGACCAGACTCTTTAATAGTTTCCTGTTTTCGTTTGCTAGATCCTTCAACAGACTTTCCTTTCCAGCTTACTAGCCCAACAGTATCATCTTCAGACATAGCTTACTCAACTGGACTCTTCTTAGACTTGTTGCTGCCCTTCATGGATGCACCTTTTTGTTTCTCAATAGTTTCATCGGAAGCTTCATCCACAGACTTTTGAGCTTTTATAGATTGTTTCACTAAGGAACCAGGTTCCTTTGGAGCATTTTTATCAATCCCACTTACTGGAACACTCTTGTTAGTAACAAATTCCCCTTGATTCATCAACCTCTTTTTCCTTGTCTTAACATTCCTACTTTTCTGCAATGTAGACTCAAACCCCTCTTTCTGCTATGACCTGATAGTGGGTGACTTGGAGGAGGATTCTAAGAGCTTAGGATGATCATGAGGTGCAAAAGTGGATTTTCCTGGAAGAGAATTAGGTTTTTCAGTAGGTTTTTCTAGGAACGTCTCATGAACCAAAGATTCGAGGAGTACTATGGTTCTTACATTGCCTAGGAATGAATTTTCTTCCCCCTGATACTCAGACGAAAGATATGCTCCTTCATTCATCAAACTCTCAGCAGCGATAACCATGATGTTATGCGCTGCTTCGTTTTCTGGTGACTGTGTGAGAGTCACTAAGTCCAAAATAGAGGAGTTCAGATACTGATCAGGATCATCCTCAGAGACCACTTACACTTGAGAGGTAAAACCCTTTGAGTGTTCTTTGATGAGATCAGAGGAATGACGAGACATAGATTTTTCAATACATGGGAGGAAAACAGGGTTTGTCAAAAAAGGAAAAACTATAGGAAAAGAGGAGGAACTAGGTATGGATACAGTAGTATTAGAAGGAGTGGAATAGTGAATCTCTAGGGATGATTTTAAGGATGATAGGGAAGTGGGAGTGGTGTTAATGGTGGGAGAAGGAAGTGATCATTCGATTGCCATTATAGGAGTGTTTGGAAGACAAGTAGAGTGAGAGAGAGAGATGGGGAGAGGATCACAACTATACAGAAAAGATGAAGGTTCATGACTTACTGTAAGAGAGAAAGAAAGTTTTATTGGAAAAAGGACTAATGATAAGAAGAAAGAGAAATGGGTTCTGAATAGTTCTGAAAACGACGGTAGGTTTGTGGGAAAAAATTATCGTGCAGAGGGGATGAAGGGATTTGAAAGACAAGACATGAAATGTAGACTTTGAAAAGTCGAATGATATGGCAGTTGGATTAATTTTGTTAAAAATTTTGAGAAGGCATACAGAACAAGCACATTACTACTAACCTGTGGTACAGGAACCTGATGCCCGAACAATTTTTTTGAAAAAGATTTTAGCAGCTCTTCTTTCGCAGTTCATAACTGTACCTTTAGCTTCTATGATCGTCATGCGTGTTTACCTGCAATGTTATTGATGTGAGTTAGGCTTGGCCAGAAAATACTTTAGCTAATTTTACCTGAAGGTGTTTTACATAGATAACTTATGGGGAATCAGGTTCTCCATTAGATCTTAATAACCCCAGCTTCACCTTGTTTCTTCCAAAATATTCCCTACTCAAGGCTTTGGTGAAGATATCTGGAATTTGGTCTTCTGTGCTGCAGGACTTTCCACAGATCAACCCTTTCTCCATATTGACCCTCAGAAGATAATGTTACCCCTCAATGTGCTTGGTCCTCTTGTTTTGAACTGGATAGAGAAGGTATACCATCAGAAGATACCCCAAAATCTTCCAGTTGCTGCTTAATTTATAGGGTTTGAGCACAGCAGGATGCTCCCACTACACATTTTTCTTCAGTTGTTGACGAAGCCATTGAGTTTTGCTTCCTTGTGCCCCAAGAGATGAGAGATGAACATGGCAAATGAACCATTCCAGAAGTGTTTTTCCTGTCCACAAGATAACCTACACAGTTAACATCAGCATACCCAATAAGATTAAAATTGTCACCTGAGGGGTAATACAGGACCGGGTCCTGAGTTCCCTTAAGGTATCTCAAACTTCTTTTGGCTGCCTTCAAGTAGGATTCCTAGGGACTTGACTTTGGATTCTATTCTGGAGTGGAAATACAGAAGGGACTAGGGATTTTTTTTGAATTTTTAATTCTTGTCTAAATATAGAATGAAGAGAAGTGATTAAGATATCAGATAGATGAGAGCTTTTGTGTTTCTAGTTTGGGACTGAGGTTTGATTGGTAGGGGGACTTAGGAGGTTAATTTGATGGTAGGGGGACTTAGGAGGTTAATTTGATTTCCCTGCAGTCCTTGTTCTGTTACTTGTGGAGTGCCATGAACAACATCTCCACTCTTTCTTCAGCTTCAGTGGTAGTAAGTGAAGTACCAGGTTCCTTGTGAGAAGTGGAAGATGATGTTGCATTGTCTTTCACCTATCTCTTTCATCTTACTCATCATATCAGCCTCTCTATTTGAAACCTCATATATTTCCCAGGGACCAAAGATGGTTCATTATATTGATCATCACTGTTTCCTCCTTGGTTAGAAGAAAGTGTTTTGTTGAATACCCCATGAGCATTTCCTTCCACTCGGTGTGCCCTTTGTTGTAGACTTTGCGGCCTTTCCTTTGTGGGGAGTATCCCAGAAGGATTCCTTCATCGCCTTTTGTATTAAACTTCCCAAGCTGGTCCTTTCCGTTGTCGAGAACATGGTATTTTCATTCAAAAAGGTTCTCAGAGGAGTTTTCTTTGGTTTTCTTCCATTTGGCAGCTCATAGTGGGTTTTGGTTTATGAGGGACCTAATCATACACCTGTTCACCAAGTAGAAAGCAATATTTATTGCTTTTGCCCATAAATTTTTGGTGATTCCATTGTAGATGAGCATTTTCCATCCCATGTCTTCCAGAGTTCTGTTCTTTCTTTCAGCAACACCATTTTGTTGTGGAGTCCTTGTTGCTGAGAAGTTGTGTGTGATTCCATTTTTGTACAAGCTTATCAATTTTGGTGTTGTCACATTCTGTCCCCTGGTCAGATCTAATGCATACTACCTTCAATTTTATCTTCACTTGGATCTTCTTGACAAAGGCCCTAAACACCTCGAAAGTCTCATCCTTTATTCTAAGAACCAGTGCCCAAGTGAATCTTGAATTTGATAGGCCACAAACCAGGTCCTTCTGAATCAATTTATTCAGAAGTGAGAAGCTTGCATGCCCCAAACTTCCATGCCAAAGTTCTGCATCATTATCAACTGACTTCAAGCATCTCATATCACCAGCTTGTAAAGATTTAAAGTCAACAACGTAGATGTTCTTGTTTCTTTTGGCCACTAAGACCACTTTGTCAGTTACCATATTGGTAATTGTGCACACTTTTGATAAGAACTCTACGTTGTTCCCTTTATCGCAGATTTGAGAGACACTCAGGAGACTGTACTTAAGTCCATCCACATAGTACACGTTCTCAATTGAGTGACAAAGAGATTTTCCAACTTTTCCAGCACTGAGAATGTGCCCTTTCCTTTTTCAAGGGATATATTCCCTTCCTTCATGGCTTTCAGTGAGAAGAAATCTATGGTGCTTCCAGTCACGTGCTTTGAGCATCCACTGTCCATGGTTCATTGCATTCTACTTCCTCTCACTGTTCCCTGCACATGCAAATTATGGGTTAGATTTAGGAACTCAAACTAGTTTGGGTCCCTTGTTATGATAAAAGGGATGGATAAGGGCTTTTCTACTCCATGCAGACAATATCCGTTTCTTGCGATAGGTACCTGGTCCCTTGTTATAGTCACTTTGTCAGTAAACACTTTGTTTTTATGAATAGATTGAACCCTGGCCTGGCAATTTTCTTTGAAGTGCCCATTGTTCCCACAGTGGGTACACAACCAGTTATCAGGAACAATGACGTACTTGCTGTGAGGGTTGTAAGGAGTTTTCTCCCTTTGGAAACCGATTCCCTACCTGTTTCCATTATTATTCAAATACATGGCAGTGGAAGCATCTAAGGACCAGGTCCACTTCAGAGATTTCTCAAGATCAATTTTTACTTTCTCCAATTCAGCTTGAAGTTGCCGATTTTTCTCAAGTTCACCACATATACTAGTTTTCACAGCATTTAATTCGTGTTCAAGCTTGATGTGTATCTCACTAGCTACTTCCTTCCCTTTCCCAAGACTCACAGTGCTATGTTCTCTATTGATTCCCTCAGTGTTTTCCTCTAGGTCAGTGATTATCACTAAAAAATCACCCCTCTCTTGCTCAGTAGCTGAAATTGTTTCCTCTAGAGTGTGTTTCTCATTGCTGAGACCTTCTATTGTTTCCTTCAAGTCAACAACCACTACCATCAAGTCATCTCTCTCATTTTCTACACTAGTTATCTTTTTATTTAGAGCTTCATTTTCTTTTGCAAGATTAGCTATGGTCTCATTTAGGTCCACTACACAGACCACTAGATCATCTCTAGATTGTTCAGCTTCTCCTAGTTCTATGGTCAGGATCTCCTTATCATTATCAAGGCTATAATAAGCATCAATTAGAACATTTGCTAATGACCTTAACTTCTTAGAAGAGTATGATTTCAGATTTCTCTGAACATCCTTGAAATTTACCTCATCATCTTCATCCTCATCAAACTGAGTCATCAGTGCGAACAGTGAGTCATACTTCATTGCTTCAGTTTCCACTGCCATCATGTAACTGTTTTTTTGCATCTGGTTCCCTTTCTGATTCACAGGAGGAGTCTCCCCAAGCAGCAAGAGCCTGCTTCACAATATTGTCAGCTGCACTTTTTCGATTGAATCATTTGTCTGGAACTAGGTTTCTTTTTGTTGCTTTGTCAGGATTTTGTTTTTACTGCTCCTGTTTCACAAGTGGACAATCTTTGATGAAATGCCCTGGCTTTCCACACCTGTGACAGAGATCATTGTTCCTTGCCTTACTTGAACTGCCCCTCTTTGGTATACCACCATTTCTTCGAACCATCTTTTGAAATCTTTTAGTAAGATAGGCCATATCATTATCTTCATCACTTGAGTCACTTCTTTTAGCCTTGAGTACCAGGTTTTTTTCCTTCTTCGGCTCTCTTCTTTTATTGTCTTTATTTCTTTTCATCTCGTATGTCTTCAAATTACCAATCAACTCATCCATGGTTAGAGTTTGTAGATCTTTAGCTTCAGTGATGGCATTTACCTTACTTTCCTAAGAACCAGGTAGAACACTGAGGATTTTCCTTACAAGCCATTTTCTGTGAATAACATCTCCAAGTGAATGAAGCTCATTTATGATTGAGGTGAATCTGGTGTGCATATCCTGTATAGACTCATCATCCTTCATCCTAAAGAGCTCATACTTTGTGATGAGCATGTCAATCTTGGACTATTTAACCTGAGTAGTTCCTTCGTGTGCGGTTTGCAATGCTTCCCATATTTTTTTGGCAGTATCACAAGCTGAGACTCTGTTGTACTCATCGGGTCCTATGCTACATACCAAGATTTTCTTGGCACGATAGTTCTTTTCTATGACTTTTCTGTCAATGTTGCTATACTCTTTTCTATCTTTCAGCACCATTGGTTCAGTTTCTTCAAGCTTTTTCATAGGAACATGTGGACCATCACAGATGATGTCCCACAGTTTTGAATCTTCGGCCATAATAAAATCTTGCATGCGAGTCTTCCACCAGCCGTAGTATTGACCATTGAATCTAGAAGGTCTGTAGGTTGATTGTCCTTCCTCAAAGTTGGGTGGAGCAACCATTGAGATCCTTTCTAGGTGTTAGCATTTTAGAACGAACCGGCTCTGATACCAAATGTTAGTTTATATGAGTCCACCAAATAGTAAAGTACCTGGTCCTCTATAATGTTATGCTGAGAATGCTAGTAAAATTATAAGTAAATGAGACACAAGATTTTTACGTGGAAAAATCTCACACAAGGGGACAAAAACCACGACCTACCCTTATAGGCTTTCAACTTCACTAACGTGTAATCTCACTATTACAAGCCACTTTGTAATACCTCTACTACAAAGGATTCAACTTAATAACTTGTGATACTCTTACCACAAGCCACTTTGTGACTCTCTAGTTACAAAGGCTTTAAACTTATGACTAAACCTAGTTATAACATAAACTCAAAAAGTTTAAGGATTTTAGGTCTCCTAAAACAAAGCTTCTAAGAAAGCAAGATAGGAGTTACAATGAAGAACAAATAACAAGATTACAACTCAACTACGGATACACATAGACTCATTGTGAAACTGATCCTTTAGTATAGTTGTCTTCTTGTTCTTGACACATCAGTCACTTCAATGTCGGGTGAACACTTTAATGCTTGAGAAAATATCACTGAATGCTCAAGTGAAGTGTTGTGCCTTGCACCAGGTTGTTATACTACAAAAGACATCACAATGGTGATGTTAAATCTTGGTACACGTTTCTTCCCAATGAAAAGTGATTGTTGCACTGTCTGATGCACTACCGCGTGTACAGTTGCGGATAGTCACTTTCTGCAGTTGTGTTCTAGCTGTATAGTTGACTTGTACTTCTGTCAGATAACCCTAAAGGACTATGTCCCTGTTGTGTTCCTCTTTGTAACAGTTGCAGATAGTCACTATCTTTTTTGAGTACAACAGAGTCTCAGCTTGTGATACTGACAAAGAAATATGGGAAGCATTGCAAACTGCACACGAAGGAACTACTCAGGCTAAACAGTCCAAGTCCAAGATTGACATGCTCATCACAAAGTACGAGCTCTTTAGGATGAAGGATGATGAGTCTATACATGATATGCACACCAGATTTTCTGTCAATGTTGCTGTACTCTTTTCTGTCTTTTGGAACCATTGGTCCAGTTTCTTCAAGCTTCTTCATATAAACATGTGGACCATCACAGATGATGTCCCATAGTTTTGAATGTTTGGCCATTATAAAATCATGCATGCAAGTTTTCCACCAGGCGTAGTATTGACCATTGAATCTAGAAGGTCTGTAGGTTGATTGTCCTTCCTCAAAGTTGGGTGGAGCAGCCATTGAGATCCTTTCTAGGTGTTAGAATTTTAGAATGAACCGGCTCTGATACCAAATATTAGTTTATATGAGTCCACCAAATAGTAAAGTACCTGGTCCTCTATAATGTTATGCTAAGAATGCTAGTAAAATTATAAGTAAATGAGACACAAGATTTTTACGTGGAAAATCCCACACAAGGGGACAAAAACCACGACCTACCCTTGTAGGCTTTCAACTTCACTAACGTGTAATCTCACTATTACAAGCCACTTTGTAATACCTCTACTACAAAGGATTCAACTTAATAACTTGTGATACTCTTACCACAAGCCACTTTGTGACTCTCTAGTTACAAAGGCTTTAAACTTATGACTAAACCTAGTCATAACATAAACTCAGAAAGTTTATGGATTTTGGGTTTCCTAAAACAAAGCTTCTAAGAAAGCAAGATAGGAGTTACAATAAAGAACAAATAACAAGATTACAACTCAACTACGGATACATATAGACTCATTGTGAAACTGATCCTTTAGTGGAGTTGTATTCTTGTTCTTGACACACTAGTCACTTCAATGCTGGGTGAATACTTTAATGCTTGAGAAAATATCACTGAATGCTCAAGTGAAGTGTTGTGCCTTGCACCAGGTTGTTATACTACAAAATACATCACAATGGTGATGTTAAATCTTGGTACACGCTTCTTCCCAATGAGAAGTGACTGTTGCACTATCTGCTGCACTACCGCGTGTACAGTTGCGGATAGTCACTTTCTGCAGTTGTGTTCTAGATATATAGTTGACTTGTACTTCTGTCAGATAACCCTAAAGGACCATGTCCCTGTTGTGTTCCTCTTTGTAATAGTTGCAGATAGTCACTATCTGCTGTTGTATTCCAGCTGTACAGTTGACTTGTACTTCTGTCGGAGAACCCTAAGGGATCAGGTCCCTATTGTGTTCTTCCTTGTGGTTGTTCACTCACTTGCTGGAGATCAGACTAAATCATTGTTCATTTGAAAAGTACACCAGGTGGGTAAGGTTCTTTATCTGGTTCATGACAATAAGTTTGTTAGATCATCAAAGCATAAGAAGCACAAGGCAAAGACATTGAGAACTCATCACAAACTCCTTAAAATAGGTTCCATTTGGGAGGTTAAGTATCCGGATTGGTTAGCAAATGTAGTAGTAGTCCCAAAAAAGGGAAATAAATTAAGAATGTGTGTAGATTACAAAGACTTGAACAAGGTATGCCCCAAGGACTCTTGTCATCTGCCCAATATCGATTGCACTATAGATGCGACGGCCGGGTGACCCGGGTTCGATCCCCGACAACGGCGCCAAAAAGTGATCGAGGCCAACCCTATACTACTATGAAGTAGCAAGAGAGGTTGAAACAGCTTTTACCCGAGAAGGTCGGGATCGATTTCCATATGGAACTAGATATTGGAATTGAGTTTCTATCTAAATGGGAGTTGTGTAATTGTTCCTAATTGCACTTCTAAACATTGTTTGTTTTGTTTTTACTTCTAATTTTATATTACTACAATGCTAAATTAAGCTAAGTAAAGCTAAGATTAAACTATTGGGAGTTGATCAAATAGATAAAAGGCACTAGGGTAGTGACTTTCTCCTAGGTGGTTAATTGACGGATTCTTGAGTCTAAGGCTAGATTGTCACATTTGGGAGTAAGATGTAACCATTGCACGATTTTACTCACTCTATTCCTCTCGGTAGTTTGAGTGATTTTGCCCGAATTGACTTTCTCAAGACCAATTGGGTATGCAAATTGTGCAAGCAATTGAGGTTCAAGTCGGGTATTACTATCTCTAGGTTTAACCCTTTAATTAGGGCTATCAATTTCTTGAATACACCTCAATTCCTTGTTGGATCAATTTCATGGACTTAGGCTCTCTTTCTCAAGAAGAACCAAAGTCTACTAGGCATAAACTAGTGTTTGCAACCACTAAGTCAACATTAAAACCCTAAATTAGTCCAAATATCAAACACCCATAGACAATCAAGCATCAAAACACAAAACCATCAATTACCCACACTAGGGTTGAGCCACAACCCTAGCTAATGGGTCTAGATACTCATAATTATAGAAGAAAACAAAGAAATAGATGAAGAAAAGCCCATAATAATTAATTACTAAATAAAACATGAAGATTCAATGTTGAAACTAACTAAAATTACTCAAAATGATAAAAGAAATGAGTTCACGAGCACCACTCTACGTCCAAAACTATCCGATGACCTAAAAATGGGAAAAGAAACTATTTATACTAGGCTGAAAATTCTGGACAAAAATACCCCTGCGGGTCTAGTGTGGACCGCACAAAATCGAGTGCGGCCGCACTAAGGCTCTTGGCTTAACAATTCTGCTCTCTGAAGTTGGCCACCGCGGACCGCACAAAATGCACTGCGGCTGCGGTGGCTTCTACTGCGGTCCGCACAAAATGGACCGTGGACCGCATTGACCAAGTTTATAAAAATGCCACCTCTTTGAACTTTGGCTCTGCGGACCACATGAAATTGAGTGCGGTCGCAATGGAATCAATGCGGACCGCACAAAGTCCTTTGCAGCCGCATTGCCTGGCTAACTGAGAGGCATACTCTCTGATCTTCATATTTGCAGACCAGACAAAATGGTGTGCGGCTACATTGGCCCTGTTTGACTGAGCTTGGTCTTGGTACTTGTGCAAGTTTCACTCCTTTTTGAGCTGGTTTTTGACACCTTGTCACCTTGTTGATCAAACCTGCAATCAAGTACAACTTGTGAGCCTTTGGGACTATTTTGTACACATTTCTAATCAAAATTTAAGCAAGAAGGAGTGTAAAATGCATCATAATCCTTAGTTATCACCGGCCACAAGATACTCAACTTTCTTGATGCCTATTCCGGGTACAACCAAATTCGGATGGACCTGGGCAATCAGGAAAAAACCTTCCTTCGTCACTAAATATGATACCTATTGTTATAATGTAATGTCATTCGGATTAAAGAATGTCGGTGACACATACCAATGCCTAGTAAACTGGATGTTTGAAGAACAAATAGGAAAATCGATGGAGGTTTACATTGACAACATGTTAGTTAAGTCCCTACGAGCAGAGGACCATTTGGAACATTTGCAGGAAACATTCAACATACTGAAGAAGTACAACATAAAGTTAAATTCAGAGAAGTGCGCATTCAGGGTCGGGTCCGGGAAGTTCCTCGGATTCATGGTGTCCAACCAGTGAAGCGAGATCAATCCCGACAAAATCAAAGCTATAGAAGACATCACCGTAGTGGACAATGTCAAGGTCGTTCAGAGGTTAACTAGGCGTATAGCCGCCCTGGGTCGGTTTATATCAAGGCCCTCCGATGAAAGCCATCATTTCTTTTCATTATTGAAGAAAAAGAATAACTTTTCGTGGACCCTGGAGTGCCAACAAGATCTAGAAGAACTCAAACGATACCTTTCGAGTCCACTCTTGCTTCATACTTCGAAGGCAAACCAGCAGTCGTACCTGTACTTAGCGGTATCGAGGTAGCGGTAAGTGGAGTCCTAGTCTGAGAAGAGGACGGTACGTAATTTCCTATATATTATGTTAGTAAGACTCTAGGTGAGGCCGAATCAAGGTATCCTCACCTGGAGAAATTAGCACTCGCTTTGCTAAGCGCCTCCAGGAAGTTAAAGTTGTATTTTCAATGCCATCCCATATGTGTCGTAACTACTTACCCGTTGTGAAACATAATGCACAAACCCAAGCTCTCAGATGATTGGCCAAGTGGACCGTGGAAATCAGCGGGTACGATATCGAATATCGACACCAAACCACCATCAAATCTCAAATTTTGGCAGACTTCATGGCTGACTTCACGCCAACCCTAACACCTGAAGTCGAAAGGGAATTATTGTTAAACTCGGGGACTCCCTCGGGGATTGGACCCTCTTTATAGATGGTGCCTCGAACGCGAAATGTCTGAATTTGGCATCGTGTTGAAGACACACACGAGTAACGTAGTTAGACAATTTATTAGAATTGTGAAATTGACTAATAATGAGGCCGAGGATGAGGCCATGATTGTAGGTCTCGAATTGACTAAAGCCTTGGGGGCCGAAATGATTGAAGCTAAATGTGATTCCCTCATTTTGGTAAATCAAGTAAATGGGACATTCAAAGTAAAAGAGGAACATATGTTAAGGTACTTGGATAAACTACAGGTAACGCTATGTCGATTCAAGGAATAGACACTACAACACGTTCCCCGGGATAAAAATAGTGAAGCTGACGCTCTGGCTAACTTGGGGTCGTAGGTTGATAATGATGAATTAAGTTTGGGGACAGTCGTGCAACTCATAAAATCAGTAGTGGAGGAAGGCCACGCTGAGCTAAACTCGACAAGTCTAATTTGGGACTGGAGAAACTGGTATATAGACTACCTAAAGACCGGGAAGCTGCCCCCAGATCCCAAAGAATCAAGAGCGTTACGCACGAAGTTTCACGACCCAAACTGGAGGGCTATGACTAGCACCCGACCATACTTGTCGAGCACCAACGTACATTTCATCTAACCTTCTTTATTATCTTTTAGGGATGACGAGATCAATATAAATGATAGACCTGGATCATGGACAACCAGCAATAAAATATGACGGCATGAACATACATAGCAGGAGATGACCAGACAATCAAGAAACTACATAGAAGGTATGAGCTACCACGCTACCATGAAAGACTATACAACAAAAACCAGCCGACAAGTCATACTAAACTATACATGAGTCGACACTTGTTTATGAGCCTCTAAATGAACATAAGTGCTGCAACATAGCCGGAACAGGGCCCCGACATACCCACAATGTCTATAACAGAAATACATACCAAGACCACGGCAAGTCCGGAGAAGGGATCTCGCCAATCACCGCTGAACTGGACAGCCTACTGTGGTGGGGGAGCTGCACCTGCCTGTCTATCAGAACCTGCAGCACGACATGCAGCGTCCACAAACAAAAGGACGTCAGTACGAATAAAGTACTGAGTATGTAAGGCAGGGAACCATAAATACGAACAGTAATGTAAGTAGGGATAGGGAATATACAAACTGGAAAATCTGAGTACCTCTGAGGGCTACTGACATGCAATGCATGATACATATGTATGTATACATAAACTTTTAAAACATACGCTTCTATGGGCATCATCATCATCATATCGTACCCGACCATAATAGGTTCGATAAAAACATACCCGGACATCATAAGGCTCGGTAGAATTGTACCCGGCCACGTGGAGCTCGGTAAAACCCAACTGATCAGTGGTTGCACAATAGGTGTCGTACCCGACCAACTATAGCGTGGCTCAGTAGATTAAAATAGATACATATATATAATGCATGCTCGACGCATGGAATCACATTCTAAACCTTTCGGAGTAACGTAAGGTCGGTATCCTCTGTACACGTTATTAGGACCAACTCTTCATTACGAACATTATAAGAATCAGGAAGTACCAACAACATTGATAACATAAGAATAAGAGAAGCAACATTAACATCAATCATTCCATAAGAGGGAAAGCAATGTAAGTACTGCTAGCTTCTAAGAGTAGAGTATCATTGGAAGCTCGTTCATTACATTATGTACAATCGGAGTCGTGCAAAAGAAGAAAAGGGATAGCCTCACATACCTTGTATATACTGCACCAATCAAAAGCTATGCAATTGTCACAACTCCTTAGTCTACAATAAGAGAAATGATACTATCGTTATCATTTAAGCGTCATAACTATTATGTATCGACCACAACCTATTTTACGTTGAAACGGACAACACCTCCCCTATATATATGACTTCACACCATTCCAAACAATCACCAACCAGCCCAAAGAACATCAATAATAAACATATTGAGCCTCCCAAAATAGTCCATGCACAACCTAATTACATCATACATACGACGACTACCGTAGTCGTGTCAAACGGCCCAGAAATGTTACGAATCACTATCAGCTCACAACCCTACATATATATGGTGTTCCTCCATACCATTCCACCTCCAAAACTCCACAAAATAGTAGTAAAACACGCATCCCAATAGCAACACAAAAATAGTCCACAAAACAGTCCGCTACAAGTGAATAACTCGAACTCACGGCTTCCAATCACCGTCCCGTGAGTTCTTACATGTATAGAACGAATTACCATGAATTCATAGCAGATAAAAATGTATGAAAGATGGCAGTAACTTACCTTACTTGTTGGATAACTCATCTCTTCCCTTGGTTCTTCAAACTCTAGGTTTTACCTTCAAATAGAACTTGAAAGAGAGGGAAAATCGATTAGGGTTCCTGTGGGATTTTTGGGGAGGAGTTGCAGGGGTTAACTTTGGTTTTGAGGGTCTGAAATATGGATGAAATAACTGAGTTCATAACCCCTTAAAAGTCCTCTCTTGGCCGACTTCTCTTGGCCGACTTAGGTCTTTTAATTTTGTCCTATCATTTTGGCAAGTAGGTGATGCACCTACTTGTCATCTACCAATCTGCGTAGGCTTGCAAAAATATGAATATCTCTATACTCCAAGATCGTATTGACAAATGATTTAATGCGTTGGAAACTAGACTCGTAGATCTTTAATTTTGTGGGTAGATCACCCCGTAATTCCTTGTAAATTAGGAGAAAAGCTTAGAAACATTTAACCTAATGTTTAAGTAAAAGTATGAACCTAAGTTGCGATAACGTTTGTCGACTTTTGTTTTATAACTCGTTTGACTTCAAGACTTATGAAACAGATGATATATGATTCAAACACCTTAATACATGACCTTGAGTGTATTAAGAACCCCTAGGTTTACCTGAAAATACGAGTTACCACATCCTTGATTCGTTTAACTTCTAATACTTGTTAATCACCCTTATACACCCTTGTATCACTTAAGACCAATAGGATTAACTTCTTATCATCTCAAAGGTAATTCCTTCTTGAATTAATGTTAACTAATATATGGCATGAACTAACGCATGTGGATATGGGTTGTAACACCCTTCCCCCCTTAGGAACATTCGTCCTCGAATGTAAGGGTTCATGGGGAGTTTAAATCATCGTGGATTCCGGTCAAGTTTCTCCCATAAATAGAGGAAAAATTTGCAAGCGGTTTTCTCAACGTATGGCCTTACAAGAGTATGCAAAGCATTATGGACATGTACATTATCTGCATATCTCCATTTTGTATTAAGGAAGAGTATTCTCAAGTTATTGCTTACCTCATAGAGCCATTTCACCTTCTAATGTATCATGTGTTCCACCAGCATCCTTGTTATCTTCATTCTGGAATAAGTACGGGTATTTAGAATTCATCTCCTCTTCTATTTCCCATGTTATTTCTTCCATATTCTTGTTCCTCCACAATACTTTGATGGAAGCTACATCTTTTGTTCTCAGCTTGCGGACTTGTCGATCTAATATAGCCAATGGCACTTCTTCATATGATAGGTCCTCTGTAACCTGTACATCTTTGATAGGGAAGACTCGAGAAGGGTCTCCAATATATTTCCTCAACATAGATACATGGAATACCGGGTGGACAAATTCCAATTCGGATGACAATTCTAACTCATAAGCAACCTGTCCAATCCGTCGAAGAATTTTATACGGCCCGATATACCTTGGACTCAGCTTACCTTTCTTCCCAAAACGCATAATACCCTTCATTGGTGAGATCCTCAGGAAAACCCAATCACCAACCTCAAACTCCACATCACAACGTCGGACATTGGAATAAGATTTTTGCTTGCTTTGTGCCGTCCTCAATCGCTCCTGTATCACTTTCACCTTCTCAATAGCTTGGTGAATCAAATCTGACCCATATAATTCTGTTTCACCGACTTCGAACCATCCAACTGATGATCTACATCTTCTCCCGTATAGTGCCTCGTATGGGGCCATTTTAATACTGGAATGGTAGCTATTATTGTAGGCGAATTCTATGAGTGGAAGATGGTCATCCCAATTTCCCTTAAAATCTAGAACACATGCTCGTAGCATATCTTCCAGTGTCTGAATGGTATGTTCAGCCTGTCCGTCAGTCTGCGGATGAAATGCAGTGCTGAGATTCACTTGTGTGCCTAAACCCTTCTGAAAAGACCTCCAAAAGTTAACTGTAAATTGAGCTCCTCGGTCTGATATAATAGATACCGGCACACCATGAAGCCTAACAATCTCCTTGATATACAACTTCGCATAATCTTCAGCCGTGTAAGTTGTCTTAACTAGCAGAAAATGGGCACATTTTGTAAGTCAATCAATTATCACCCAGATGGAGTCAAACTTATGATAAGAGCGAGGTAATCCAATAATGAAGTCCATATTAATCACCTCCCATTTCCAGGTCGGAATCTCTATATTCTGAAGCAATCCACCAGGTTTCTGATGTTCTATCTTTACTTGTTGACAATTGGGACACTGGGCTACAAATTCTGCAATAGACTTCTTCATGTTATCCCACCAACACTGCTCCTTGACATCATGATACATCTTTGTCGAGCCGGGATGGATGGAATATCGGGATTGATGAATCTCATTCATAATCTTCTCTCGCAACCCTGCCATATTAGGCACACATAATCGGCCCTGGTATCTCAGTGCCCCATCTCTTCCGATCTCAAAAGCCATACTTTTACACTGCTGAATGCTCTCTCTTAATCGTACTAAGATAGGATCTTCATATTGCTGTGCTTTTACCTCGGCTACCAAAGATGATTCTGATGTATTATGTACAGTAACACCTCCGTCATCAGAGTCTAACAATCTGATTCTCATATTGGCTAGCTGATGAAGCTCTTTAGTCAACCCCCATCTACCTGCCTCAATATGTACTAAGCTTCCCATTGATATACGGCTGAGAGCGTCTGCCACAACATTGGCTTTACCGGGATGATACAATATCTCGACGTCGTAGTCTTTCAATAATTCAAGCCACCTACGCTGCCTCAAATTCAACTCTTTCTGCTTGAAGATGTATTGTAAACTCTTGTGATCTGTGTAGATGTCAACATGGACGCCGTATAAGTAGTGCCGCCATATCTTCAAAGCATATATTACTGCAGCCAATTCAAATCATGGGTTGGATAATTCTTTTCATGCTTCTTCAATTGTCTTGATGCATAAGCAATCACCTTCCTACGCTGCATCAATACGCGCCCCAAACCTATACATGAGGCATCACAATATACCACATAACCTTCTGTTCCTTCAGGAAGAGTGAGCACTGGTGCGGATGTCAATCGATTATTCAGCTCCTGAAAACTACGTTCACAAGTGTCAGACCACTGGAACTTGGTAGCTTTCTGTGTTAACTTAGTCAATGGTGATGATATAGAGGAAAACCCTTCCACAAACCGCCTATAATATCCTGCTATCCCTAGGAAGCTACGGAATTCTGATGGTATTGTAGGTCTCAGCCAATTCTTTACTGCATCGATCTTTTGAGTGTCGACACTAATACCCTCGTCAAATATCACATGGCCAAGGAATGCTACTGAGTTCAGCCAAAATTCACATTTGGAGAGCTTAGCATATAACTTACGATCCTGAAGCGTCTGTAATACTATCCGCAAGTGGCCCACATGTTCCGCCTCCGAACAAGAATATACTAGAATGTCATCAATGAATACAATCACGAACACATCGAGATAGGGCCTAAATATAGTATTCATGAGATCCATAAAAGCTGCTGGGGCATTTGTTAGCCCGAACGACATCACCAAGAACTCAAAGTGCCCGTATCTTGTATGGAAGGCCGTCTTTGGAATATCCTTCCCTTAACCTTCACCTGATGATACCCTGAACGTAAATCAATCTTGGAGAAATACTTGGCACCCTGGAGTTGGTCAAATAGGTCATCAATTCTTGGAAGTGGATACTTGTTCTTTATAGTAGACTTATTCAACTGTCGATAGTCGATACATATCCGTAACGACCCGTCTTTCTTCCGCATGAATAGGACTGGTGCACCCTAAGGTGAAGTGCTAGGTCTAATGAAGCCCTTATCCAACAAGTCCTTCAACTGCACCTTCAACTCTCGCAACTCTATCGGGGCCATTCTGTATGGAGGGATAGAGATCGGTTGAGTGTCAGGCAACACATCAATGCTAAACTCAATCTCCCTTTCAGGAGGAAGGCCTGGGAGTTCATCTGGGAATTTATTGACCACGGGGATTGATTGTAAAGTAGGCGGTTTCGCCTCCGCATCCCTAACGCGAACGAAATGATAAATGTAACCTTTCGAGATCATTTTCCTTGCCTTAAGATAGAAAATAAACCTACCTTTTGGTGTAGCAATATTCCCTTTCCATTCAATGATGGGTTCACCAGGAAATTGAAACCTAACCATCTTCGTACGGCAGTCAACATTTGCATAGCATGAGGCCAACCAGTCCATTCCCATTATCACATCAAAATCAACCATTTCTAACTCAAATAAATTTGCCGAGGTTTGACGACTACAAATCATCACAGTGCAACCTCTATATACCCTTCTAGCAATTACAGAATCTCCTATCAGAGTAGATACTGCAAGGGGTTTACTTATCAATTCAGGTTCAATGCCAAACTTATTAGCCACAAAGGGTGTAACATATGATAATGTAGATCCCGGATCAATCAGCGCATATACATCATAATAAAACACAGATAAAATACCTGTAACAACATCTGGAGACGAATCGAGATCCTATCGACCTACTAGAGCATAGGTTTGATTTTGACCACCCCTCAAACTCGGCACTGCACCTCTACCTCTACCACGACCTGTCGACTGCTGAAAACCCCGTACTAGAGGTCGAACTAATGAGGAAGAAGTAGACACAGATCCAGTCGGCAGAGCCATACCATCACCTCCCCTGTTAGGACAATCCCGCATCATATGGCCAGGTTGTCCGCAAGAATAACATGCATCAGAACCTCGATGGCAAAGTCCAAAGTGGGCCTTACCGCAATGATCACAACGTGGTGTTGTGGGTCTCGTCTGACTAGTATCCCTGTGATGTTGCGAGCCTGATGCCTGCGAACTCTAACCTGGACCAGAATGGGTAAATTGATCATATTGAGGCCTCTAAAATTGTGGGGGAGCACTAGCTACAGGTGGCGCCGAACTCCTCGAAGACTGGGGCCTGAAGCTGCCTCTGAAGTTATTAGAATACCTTGCAAATCTCTCCCTCTTATGCTGGCCCCTATCATGCTCCCTATTTGCCCTCTACTGGCGCTTACGATCCTCTAGGGTCTGGGCATAAGCCTGAATATGGGAAATATCCATGCCCTCCACCAAGGAGGCTGTCGTGCACTCATTTATCAAATGTGGTCCCAATCCGTTCACGAACAAATGCACCCTATCACTCATCTCGGCCACCATATGGGGAGCATACCTTGCTAAAGAATCGAACTGCATACTGTACTCTCGCACTCTCATATTACCTTGTCTAAGGTTCAAGAACTTATCAGCTCTAGCTAGTCGTATCTCAACTGGCAAGTAGTAACGAAGAAAGGCCTCAGAAAATTCCTTCCACACAGCTGGAGGAGCGTTCGAACCCCTAGATCTCTCCCAACTATCATACCAGAGAACCGCTAAATCCCGTAGCCGATAAGAAGCCAACTCTACTGCCTCTGTATCACTAACATGCATAACCCGAAGTGTTCGATGAACCTGGTCAATAAAAGTCTGCGGGTCCTCCTTGGGGTCTGATCCGGTAAACACTGGAGGGTCTAAATTAATAAAATCACGAACTCTCGTACTAACTGGTTTCTCAGCAGCACTTGTATTCTGCCTCTGAGCCTGAGCAGCTACCAAGCTAGTCAATAACTGCAAAGCACTCCGCATATCCTGGTCTGTAGTGCCATACGGAGGAACTAGAGGTGCTGGATGCCTCCTAATATCCTCTGGAGGAGACGGGGTAGATGAGGCATGAGATGGCATCTCACTCTGAGCCTCACTTTGGCCTGCTCTGGCTTGGGGCACCTGACTGGTACCCTTTCCCACAGCTGTATCAAGTCGTCTACTAATTGTTTGCTTCCTAGTTGAAGGCATCGCTGAAAGAAAATAAGGTGAATATTAGAGACAAACACTTACGACTCAACTCTACGCACGATCTAGATTCAGGAAGAAGGTAACAACCCTAGATGTCATGTAGCCTCCTGATTGTAAATGTGGCGCACTACACATCCATAATCAAGACTCTACTAGACATGTCTCATAGACAATCCCTAGGACAGACTTGCTCTGATACCAAGTTTGTCACGACCCAAACTGGAGGGCCATGACTAGCACCCGACCATACTTGCCGAGCACCAACGTACATTTCATCTAACCTTCTTTATTATCTTTTAGGGCTGACGAGATCAATATAAATGGTAGACCTGGATCATGGACAACCAGCAATAAAATATGACGGCATGAACATACATAGCAGGGGATGACCAGACAATCAAGAAACTACATATAAGGTATGAGCTACCACGCTACCATGAAAGACTATACAACAAAAACCAGCCGACAAGGCATACCAAACTATACATGAGTCGACACTTGTCTATGAGCCTCTAAATGAACATAAGTGTTGTAACATAGCTGGAACAGGGCCCCGACATACCCATAATGTCTATAACAGAAATGCATACCAAGACCACGGCAAGTCCAGAGAAGGGATCTCGCCAATCACCGCTGAACTGGACAGCCTACTGTGGTGGGGGAGCTGCACCTGCCTGTCTATCAGAACCTGCAGCACGACATGCAGCGTCCACAAACAAAAGGACGTCAGTACGAATAAAGTACTGAGTATGTAAGGCAGGGAACCATAAATACGAACAGTAATGTAAGTAGGGATAGGGAATATACAAACTGGAAAATCTGAGTACCTCTGAGGGCTACTGACATGCAATGCATGATACATATGTATGTATACATAAACTTTTAAAACATATGCCTCTGTGGGCATCATCATCATCATATCGTACCCGACCATAATAGGTTCGGTAAAAACATACCCGGACATCATAAGGCTCGGTAGAATCGTACCCGGCCACGTGGAGCTCGGTAAAACCCAACTGATCAGTGGTTGCACAATAGGTGTCGTACCCGACCAACTATAGCATGGCTCAGTAGATTAAAATAGATACATATATATAATGCATGCTCGACTCATGGAATCACATTCTAAACCTTTCGGAGTGACGTAAGGTCGGTATCCTCTGTACACGTTATTAGGACCAACTCTTCATTACGAACCTTATAAGAATCAGGAAGTACTAACAACATTGATAACATAAGAATAAAAGAAGCAACATTAACATCAATCGTTCCATAAGAGGGAAAGCAATGTAAGTACTGCTAGCTTCTAAGAGTAGAGTATCTTTGGAAGCTCATTCATTACATTATGTACAATCGGAGTCGTGCAAAAGAAGAAAAGAGATAGCCTCACATACCTTGTATATACTGCCCCAATCACAAGCTATGCAATTGTCACAACTCCTTAGTCTACAATAAGAGAAACGATACTATCGTTATCATTTAAGCGTCATAACTATTATGTATCGACCACAACCTATTTTACGTTGAAACGGACAACACCTCCCCTATATATATGACTTCACACCATTCCAAACAATCACCAAACAGCCCAAACAACATCAATAATAAACATATTGAGCCTCCCAAAATAGTCCACGCACAACCTTATTACATCATACATACGACGACCACCGTAGTCGTGTCAAACGACCCAGAAATATTATGAATCACTATCAGACCACAACCCTACATATATATGGTGTTCCTCCACACCCTTCCACCTCCAAAACTCCACAAAATAGTAGTAAAACACGCAGCCCAATAGCAACACAAAATAGTCCACAAAACAGTCCGCTACAAGTGAATAACTCGAACTCACGGCTTCCGATCACCGTCACGTGAGTTCTTACATGTATAGAACGAATTACCATGAATTCACAGCAGAGAAAAATGTATGAAAGATGGAAGTAACTTACCTTACTTGTTGGATAACTCAGCCCTTCCCTTGGTTCTTCAAACTCTAGGTTTTACCTTCAAATAGAACTTGAAAGAGAGGGAAAATCGATTAGGGTTTGTGTGGGATTTTTGGGGAGGAGTTGCAGGGGTTAACTTTGGTTTTGAGGGTCTGAAATATGGATGAAATAACTGAGTTCATAACCCCTTAAAAGTCCTCTCTTGGCCGACTTAGGTCTTTTAATTTTGTCTTATCATTTTGTCCTATCATTTTGGCAAGTAGGTGATGCACCTACTTGTCATCTACCAATCTGCGCAGGCTTGCAAAAATATGAATATCTCTATACTCCGAGATCGTATTTACAAATGGTTTAATGAGTTGGAAATTAGACTCTTAGATCTTTAATTTCGTGGGTATATCACCCCATAATTCCTTGTAAATTAGGAGAAAAGCTTAGAAACATTTAACCTAATGTTTAAGTAAAATTATGAACCTAACTTGCGATACGTTTGTCGACTTTTGTTTCATAACTCGTTTGACTTCAAGACTTATGATACAGATGATATATGATTCAAACACCTTAATATATGACCTTGAGTGTATTAAGAACCTCTAGGTTTACCTGAAAATACGAGTTACCACATCCTTGATTCGTTTAACTTCTAATACTTGTTAATCACCCTTATACACCCTTGTATCACTTAAGACCAATAGGATTAACTTCTTATCATCTCAAAGGTAATTCCTTCTTGAATTTATGTTAACTAATATATGGCATGAACTAACGCGTATGGATATGGGTTGTAACACGAAGGCGGCCAGGTTTAGCCTGTCCAAAGACAACACTCTATTTTGGAGAATGTTCGATGGCCCACTCACCATATGCTTAGGACCAGGAGACACCGAATATGTTTTGAGGGAAGTTCATGAAGGCACCAGCAAAAACCATTCGGGAGCAGAATTATTGGTTCATAAGATAATTAGAGACGGTTATTACTGGATCGACATGGAGAAAGATGCGAAGGAGTTCGTTGTCACGACCCAAACCGATGGGCCGCAAGGGGCACCCGGTACCTTACTCAATCGAGTACCAACATAACGTATCTTTCATATCATTCTATCATAGGTAACTGAACCGGAGTAAAGTATGATGGAATACAAACTTATACATATGCAGTACGAGACTATAAGACCAAAATGATCACTCGTATACTAAACATAGCCAATAAGGCCCTTCAATCTTTCACGTACATGACATATGACTACAAGCCTCTAAGAATACATAATTTTCATAAAGGTCGGGATAGAGTCCCGCCATACCAAACAATAAACATCTAACTCATACTAACCAAACAAGAAACTCCGAAGCAAATGGAGCGCACCATCATCGTCCACTGAGCTAATAGCCTACTTGGAGGGCTCTCGACCTAACTATCAGGACCTACGGGAGTGAAACGCAGCGTCCCCAAGCAAAAGGGATGTCAGTACAAATAATGTACCGAGTATGTAAGGCACATAAATTACATAAGAGACATGGAAGAAATATAGAGTACATGACTCAACTATAAGTCTGAATAACTTTGTAAATCATCATATAATTATAGTATCATGCATATGCGTATGAATGTCATGTCGTGCATAGGTACATGTTTCATAACATCATCAACCTCTGAGGGCATCCCATCATATCATCTTGGCTATTGTGGGCAAAATTATCAATGTATACCAGCTGATCAGGTGGTGGTGTGTATATAATGCCATAACCTTTCCCATATCCCAAATACATATATATACATACATATATACGCGTATATAATGCTATCTGGTCACGGGTTAATGTACATGAATGAAATGCACGAAAAGTACGTTAATAAAATCTTTCAGAAAGTCATAAGACCATTTTTTCTTTTGAGTAATATCATAAAGTAAACTCTTTTCAACTTTCATATTTTTCTGAGACCCATGAACAGATGATAAAATATTATAACACATGAAAATTCAAGAACATAGATATCTCTAATACTTCTATGAATAGAGTCATTCATGGAATTTGTGCATTTGCATGTTTCGTTCGTATCGTATAGATCGTGCCAAAAGAATGAAGGGATAGACTTAACATACCTGTTCCTTGAATTATTTACACGAAATGAAGCTTCTGCTTTTATGAGACATGAACGAAATTCTTGCTTGAATTCTATGAAACTTGAATAAAATTTGCTTTTGTTGAAGCTTTAAAATGCTTCTGCCTCACGTCCTAGGTTCTACTCATCTTTCCAACTAAGTCATGTCTTTCTTTAAACAAATTGGTAACAATAGGCAAAATAGCTTTTCATATACTGACTTAACTTTTTCTTACGTTTTTGGTCTATAACTTTTGGCCTTAATTAAAGTCCTTGGTTAGTGTCTTTCCTTTGTTAATATGGAAATGACACCTATATGTTAAGTTTTGCCACATAGCCTAGTGACATATGAGTCACAAATATTGAACTGGTGGGCTGCCACGTTCATGCTTTGGATCCTTATCTAAAGTTTTAAATCAATCCACCACTAGTTATTAATTAACTAGGTAATGTCTCATTACCCAAAATACTACTCACTTTTCACATATCTTATACACCTTACTATCATGGCCATGTGGTACCTTGTATGGTACTAGTCCATATATATCGAGTATTTTAACTCGGGCCATATTTTATCCCAAAATATCAAACTTTGACGAAATTCATTTTCTTTAATTTGCTTACCTTCCCACCTTCACAAATTTACTCATTACTTGTTTGAAATAGTATAAAATGCTTATAATATTAAAATAACCCTATTCCCGAACTTCCATTAATTTAATTATTGGGGTACTTTTACATACAAAATATGGGGTGTAACATCATTCCCGCTTTTGGAACATTCGTCCTCGAATGTTGACTGATGCACTTATCATTTTCATAACTTATAGCTCTTGTGAATACCTTAATAACCTCATTACCATTTAGACAATTGTTCTATGAATAAATCCAAAGGCCAGTGCATTTCCCCCTTTAGGCCTCTTTCTCACGCCATGACTTGTGGTCGGAATCCTCCCAATCTCGTAACTGTTCCTACCTTCTTTCATGCAGCTTGTACGATTCTAACCTTGTAAGTGAGCTTATGCGACTCCTGTATTCTTTTCCCTCCAACTCTTAGCCAATCTCTAGGCTTTAGTTTGTGAACATATACAGAGCGTGACAGGATGTCTCTCGAGGCATTTATAGGTATACTGAGGTTCTTCGCCCGATATTTCGTAGAACTTGCGAATATTGCTATATCTTATATCGTAGATCTGGTCATCCATTCGTATGGTTTTACTGCGTCTACATAGGTCATGCTATACCATAATTTTTTATTCTTCAATTTATCGTTACTAAGGTATGCTTACCAAACTCCCAGTTACTTTTGTTGCCTGTCCTTTAGGTATAAATCTCAGTCCTTTAATGCTCCTTCATTACCGTTCGTCTTAAAAAGGATGGCGTAATCTTATCTCATACTTTGTGACTTTTGTCCATCAATTATTGATTCACCTCAATATTGATCTACAATACACCACTAATAACTTGAAACTTCTTACGTAATACTTTGCCGCTAGGGCTTACGTTACAACAAGGACTATTCGAAGTAATTTTCCTGATCCACTTAGCGGCAATATTGTACTGCAATAACCGTATTCTATAGCATCCCAAGGTGATTCTCTTACATGGGTATTTTAATCCTGTAGAATTCATGAATCCCTTTTCTTTATTTTTTTTCAAATCATTACTCAATCGAAGGCCCAAACGTCATCCTTTATCTATCACAATTACACCCTTATTCTACTATTAGGAAAGCATTCCATCTCTTCTAAATGCTACTTATGAAAAGTAACTTCTTTGAGTCCATTCAGGCTATACTGAGCTTACTATAACATAGAGAAGCTATTAGCTCCCTTGTTTTCATGGGCCTAATCTTGAGGACTAATCCATTCTCCTCACCTTCTCACTTCCCTTTGTTATCTGTATTCTTGTCTTCCTAAAACATTGTCGCTTTACCATACTTTAGCTTGCGACCTATACATATCTATTTATACTATTCGTAATCTTCCTTCAACTTGCTTGAATTTCCTTGTGTTATTTTAGAACATCAAGCGAGACATGACATCGTCTCTAACTCTTCTTTACTTTCTTAACTAGACCTCTTGATACCTAGAAATCATTGACTAGAAGATATGTCACTGACGATGCCTCTATCATTCTTGGATATTGAATCCTCGTGCTTCTGGCCCTTTTATCCAAAGTATGGACAATTTATGATCTTCTGCCTTTGAGTATCTCGTACGTTGTTCACCTTTACCTTACTTACCTTAAATCTCACATCATATCTTGTATCTCTCTCATGACCTCCCTTTAACCTAGGTGTAATTCACGTCTATAACTTGAAGCTCTATTATGATACTTGCACCTCTGGTGCATACACAATCCTGCGGGAGTGTCACACTGACATCTTATGAGACTGGTACCCTTCTAACTAGATTTATTGTAGAGCCCTTATAGAACATTGTTGTTGAGCTATCTCTCTTGCACCTCTAATATTGGGAGTGATTTTATTATGCTCTCAATCATGATTCCTATAACTTTTGGGTCCAATAATCAGATTCCTGATTTACTTTGTTGATGTAACTCTATAGTTTCCTTCTTCTTCTGATCGGCCTTTATGCTGGATTAAGTTATCTTCCAATCTGCGGTTCATGGTATTATTATTACTTTATCCCTCTATGGACGCTATGTAATATCTATGGCAAAATCTTCTAACAATTCATTCCTTTATCTATGACCTAAACTCAATTCTTTCTTTTAACTTATACCGGAATCTTTTACAGCTGTATGATTGTCAACATATATGCTTTATGGATAATGCTCCAAAATCTTGAGTGTATCCATAATCTACTAACTCTGGATCATTGATCGAATAATTCCTTTCGTTCCATTTTAGCTTTCTTTCAACGTAAGCTATTATTTTTCCTAGTTTTTCTACCCCCTTGTTGCGTCCATACTTAGCTTATCTTAGTGCCCACATATGTCAGAGTTTTTGTGCAACTCATATGATCTCAAATATTACTTTTAATTTTACTTCCCGTTCATTAGTCACGGTAGGTGCCACTTTCCTTTGGAGTGCTATAATGTTGTTGTGAGACTGTTGTTACACGACCATTTCCTCTTTAGGTCGCTGTACTTAAGTTGAAGCCTTCTTCATTATTTCCTCAGGTAATCTTTCGTTTTAGTACTTAGGGAGAACCCTTGACCTTTGTAAATATGTGAACTTATTACGGACCTTTTGATAGTCTTCCTTGCCTATAATTATCCGTAGTTGTTTACCTTCGTGCCCTTGTGCTTGTATGGTTGCTTCTGAATTGATATTTTGATTGCCTTCCCACTGGCACTATCTTTCATTCCCACAATACTCATACGGTACCTTTAACAACCCTAACTCATATCTGAATACTTCTTAAGTATTACAATGACATTACTGCGAGGCTGAGTTCACTATATTGAGTTTTACTATGTTTATCTTGCACGATCTGCAGACTCATCTGTAACCTAATGTTTGGACATGACTAGACTCTTCCTTAATCAATTACCAACTACTCGTTCGCCCATTCTCATATCAATTTTTCGCGTAATCTTTCTTGGGTTATTTCCTTTGTTTTAACTTACCACTTGCACCGGCTCCTTATCTATTACTAACATTTCGGGCAAGAACCTTTACTTTCTCTCCTTGACGTCCTATATGCATAATGTTCTGGAATCATAACATATACGTAGGCTTCGGACAATCTCAATCTCATCCCTTTTCATTTTTTTCGCATTCTTCCTTTATCATTCCATATTCCCCCCTTTTGGGGAGTACTAAAAAGTGGAGCTACGATGACCTACCTATAGATATTTTTATTCTTCATCTTTGGCATCCTTTCACATCATCGATGACCCTTACTCGCCTTGCGGCAATCCTTCCGTACCAAGGATAGCAAAATTCCTTACTTCACGAGGGTGAAACTTAGTATAAATGGCACATACAATCCTTTAAGCTGAACTTTGCTCACATTGCTTGTTGTAGGAAAGCGTCTTCCTGAATAACCATTCTCTGAATTTCTCATGAATCATCTTTTATCGTCCATTCTATTATTGTCGGAACAAAATCTGAAATTCTTATGATGGCGAATATCATCAGTCACTCAGTCCCTAATTCATGTTTAGTTTATCTTGTTCACCAATCCATATCGGTTCTATTACTCTGGGGTCTAACTTTTCCTCTTGGTAATCGCGCTAGATTGCGAACTTATTTCTCGAAATGAGGACATGACTGTATGGCCTATACTCTTTTGTTGTCCTAAGGCCTATCACCTCTCGTCTCTTACTTTACTTGACTATAGATTTTGTAATATTGTCATCTTTTGATATACCGTTGGCATCCACGTACCACATCTTACTCATAATGCTTCATTAACTCTTTTCTTATTTCCCGCTAACATTTATGCCTATCACTTTATTTTGAAAACTTAAACAAGACATTCTTTTGCTTTTAGCTCCCCTTTGCTTCATCCACTGGCTCTTTGGGTTGCCTAACATTCTGTCTCTACTAGGGGCGGGAGCCATACTAATATAATATTTATCCCTTCTAGGCTTCCAATGCCTATCTTTATAGTATTCATATCTAGCCGTACTATTTTAGAGTGCACCATATGGGTGTTTCACAAGGAAATCTATTACCACATTTGCAATATTTTGGGTTACTCTAACCCCAGCCAGATATGATGTTCCATCCTTTTCTAAAATTACACTTGTTAGCTCCCATAGGGCATAACTAAGATGGATACGACCAATTGTACATACCTATGTTACTGTTGAATATAACTCAAAAAGCTTATATTCCTCTGCCTGAATTATACACACTGTTAACCTTCATTAACTAGGTGTCTCGTACTCTTCTTCATCTTACTTCTTTTTCTTGTTGAAACTTGTCTTCATCTTCTGAATCTCTCATTATCTTTCACCATTAAGGTGGATAGGTATTCTTGCCCCAAGACTCCTTATCAAGAGGCTTATACCTTTCAGTACACACATGATCCGCTGAAGACCTTACATTTACTCATCATAAGCATGATGTAAAGTCGAGTTTCTCTGACTCAACTCTCCCATAGCCATTACTTTTACCAACCGTCTTTATGGATGTAGGTATCATCTTATTACGAATAAAATAGAAGTTAGGAATTTGAATTCTTACAACTGAGCTCTACCACACAATCTAGAGTAAGAAGAAAGAGTGACCGTCCTAAATGCCCTGTAGCCTCTTGCTTATAAGTGTGGTGCACGACACACCCATAAATAATACTCTACTAGACATAGCTTGTAGACTCCCTAGGACAGAACTGCTCTGATACCACTTTTGTCACGACCCAAACCGATGGGCCGCAACGGGCACCCGGTACCTTACTTAATCGAGTACCAACATAACGTATCTTTCATATCATTCTATCATAGGTAATTGAACCGGAGTAAAGTATGCTGGAATATAAACTTATACATATATAGTATGGGACTATAAGACCAAAATGATCACTCATATACTAAATATAGCCAACAAGGCCCTTCAATCTTTCACGTACATAACATATGTCTACAAGCCTCTAAGAATACATAATTTTCATAAATGTCGGGACAGAGTCCCGCCATACCAAACAATACACATCTAACTCATACTAACCAAACAAGCAACTCCGAAGCAAATGGAGTGCACCAACATCTTCCACTGAGCTGATAGCCTACTTGGAGGACTCTCGACCTGACTATCAGGACCTGCGGGCATGAAACGCAGTGTGCCCAAGCAAAATGGGCGTCAGTACAAATAATGTACCGAGTATGTAAGGCACATAAATTACATAAGAGACATGGAAGAAATATAGAGTACATTATTCAACCTGTAAGTCTAAATAACTTTGTAAATCATGAAATAATTATAGTATCATGCATATGCGTATGAATGTCATATCGTGCATAGGTACATGTTTCATAACATCATCAGCCTCTGAGAGCATCCCATCAGATCATCTTAGCCACTGTGAGCAAAATCAACAACGTATACTAGCTGATCAAGTGGTGGTGCGTATATAACGCCATAACCTTTTCCATATCCCATATACATATATATACATACATATATACGCAAATATAATGCCATCTGGTCACGGATCAATGTACATGAATTCAATGCATGAAAAGTACGTTAATAAAATCTTTCAGAATGTCATAAGACCATTTTTCCTTTGAGTAATATTATAAAGAAAACTCTTTTCAACTTTCGTATTTTCATGACACCCATGAACAAATGATAAAATATTATGACACATGGAAATTCAAGAACATAGATATCTCTAGTACTTCTATGAATAAAGTCATTCATGAAATTTGTGCATTTGCACGTTTCGTTCATATCGTATGGATCATGGCAAAAGAAAAAAGAGATAGCCTTAACATACCTGTTCCATGAATTATTTGCACGAAATGAAGCTTCTACTTCTGTGAGACATGAACGAAATTCTTGCTTGAATTCTATGAAACTTGAATAAAATTTGCTTCTGTTGAAGCTTTAAAATGCTTCTGCCTCATGTCCTAGGTTCTACTCATCTTTCCAACCAAGTCATGTCTTTCTTTAAACAAATTGGTAACAATGGGCAAAATAGCTTTTCATATACTGACTTAACTTTTTCTTATGTTTTTGGTCTAGAACTTTTGGCCTTAAGTAAAGTCCTTGGTTAGTGTCTTTCGTTTGTTAATATGGAAATGGCACCTATTGTTATGTTTTACCACATAGCCTAGTGACATATGAGTCACAAATATGAACTGGTGGGCTGCCACGTTCATGCTTTGGATCCTTTTCCAAAGTTTTAAATTAATCCACAACTAGTTATTAATTAACTAGGTAATGTCTCATTACCCACATAATTGAGAATTATTTCCACTTACTTAAAATACTACTCACTTTTACCATATCTTATACACCTTACTATCATGGCCATATGGTACCTTGTATGGTATTAGTCCATAAATACCGGGTATTTTAACTCGGGCCGTATTTTATCCCAAAATATCAAACTTCGACGAAATTCATTTTCTTTAATTTGCTTCCTTCTCACCTTCACGAATTTACTCATTACTTGTTTGAAATAACATAAAATGTTTATAATCTTACAATAGTCCCATTCTCGAACTTCCATTAACTTATTTATGGCGTACTTTTACGTACGAAATATGGGGTGTAACATCATTCCTCCCTTTAGAACATTCGTCCTCGAATGTTGACTGATGCACTTATTATTTTCATAACTTATAGCTCTTGTGAATACCTTAATAACCTTATTACCATTTAGGCAATTGTTCTATGAATAAATCCAAAGGCCAGGACATATCCCCCTTTACGCCTCTTTCTCACACCATGACTTGTGGTCGAAATCCTCCCAATCTTGTAACTGTTGCTACCTTCTTTCATGCAGCTTGTACGATTCTGACCTTGTAAATGTGCCTATGTGACTCCTCTCTTCTTTTCCCTTCAACTCTTAGTCATTCTCTAGGTTTTAATTAGTGAAAATATACAGAGCTTGACAAGATGCCTCTCAGGGCATTTATAAGTATACTGAGTGTAAGCACGTGATTTTTGCTTCACCAACAATCACTCCAAAAGAAAATAAAAATAAGTGACAAATGGCTTCAATTGTTCAAGTTTTCGTGACATGTGTTATTAGTCGTTTGTAGGACTGTCTATTTCTGCATTTAATCATTAACAAACAAAAATACAAAATATGTATGTTAGGATGATTAAGCCATAATTCGGTCAGTAGAAGAAAATTCAAAAAATATATATATATGTGTGCATCGTTCGTTCTAGGCTTTTAGTTAACTTACTTAAATAATTTTGTGATAATTGTGTTAAAATGTTGCATCGTTGTTTAGTTTTAATTTCATTATTTTTATTATTTATTATTTTTGTTTTGTTTTTTTTTTTTAAAAAAAAATGAAATTAGAAAACCAAAGAGTAAATGAAATCGGTTTGGGCCAAAAGGAGTGAAACAAAATAGGCCCAAAACCAACATTCAAATCTGGTCCAAGTCCAGGCCTGCCCAGCCACCTCCTAAAACGACACCGTTTCAGGCCAATCCATCTCAGCCGTTCCAATCAACCCAATCCAACGGTCCAGGATCACTATCCGTAAACCGTTTCAAAGCCCGACCTAAATAACCAGCCTGACCCAACCCCTCACTTAAACCAAACGACCCCGTTTAACTACCAAACGACCCCGTCTCATTTCTCAGTATCAGATCTAAGCCGTTGAGATCATCTGATCTAACGGCTCAGATCCAATCAGCCTCCCCGTATATAAGCCTCCTATCGTACCCCGCACCCCCTATACCAACCCCACCCTTCAGTCATCTCCTTCCCCGAACCCTGAAACCCCCAAACCCTAACGCCGCCCTAGTTTCCCTTCCACCAAAAGCCGGCGGCACAAACGCCGGTGGCCACCTCCCGAACACCCTAAGACCCCCTCACTCTCCTAAACATGGATCTGTTACTCCCTAGCCTCGAATCACTTTCGTTCGTCTCGAATCTTCATTTGAAAGATTTGAGTCGAACCTAGATCTATGCCAAACCACCCCATCTTCATACCAGACACCCCCCCTGACCTTCCTCGTGACCAAACTAAGCTTGGTTTGGTCCGAATCTACCCACAACTCCTTAAAAATCAGATCTGGAAATCCAGACCTTAGGACACATGCACCTGGGGAACCCGGCCAGTCTTGACAAGGGTTTGAGGTCTAATAGACCTTAATCAAGGTGTTCTCATGTGAGAACACCCTGATTAAAGTTTGTTCGGCCTCAAGGGTTCGAAGTTGAATCAGAATTTGGGTCATTTTTGATTTCACACCTTTTTGGTAAGTTTTTCTTTCTTTTGTTTTAGTTCTAATTAAGCTGTCAGCATGTTCTGTTGTGTTTGTTTGTTATGTTGTTATTTTTATTTTTATTTCGGATTTCTTCCATCTCTGTTAAAGGCCTTTTATTTGGTCGATTGTCTTCTGTTTGTTCTGAATACACTCTGTGATAAACATGATCGTCAGTTAGATTAATCGTCAAAGGAACTAATTCATATAGTCCCAGTAATTTAACAAGAGTTGTCTGATACCCTTTAGGTCCCCGAACGTATTGTTTATATGAGCGACTGATTATTACCTGCTATAATTAGTATAGTCGACTCGATAAATGTCGTTGATTAGTTTTCTATAACTAATGAATCGAATGAGCTAATAATGTCACAGGACTAATTGAACGTTGCCACTAACTGAATGCCCCAACATTGTTTAAAATGGTTTGTTTGCATTGCGAAAAATGACTGGAAAGGTTCAGTCCAGGCAGCTTTGAATTTGAACTTTCATCAGTTCAAAACTGCCCTGATGCTGCAATAGGCAGGGCAGTAATAATCAAGGTTAAGCAGGGGTATTCTGGGGTGTTAAAAAGGACAGAAAGATTAGTTTAAATGAGCTGACAAGTAGGGTACTAATTTAGGATTAAACTAATACCAATGGGGAGCAAGACATGAGAGTATGGGGCTTAAAATGAATAATAAAATGATGCCCATAACTCTTGATTAAACAAAAACCAGGCGTGGGGAATAAAGGGGCTGGCACCAAAAGATGCTTAGGCATGGGCTTTAAGGGGTATGGGCAGACTGCAAGTTGCAGATGAGGGCAGCTTAGCTGCACTTGGTCACTTTGGCTTATAAATAGGCCAGTGGAAAACTTAAAAAAGGGCTGGACTTTTGAGTCTTCAGAAAGAAAAAACTTTAGTCTGAAGAGAGGTCTAGTGAGTCCCAAATCACAATAGCGTAAACACAAGGTAGTTTCCAATAGACATTGTAACCAAACACTGCCTGAAAGTTGTACAAGAGTGCATATTGGTCAAAGCTGTCTTGGCCAAGTTCTGTTGCTTGCATTGGCTGAGTTGTTTGTTGGTTGTTGAACTGTTAGTTTTACTGCATTTGAACCCTCAGTTACTGCTGTTATTTCCTTACTCTTTCCTGGGATTGCTGGCTTGGTTTCGACTATCTGCTAGTCCTTGTATTCTGGGAGATATTGTTGGTTATCTGTGGCTGTGGAAAACACTTGGTTTAGTTGGTTGTTGCTGTGTTGTTGCTGTGTGTCTGCTGCTGCTGTATTTACTGCATACTGCCCAGCTGATCATTCCTTTCTTCTTTTGTTCTCTATACCAGGTACACACCTAATACACTGTCAGATGTAATTGGAAATTGAGGATGAATACAAAAATGAGAAAACCTGAAGAATGTCTTTTATACGTAGATTGTTGCATTAAATATCATGTAATGTAGAATGATTTTTTATTTTGGTTTGGATGCTGGAAGCAGCTTGCCCGCCTAGTAAATATCAATGTATGGGGATTGAATGTTAGTTGTATATGTAGGCTGTTAGATGAATATTCCTAATGCAGTAGGTTGTATCCCAGACTTAGGTTTAAATTGTGTAACATACTCTTTAATGTAGGCCAGGCATGTAAACTATCCACTATTAGTATAGTTCTTTCCCCTTTTGCTAGTTTGTCACATATAAATTGATAAAGAACAAAGAATCAGTTCTAGGCCTCCACCCCAGGAAGGCCGAGCCCAAATCGAAAATCAGCTAGGCCTGTATCGGAAAAACAGGGCCCAAGTCGGGCCATCTCGCATGAGCTGGGTTTGGGCCCATAATTTGCGACTAGTTGTCCATAAATGCAGTCACGTTTTATTATTCTGTAGTAGCACTTTAAATCCGGTTTTATAATCAACTAAGGCTATTTACTGCTTTCAATTGATAGAGACAAACACGACGAGAAACATAGTTGCTATAGGATATCCCTTAAAATTAACAACGAGATGAGCCTCGATAAAAATAAACAAAACGCAGATACGGGGCCCTTGTTAAATGCATATTAGTGAAGCATTTAGTTTCCAGGACGGGTTGTTTAGCAAATCTCACAACTCTCCTAAAAATAACAATGCGTTAGACTCTTTAGGACGCGCCTTAATAAATCTTACCTTCTTAAACTCGGGTGCGCATTTATGTGACCCAAATCCAATTCTCAACGGAGTCGAAATGTGTTTCTAATCACGGGTACATTGATTGTGACGTGGTTCGAGATGCGTGTCCATGACGTTGCAAATTTATTTTTTTTTTTTAAAAAAAATAAGAATGAGATGAGCCTCGCCAAATAAAAATGCAAATTGCGGGGCCCTCAGTAAATATTTGTTTTAAAAATTGTTTAGACTTCGGGATGGACCGTTTAGTAAAATTCCACGGTCCTACCCAAAATAAATACGCTAGTCGCTTTAGGCGCGCCTTTAATAATTTAATTTCCTTAAAATCGGGTGCACATTGATGTGACCCAAATCCAAATCTCAACGGAGTCAAAGTGTGTCGACGACCGCGGGTACATTGATTGTAACGCGGTTCGAGATACATTTTCACAACGTTGCAATTCTTGATAAAAACAGTAAATGATAAAAGCGGTTAAAAGTTAAATTTTGCACATAAGTTCACACTTGTATAAAATCAGATAATCAAGCCGAATATAACAGTTGAGCGACCGTGCTAGAACCACGGAACTCGGGAATGCCTAACACCTTCTCCCGGGTTAACAGAATTCCTTATCCGGATTTCTGGTACGCAGACTGTAATATGGAGTCATTCTTTTCCTCGATTCGGGATTAAAATTGGTGACTTGGGACACCCTAAATCTCCCAAGTGGCGACTCTGAAATAATTAAACCAATCCCGTTTCGATTGTCCTTTAAATTGGAAAAAAACTCCCCTGCGCCCCTCGGGCGCGGAAAAAGGAGGTGTGACAGCTCTGGCGACTCCGCTGGGGATCTAACCCAGAACCACTGGTTCAGGGTTAAGAATTCGAGCTTAGAATAATTGTTATTATTTGGCTTTATTTATTATCTGATTTTATTATTGGTTTTAGCCTAAATGTGCAAAATGCTACTTTTACCGCTTTGATATTATTTGAACTGTATATAAACTGTGCCGAAACCCTTCTCTTCTTACCTCTGGGGATGTGCTTACTGGTTGAGACTCCTTATTCTGTTAGTGTCGTACCCTAAATAAAAGAGGCTCGGAAAGTTTCTAAGCCGGCTGGCCTTTTGGTTCCCAGAAAGGAGCTCCTTCCTCAACTCGAGTTGTCCGCTCGGGTACACTGTCTAGAACACCGACCCAGGTTTTAAACATAGAATAACGTGACTTCATGCCGGATCCCTAGTAGGAACGCTTATTTGCATCATGTTGCATATGACTTAGGGGACTCAACACAGGGGTTGGGTCCGTCTAGGACTAGCAACCTGATATGAAAAGACCATTCTGATGCATCCTATTGTTGTCCGTGCATTTATTTGTCTCATGCCCGCATGCTGACCGGTGTTTGAATATTTGGAATATTGTGAAAAAAAGAGTGAAATAACGGTTAGGAATTGATTGTTTATTGTTGAAAAAAAAAGAAAAAAAAACAAATACTGTCAAAACTCTGCCAAAATTTTGAAAAAAAAGTCGTTGTTCTGTTTTTCAAAAAAAAAATAAAATAAAATATCAATAGAAATATAGAGTAGAAATATAGAGTTTGTCTTGTTTTTAAAATGGTTTTTTATGAAAATAATAATAAAAAGAGTCTTGTGTTGTCTTTACTTTTATTATTTGTTGCAAATATATGTATATATATATATATATATATATATGAAAAATTCAAAAGTTTTGCTTTACTTCAAAATGTATATATATCTTTATTTGTGGCAAAAGTATTTGTCTTGCTAAAGGTCTAGAAAAGTCCTTTCAGGCTCCCAGTTTTCGAAACAAAAATCCAAAATATTTTCCGTTATTGACTTCTTTAGAAAGTTTTTATATATATATATACGAAAATTCAAAATTCACAAAAAATCGCATATATTTTTGTTTTTATCAGGATAAGTGTCGTTTGTTAAAATCTTATTAATAAATGTGCAGAATGAGCACGATTCCGAATGAACCCTTTTCAATCATGAATAAAATCCCCCTCCAATTACGGCTCTGGTGGAATGATTTGGGCAAAGAAGGGCATGACGAAATCAAGAAGTATCTGAAAGGCCTCACGAGTTTGTTGGATATCAGGCCACGAGGAGATATCATAAGGGCACTAGTCCCCCACTGGGATCCTGCGCACAATGTCTTCCGTTTCTCAAATTTTGAACTTACCCCAACTTTAGAAGAAATAGCAGGGTATATCGGCAGCGCTGAGACTCCTTTGAGGCACAAATATCTGATTGCTCCAAGAGCTGTAGCAATACACCGGTTCCTGGACTCTTTAAAGATAGTCAGAACAATTCATAACCCTGACTTGGCAAAAGGTTTTTGCAGCATGAGTTTCGTATATCAAAGATATGGTCACATAGGAGGATTCGACAAGCCAGAAAACCAGTTGTGCAGCAAAGGTAATCGCCAAAAGTGGGAAGAACATAGACGGATTGCTTTCATGATAACTTTTCTAGGACTACTAGTATTCCCAAGAAAAGATGGGAATATTGACATAAAGATAGCAGGGGTCGTCAGTACGTTGCTCACACAAAGTGATAGTACGTTGGCACCCATGATAGTATCTGATATATTCCGGGCACTCACTTCTTGCAAAGCCGGAGGAAGCTTTTTCGAGGGTTGCAATTTGTTGTTGCAAATGTGGATGACCGAACACCTATGTCACCGAGCCCAGTTTCTGAGCCATGGATCCGCTGGAAAGACCTGCATAGAGGAGTTCTATACCAGAGTTGATGAAACCTACCTACCAGAAGGGGTCACAGCATGGACCTCATATTTCCATACCCTCAACGCTAGTCAAATACAGTGGGCGCTAGGGTGGTTACCGATCGACGAAGTCATATACATGCCAGCAGCCAGGCCCCATTTTCTCTTAATGGGACTTAAAAGTATTCAACCATACGCGCCGCATCGGGTTTTAAGGCAACTTGGGAGGTATCAGATAGTGCCGAAAGATGAGGATCTGAGCATCCAGGTAATCGAGATCAGTCCCGATGGCCAGTTTCCTGAAGCAAGGGTTCGTCAAATTTGGAGCCAATGTCAATACTTAGAAGCAAATACTTGTGTAATGAATCGGGCAAAAGGGGAAGTTTCGCCCGGGTATCAGGCCTGGTACAAAGGGGAGACATCATCTGGAAGACCGACCAAAAGACCTCACCTGCAAGAATTTGCCAAATCTTCACAAGAACAGTGGGGCTGGTTGGCCAAAGAGCAGGAATATCTTGTCAAAGTAGGCAAACTGAAGCAACAAGTTCAGGATATGAGATTTGAGTGCCAATTACAGTCTGCCGCCCACGAGGGAGAAAAGAGCAGGTTAATCAGAGAAGGCGAGATCCTCAAAGCTCAGATCCGGAGAATGAAAAAAGAGGCTAATAGCCAGCTGAGAAGCCGGGCAGATAAAAGATTGATAGCAGGGTTAAAGGATCAGATTGCGGAATGCCGGGAAGATTTGGAAAAAGCCAGGGACAACACAGCAAAATTGCGAACCAAGTGGGCAAAGGGTGCGATAGCTCGGAGGCAGCGCCTGCAACGAGTCATAAGGGATTATGAACTGAGCATCGGGACATTAAGGGAAACGAATGCCTCTCTTCAAGAGGGGATCTTCAAGCAAACACGAGATGCCCAAGCCGACAGAAGGCAATGTTACGAGGCAATGACCAGAATGGAAAGGCAGATGGAGATGTTCCAAGACCGGCTTGCCAGCAATGCACAAACACTAGGATTGAAGAACCGACAGATAAGGCAGTTGTTCGCGGAAAGGGACAACATTCGGGGAAAGATCGACGAGATCGGGCATTACATCTACATGAGATGCCTGGCATGCGAGCAAAAGCCTCGAAAGACCCTCCTTGTTTCCATCATGGGTTGCGTCCACCGAATCATGAATGAGCTGAAAAACCTGCAGAGGGACCTCACACCTAGGGCCGCGGAAAGGCCGAATGATGCCTCGCGGGTCCCTAAGTTGGAAAATTAATCTTTGGTTGAGTCCTGTTTATTTGGCTTTGTCGCTTTTCCATATGTTGTTTTCCTTTCTTTTAGTCAAAACGGGTTAAGAACTGTGGAGTCTGTACTATTGCTATCCCTTGCTTGAAGTAATTTGTAATAGCAAAATTTTGGGAATGAATTTAATGATTTCACAAGAATTGTGCGTTTCTTTACTTTAAGGCAGAACTACGCCTGGTCTGATTCACGCGGGGACGTGATACGTAGGCAATCCCCATAAGATTCGACCGCTTTTAATAAATAAAGGAAAGAAAATGTAAATAAAATAAAACGGAGGGTTTCGCAAAATACTTTAACAGAGACGAATGAGCAAACCGGGATGACGCATGTGGTTTGAAGCAAAGCATGTAGAAACGGTTAACCGCCTAGGTGCATTGCATCCTCTATGTGTTATGATCAAATCTGTTAAGCTCTAACACTAACAAAGTTTGTTGTTGTCTGATACCAGACAAGTTAGTCGTTAGAGAACTCTGGCAACACACTCCTACCAAACCAGATCCAAAGGACCGATAGCAACAAGCATGACTACTTCAGAGAATAGTAATGAGGAAGAAAGGCCGATGAGCCAGTTGCTAAAAGAAGCAATGGAAAAGATTGAAAGGATGGGAATAGAGATGAATGCAATGCAGCTAGCCCTAGCCAAAACACAAAAGAGCCCTGAGACACTGGGACACATGCCGGAATACCCTCACTCTGGCCCTTCCACAAGCCGCCCAAATCCCCTCTATCATCAAGAAAGAAGTCCTCACGATTCCCAAGCTCCACCACCCCATCAACCTCTCCCAACACCCAACATTCCCATTTTTGTGGGACCTACATCAGCTCCTTCGCAGCGAACGACTAGTGAGCCATTGTTTCAGGCTCACGACACCCAATATTATCCCCCTGAGCCTACATTCCACGCACCGGAACCACAGGCTTACAATCCCCATTTGGAAGTACCGGCAGAGGTTGAGAAGCCAGTTAAGGCCCCTGAACAGGATGAAGTGTTAAGAAAGTTCAAAAGCCTGGAGCAATCCTTCAGGAACTTGCACGGGCTGGGCAATCAAGTTAGCGTGGCATACAAAGATCTGTGCCCTTTCCCAGATGTCCAACTCCCGGCTGGGTTCAAGATGCCCAAGTTTGATTTATATGAAGGGCACGGTGATCCCATGGCACATTTGCGGGGATTCTGTAGCAAAATGAGAGGGGCAGGAGGCAAGGATGAGCTTTTGATAGCTTATTTCGGCCAAAGTCTGAGTGGATCTACACTGGAATGGTATACCAGGCAAGATTTCAGCAGGTGGTACACGTGGGATGATCTGGCGCAGGCTTTTACAGGTCATTTCCAGTACAACCTGGAGATAGTCCCTGACCGTCTCACGTTATTGAGAACTGGGAAGAAACCCGGGGAAAGTTTTCGCGAATTCGGGTTCCGCTGGAGAGAACAAGCAGCTAGGGTCGATCCTCCCATGAGAGAGGGAGAGATGGTAGACTACTTTTTGCAGACATTGGATCCAACCTACTTTGGTCACTTGGTGACAACGGTTGGAAAATCTTTCAACGAGGTGGTCAAAATAGGGGTCATGATAGAAGAAGGTTTGAGGTCGGACAAGATCTTAAACTATTCGGCACTTAAGGCCACAACCCAGGCTATTCAAAGCGGCACGGGAGGTGCGCTAAGAAGAAAGAAAGAAGAGGTTGCCACGATCGAGGCAAGCAGTTGGTCCAGGGCTGGCAGGCCGCACTACAACCAACCCAGGCCTCACAGGTCAAACTACCCATACAACCCACCACAAAATTTCTATCCACCTCGAGAACCACATTGTTCCGTACACCAAGCCCAGGTATACACTCAGCCTCCGGTTCGCCCACAATGGCGCGCACCGGCTCCCCAGAACATATATGCACCACCACAAAACACTTACCCTCCACCAAGGGCATATAGAAATCCTTCAGGGGCAGGTTTCCGGGGAAATCCAGATGCCAGAAATGACAGGTTGCGGAAGCAAAGAACCTTCACTGAACTGGGAGAAACCTACACCGCTGTGTTCCACAAGCTGCGGCAATTGGGTTTGGTTAGTCCTGTCCATACTCGGGAACCAAATCCCCCGCCTCAGAATTAGGATCGTTCAATCAGTTGTGAATACTGTTCAGGGATGCTCGGGCACGATACCGAGAAGTGCTGGAAGTTAAGGCATGCCATACAGGATCTTATTGACACCAATAAGATCGAGGTCCAGACACCGGAGGCTCCTAACATCAACCAAAACCCACTGCCAGCGCACCACGAAACTCACATGATTGAGTTGGTGTGTGAGGGAGGAGAATTAAGAAAACCCTCACAAACAGTGATGATGATCCAAGCTGCCCCAAAAGAAGTCTTAACCAGTGGAGGAACAAATGTACAGTCGCAGGGAGAAGGCGTCAAGCCGGTAGTAATATGGGGGAAGAGCCCGTCCGTCATCGCAAGCAAACCCGAGCCAAGCAAGTTGGTAATACCAGGGATCCTGCCCACACCGGCAGTCATGTTGAAAAGGGTATGTGGAGAACGGGTGACCATAAAGCCGGTGGTCCAACTGCCAATGCTTGACAGCAGGGCTGTGCCCTGGAAATATGAAAAAGCAGTGGTGACGTACCAAGGAAAACAGGTGGAAGAAGTCAGTTGTGAAGCGCAAGGGCTGACTCGATCAGGTTGATGTTTTGCTCCAGTGGAGTTAAGAAAAACCAACCCAGTGGCAACCAAGAAGCCAGTGTCAGAAGAAGAGGCTGAAGACTTCCTGAGGAAGATGAAAGTACAAGACTATTCTGTGGTTGAGCAGCTGAGAAAAACACCTGCCCAGATCTCACTATTGTCATTACTCCTCCATTCCGAGGAACATCGTCGGGCCCTGTTAAAGATATTGAACGAGGCCCATGTACCCAGTGAGATTTCTGTAAACCACCTGGAAACCATCGCCAACAAGATTTTCAAGGTGAACAGGGTAACATTCTCAGATGATGACCTGCCGGTGGAAGGTACGGAGCATAACAAAGCTCTATACCTAGCTATCAAATGTGAAGACTCGGTGGTAACTCGAGTATTGGTGGATAACGGCTCAAGCGCCAATATTTGTCCATTATCCACCCTGGACCAGTTAAATATTGACCGGGGAAGAATCCGGGAGAATAGCATCTGTGTCCGAGGGTTTGACGAAAACGGAACAGCCACTGTGGGGGATGTTGTACTTGAACTGACCATTGGCCCGGTCATGTTTACCATGGAATTCCAGGTGTTGGACGCCACGGTATCTTACAACTTGCTGTTAGGACGACCTTGGATTCATGCAGCTAAAGCGGTGCCTTCCACCCTACATTAGACAGTGAAGTTCGAGTGGGAAAGACAAGAGGTCGTGTTGCACGGCGAGGATACAACATGCACCATAGGCGGAACCATTGTGCCTTTCATAGAGACCACTGATGACAAGGGTCCCTGGGTCTACCAGATCCTCGATACAGGGTCGGCCAACAAAATTTCTGAAGGAGAAATCATCCCGCACCCTAGGGTGACTGCCGCAACAGTCATGATGGTATCAGAAATGCTGGGTAATGGGTTTGTGCCGGGAAAAGGCCTGGGAGTTGAACTTCAAGGGATAGTCCAACCTGTCTCCCTTCCTAAGAATCTGGAAACTTTCGGGTTGGGGTTCAAACCAACCGCAGCAGACAGGAAGCAAGCGCGAAAAATGAAGAAGAGAGTCTGGTCTCTGCCTAAACCAGTGCCACGCCTCTCAAGGTCTTTTGTTAAAGCTAGTGCCAAGGGGTCAGCGATCCCAAAGATTCGAGGACCTTTGATCGGCATAAGTGAAGACCTGAATCAGAGTTTTGAGAGACTATTCGCGGATGTCAGTATGGTGGAAGCTGGAGAGGGTTCCAGCAGAGCAGAGATACAATTCGTGGGGCCTGAGGCCAAGACCAACAATTGGACGGTTACTCCTCTTCCTGTCCGAGGGGAGTTTTGGTAGTAGGCTTTGATTAATGTTTTGTTTGTTTGTTTGTTTGATCGGATTATTCAAGGGTGTAATCCCAATTTTACTTTCGTTTTGTAAAAGTGTGAACCCTTTTTATCCTGCAAATTTAATAAAGTTCTTTTCTTTTGTCCTATTTTAATTTCTTGTTTTGTTCTTTTTCTTTCTGAACAGTTCTCTTTTTACTGGTCCTAATGACATGGCATGCACAACGGATCTTCGACCTAGTCTAATAAATCAATCTGAATCTGACTCAATGATGCAAGAGGTCGTTTGTGATAATGAATCCGAATGTGACGAAGGGGAAGCCTTCGAAGAAATAAACCGAGAACTGTGCCAATTTGAAGAGAAACCCAAGCCTAACCTAAATGACACTGAGGCTGTGAATCTAGGAGACGCTGATAACATCCAAGAGACCAAAATTAGCATCTACATTGAGCCGAATGTCAAAGCAGAATTGATCGAAACTCTCAGGGAATTCAAAGATGTTTTTGCATGGTCATATGATGATATGCCTGGATTGAGCACCAATTTAGTGGTTCACAAACTACCCACTGACCCGGCATACCCTCCGGTCAAGCAAAAACTAAGGAAATTTAAAACAGAAATGAGTGTAAAAATCAAAGAAGAAGTGATCAAGCAGTTGCAATCGAAGGTCATTCGGGTCACTCGATATCCCGAGTGGCTGGCCAATGTGGTACCAGTCCCAAAGAAGGATGGAAAAATCAGGGTGTGCGTCGACTACCGCAACCTCAACAAAGCAAGTCCCAAGGACAATTTCCCGTTACCCAACATTCATATCCTGATCGATAATTGCGCTGGGCGCGAGATCGGATCCTTTGTGGATTGCTATGCGGGTTATCATCAGATCCTAATGGACGAAGAGGATGCTGAGAAGACAGCGTTTATTACGCCATGGGGAACCTACTGCTATCGGGTAATGCCGTTCGGGTTAAAGAACGCCGGGGCAACGTACATGCGAGCAATGACTGCTGTGTTTCATAACATGATACACAAAGAAATAGAGGTGTACGTCGATGATGTGATCATCAAATCTTGGCGTCAGGAGGACCATGTGGTAGACCTAAGGAGATTTTTCCAAAGACTCCGGAGGTATGATATCAAGCTTAACCCGGCCAAATGCGCATTCGGGGTTCCATCAGGAAAGTTGCTAGGATTCATCGTCAGTCGACGGGGGATTGAGTTAGACCCATCCAAACTTGAATCCATCCGAGACTTGCCACCGCCAAGGAACAAAACAGAGGTAATGAGTTTGCTGGGTAGACTCAATTACATCAGCAGGTTCATCGCTCAACTCACAGCAACTTGTGAGCCCATATTTCGGCTACTGAGAAAGGATGCTGCAGTAGGTTGGACGGCAGAGTGTCAGGAGGCTTTCGACCAAATCAAAGGGTATCTGTCTAATCCACCCGTATTGGTCCCGCCTAAGCCCGGGAAGCCCCTAATTCTTTACCTGACGGTCTTGGAAAATTCATTTGGTTGTGTATTGGGGCAACATGACGACACAGGAAGGAAGGAGCAGGCCATCTACTATCTTAGCAAGAAATTCACAGTGCATGAGGTCAAGTACACTCAACTCGAGAAAACGTGTTGCGCCCTAACTTGGGTAGCTCAGAAATTGAAGCACTACCTGTCTTCATATACTACTTATCTCATATACTGTTTGGACCCGTTGAAGTATATCTTTCAGAAACCTATGCCCACGGGAAGGTTGGCAAAGTGGCAAATTCTGCTCACGGAGTTTGATATCATCTACGTAACGAGGACGGCCATGAAAGCCCAGGCACTGGCAGACCATTTGGTAGAGAATCCCATTGATGAAAAATACGAGCCCTTAAGAACGTATTTTCCTGACGAAGAGGTGATGCATACGAATGAGTTGGAATTACCTGAGGAACCGGGTTGGAAGCTTTTCTTCGATGGAGCTGCGAACGCAAAAGGGGTTGGAATAGGAGCAGTACTCATTTCTGAAACAGGACGGCATTATCCTGTTACGGCTCAACTGCGCTTCTATTGCACCAACAATATGGCCGAATATGAGGCTTGCATTCTGGGTCTGCGCCTGGCTGCCGACATGGATGTCCAAGACGTCTTGGTCTTGGGAGACTCGGACCTCTTGGTACATCAAATTCAGGGTGAATGGGAAACACGAGATCTAAAGCTCATACCATACCGACAATGCTTGCATGATCTGAGCAAGCAATTTCGATCGGTGAAGTTCAAACACATCCCGAGAGTTCACAATGAGGTTGCGGATGCCTTGGCCACCTTGGCATCAATGCTGCACCACCCTGACAAAATGTATGTTGATCCTCTACACATCCAGGTCCGTGATCAGCACGCCTACTGCAATGCCATAGAAGAAGAAGCAGATGGCGAACCCTGGTTTCATGATATCAAGGAATACCTCAGGATGGGGATATATCCAGAACATACCTCTGGAGACCAAAAAAGAGCCCTCCGGCGTTTGTCGAATGGTTTCTTCCTCAGTGGGGGAATATTGTACAAAAGAACCCCGGATCTGGGATTGTTGAGATGCATAGACGCCAGGCAGGCAACAACGGTTATGGCAGAAGTACATGCTGGAGTTTGTGGGCCACACATGAGTGGATATGTATTGGCAAGAAAAATCCTTCGAACAGGGTGTTATTGGCTCACCATGGAACACGACTGTATCACTTTCGTGAGGAAATGCCATCAGTGCCAGATACATGGAGACTTGATTCACTCTCCGCCAACAGAGTTACATACGATGTCAGCACCCTGGCCGTTTGTGGCATGGGGCATGGATGTCATTGGGCCCGTCGAGCCAGCAGCGTCCAACGGTCATAGGTTCATTCTAGTGACCATTGATTACTTCACCAAATGGGTTGAGGCTAAAACCTTCAAGTCAGTAACCAAGAAGGCAGTGGTGGACTTTGTTCACTCCCATATCATCTGCAGATTTGGGATCCCAAAAGTGATCATCACGGATAACGGTGCGAATCTTAATAGCAGCTTAATGAGAGAGGTATGCCAACAATTCAAGATTATACACCGCAACCCCACCCCATATCGTCCCAAGGCGAATGGAGCAGTCGAAGTAGCCAATAAGAATATCAAGAAGATACTGCGAAAAATGGTGGAAGGGTCCAGACAATGGCACAAGAAATTACCCTTTGCCTTGTTGGGTTACTGCACTACCATCTGGACTTCCATAAGCACAACTCCTTATTTGTTGGTGTATGGAACTGAGGCCATGATACCAGCGGAGGTCGAAATTCCGTCCCTCCGAATTGTCGCTGAAGCCGGGATTGATGATGATGAATGGGTCAAAGCTCGATTGGAACAGTTGAGCCTGATAGATGAGAAAAGATTGGCAGCAGTGTGCCATGGTCAGCTGTACCAGAAGAGAATGGCAAGAGCGTATAATAAGAAGGTGCGCCCCAGGAAGTTTGATGTAGGGCAGCTGGTATTAAAGAAGATCCTCCCACATCAGGTCGAGGCAAAAGGCAAATTCGCCCCAAATTGGCAAGGGCCTTATATCGTGACCCGAGTATTGTCCAACGGTGCTTTGTGTTTGACAGATGTCGAAGGTAGATGTGTCTACATGGCTATCAATTCAGATGCAGTCAAGAGATATTATGCGTAACTTCTTCAATTATGGCAATTTTGGTTTATTTGTTTGTATTTGGCATTTATTGAATAATGAGATGACGGAGGCAATTCTTTCTTCTATCCAAACACTTTTAACCCTCGTTTCCCCCTTTGAGCCTTAAGCAAATTCTTTCAATACCCCTCTTTTGGAATCACTAATGGGAAAGATACGAAAAAAAAAGAAAAGAAAGGAAAAGAAAAGAAAAAGAAAGAAAAGGAAAAGAAAATGAAAAGAAAGAAAAGAAAAATCAAGGAATATAAAACCGTGGGAACTACGTTTGACCTGATTCCTCAAAGAGGATACGTAGGCGCCTCACGGCTCGGTCATAGTATGCATCGTAGAAAATATAGGATGCATAATGTACATAGTGTGCACAATATAGCACAATGTGCGTAACGCACGTAACTCAACATAAGCGTAAAAAATAAATTCCCCAAGCAAGAAAACTGGGGCAGAGGTTATGTTTTAAGTTCCAACAAAGGTTTGATTCCAAAAGTTGTAGCACATCACCCTTCAAGTTGTTTTCATTTTTATAGCCTTTCTTCAATCCCACACCAAAACCAACATCGACATCCAAAAGACCTCCCGATCAATGTTCGAGAGATGCCAAATCCGGCAAATAAGGCCGAGAATAATACACTGATCCCCAGCAAAGAAGAGGATCGTAAGACTGGGATTGAGTTGATAGTCAAAAGAATCCCCGGAAGAGAGGGTCGTATCTACAACACCCCGGATCCTCGAAAGAAATAAAATGAGAGAGTCTTATCGGTGAAAACCTTCACAGGCACCGAGAGGCGATGTAAGATGAGGGATATGAAATGAGGGAGTCTTATTGGTGAAAACCTTCACAGGCACCGTAAGGCGCCGGGAGATGAGAGAAACGAGAGAGTCTCATTAGTGAAAACCCCTCGAAGGGCACTATGAGGCGACAAGGCAGATCAACAAAGAGCGACCACATTTACAGAGAAACGGACAATCGTTTATCATCCCCAGCAAGTCAGACCATCGGGCAAATCGATTGATACAAATAGACTGGGTCGGGAATCTTTGGTGCACGTCATGATCACGGGGACCAGTCATGTCCTCCAGATAAGTTCTTCTGAGTTTCTTCTCCCCACCAAATATGGGTTCAGAAAGATTTTTCCTTTTCTAGCTGTTATTTCTCTTCCTAAAATTTGTCTTGAAAAGAATTTTTCAAAGCTTACTACCAGAAACCGGAGGGGAATTCATCCAATGCAGGATAATACAAACAGTCTTAGAAGCCGATCCCAGGCAGTGCAGTGATCGTGCCCGACAATTTTGGAGGAAGTAAGCTCCTAAAGGGAGTGGTGTCGGGAGTTAGAAGCAGACTCCCCCAGCACGTGCTTAAAGATAAAGCAGAAAAGGGGATTAATTGAAAGCCAATCCCCAGCAGGCTAGAGACCCCCAGCAGGCAACTCTGCCCACTAATCAATTATGGGACATAGAGCAAGAAAAGAGAAGAAAGGAAAAGTCAACCGCCAGAGAGGTACCCTCTACCACCACGATAAAAACTAATTAAATCCCTTTGTCTGCTGCAGGAAAACAAAGGATTAATGATGGCAACAAGATGCAACGCCAGGGAAGTCACCAAAAACCGGGGCAGAAAATTTTCTGCCAATTGTCGAAAATTTTCTCGAAAGAACGGGGGAATAATTTCAAATACATTTAAGTTCTAGGTCGCCCACCAGTATAATGCGGGAATACATTTAAGTTCTAGGTCGCCCACCAGTATAATGCGGGAATACATTTAAGTTCTAGGTCGCCCACCAGTATAATGCGGGAATACATTTAAGTTCTAGGTCGCCCACCAGTATAATGCGGAAATACATTTAAGTTCTAGGTCGCCCACCAGTATAATGCGGGAATACATTTAAGTTCTAGGTCGCCCACCAGTATAATGCGGGAATACATTTAAGTTCTAGGTCGCCCACCAGTATAATGCGGGAATACTTTTAAGTTCTAGGTCGCCCACCAGTATAATGCGGGAATACATTTAAGTTCTAGGTCGCCCACCAGTATAATGCGGGAATACATTTTAAGTTCTAGGTCGCCCACCAGTATAATGCGGGAATACATTTAAGTTCTAGGTCGCCCACCAGTATAATGCGGGAATACATTTAAGTTCTAGGTCGCCCACCAGTATAATGCGGGAATACATTTAAGTTCTAGGTCGCCCACCAGTATAATACGGGAATACTTTTAAGTTCTAGGTCGCCCACCAGTATAATGCGGGAATACATTTAAGTTCTAGGTCGCCCACCAGTATAATGCGGGAATACATTTTAAGTTCTAGGTCGCCCACCAGTATAATGCGGGAATACATTTAAGTTCTAGGTCGCCCACCAGTATAATGCGGGAATACATTTAAGTTCTAGGTCGCCCACCAGTATAATGCGGGAATACATTTAAGTTCTAGGTCGCCCACCAGTATAATGCGGGAATACATTTAAGTTCTAGGTCGCCCACCAGTATAATGCGGGAATACTTTTAAGTTCTAGGTCGCCCACCAGTATAATGCGGGAATACATTTAAGTTCTAGGTCGCCCACCAGTATAATGCGGGAATACATTTAAGTTCTAGGTCGCCCACCAGTATAATGCGGGAATACATTTAAGTTCTAGGTCGCCCACCAGTATAATGCGGGAATACATTTAAGTTCTAGGTCGCCCACCAGTATAATGCGGGAATACATTTAAGTTCTAGGTCTCCCACCAGTATAATGCGGGAATACATTTAAGTTCTAGGTCGCCCACCAGTATAATGCGGGAATACTTTTAAGTTCTAGGTCGCCCACCAGTATAATGCGGGAATACCCTTTAGCTCTAGATTTTGGAATCAGTCACCCCACCCGAAAACGGAAGGGTACAACAGAGAGCCCCGAACGGGAAACAATAAAATCCCAGCACCAAGAAGCAGACAACTGCAGAGGCAAGCGCACAATTCAAAAGGAAAAAGGAACGCGTCTCAAAAGAAGCAGTTTGGGAACGTTGTAGCGTGCCCAGTATAACAATTCTGATGGAAAGCCATACCAGTGAAGAAACCATTGGAAGGTTTAAAGAAGAAAGCCATGTCCCCAGCAGATCAAGCAAAGTGATAAAAACTGGCGCTCAAACGTCAGCGAAGGACCAGCGTCATCTCCCAAAGTCACAAGACAAAGGCATCGGAGGAAAGCATTAGCCGACAAGAAAGCAAGGCAACAAGAACAAGTTGAAGATGGATAAGATTTCATGATCCTCAGTTTAGCTTAGCTTCTTGTTTTCCTTTTAGAGCAATGTAATAGGGAGATCGTTTGAGCAGTGGCATCCTACAGCAGCATACAACAGCGCACAACAACAGCAAACACTACAGTCACACGATAGTCCCAGCTACCAAAATTTCCCGAACTACATTGACCTGATTCCTGTTCAGCCCAGGATATGTAGGAAACCTCTGAAGCAAAGGTTCGGTCAAATCTTTTTCAAAAAACTTCACACGGAGTATTCGGACGGGAAAAAATCGCTTGCTTTATCTTTGTGCGAAAACCCTTCGTGTCTTCGTGCAAAGAGGGGCAGCTGTAAGCACGTGATTTTTGCTTCACCAACAATCACTCCAAAAGAAAATAAAAATAAGTGACAAATGGCTTCAATTGTTCAAGTTTTCGTGACATGTGTTATTAGTCGTTTGTAGGACTGTCTATTTCTGCATTTAATCATTAACAAACAAAAATACAAAATATGTATGTTAGGATGATTAAGCCATAATTCGGTCAGTAGAAGAAAATTCAAAAAATATATATATATATGTGCATCGTTCATTCTAGGCTTTTAGTTAACTTACTTAAATAATTTTGTGATAATTGTGTTAAAATGTTGCATCGTTGTTTAGTTTTAATTTCATTATTTTTATTATTTATTATTTTTGTTTTTGTTTCGTTTTTAAAAAAAAATGAAATTAGAAAACCAAAGAATAAATGAAATCGGTTTGGGCCAAAAGGAGTGAAACAAAACAGGCCCAAAACCAACATTCAAATCCGGTCCAAGTCCAGGCCTGCCCAGCCACCTCCTGAAACGACACCGTTTCAGGCCAATCCATCTCAGCCGTTCCAATCAACCCAATCCAACGGTCCAGGATCACTATCTGTAAACCATTTCAAAGCCCGACCCAAATAACCAGCCTGACCCAACCCCTCACTTAAACCAAACGACCCCGTTTAACTACCAAACGACCCCGTCTCATTTCTCAGTATCAGATCTAAGCCGTTGAGATCATCTGATCTAACGGCTCAGATCCAATCATCCTCCCCGTATATAAGCCTCCTATCGTACCCCGCACCCCCTATACCAACCCCACCCTTCAGTCATCTCCTTCCCCGAACCCTGAAACCCCCAAACCCTAACGCCGCCCTAGTTTCCCTTCCACCAAAAGCCGGCGGCACGAACGCCGGTGGCCACCTCCCGAACACCCTAAGACCCCCTCACTCTCCTGAACATGGATCTGTTACTCCCTAGCCTCGAATCACTTTCGTTCGTCTCGAATCTTCATTTGAAAGATTTGAGTCGAACCTGGATCTATGCCAAACCACCCCATCTTCATACCAGACACCCCCTGACCTTCCTCGTGACCAAACCAAGCTTGGTTTGGTCCGAATCTACCCACAACTCCTTAAAAATCAGATCTGGAAATCCAGACCTTAAGACACATGCACCTGGGGAACCCGGCCAGTCTTGACAAGGGTTTGAGGTCTAATAGACCTTAATCAAGGTGTTCTCATGTGAGAACACCCTGATTAAAGTTTGTTCGGCCTCAAGGGTTCGAAGTTGAATCAGAATTTGGGTCATTTTTGATTTCACACCTTTTTGGTAAGTTTTTCTTTCTTTTGTTTTAGTTCTAATTAAGCTGTCAGCATGTTCTGTTGTGTTTGTTTGTTATGTTGTTATTTTTATTTTTATTTCGGATTTCTTCCATCTCTGTTAAAGGCCTTTTATTTGGTCGATTGTCTTCTGTTTGTTCTGAATACACTCTGTGATAAACATGATCGTCAGTTAGATTAATCGTCAAAGGAACTAATTCATATAGGCCCAGTAATTTAACAAAAGTTGTCTGATACCCTTTAGGTCCCCGAACGTATTGTTTATATGAGCGACTGATTATTACCTGCTATAATTAGTATAGTCGACTCGATAAATGCCGTTGATTAGTTTTCTATAACTAATGAATCGAATGAGCTAATAATGTCACAGGACTAATTGAACGTTGCCACTAACTGAATGCCCCAACATTGTTTAAAATGGTTTGTTTGCATTGCGAAAAATGACTGGAAAGGTTCAGTCCAGGCAGCTTTGAATTTGAACTTTCATCAGTTCAAAACTGCCCTGATGCTGCAATAGGCAGGGCAGTAATAATCAAGGTTAAGCAGGGGTATTCTGGGGTGTTAAAAAGGACAGAAAGATTAGTTTAAATGAGCTGACAAGTAGGGTACTAATTTAGGATTAAACTAATACCAATGGGGAGCAAGACATGAGAGTATGGGGCTTAAAATGAATAATAAAATGATGCCCATAACTCTTGATTAAACAAAAACCAGGCGTGGGGAATAAAGGGGCTGACACCAAAAGATGCTTAGGCATGGGCTTTAAGGGGTATGGGCAGACTGCAAGTTGCAGATGAGGGCAGCTTAGCTGCACTTGGTCACTTTGGCTTATAAATAGGCCAGTGGAAAACTTAAAAAAGGGCTGGACTTTTGAGTCTTCAGAAAGAAAAAACTTTAGTCTGAAGAGAGGTCTAGTGAGTCCCAAATCACAATAGCGTAAACACAAGGTAGTTTCCAATAGACATTATAACCAAACACTGCCTGAAAGTTGTACAAGAGTGCATATTGGTCAAAGCTGTCTTGGCCAAGTTCTGTTGCTTGCATTGGCTGAGTTGTTTGTTGGTTGTTGAACTGTTAGTTTTACTGCATTTGAACCCTCAGTTACTGCTGTTATTTCCTTACTCTTTCCTGGGATTGCTGGCTTGGTTTCGACTATCTGCTAGTCCTTGTATTCTGGGAGATATTGTTGGTTATCTGTGGCTGTGGAAAACACTTGGTTTAGTTGGTTGTTGCTGTGTTGTTGCTGTGTGTCTGCTGCTGCTGTATTTACTGCATACTGCCCAGCTGATCATTCCTTTCTTCTTTTGTTCTCTATACCAGGTACACACCTAATACACTGTCAGATGTAATTGGAAATTGAGGATGAATACAAAAATGAGAAAACCTGAAGAATGTCTTTTATACGTAGATTGTTGCATTAAATATCATGTAATGTAGAATGATTTTTTATTTTGGTTTGGATGCTGGAAGCAGCTTGCCCGCCTAGTAAATATCAATGTATGGGGATTGAATGTTAGTTGTATATGTAGGCTGTTAGATGAATATTCCTAATGCAGTAGGTTGTATCCCAGACTTAGGTTTAAATTGTGTAACATACTCTTTAATGTAGGCCAGGCATGTAAACTATCCACTATTAGTATAGTTCTTTCCCCTTTTGCTAGTTTGTCACATATAAATTGATAAAGAACAAAGAATCAGTTCTAGGCCTCCACCCCAGGAAGGCCGAGCCCAAATCGAAAATCAGCTAGGCCTGTATCGGAAAAACAGGGCCCAAGTCGGGCCATCTCGCATGAGCTGGGTTTGGGCCCATAATTTGCGACTAGTTGTCCATAAATGCAGTCACGTTTTATTATTCTGTAGTAGCACTTTAAATCCGGTTTTATAATCAACTAAGGCTATTTACTGCTTTCAATTGATAGAGACAAACACGACGAGAAACATAGTTGCTATAGGATATCCCTTAAAAATAACAACGAGATGAGCCTCGATAAAAATAAACAAAACGCAGATACGGGGCCCTTGTTAAATGCATATTAGTGAAGCATTTAGTTTCCAGGACAGGTTGTTTAGCAAATCTCACAACTCTCCTAAAAATAACAATGCGTTAGACTCTTTAGGACGCGCCTTAATAAATCTTACCTTCTTAAACTCGGGTGCGCATTTATGTGACCCAAATCCAATTCTCAACGGAGTCGAAATGTGTTTCTAATCACGGGTACATTGATTGTGACGTGGTTCGAGATGCGTGTCCATGACGTTGCAAATTCATTTTTTTAAAAAAAAAAATAAGAATGAGATGAGCCTCGCCAAATAAAAATGCAAATTGCGGGGCCCTCAGTAAATATTTGTTTTAAAAATTGTTTAGACTTCGGGATGGACCGTTTAGTAAAATTCCACGGTCCTACCCAAAATAAATACGCTAGTCGCTTTAGGCGCGCCTTTAATAATTTAATTTCCTTAAAATCGGGTGCACATTGATGTGACCCAAATCCAAATCTCAACGGAGTCAAAGTGTGTCGACGATCGCGGGTACATTGATTGTAATGCGGTTCGAGATACATTTTCACAACGTTGCAATTCTTGATAAAAACAGTAAATGATAAAAGCGGTTAAAAGTTAAATTTTGCACATAAGTTCACACTTGTATAAAATCAGATAATCAAGCCGAATATAACAGTTGAGCGACCGTGCTAGAACCACGGAACTCGGGAATACCTAACACCTTCTCCCGGGTTAACAGAATTCCTTATCCGGATTTCTGGTACGCATACTGTAATATGGAGTCATTCTTTTCCTCGATTCGGGATTAAAATTGGTGACTTGGGACACCCTAAATCTCCCAAGTGGCAACTCTGAAATAATTAAACCAATCCCGTTTCGATTGTCCTTTAAATTGGAAAAAACTCCCCTGCGCCCCTCGGGCGCGGAAAAAGGAGGTGTGACACTGAGGTTATTTGGCCGATACTTCGTAGAACTTGCAAATATGGACATATCTTATTTCGTAGATCTGGTCATCCATTAGTATGGCTTTACTGCGTCTACATGGGTCATGCTATACCATAATTTTTTATTCTTCAATTTTCATTATTGAGGTATGCTTTCCAAACTCCCAGATACTTTTGTTGCCTGTCCTTTAGGTATCAATCTCAGTCCTTTAATGTTCCTTCATTACCGTTCGTCTTAAGAAGGATGGTGTAATGTCATCTCATACTTTGTGACTTTTGTCCATCCATTATTGATTCACCTTAATATTGATCTACAATATACCTCTAATAACTTGAAACTTCTTACGTAATACTTTGCCGCTAGGGCTTACGTTACATCAAGGACTATTCGAAGTAATTTTCCTGATCCACTTAGCGGCAATATTGTACTGCAATAACCGTATTTTATAGCATCCCAAGGTGATTCTCTTACGTGGGTATTTTAATCCCGTACAATTCATAAATCCCTTTTCTTTTCTTTTTTTTCAAATCATTACTCAATCGAAGGACCAAACGCCATCCTTAATCTATCACAATTATACCCTTATTCTACTATTAGAGCAGCATTCCATCTCTTCTAAATGCTACTTATGAAGAGTAACTTCTTTGAGTCCATTCAGGCTATACTGAGCTTACTATAACATAGAGAAGCCATTAGCTCCCTTGTTTTCATGGGCCTAATCTTGAGGACTAATCTATTCTTGTCACCTTCTCGCTGCCCTTTCTTATCTGTATTCCTGTCTTCCTAAAACCTTGTCGCTTTACCATACTTTAGCTTGCGACCTATACATATCTATTTATACTACTCGTAATCTTCCTTCAACTTGCTTGAATTTCCTTGTGTTATTTTAGAACATCAAGCGAGACATCACCTCGTCTCTAACTCTTCTTTACTTTCTTAACTAGACCTCTCGATACCTAGAAATTATTTACTAGAAGATATGCCACTGACAATGCCGCTATCATTCTTGGATATTGAATCCTCGTGCTTCTGGCCCATTTATCCGAAGTATGGACTATTTACGATCTTCTGCCTTTTAGTATCTCGTACTTACCTTAAAATATCGCATCATATCTTGTATCTCTCTCATGACCTCCCGTCCACCTAGGTGTAATTCACGTCCATAACTTGAAGCTCTATTATAATACTTGCACTTTTGGTGCATACACAATCCCGTGGGAGTTTCATACTTACTTCTTATGAGACTGGTACCCCTTCTAACTGGCTTTATCATAGAGCCCTTATAGAACATAGTTGTTGTGTTATCTCTCTTGCACCTCTAATATTGAGAGTGATTCTACTATGTTCTCAATCATGATTCCAATAACTTTTGGGTTCAATAATCAGATTCCTGATTTACTTTGTTGATGTAACTCTTTAGTTTCCTTCTTTTTCTGATCGGCCTTTATGCTGGCTTAATTTATCTTCCAATCTGCGGCGCATGGTATTAGTTATTACTTTAGCCCTCTATGGACGCTATGGAATATCCATGACACAATCGTCTAACAATTCATTCCTTTGTCTATGACCTGGGCTCAATTCTTTCTTTTAACTTATACCGGAATCTTTTACGATTGTATGATTGTCAACATATATGTTGTATGGATAATGCTCCAAAATCTTGAGTGTATCCATAATGTACTAACTCTGGATCATTGATCGAATGATTCCTTTCGTTCCATTTTAGCTTTCTTTCAACGTAAGCTATTACTTTTCCTAGTCTTTCTGCCCCCTTGTTGCGTCCATACTTATCTTATCTTAGTGCCCACATATGCCAGACTTTTTGTGCAACTCGTATGATCTCGAATATTACTTTTAATTTTACTTCCCGTTCATTAGTCACGATAGGTGCCACTTTCCTTTGTAGTTCTATAATGTTGTTGTGAGACTGTTGTTACACGACTATTTCCTCTTTAGGTCGTTGTGCTTAAGTTGAAGCCTTCTTCCTTATTTCCTCAGGTAATCTTTCGTTGTAGTACTTAGGGAGAACCCTTTACCTTCGTAAAGATGTGAGCTTATTATGTACCTTTTGATATTCTTCTTTGCCTATAATTATCCGTAGTTGCTTACTTCCGTGCTCTTGTATTTGAAGGAGATCTATTAAGCTGATATTTTGATTGCCTTCCCAGTGGCACTATCTGCTGACTCATCTGTAACCTACTATTTGGACATAACTAGGCTCTTCCTTAATCAATTACCAACTACTTGTTTGCCCATTCTCATATCAACTTTCCGCGTAATCTTTCTTGGGTTATTTCCTTTGTTTTAACTTACCGCTTGTATCGGCTCCTTATCTTTTACTAACATTTCGGGCAAGAACCTTTACTTTCTCTCCTTGACGTCCTATATGCATAATGTTCTGGAATCATAACATATACGTAGGCTTCGGACAATCTCAATCTCATCCCTTTTCATTTTTTTTGCATTCTTCCTTTATCATTCCATATTCCCCCCCTTTGGGGAGTACTAAAAAGTGGAGCTACGATGACCAACCTATAGATATTTTAACTCTTCATCTTTGGCATCCTTTCACATTATCGATGACCCTTACTCGCCTTGCGGTAATCCTTCCGTACCAAGGATAGCAAAATTCTTTACTTCACGAGGGTGAAACTTAGTATAACTGGCATATACAATCCCTTAAGCTGAACTTTACTCACATTGCTTGTTGTAGGGAAGCGTCTTCCTGAATGACCATTCTCTGAATTTATCATGAATCTTCTTTTGTCGTCCATTCTATTATTGCCAGAACGAAATCTGAAATTCTTATGATGGCGACTATCATCAGTCACTCAGTCCCTATTTCATGTTTAGTTTATCTTGTTCACCAATCCATACTGGTTCTATTACTTTGTGGTCTAACTTTTTCTCTTGGTAATCGCGCTAGAGTTGCGAACTTATTTCTCTAAATGAGGACATGACTGTATGGCCAATACTTTTTTGTTGTCCTAAGGCCTGTCACCTCTCGTCTCTTCCTTTACTTGACTATAGATTTTGTAATATTGTCATCTTTTGATCTACTGTTGTCATCCATGTACCACATGTTACACATAATGCTTCAATAACTCTTTCTTATTTCCCGCTAATATTTATGTCTATCACTTTATTCTGAAAATTTGAACAAGACATTCTTTTACTTTTAGCTCCCCTTTGCTTCATCCACTGGCTATTCGGGTTGCCTAACATTCTCTCTCTACTATGGGCGGGAGCCATACTAAGATAATATTTATCCCTTCCAAGCTTCCAATGCCTATCTTTATAGTACTCATATCTAGCTGTACTATTTTAGAGTGCACCATCTGGGTGTTTGTTACTACACCTGCTAGCCCCCATATGGTATAACTAAGATATGTACGACTAATTGTACATACCTTTGTTACTGTTGAATATAACTCAAAAAGCTTATATTCCTCTGCCTGAATTATACACACTGTTAACCTTCATTAACTAGGTGTCTCGTACTCTTCTTCATCTTACTTCTTTTTCTTGTTAAAACTTGTATTCATCTTCTGAATCTCTCATTATCTTTCACCATTAAGGTGGATAGGTATTCGTGCCCCAAGACTCCTTATCAAGAGGCTTACACTTTTCAGTACGCACATGATCCGCTGAAGACCTCACATTTACTTATCATAAGCATGATGCAAATTTGAGTTCCTCTGACTCAACTCTCTCATAGCCATGACTTTTACCAACCATCTTTATGGATTTAGGTATCATCTTATTACAAATAAAATAGAATTTAGGAATTTGAATTCTTACAACTGAGCTCTACCACACGATCTAGAGTAAGAAGAAAGAGTGACCGTCCTAAATGCCCTGTAGCCTCCTGCTTATAAGTGTGGTGCATGACACACCCATAAATAAAACCCTACTCGACACGGCTTGTAGACTCCCTAGGACAGAACTGCTCTGATACCACTTTTGTCACGACCCAAACCGATGGGCCGCGACGGGCACCCGGTACCTTACTCAACTGAGTACCAACATAACGTATCTTTCATATCATTCTATCATAGGTAACTGAACTGGAGTAAAGTATGATGAAATACAAACTTATACATATGCAGTACGGGCCTAGAAGACCAAAATGATCACTCGTATACTAAACATAGGCTGACAAGACCCTTAAATATTTCACGTACATGACATATGTCTACAAGCCTCTAAGAATACAAAATTTTCATAAAGGTCGGGACAAAGTCTCGCCATACCAAACAATACACATCTAACTCATACTAACCAAACAAGCAACTTCGAAGCAAATGGAGCGTACCAACATCTTCCACTGAGCTGATAGCCTACTTTGAGGGCTCTCGACCTGACTATCAAGACCTGCGGGCATGAAATGCAGTGTTCCCAAGCAAAAGGGACGTCAGTACAAATAATGTACTGAGTATCTAAGGCACATAAATTACATAAGAGACATGGAAGAAATATAGAGTACATGACTCAACCTATAAGTCTGAATAAATTTGTAAATCATGAAATAATTATAGTATCATGCATATGCGTATGAATGTCATGTCATGCATAGGTACATATTTCATAACATCATCAGCTTCTGAGGGCATCCCATCATATCATCTTGGCCACTGTGGGCAAAATCATCAACGTATACCTGTTGATCAGGTGGTGGTGCATATATAACGCCATAACCTTTCCCATATCCCATATACATATATATATATATATGCGTATATAACGCCATCTGGTCACAGATCAATGTACATGAATGCAATGCATAAAAAGTACGTTAATAAAATCTTCCGGAATGTCATAAGACCATTTTTCCTTTGAGTAATATCATAAATTAAACTCTTTTCAACTTTCGTATTTTTATGAGACCCATGAACAGATGATAAAATATTATGACACATGGATATTCAAGAACATATATATCTAATACTTCTATGAATAGAGTCATTCATGGAATTTGTGCGTTTGCACGTTTCGTTCGTATCGTATGGATCATGCCAAAAGAAATAAGGGATAGCCTTAACATACCTGTTCCTTGAATTAAAGGTATAGCCTTAACATACATATTCCTTGAATTATTTGCACGAAATGAAGCTTCTGCTTCTATGAGACATAAACGAAATTCTTGCTTGAATTCTATGAAACTTGAATAAAATTTGCTTCTGTTGAAGCTTTAAAATGCTTCTGCCTCACGTCCTAGGTTCTACTCATCTTTACAACCAAGTCATGTCTTTCTTTAAACAAATTGGTAACAATAGGCAAAATAGCTTTTCATATACTGACTTAACTTTTTCTTACGTTTTTGGTCTAGAACTTTTGGCCTTAATTAAAGTCCTTGGTTAGTGTCTTTTCTTTGTTAATATGGAGACGACACCTATTGCTAAGTTTTACTACATAGCCTAGTGACATATAGGTCACAAATATTGAACTGGTGGGATGCCACATTCATGCTTTGGATCATTATCCAAAGTTTTAAAGTAATCCACCACTAGTTATTAAATAACTAGGTAATGTCTCATTACACAATAATTAACCAATTACCCACATAATTGAGAATTATTTCCACTTACTTAAGATATTACTCACTTTTCACATATCTTATACAATTTACTATCATGGTCATGTGGTACTTTGTATGGTACTAGTCCATAAATACCAGATATTTTAACTCGGGCTGTATTTTATCACAAAATATCAAACTTCGACGAAATTCATTTTATTTAATTTGCTTACCTTCTCTCCTTCACGAATTTACTTATTACTTATTTGAAATAGCATAAAATGCTTATAATCTTAAAATAATCTCATTCCTGAACTTCCATTAATTTATTTATGGCGTACTTTTACGTGCGAAATATGGGCTGTAACATTCGTGCGCAAATGCAACGGCTGTTAAAGGCACGCACCAATGATCCACCAACCCGGGGGAGTTACTACATTCGGTCTTGTCACTCTGGACATTAAAGAAATGGGGAATGGATATCGTCGATCCCCTACCATGGGTACCCGGCAGGCTCAATTCATATTATTTATGATTGACTATTTCTCTAAATGTGTTGAAGCTCATGCATTCAATAAGGTCCAAGAAAAAGAAGTCATCGACTTCATTTGGGACCATATAATATGCCAGTTCGGTATGCCGGCCGAGATAGTATGTGATAACAGGAAATATTTCAAAAGGTAGTGAAAGCCTAAAAAACTCGAAGGTAGAAGCTTGGTCAAAAGGTAAAAAATGAATAAATGATGGAGGTATTTATAGAGGGTTCATGTCGCTTCGCCTTCAGGGATGATCAGCCGGTAGCTGACACGTGTTCGAAGTCGTAAAGACGCGATTGACGAGGCGTTTCAAATTCTTTGTTGTTTCTGTCACCGCGTATTGAAGAAGGAATCGAAGTTCATATGTCATTTCTCGTCGCTTTGGTGAACCTACTCTCTGAGAAACAAGGGGACTATCTGTAAAGGAGTGAAACCGAGCCCGTTGGATACCTCGGTCCTCGGTAAACAAACAGAGTAGAGATATGACCATAAGGAATCAGAATCGAGGCAAGAGCCCATCATATCGAGATTCGGACGAAAATACATGTACTCGGAAGAATCAGGGCCACATCCCTAGGACCGGTTCGAATCCCAAAGTTTTGGAGAGCTCTACCAGACAGTCACACACGGCTAGCAAAGGGCCGTGATATCCGCACCCAACTGGATGTCACGGCGTAATTCTCGGCCCGTGTCAGCAAAAGATCAGGGATTAGCAAGAAGAAGGATTTTTTTCCCTTTTTTTAGAATTGTACTTAGGGTAAAACTTCTCTACTATATAAATGAGAGTCTAACTATTCATGAGGACACATTGTAACACGCATATCAAGGCAATATACTCTTATTTTATCTGTTATTCATAGTTCTTACTTTTGTTTATCAGCTCTTCATTAGTGTGAGTCTGGGATCGAAGGCAGGCATTTCATTCAATTGTTACTGAGTCCGGGGTTACTCCCCTGAATTGGTTTGATAATGCATTACGTCCTTTATCTATTTAGTCTAACGTCATTTATCATTTGTATTGAATTAATCGGTATATCTTTAAGACCATTTATAAATTTAATTGTTATCCGCTTTTGAAGGTAAACATCCTTTATAAAATGCTAGAACTTATGCGTTATCATGCTGTATATACCAAGATTCTCTTTATTACCTGAAATAGAAAGAGTTAAAGTTTTATACATTGTTATTTGTTGTATCATATTTTCTACACCATCAAGTAACTCGCTAGAAGTGGCGCATGGTATAATGCACTTGGTCTTGTACACGTTTGTAACTATTTCCTCCGTTCACTTTTACTTGGCATGTATAATAGAAATAGATTTTTATTTTTACTTGTCACTTTACGCATATCAAGAAAAGACAAATTTTTTTTCCTATTATATCCACAATATTTATTACTCATTTTAAATCGTTTTTTCAAATCCAATAAATTATGCATCAATTAATATGAGTATGTGATAAATTATGCACTTTATTTATTATTTCTTAAAGGGCGTGAAAAGTCAAAACGTACCAAGTAAAAGTGAACGGTGGAAGTATTTAGATGTTCAATTTTTTCCCTTATTGATTAATGGATAGTTGAAACAAGAGAGAAACCTCCAAAAGAAGAATACAAATGTGAAATGGACAGCAAGATTTATGAAAGTTATGTCCACATATCACCACTCTTATCTTCCTCTATCACTTTTGCACCTTCCCTGTTAATGGCTTTCATCATATGCAACATTACTCTGCCAACAATTGAGCCACTTGTTCGGTCATAATCGACTCAAAAATTCCCTTCCACCTCTAATATTATTGTAATTGTTTTAATAAATTGATTCTATTTAAAAATATTTAACGTTTTACAAAAATAATAAATCATGTATTATTTTAATTAATTAAGTGAAACATTTAAAAAATAGATATAAAACAATCTAAACAAATATTCTTTTAATTAAATCATTTTTTCCTGAAGCCATTCACCCAGGCTATACTAGCCCGAGGTGATGAGGAGTTTTTTCAATTATCCCTTACCTCACATATTAGTTAGATAACCAAACCAATATGCTTTACATGTTTAAGTAAAAATTGTTTTAGATGCGAAAGACAAATGCACATTTAGGATTTTTAGAATACGAGCACCAGTAAATAAAGAGAGAGAAAATGGTATTTAGTGTGAATTGATCTCTCTTATAAATATTTAAATCAAGTGCATCATATAGAATATGGGGGCCAGCAAATTATATTAGATAAAGTTTAGAAAATTTGTATATAAAATACCTAGTTTAGTTTGACAAAAAGAGTATGGGTTCGTGCCCTATAATTTAGGCCTAAATCCACCCTTGATGGAAGACATATGTCATGTTATTAATTTAGTGCAAATATCGGGTGCAAATAAATTGCATGGACTATGATGAAATTCTAATTCACCATTTTCTAAGAAATTAAAGGCAAAAACCCTCACTCAAGAAGAAAAAAAAACCCTTACTCCAAACACTCACCTTTCTTAGTTTATTGTCCCCACCACCACCCAAAGAGCAGCTGCCCTTAATTCAAGCCATAGGAAGCCAATTATTCTCAGTATAAATATCAGTTGTACACACTATACCACGTATCAACCATTATAGGTGACTCACAAAAAAGGAAAACTAGTGATAAAAAAAAGTCCAAAAATGGTGCAAGAGGAAATCAGAAGAGGACCATGGACAGAACAAGAAGATCTTCAGCTTGTATTTTATGTAAAATTATTTGGAGATCGAAGATGGGATTTTCTAGCCAAAGTTTCAGGTTTGATTGAAGGTTAAGGAGGGAGAACAAAAAATAGAATAGGTATATTAGGTTAGTTTTGGATCATATATCCTTATGTCCAAAGAGTTAAGTCTCTAACCCTATTCTTCTCTCCATATTCTTTCTTTTGTAATGTTCTTTTGGTTTAGGTTTGAAAAGAACAGGAAAGAGTTGCAGGTTACGTTGGGTTAATTACTTGAATCCTGATCTTAAACGTGGCAAGATGACTCCTCAAGAAGAACGTCTTGTTCTTGAACTTCACTGCAAATGGGGAAATAGGTGTGTAATTTATTTAGATATTTTTTAAATTTCTCATATTAAGAACCATGCTTAACTATTTTCCTTTACTTTTAACATTTAGAAAAAGGTTTAAATTTACCCTTATGTTATATACGAAATATCATAATTTTACCTCTTGTTATATACAAAATATCATAATTTTACTCTTAGTTATATTTGAAGTTGTTTATGCCTGTATCGTTAGCAAACATTCTTGTATTTGCACTTAATCTAATGGAGCTCTAGCATGGATGGGCGACAAGAGGGATTGTTTAGATGGTTAGCACTCCCCGTCTACAACTTCAGACTCGTGGGTCCGAGTTATCGGAGGAACAATAGCTCCAATAAAGGGGATTAATGGGGAATCAAAAAAATAAAGCATGGATGGGCGAATTTCATATGTTGGAATATTGTTAAAAAGAATTTAAATTTACCCCTCAACTTGATATATTATATAGTTGATGGCAAATATGAGAGGATTTATACATTAATGAACTCGAAATATAACAAAGGTAAAATTAAAATATTTCCTATAGTATATGGATATTTTTGACGCTTTTTCCCCCTTTAAATTTCCATATATCTAATTTTGATTTTTTTTTTTTTTTTTTTGGTGTTTAGATGGTCAAGAATTGCTCGGAAAATACCAGGGCGAACTGATAACGAAATCAAGAATTATTGGAGAACCCATATGAGGAAGAAAGCTCAAGAACAAAGGAAAAAAGCTACTTCTATTTCTCCATCTTCATCTTTTTCAAACTGTTCATCCTCTTCTTCTATAACTCATGAAGAAAATGAGAGAAATTTCTATGATACCGGTGGAATCGAGCAATTGCAAGTTGAAGAACAAAAGAAAGTAAATGATCAAGAACAAGCTGGGGAGAGTATGAAAGTTTATTCCATGGATGAAATATGGAAAGATATTGAATTATTAGAAGAAAATGAAACAATTAATAAACCAATTATGGGGTCAATTTCACCCTTATGGGATTATTGTCCAGACCCCATGTGGAAAGATTTTGACTGGAATACCTTTCGGTAAGAGCGTGATTCCGAATAATTAGTCGGATCAGCGGACTTTAAATATCCGGAAAATAAAAAAAGACGGGCTAATAGGAGGATCATTTATTTGAAAAAGAAAAAAAAAACAAATTCCTTATATTAGTTGGTTTTGGTTTTATATAAGAGTAAGTTATAACTTGTATATTACTAGCAGTAGTAATAAAAAGTCTGCTGTTGTAGCCATCAGATGATATGCTTTAATTTACTAGAGTTTTAAGAGTGTTTTTATGTGATTACTACCATCGGCAATCTTTCTTATGAAATTTAAATGTTATTGAATTCCTTGTAAAAGTTCTTAGCTTCCTATATCTGTATAAAATTTGTAATCTTTTCTTGCTGTTGCATCAATTCCCTCCATTAAACTTGCTATTTCAGATCTAATTTAGCTGTTACAAGTTGGACAAAGATCACTTTTGGCTTGCGGATGAAATTATTTATATTTGGTAGTTGAAAAAGTGTAGAAGAATTATATATATTTATATATATATATATATACACACACAAAAAGAATATTTTTCGCATATTATTTTAAGAGCGGTTATACAATGTCATTTTCTATAACAAGTTCCTCCATATGCACTACTCTCTCCATCCCAATTTATGTAATGATATTTGACTGAGTACGAAATTTAAGAAAAAAAATTAAAATTTTTAAAATTTATTATCTAAAATAAGTCATAAATATTTGTGTGACCAAAAGGATAAAATATATATTTTAAAGTTAAATTATTATAAAATATAAAAATATTATTTTTCTGGGTCTAGAGTCATATAAATTGGGATGGAAATATAATAAGAAGCTGATCAAATCAACTTCCAAGGATTGGGGATCTGATTAGGATGCAATAGAGTTGGTGCACATTTTTAATTCTGTAATCCACTATTAGATTAAGCACAACTTTAATTTTGATACGGCAAACACATGATTGGATGTTTAAAAGGTACCTAAAAAATGTTCTCCAATCATGAAAATGTTTATCTTTTGCCAAAGAAAACAAATAAAACTCTGTGCATTAGACTATGATTTACCAATTGTTCAAAAGAGGAATTGTTCCCACAACAACACGTAGCTACTACCATTATCACACAAATATAGTATTCATTTAAAATAGTCTTGGTCCAATGATAAAGATATATAGTATAGAAATTGCTTATTTAATCGATAGAGAAAAGTTATAGGGTGCTCAATATCAACTTTTTTTTAATTAAAGTGATAAGCTTGAGTGGTTAGTGATTTCTAGATGTTACTCACTAAAAACTAGCAAACAAGAAAGTGGAGGGATTGCAAGTGGACTCTATTTTAATTGGATAAAAATAAGTGGTCCTAATTGTGTACTAAATTTGCTACTAAGCAGTGTTTTAAAAAAGGGTTTTCAGGGCAAACCCTGAGGCGAAGTGCATTAAAAATGTCTCGAGGTAATGGTGGGGGCGAAGTTTTAAGAGGCGTACGCCTAGTAATTCGAAGTATATGTTCGAACGTTGAGGCGAGTATTTATAGTGAAGCATAAGCCTAAAAAAAATTTTCAAATTAAAACAAAATTTGCTGAATATATAAGCCCTTAATATATTACCCAAATTCTCAAAAATCAGCCTGTAATTAGTCAAAAGTTTTAGAAAAGAATTGAATGCAACATTAAGTTTAAAAGTCAAGACCTTTTTTTGTTGCTAGAAGCCCTAATTTATGGTCTTTTCTAATTATTTATCTTGTCCACTGGTCTACTACTATCTCCCAAAAGCAACAAACAATCGTTTTTTTTTTTTTGGCAAATACAAAGAAAACTCATTCTCCTCCATAGCAGCAAGCTCAAAATTCAAATTGCAGGTTAGTCATCCTTTTTGTTTCTCCACGTAGAAAACTTTATTCTTTTCAACTTAAGTTACTTGTGCTTGTAAGCTGCGTATAATGGATTGTTTTGACTAGTTTTTTTGTAGGGATGGAGCAGATATATATATAGTCAGGGGCGTACGCAGGAATTTTTGTAAGTGGTGTCGAAATTTATAAAAAAAAAACTGAAATATAACTTTGATTGTCATACTTTTAGACAAGAAATAGTCTTAATCTATTGATTTTGTTGAGTCTTAAGCAAATATTTACAAAAGAAAAATGTCTTAGTTAAGGTTTGAACCTTTAACCTCTTATAGAAAAATCAAACACATTACCAACACACCAACATATAATTTATGTCAAGTGGTGTCCTTTTTTATGGTCCATAATATTTGATTTTTTAAGATATCAAGAACGAATTAACTTTTTCTTTTCAAAGCTAATCTTGGCGTAAAGAGTCTAAAAGTAGTTTGTTATATTTCAAATGAGTAAATTAGGGTTAATATGATCAATTTTATTGTTAATTAATGTTAAAAGGTAAATTTGTTAATAATAATAATCGTGAAAAGAGCCAAAAAAAATCACTAAAGTGGACCGGAAGTAGTATTTGTTAATGAGCTATCTCACTTCTTCATTTGTTTTTATCAAATAATTGTGACGGTTTTATGAATGGAGCATTTTTTTTAGACTATGTTAGGTTACTAGTAGATATAACCTTAAACACTTTTGTCTCTCATAATTATATTTGTATTCTGATTCATATAAATATGATACATATATATAGAGTTATCACTTACAGATTATTTATTAGTAATTGCTTTTTGGCTTAAAATTATTACTGCTGAAAAATCACTTTTTTTAAGCAGAAGTAAAACATGATTTATTCCCTCTTTACTTACTCTTTTAATTTCCTCCTCTATTTCCTGATTCAACAACAATATTTCTCGAATTCCTTGTTGAATTCTTGATTTTGATAATAAAGTTCCAAACAATATGGTATAGTGTCACATATAAAGCTATATCTTAATCCCTACCCTTTGGAGATTCCATACTTTCTTGCTACCATATTTCCCACTCTTTGGACTGCTATATCTTTGTTAGATATCCCTACTAATTAATAATCTATGTTGCACCCCGTGGAATAAGCCGCTTAGGATTAGAGGCGTATCCAAGATGTTAACGTAACGGGAGCATCAGTATTTTGCTCAACTAGAAGGCAGTGTCTCCTAAAGGTGTTCACTACTTCTATTGCAAAAAGTTATGGTGATGATAATAGAACTTAAGAAACAAATGTCCGAGTGGCACAATAGCAAAGACGTAGTGTAATATCTAGACAAATGAACTTTCCAAATGGTAAAGAAATGAATACAACAAACAATGAACAAGTGGCAAGATATGGCCATTTTTTATTAGCTGCCCTTTGGGTCAATGTATAGACTATAGTACTACTGCAACTAGTATTATGTACTAGTTTATCATCATTGTACAGTTTGACTTGATCCATGATCGACCATCTTATACAATGGAGCTAGTGAAACAAGGCAAAGGAAATTGACAATTTAACAATGGAAACTAGAACCTTGCTATTTGGTCTGAAACTATGCCAACTAATGAGACCATAAATTTAACTTTGTTTGCAATTGAACTCCTAGTCATAAATAATCCAATTTTGGCAATTGAGCTCCAACCAAACATGTGTCACAATTAGGGACGACAAACGGGCTGGTTGAGTTGGATATGAGCAGGTCGAAAACAGGTAATGCAAAAAACGGGTAAATTATCCGATCTGACCCATATTTAATACAGATAAAAAATGGGTTAACCAGAAGATAATATGGATATCCAAATTATCCATGGTTTCTTGAATATGATCATTTTTGAGAGAATTCCTAATCTCCCAAACTTGATGAACCCCAATTTGAAAGCTTTACAAATGTAAAAGTTAAACTCATTTGTTATCCATTTTCTTAGCGGATGATCACGCCCAACTATGCCTTATAAAAAGGACAATGCGGTCGTTGCAAATATAATCTGGTTTACAAGTCCGGAGTCGAATCCCACAGAGAGTTAACCTATCAATCACAATCTTTAGACCCACTAAACTCTTCAGAACCAGCTTCCCAAATGTTTGAATCACAAGTTGATGGTTTCTTTAGTAACTAAGATTGCAAGTAAATTAAACAGGCTGTAAACTAAAACGCTAAAGTTGTAAACAATGATGAGATAAAGCTAAGGTAAAGATTTCCCCTATTGATGGAATCCCTTCTGTTTATGCTTCATACAAATGTACCAACACTTCTCTATCAATCATGAACTCTCGTCTTACCATAAATCTCTCCCGAGTAATCACAGTAATATACTATTGCACTCTCCCGAGATACACTAGCTAGCTTTAATTAACACAGTTCACTTAAGATTGCACCCAAGGCTTCGTTATCCCTAATCCCGCCTTTAAACCCGCAGTTATAGATTCCTCTTATACTTTAGGAGTGGTGTTATTCAATAATAACCTAAATATGCATTCTCTCCCGAGTTATGCACACTAAATAGGCACAGCTAATTGAGGATCCTGTCAATTAACTACAATAAGAACATAGTTGAATAAATAAAGATTGAAACTAGCAATTTGTATTCACATAAACAAGAAGTTCATCCCCCAATAGGTTCCATCAAAACCTTAGACAAAAGATTTAGCTACTCATAACTATGGGTAAACAAACTAAGATAAGATCCATCATAAACTAGCAATCAAAATCAAAGAAAAGAAGAAAGATGTTTTTGGTGATCTCTCACAATTGTTTTTCTTGCCAAGATACTCTAAAAATCAATACATCCCTCTCTTGGGCGAAGTCTAGTGTTTAAAATAGGGTTTTGGGCTCTAAAAATCTCGTGTTTGCACTTTAGTCCCTGCACTTTTCTCGCGCCTACCGCGGTTCTGCCGCGGTCGTGGTAGAACCGTGGCCAAACAGCTCCTCTGAATCTCCTTCTGTCCGCGAGCATCCTTCACCGCGGTTCTGCCGCGGTCGCGGTGGAACCGCGGCAGAGTCATTTTTCTGATTCTTCAGCCTGTTTTTGCGTGGTTCACTTGGGACATTTCACGGTTGGTCTCTCTTTCTTCATTTTTTTGACTACAAAAGTGCTCCCTATCCTTCCCTAGTCATATATAACCTACAAATCATGAAAAGCACTAATAAGAGCATTTTGTTATCACTTTTATTATTAAAACTATGCAAGAAGACGGTTATTTAGGGCCTGAATATAGTTAAATTCACTTATTATCAACACCCCACACTTAAACCCTTGCTCGTCCTCGAGCAAGCTAAACCACACTTAAAAGCCTAACCGTTTGATGCTTTACCCCAAATATGTCACACCCACCATTTTGACGGAACAACCTAAGCAATGTGCCGGTCATACCCCAGATGCAGACTCTACTGCCATGACACACTTGCGCTCACTCTAGTTACTCTAACAGAGGTGAAGACTTACTTTTCCTTCCCGAGTCACATTCCCTCACATCAAAAGTCTGAGAAAAGTTCCACATGCATAAAATTCAAACACAAGGAACTGAAGATAGAAAGAATTCACTCACTCTCAGCAAAGAACATTCACATGCCGCACAAACACACCATAAGCTTGCCCCTAGTGTAGTACTCTACTAATCGAGCTGTTTTAGTCAAAGATCAAGAGGTCTTTATTTGGTTGTAATGTAGGCTAAGGGACGGGTAGGATACATTTGGATGTAGTGACTAACCTCCCTAAGCACTTTTAATACACACTTCCTTTTATCTCAATTTCCCTGCTCAGCCTAATCATTCCTCCACATTTTTGTATCACAAGTGACCCCTACTTTCCTTTAGGTGCAACTGGCTTTTTTTTTTTTGTAAGTACCAGTGCTCCATTCAAATAATTCATTCCTGATTCCCCATTTTTTTTCTAACTCCCTACCACCCCACACTTTGACTTTTGTATGTTCTTTAGTGATTCAAGTGCTTTTCGGAGGTATAGGTTCAAACAATCAGCTATTCAAACACAGGGATATAGGTCATTATAGGGTTATCAGAGAACAGGCTTCAGGCTCAAAGGGGTTAACTATGACAATATAGACAGGTGGATTCACCATTATATGTAGTCTTACACAAATAAATGCCTCAATCATCTCTAAAACCCAACAGCTTCTATTTCGCTTTGCAAACACACAGGGAAAGTTCTAGGTATCGCACGCACGCACAGAATGCAAGTAAAATCTCACACACACTTAGCATGTAACTCATTCGGGATCAGTCTATCAACACACTCATACGAGCGTTCAAGCAAAGCAAGATGTGCAAAATTAAGGCATAGATTTACAAGTCCACAACTGAGCCTAGACGTCATACTCTTAGGTTCATTTTAGTTGGTTGCAGGTGTGTACATCAGAGGTAGCATTCTAGCCTTTACCCATCTTAGTCTTAACTATAAAAGAAAAATCTACCTAACCCGGTTCAAGAAAAACCCTTGGAAAAGAACCGTGGCCAAAAGAAAAACCAAGGGGGACTTACTACACTACCTAAAAAGAAAAATAAATAAAATAAAAAAATCTTCATAGACTACTTCCCTCAAGAGTACTGTCCCAGTGGTCCGTCCTCAGGAAGAGTCCTCTACCCTTAATTTTTTTTTTTTTTATAAATATATTCGACTTGGACCCTCAAGAGACCCGTCGACAAGTGTCCGTCGTTGGGCCAAGTCAGACTCCTAATATAATTACAGTCAATTATATACAACAACATCAATTTCATGCTACAACACACACAATGTCTATGTACAGTACACATATAACTAGAGCAAGTCTCCCACCCCACACTTAAAATCATGGCATGTCCCCATGTCATATCAAGAAAGTAAAGAGAAGAAGGGTAAGGAGACTTCCCTGAGACTTAATCAGAGTTGGAGACTGTGCTGGGGTCTACATGGCAAGCTCTCCCCAATGCACGGAACCAGGCCATGAACCTGTTCTCAGACCGGGCCTGCCTCTGAGACATGGCATCTATCCGTGTGTGTAGGCCATCCATTGAGGTGCGGAGATCCGTGACCTCTTCCTTCATGGAACGCAGCATAGGCCTGGTGGACTGAGATCTGACAAAGCCTGCCCCAGTATGGGGGTGCCGAGAGGGTCAGGCACTGTCATTAAATCTCCTGGACGGTGCAAGAGGAACCGGGTCATCAGCCTCATCATCTAGCACAATTGTTGTATGTGTGCCCCTGCCCACTCTGATGCATGAAGCTCGGAATGGTGCTTCAGATGCCAATGCTCCATCAGCAGGATCAATGGGGACCCTCCTCCGCAAGCACAGTGCAGTCACCAAGGAAGGGAAGTAAAATCCTTTGACAGCAGTGGTCCTCGCAGGACCATTTCGTCACCAATTACCTGTGCTACATCAAAATCCTTCTCCGTCACGAAGCACCAAGTCAATAGGGCTCTGTTGAAGTCACGTCTGTGGTGTTGCTGGAGGGCATGAACCGGCTGCAGATGACAGTCAACCAACAGTTAGCCAAGTGCGTGAAAGAGTTGGAGTTCAGGGTGATGTGCTCCTTGATCCAGGTTGGTCGCCCACTAGCACAAACTACATCAGTCATAACTTCCCACGTGACACCTGGTCTGTCATGGTAGTAGTCAATATCGTCCGTGAACTGGGGTAGCCTCAATACCTGGCGGATAGTTTCAATTGAGGCATCTACCCCTATGTCTCGCACAGTCACCTCCCGCAGCATAAGTGCTGGGCAGTTCGCGTAGAACTCCCTAACCATCATCCGGTTCGCTGGGCCGGGGTCATCAAAGAGGAATTCCATTTCGCGCCTTCGAATTTCTTCATACATTTCCTCTTGTTCCACGCGGAGCTCTGCCCGGTCAATTTACAACTCATGAATGAAGTTCTTACCAGCCTTGGCATAAAAATCATCCTCCGCTCGTTCCAATTCAAACCTGGACTCGTCATATGTCGGATGTTGGGATGTGCCCGCCCCTCTCTTTTGCTTTTTACGGGCTATAATACCTGCAATGAGTCAGGAAAATTCATAACCATCAAATTCATCCTAATTAGTGTCTGTCAGATGGGTACTCAGACTTCGCCACCTGATGGCACCAAAACACCATCCCCATTGAGTTCTTCTTGGCAGACTAGCCACACAAGCAAGGTAGGGAAGGTTACAATCTCCACAGAGGCCTCACAACAGAACTACGTACAACATTCGGCCTACACCACCCCACACTACTCCTGCACATATTATCAAACAGTGACAACACCCCCAATCACCAAGTATAACACCCCCTAATTAAGAGTGGGTATAACCCGCCCCATAATATCACAAAAACTCCAATATTTCGACCCACATGGTGCATAATAACAACTACACCCCAAAAAAATGATTTCTGGGCTAAAACATCATAAACACAATGAAGGTCCACACACTATGACACCAAACAATTTCACAACAGTACCATACAACAATAAAAACCATGAAAGAAAGCAAAAATTGACAAAAGTTATACTAACCCTACCTAGGGTTAAACTAAATACAATTATGCTAAATTATACTAAGTTAGAAGATGAAATAGAGAGAGAGAAAGAGCAACCTACTTGTTTGGTTGAGGGAAAGTGGATGAAGAAGGTGGATAGTAGGGGGGGATGATAATGGAGTGATGTGAAGATGAGAAGAGAAGAGAGAAGATAGAGAGAAGTGGGAGAGGAATTAGAGAGAAGGGAGTGGGGGGTGTTTTGCTGAATCTGGGCGAATTGGGTGGGGTTTTAGTGGTAGGTGAGGGGTATTTTGGGTAAAAGGTGAAAAAGAGAAAAAAATTAAAACGAAAAACTTACCTGGACCCCGTCTGCGTCTGCCGCGATCGCGGTAGGACCGCGGTAGACCAAGTTTAGAGGGTCTCCCTTGCCGCAGTTTTACCGCGATCGCGGTGTAACCGCGATGGCCTGGGTTCAGAGAAGGGTCAGTACCGCGGTTTGACCGTGGTCGCGGTGGAACCACGGTCTGACCGCGTCTCTGATTCTGACGTTTTTTTTTATGTTACACTTACAACAATTTCGCGGGTTGCCTCCCACGTAGCGCCTGATTTAACGTCGCTACACGACGCAGGAAGAGCACATTTAAGGCTCGCTCGACCTCTGTGGTTCAGTCAGATGCAGTTCAGCCCCTTCCTTAGGCTCGCTCATACCCACATACAACTTCAATCTATGACCATTGACTCTAAATGTACGAGAGTCATTCTCAGTGGCAACTTCAACCGCTCCTGACGGGAAAACTTCAACTACTCGAAATGGTCCAGACCATCGTGACTTCAGCTTACCCGGGAACAACCTCAGTCTTGAATTGTATAGCAATACCATGTTCCCAAGTTTGAAGTTCCGCTCGACGATGTTTTGATCGTGTAGCCTCTTCATTCTCTCTTTGTACAGCCTTGTGCTCTCAAAAGCAAGATACCGGAACTCCTCAAGCTCATGCAGTTCTGTGACTCTTGACGTGCCCGCAGCTTCCATGTCTAAATTTAGTTGTTTCAGTGCCCACCACGCTCTATGCTCAAGTTCTACAGGTAGGTGACAGGCCTTCCCAAACACTAACTTGTATGGTGACATACCAATTGGTGTCTTGAAAGCTGTCCTGTAGGCCCAAAGTGCATCATCTAACTTCCTCGCCCAATCAGTTCTCGTAGCGTTCACAGTTTTCGTTAACACACTCTTGATTTCCCTGTTGTATACCTCAACCTGTCCACTAGTCTGCGGGTGGTAAGGAGTAGCCACTTTGTGGCGCACATCGTATTTTGTAAGCAACTTCTCGAAGGCTCTATTGCAGAAGTGAGTGCCTCCGTCGCTGATAATCGCTCGTGGTGTCCCGAAGCGGGTGAATATGTTCTTCTTTAGAAACCCCACCACCACTTTCGCATCGTTGGTGGGCAATGCTACAGCTTCCACCCACTTGGACATATAGTCTACGGCAACAAGGATGTACTTATTACCATAAGAGCTGACGAAGGGACCCATGAAATCAATCCCCCAGACGTCGAACACTTCTATCTCCTGAATTGGGTTCATGGGCATCTCGTGGCGCCGGGAAATGTTCCCGGTGCGTTGACATTCATTACAACCCTTCACCCATGAGTGGGCATCTTTAAACACAGTCGGCCAGAAAAATCCGGCCTCTAGCACCTTTGTTGCTGTCCTGATCCCTCCAAAGTGTCCACCATAAGCCGATGCATGACAAGCCTGCAAAATAGAAGATTGTTCTATCTCGGAGACGCATCTCCGGATCATGTTATCCAGGCATATTCTAAAGAGATAGGGCTCGTCCCAATAGTACAAGCGGCTTTCACGAAAAAATCGCTTCCTCTGGACCGATGAAAGGTCGTGAGGAACTATACCACTGGCCAAGTAATTGGCCAAGTCCGCATACCATGGAACTTCCTGATGAGTGATGGTGAGCAGTTGCTCGTCTGGAAAATTTTCCAGAATTTCCTCAACTTCAATTGTATTTTCAGCTCCCTCAAGTCGTGATAGGTGATCAGCGACTTGATTCTCAGTGCCTTTGCGGTCACGTATTTAAAGATCGAACTCTTGTAGAAGCAACACCCAATGAATCAAGCGTGGCTTAGAGTCTTTCTTTTCTATTACGTACCTTAGAGCAGCATGGTCAGTGTATACAATTACCTTTGATCCTATCAGGTAGGGCCGGAACTTGTCGAATGCGAACACCACAGCTAGCATCTCCTTTTCAGTCACCGTATAGTTCAATTGATCTCCACTCAGCGTTCGACTGGCATAGTAGATTGGGTGCATCAATTTTTCCTTCCGTTGGCCCAGCACTGCCCCCACTGCGTAGTCACTAGCGTCACATATTAGTTCGAACGGTTGCTCCCAGTTGGGGGAAACAATGATGGGTGTTGTGAACAGCTTCTGCTTCAACTCCTAAACGCTACCCTACAATCATCAGAAAACACAAATGGGTAATCTTTATCTAATAACTTACAGAGAGGGTTGGTGATTTTGGAAAAGTCTTTTATGAACCGCCGGTAGAAACCGGCATGTCCAAGAAAACTTCTGATTGCTTTGACCGAAGTTGGTGGAGGAAGCTTTGCTATTACATCAACCTTTTCTCGATCTACCGCTATTCCCTTGCTAGACACCCGGTGCCCCAAGACTATGCCTTCTTGTACCATGAAATGGCACTTCTCCTAGTTCAGCACCAGATTAGTCTCGATGCACCGTTTCAGCACACGCGTCAAATTCACCAGGCACTCATCAAATGAACTCCCCACCACTGAGAAGTCATCCATGAACACCTCCATTATATCCTCAACCATGTCAGTGAATATGGACATCATGTACCATTGGAATGTGGCGGGTGCATTGCATAGGCCAAAGGGCATCCTCCTGAAGGCATAAATGCCATAAGGGTATGTGAAGGAGGTCTTCTCTCGGTCCTCAGGTGCAATGGAGATCTGATTGTACCCTGAGTACCCATCCAGAAAACAAAAGTGTGACCTCCCTGCCAATCTATCCAGCATTTGATCAATGAAGGGAAGTGGGAAGTGGTCTTTCCGGGTGGCTAGATTCAACTTTCGATAATCCATGCAAATTCTCCAGCCTGTGATGGTTCTCGTTGGGATTAGTTCAATGTTGTCATTCTTCACAACCGTCATGCCACCCTTCTTAGGCACACATTGAACTGGACTCACCCAGTTGCTGTCAGAGATTGGGAAAATAATTCCCGCATCTAACCACTTTATCACCTCCTTCTTCACCACTTCCTTCATATTTGGATTCAGCCTCCTCTGATGTTCCCTGGAAGGTTTGTGCCCTTCTTCCAGCAGAATTTTATGCATGCAGTAAGCGGGGCTGATCCCCTTGATGTCTGCCATGGTCTACCCAATGGCAGATTTGCACTCCTTCAATACCTATAGAAGTTGTTGGACCTGCACATCTAACAAACCAGATGAGATAATAACAGGTAGAGTGGAGTCGGGTCCCAGAAATTCATACCTGATGTGGGTTGGCAGTGGCTTTAGTTCTAGCTTCGGTGGTTCTTCAATGGATGGCTTAGCTGGAGGAGTTTCTCTCTTTCCTAAGTGTAGGGGCTCGAACTCTAGTTCTCTATCCCAGAACCCTCTACCTTCCAATGCCAACACCCATTCTGCCAAGTCCTCACCATTCACTTCCTCCAAATTTGTCAAACATGCAGCGAGGGGATCCTCAATCGTCAACACTTCATCATCAGACTGTACGATTACATCCACAGCATCAATAAGAGAGCAATTTGCGAACTCACTTGGGCGCCTCATAGATTTCTACACATTGAATATAATCTCTTCGTCATTGAGCCTCATCTTAAGCTCCCCGGTCTCACAATCAATAAGAGCTCTCCCTGTGGCCAAGAAAGGTATTCCTAAGATGATAGGAATTTCTTCATCCACCTTGCAATCCAATATTACAAAATCTGCAGGGAACACGAATTTCCCCACCTGAATAAGTACATATCCAGGATCCCAAATGGACGCTTCACAGTCCTTTCAGCTAGCTGTAGCAATATAGAGGTGGGTCTAGCTCTCCCAATGCCCAACCTCTTGTAAATGACCAGGGGCATAATATTAATGTTGGCCCCTAAATCACAGAGTGCTTTCTCAAAAGCAAAGTTTTCAATTGTACATGGAATAGTAAAACTCCCTGGATCAGAGAGCTTTTCAGCAACAGGTCTAGTTACCACTGCACTGCACGTCTGAGTAAGTGTCACCGTAGCCAAGTCTTGGAAATCAAATTTCCGGGACATTAAGTCTTTCATCATTTTTGCGTATCCAGGCATCTCCTTTAAGGCTTCAATCAATGGAATATTTACCTTAATTTGCTTGAGCATCTCAAAGAACTTTTTGTAATGCTCCTCCTTTTGATGCTTGGCTAACCTCTGTGGAAATGGTGGAGGAGGGCTTAACCCCGTTTTCACGGTTTAGGCTGCTCCCATTTCGCTCGCCGCTACTATGGGAATCGCTTTTGCTTTCTTTTCCTCTGGCTACTAAGATGTTTCAGTTCGCCAGGTTGTCTCTTGCCTACCCATGGATTCAGCAGCAGTTCGAAAGGTTGCCCTATTCGGGAATCTCCGGATCTATTCCTAATCACTTGGGACTTTTCTTTCTCGGCTACTATCTCCACTACCGGCTCTTCAACTGCTTCAGCAACTTTCTCGGTCTCCTGCGGAGTATTCTTTTCTTCCTGAGCAGGCTGGACTGTCACATCTGTCAACCTTGTGGATTCATCCAGCTCCATGGATACCTGAATGAGTGTCTCAGCCTGTATATTGTCGCGAGCTCTCTCTTGCTCTTCGTTGAGATCCCTGCCGTTACGGAGACTCACCGCCATCAGCTGCTTCGGGCCCTGATCTTTAGGATTGATTTGGGTATCTGCAGGTAGCGTCCTTTGAGGACGATTGTTCAGAGACATTGAAATTTGGCCCACTTGCACTTCAATATTTTTGATAGCTGCGTCATGTGCATCTACTCTCTCGTTTATCTTCGCAGTGGACCCAATAACCTGCTGCATCATTGCTTCCAGTCTAGTAAACCTATCGTCCTGTCTTCCACCATGCTGCTGCTGAGGAGGGTGGTACCCCTGCTGTTGATTGTTGTACCCCTCTGGTCTAGGATATAGTGCCAAGTTGTTGGGGGGTCTCATACCTCCCATGTTTCCGGAGTTATATTGTGGTTGAGGTGGTCTGTACTGCTGCAGAGTTTGCTGACCCCAGTTCTGATTTCCCTGTCTCTGACCCCCACAGTTAGCAACATAGTTCATATCTTCAGGGTGCTAATGATGATGATCAAGCTCTGTATTCCAAGGATTGCCAATTGGCTGACTAATACAAGATGTGCACAGGCCCTCATTGGTAGTATCTACTATGTGTACCTGCTGCTTCTGCCCTGATTCCTCCACCTTTTTGGTGAGGATGCTCATTTGTGTCAGGAGAGTTGCTATATTTTCAGCCATAGTGTTTGAAGGATCAAGAGGCACTGAGTGCACCACTGGAGTGATGGGTGCATTCCTGGATGTCCATCCCGAATTCTGTGCCATTTTATCTAGTAAACTCTGACCTTCACTCCATGTCTTGCTCAGGAATGTCCCACCAGCTGAGGCATCCACAATATTCTTCAACCCATCTGACAGTCCCATATAAAATCGTTGTCCCAACATCTGTTTTGGAATACCATGATGTGGACACATAACCAACATTCCTTTGAACCTGCCCCATGTTTCATGCAGTGTCTCCATCAGTTTCTACTTGAAGCTCACGATCTCATCAATTTGTTGGGCAGTTTTGTTGGGTGGATGAAACTTGTTATGAAACTGCTTAACTAACTCATCCCACGTTGCTATAGAATTTATGGGGAGTGAGTTTAGCCAAACCTGTGCAGCTCCTGTCACCGAGAATGGGAACAATAATAGCCTGATAGCCTCTGGAGTGACAATGGGCTGCCTCTGGGTCTTGCAGATTGACAGGAAGTTCTTCAGGTGTTGCTGAGGATCATCAAGTTGTGTCCCAGAGAAGAGTCCCTTGTTTTGCAACAAGTGCAGCATGTTATTTGTGATCTGGAATGACTCAGCTTGTATTGCGGGCACAACTATGGCAGTAGCCAAATTGTCAGATGTGGGATGTGCCCAGTCATACAGTGCACCCTCGGGCACTAGAGGTGCCGCTTCTTTGACATTCAAGTTGACTTGCTCATGCCTGCCGTTTCCGTTGGGGTAGATTGCGTCTCCCATGTCAATTTCGAATTTGTCTGTTTGTTGAGGTGGTTGAAGTCTTCTGTTGGCACGGTTCAATGCCCTGAATATTTTCTCAGGGTCTGAGAGTCCTTCAAGTAGTTCTCCAGTCCTGGTAGAGTTTCTAGGCATACACCTGTGCAAACAAGTCAACAACCGTCAAAAGTTTCAATCAAAAATTGGGTGTAGAGAAACTGCCTACACTAAGAATTTTTGTATTTATATCAATGGTAATTGATAATTCCGTTAACTCCCCGGCAACGGCGCCAAAACTTGATCACGCCGAACTATGTCTTATAAAAAGGACAATGCGGTCGTTGCAAATATAATCCGGTTTACAAGTCCGGAGTCGAATCCCACAAAGAGTTAACCTATCAATCACAATCTTTAGACCCACTAAACTCTTCAGAACCAGCTTCCCAAATGTTTGAATCACAAGTTGATGGTTTCTTTAGTAACTAAGATTGCAAGTAAATTAAACAGGCTGTAAACTAAAACGCTAAAGTTGTAAACAATGATGAGATAAAGCTAAGGTAAAGATTTCCTCTATTGATGGAGTCTCTTCTGTTTATGATTCATACAAATGTACCAACACTTCTCTATCAATCATGAACGCTCGTTTTACCATAAATCTCTCCCGAGTAATCACAGTAATATACTATTGCACTCTCCCGAGATACACTAGCTAGCTTTAATTAACACAGTTCACTTAAGATTGCACCCAAGGCTTCGTTATCCCTAATCCCGCCTTTAAACCCGCAGTTATAGATTCCTCTTATACTTTAGGAGTGGTGTTATTCAACAATAACCTAAATATGCACTCTCTCCCGAGTTATGCACACTAAATAGGTACAGCTAATTGAGGATCCTGTCAATTAACTACAACAAGAACATAGTTGAATAAATAAAGATTGAAACTAGCAATTTGTATTCACATAAACAAGAAGTTCATCCCCCAATAGGTTCCCAAAACCTTAGACAAAAGATCTACTCATAACTATGGATAAACAAACTAAGATAAGATCCATCATAAACTAGCAATCAAAATCAAAGAAAAGAAGAAAGATGTTTTGGGTGATCTCTCACAATTGTTTTTCTTGCCAAGATACTCTAAAAATCAATACATGCCTCTCTTGGGCGAAGTCTAGTGTTTAAAATAGGTTTTAGGGCTAAAAATTCCGTGTTTGCACTTTAGTCCCTGCACTTTTCTTGCGCCTGCCGCGGTTCTGCCGCGGTCGTGGTGGAACCGCGGCCAAACAGCTCCTCTGAATCTCCTTCTGTCCGCGAGCATCCTTCACCGCGGTTCTGCCGCGGTCGCGGTGGAACCGCGGCAGAGTCATTTTTCTGATTCTTCAGCCTGTTTTTGCGTGGTTCACTTGGGATATTTCACGGTTGTCCTCTCTTTCTTCATTTTTTTGACTCCAAAAGTGCTCCCTAGCCTTCCCTAGTCATATATAACCTGCAAATCATGAAAAGCACTAATAAGAGCATTTTGTTATCACTTTTATTATTAAAACTATGCAAGAATGCGGTTATTTAGGGCCTGAATATAGTTAAATTCACCTATTATCAGTGGTTAATATGACTCTTATCCATATTGAAAATCGAACTGCTAATTATAAACAATCCAATTTTTGCAATTACTCCAACCAAACATGTGTCACAAAATTATACTTCCTCCGGTCCACAATAAATGACCAGTTTACTTTAGGCACGCCCATTAATAAAATACTAAATTCTATATAAAAATACCTAGTATGACTAAACTATCCTTAATTAAATATTGATCACATAGTTATAGTGGCATTTACTTCTCTTCTCAAATCACTACGTTATTCAAAATAAAATTTGAAACTTTTGCTTAAATTTTATGAACGTCTTTGAAAAAACAAATTGGAGCCAATTTTTTCAATTTTTGCCACCAAAACTATCTTATAAAAGGAAGTTCAATTTCTAGGTTATTGTTAAACATGGCTAAAATGGAAAAACACCAAATTTCTCCACTTCAAATTGATCTAAACATTCCTTTGGAATTTGAGGATGAGCATGTTGGTGGAGAACAACTACCTGATCTTAATGAAGTCATCAACTTTGATTTCCTTCAAGTCTTGAATTGTTTCAAGTTGTTCCTCAACTTTGATATCCATGGAGAATGACTTCTCAATTGCTGAAGTAGTTGTTCTCGAGTCTTTGAATGACTTTTCAGTTGCTGCTATTTAATTTTAATAATTTAATGTGAGGAGTGAAAAAACTTTTTAGAAATATGCACATAAGGTAAAGATTAAAACAAATTGAATTTTTTTTTGATTACATAAACGGACACTTATTTTGGACCAAAATAAAAAAGTAAACTGATCAGTTATTATGGACCGGAGGGAGTATTGACTTTCTTTCTTGGGCCGTCCTAAATTGAACGCTATACTGCTTTTAATGTTTCAAGCCTTAAATGATTCAATAAAGCAAAGAGATTAGTGTTAGGTTGAATTAGTTCAAATGTCTAATTTCTCAACGTTAAAGTCATAATAACTCTAGAATGTGTGAGTTTCTATTTCACCCTATTAAACTAAGGATGGATTTCATGAAAGGTTACCTACTCATATCCTTTTTGGGGAATAAAACCATCAATATATTACTCGTAGTTTCAGAAGTAAAACGCAACTCATCTAGAATTTAACGAGCCCCTTGTGTTAAATGAATAGTACTAATATTAATAACTTGTTTGGCCAAGCTTTTCTCGATCAAAAATATTTTTTTTTAAATTAAAGTGTTTGACCACTTTTAGAAGAAAAAAGTGTCTTGAGTAGAACCAAATGAATTAATTCCCCCCCCCCCCCCCCAAAAAAAAGCACTTTTTTGAAAATCACTTTTGAGAAAAATGCATTTAGAATCACACATTTTAAAAGCTTGATCAAACACTAATTACTGCTCAAAAGTGCTTTTTAAATTAATTCGCCAAACACAAACTGCTTCTCACCAAAAATATTTTTTCGAAAATCACTTTTAAGAAAATACTTTTCAAAATAAACTTATTTTAGAAGACTATGTCGCCACTTGTGGTTTTGTATTTGGAAGTGGCCACTTATTAAGATTTAGACCCATGATATTATGGGAAAAGATCACTTTAACTTCGGTCGAAATTATTTACGTTCGGTAGCCATAAAATATTTAAAATTTATATATTTTTTGTATATATATTCGATTATTATCTTAAAAGCAGCTATACAATATCATTTTCCCATGAATATTGGATTTGAATTTCGAACTTCAGATCATTGGTCTAATTGTTAAAAAGTGGCAAACTTCTAAATAAAAAGCCACAAAACTTGCTAATTGTGTAAATCCACCTAATATTGAGCTCATACCCGATGTACCCCAAAAGGTGGGGGAAGTGCACGGTTGGCCACTAATAACACATGTATTTACTTTTAAGCCACCGTTTAAAATGTCATTAGTCTTTAGCCATTGCTTTAATAAACTTTAACTGCCCGGACGAAAATACCCTCCTGCTCATGTCCTTAACTTCAGGACTACATGTCCTTAACTTTTGAACTTGGAACTCTAAGTTCAGGACTTCACAACTACATGTCCTTAACTTTTGAACTTGTAACTCTAAGTTCAAAACTACATGTCCTTAACTTTTGAACTTTGAACTCTAAGTTCAGGACTTCAAGACTACATGTCCTTAACTTTTGAACTTGGAACTCAAACTTCAAGACCAAGCGTCCTTAACTTTTGAACTTGTAAGTCAAAGTTAAGAACCTATTGTCCTTAACTTTTGAACTTGTAATTGTAAGTTAAGGACTGCTTGTCCTTAAATTTTGAACGTGTAACTATAAGTTAAGGATTGTGTGTCCTTAACTTTTGAACTTGGAAATCAATGTTAAGGACTTATTGTCCTTAGCTTTTGAACTTGTAACTGTAAGTTAAGGACTGCATGTCCTTAACTTTTGAACTTGTAACTGTAAGTTAAGGACTGTCTGTCCTTAACTTTAGAACTAGTAACTGTAAGTTAAGGACTGTCCGTCCTTAACTTTTGAATTTGTGTCATTAACTATTGAACTTAACTTTAGGGCTTCAAGACTACATTTCCTTAACTTTTGAACTTGAAACTCTAAGTTCAGGACCATGTCCTTAACTTTTGAATTTAACTTTAGGACTTCAGCACTACATGTCCTTAACTTCTGGGAAGGAATTGCATTTCCTGTTTACTCATCACTCTTTTTCTTATTTTCACAACGTCATATCTTAATTTTTTTTTAAAATCTGGAACCTCTCCCCATTCTCCTTTTGCTTTTGTAATCGTTCCCTTATGTTCTTCATGCTTGTTTAGCTTATCAACAAGGACTATAACCAAAGGCATTTAACATTCAGTAGCATTAATAGAAGTTCGTACCATTAGGTGTTCTCGTTGACCTTCCTTACCAATGGGTAAAGGTGAGGTTCCGAATACACGATTGCGCACCTTAGATGCGGAAATGAAACAGTATAAATACACTGCATTTCCGTTTGGGAAAAGAGATAGAAGAAAGGGTAACACAGTTTTTTCATATTAATTTTAATAGACTAGTGGCTACTATTGCTAAGCATTAATAATACTGGATAAAAAGTAAATACCAGCTTAAACAGTGGCTACCCATGCCATTTCTACCCAAAAGGTCCATTATGGGCTGGGAACCAAGACCATAAGTGGTACTGGTCTAAACTTCCAAGAACTTAAAACCATACATTTGTGATCTCATTTTCTTGTAGTATTAATTGCTGCTGAAGAAAAAATTGATGGTAAATTTGTGGTCTCCAATGGCTGAACTGAAGAATCTTTATCTCTTCTCTTACAATTCTCTTCAGTTTCTTGGATGGTAAATTTCTCCCTCCCCCCCCCCCCCCACCAAAAAAAAATAAAATTACAATTCAGAATGTTTTTAATATTGTATTTGATGACATGCAAAATGTAGGACAGTAGCACTTTTCAGAATTTTGAGCAATTTTATTTCCACTGAGTCAGTCACTGGGACTTATGCTTCTGCTGGTGAATTAATTTGTGAGTTCCATTTTTATTTTTTTTTTTGGTTAAAAATTTCTCCCCGTTTGATGTTTTTGATGATATGTTTGGGTAAAAATGTGATCTTTGTGTTAAAGGTTTGTTGCAATGTTGTGCATTCTTGGAAGTTGTACATGGAGCTATAGGTAAAGTACTTTAATGGGTTTTTTTTTGACAGTATTGTAAAAGTAGCAAAGTTCATATTCTGATTACTTTCTTTTTTGGGTTATATAAGGGATTGTTCCTAGTGGAGCAGTGCTTCCTTTGATGCAATGGAGTGGAAGAACTCATTTTTTGCTTGCAATTGTTCGTCCAATTGTTGAGGTTTTACTTCTTCTAATCAAATCACACATACTTTTATGCACTAGTTACTAAAAATAGTAAAATCATATGCATTTTTTAAATAGGAGTTTAGTTGTATACATAGCCCGTATAAGAAATTTTTACACCATTAGGAGCACAGTCGATTATACATTTGGCATACCAACCGAAGTTGGTCGGAAAGTTCATTTTATAAAAAGCAGAAATTTAAATTTACCGGCCGACATCGGTCAGTAATTGCAATGTCCAGCCATAAATTCAAAATACCAACCGAAGTTGGTTGGAAAGTAACTTTTCTACTCTATTATATTTTAATATTTCGACCAAGATTGGTCGGAAAATTATATTTTTTAAAAAAAAATTATATTTATTTTATTGACATATAACGGTCGCTAATAAAAAAAAAGACTTTTTAGTATATCAACCGATTTCGATCGGTATATTTATTTTTCCTAGATAATGTGTCACATGAGGTGGTCAATTTTTAGTTGAACAAACCAACCACCTTCAGTCGGAAATGGCTACCGACTTAGGTCATTATTGATTACCGACTAGGCTTATCTCGGCATATTAAAATCGATCGAAAATATGCCAATTTTTCTCATATACCAACTGATTTCAGTCGGTTTTTCTGGACGATTTTCGCTCTTTTCTAGTAGTGATTACAAATTTCACATTTTAAGGAGGTATACATATAAATATCCATTGTGTGACCAGATAGTGTAAAAGATCCTTTACACTGACGATGTACATAACTTAAACTCTTCAAATAGTATCATCATTGAACTAATTATTGGTGCAATAACAAGATTTTTGGAAGCTTAATAAAGATATGAAGTCTTTTTGTTGTCCTGGTTTCTGGTCTGTGTACAATTTGGTGTGAACACAAAGAACTTGAGTGTGAAGTATTTGTGGTCTGTTTTACTTCTTGCAGGTCCAAGAATCGCCTTCCGTGTTCATAACATTTTTAGCTTGGAGCTTAAGTGAAGTGAGTTAGTTTTCCTCTCTTTGTTTTCCTTACATGTTACTCTCACTTTCTTTTTCCCTTTTTTTAATTTGGTCGATTCGTATATTTAGAATCTTAAACCATCTTGAGGAAGTACCGGTGTGAAACATACCCTCGCATGCGAAAACTTTAGAACTTACTCCTATTGAAAGGAGTGGCAGAAAGAAGAAGAAATTATTTGTACTGTGGTAAAGAGCAGCTCCCTGTGGACTTTTGAAGAAAGTGAGCACACAGAGTGGACTACCAGGCAACTGTATTTATGCTTGATATAAATATGATGGACCACATCTATTAATTGTTGGAGATATATATGGAGTGGGCCGAAGATTTAAGGCTATATTTAGTATGTGAAATAGCTCGTAAGTTTACAACAACAACAAACTCATTATAGTCCCACAAGTGGGATCTGGGAAAGGTAGATAGTACGCAGACCTTACCCCTACAGTGAATATAGAGACGTTGTTACCAGTAGACCCTCGACACGAGTTATTAAGAAATAACTCTTTAAGTTTACATTCTAAATTCTGACCCAAGAAAATTGGTAATAGAATAGAAAAGAAGAAATAAATCTACAGAGAAATCATGAAGTTTTAGCGGTTATCACTTTGTTATTAGACCAGAGAACTAACAATGCTATAAGATTTTTCATATCTGATAATGAAGGCTCATTGTTTTAGCTTTAGTCTTCACTCCTATAGTCCTACAACTTATAGAGTATTAGGTTGGTGACTTAGTGATTGAATGGATTTGGCAATGCTTTGTGATAAACTGGACTATTCTCAATACCTTTCTATGCAATTAGTTACCAAAATAGTACGTGATTCAAAGAAACTGTGTCCACTTTATCCCATATTAAGTTGTTGTGTTTTAGTGCACAAAAACGGTAGCCTGGTGCACTAAGCTCACCCTATGCGCGGGGTTCGGGGAAAGGCCGGACCACAAGGGTTTATTGTACATAGCTTTACTCTGCATTTCCACAAGAGTCTATTTCCATGGCTCAAATTTGTGACCTCCTGGCCACATTACAACAACTTTACCGGTTACACCAAGATAGTAATTTTTGTGTTTTAGCGCACAAGAATGTAATTTTAGGAAAAGTATAAAAAGTACTTGTAGCTGTATGGGAAGTTTATTGAGATTGAATTGCTAAACCTCACCTTTAGGCAAAAGCTATCCTAAGGTAGCTTATACGGAAACGTGAAAAATTGACAAAAACATGAATGTAATTTAGGTTACTTGACACCTCAAAATTTCGAGCTCAAAATGTGATTCTAAGCAGTAAACAATTATATGGACCTGTTCCTCCACGCAGGTGATCAGATACTCACATTATGCTTTGAGTTGCACTGGAAATCCACCCTACTTTATCACTTACCTCAGGTTTGATCCTCTTTCAGAAAATAATGCATCTAGTTACTCAGGAAAGAGTATATTATTGGGATATTTACTTGGTCTTAAATTTATTTTTTGCCCGTTAGGTACACTGCTTTCATTCTACTGTATCCCGTTGGACTAGGACCTGGTGAAAGTAAGTTAACAAGTTTGTTGAAACTAATGCATCGCATTCATATTGTTGTATATCATTTCATTTGTTTGTGGTCACCTTTGTCGAGTCTGTGCAAATCTGAAAAGTTTGGACTTCATTTCAATGCAGTGTGGCTTATGTACCAAGCACTTCCATTCATAAAAAGGAAAAACTTGTATGCAGATAGTCTCCCTTTCAGTTATTGTAACTTCGTTAAGGTACGTTCTGATGTCCTGAAACAAAGATCAACTTTTGCTGAAACCTGTATGCAGTGGTCTATTTTGTTCTCTTCAATTCAAAAGGAAACTGAGCGTTAGGCTTGTCATTACTTCGAAAATTGAGGACCTGATTATGTCTAAAAGCAAACGAGTTCAGCATCCAATCTATTCGAATTTACTTAGTGTTGTTATATACTTTTCAGCTGCAATGATCTTTAGTTGCTCTGCTGTTCATATCTCGATATGCCATAGTTTTGCAAACTATAGAAAAAAACATCTTTAACGACGAAAGCTTACTTTGGCTTTTGCCACCATACCAATCTGCTTGAGCTTTACTTTTGCATCAGATTCTCTCCATTTCTTGAGGCGAAACTTTTGGCGCTTACTCTGTATAAAATATTTAAAACAAAGTAAACCAACTTGACTTCAAATCCTATGTACCAATGTCGCGAGTGGATCATTCTTTGTAGCTGATATTGTTGTATCATTCATGTGAATCTTATGCCCGGAGTTGGTTTGAGTAATGCCTATAAAGAGAGTTTTCCTACTTGCATATATAGATGGATTGAACTTCCTTATGCAAAATGCTGAACCCTTGTAAATGTTTTGGGCATCATCTTAGGCATGTAAATGAAGGGGAGCCTTGGCCGTAACTGGTAAAGTTGTTGTCATGTGACCAGGAGGTCACGAGTTCGAGCCGTGAAAACAACCTCTTGCAGAAATGCAGGGTAAGGCTGCGTACAATAGACCCTTGTGGTTCGGCCCTTCCTCGGACCCCGCGTTTAGCGGGACCTTAATGCACCGGGATGCCCCTTAAGCACATAATTAGAATGATTCTTATTTATTCCCCAAAAGAAATATATTACTTCATTATTTTGTTGTAGACATAAGCAGTACTTTATCATTTTTCTTTCAACTTCAGGTTCTGCTTCTGTTTTACCCTTTTCTGTGGCTCAACCTTTATCTGCACTTGTTTAAGCAACGGCGCTCAAAGCTTGGTAAACATCAGAAGACAAAGACGATATGAGAGTCCAAGTTTTTTTTTCTATTACTTTTAATTTCAATTGCATGTAGAGATTGGATAAAGGATATCAACTATACCATGAGAAGTTAAATTCCTAGCATTTGACACCTTTCTCCATCAACAGACTTTCTGCTGGTGAATTTCCAAATATAACTGTATGTCTGAATCTAGACAACTCTAAGCTTAAAACCTATTGGAGAAACTTACTACTTTCCAAAATATGTTTGTTCATGACCTTTCTTTAAGTGCCCACAGCACAACTTACTACATAAACTAAACTAAAATTGGAAGGGAAAATGACATTGTATAGCCGCTCTCAAAATAATAGCCGAAGAATGTATATTTTTTGTATACATATACATTCCGTATGTTATATACAAAAATTATATAAATTTTATATACTTTTCGGCTACTGAATGTAAATAATTTCTAGTGTGAACTAAAAGTGAAAACAAAAGCCCAAATTGTTAACATCCAACAAATTTGATCCAGCCAGAACCAAGCAATTCAAAAACAATAAATACATTATAAAAGTAAGTAAATATAGCCACTAGATCCAATCAGATTGGGGAAAGAATGACTACAAGTTTAGTACATATTTTTTTTTAAAGAAGATGAATGGTGCTGCTGTGATAATTGTGATTGTTATATAGTTTTATTTAATTATTGAACAGTCAAAGATAATATTAGAACCAAAACACTTTAAGATGAGGACTATCATCTTCCTCAATAACTATCATGACAAATCATCAAGAACATAAACTAGAGACGGAAGCATACCTAAATCTATAAAAATTGGGTTAGTCCTTCAACCTTAGCCTGAATATAACCTTAATGGACAGAGATTGCTCAACTCAGACCATTAAGATAGCCTGGCCCAGACCCGAACTGGGATTGGCATGCTCATCCTTAATGGACCGGGCCAACCCGACTAGGCCCAGTAGACACTCGTACTTTAGAGAAGAATTAACTCAAATAGCGCCTAACTTTTTAAACTAAAAGTAGCCGGTAAAAGTATATTGTATGCATAATTTATGTACTATATATGTGTAATTGTGTATAATCAATGTATATGGCTAGAAAAAGTAAATAATAAATATGACCGGTTATTTGTATAAACATCCCTACTTTGGAAGGCCCTATATCTAAGACTAGTAAATGAAAGGGAATAACGGAAGCTCCTCCGACTTACATTCAATGCACAAACTTCCGGATCCGGGGCAAAATACAAAATTAATCGGTCAACCGAAATTAATTGTATTTTCTAGCCAAAAAATATATATTTTGTCGACTATTATTTTTGAGAGCAGCTAAAAATATAGATCTCTATAAAAGATATAGGATGACGCACATGCTACCTATAAATACAACTTACAACGTTAAATGAGTACAAAATTCATGTGCCATGCGAAACGCGCAAGGTGACAAGTGATTGAACTTGTACCACCATGTGCAAAACTAAACAATATACCTTTCTTAACACTCTAATCCTTAATTTTCCTCCCACTAATGACAATAACTTGCAATTCAACTATACGCTGTAGATTTTACTAACCCTCATTAATTGCCGATCCGATTAAGTAGATAGGTAAAGTCGTTAATCGTTAGAATACTAAAAAGAATGTTAAAAAAAAACTATACATATAATCTCTCTAAAAATTAATAACCGGTAAAATGTATATATATATATATATATATATATATATATATATATATATATATATATATATATATATATAAACTAGGCCAACAAGGCTGATTTCGACAGACCAACTAATTTTGTATTTTTCTCTTAAAAAATAGTAGTAGCACTTTTATATTTACAAAGTAAATACTAAATACAGCCTCTGCTTTTCCGGACCATTGCTGCGGTGGGCTCAAAAAAGCAACTTTTATAAGCTAAATTTTTTAGAAGAATTAAAATGACTGCTCCGCCCCCAACTTTCAATCATAGGCTATAAAATATGTAGGTTACAATAAAAATGAAAAAAGACTAGTATATAGGTTAGGCACTTAGCCATTATCTGTGGCCTCATTTGGAACTACTCCAAACTCTATTTCAGGTTATGGTATTTTTGTACATGTTCATGCATGTGTAAATGATGTTTTGTACTTCAATGTCATACAAGAGGGATGATTTATGTGGTGTTCAATTTTTGAGTGCATAGATTATAAAAAGACCTGGTTTTTTTATGTGTTCCTTAAACTACTATTGCGAAAATACTAAATGTGAAAAGTAAAGAACACAAGTATTTTTACGTGGAAAACAACCGACTCAAAAGGTGGGGAAAAAACCACGACCTACTACTCAGTAGGATTTTTCTCAATACTTCACTATATCACTAAACCAAAACAGTATTTACAAAAACTCTTTGTAAACCTAAGAATTACCTCTAATCCCGTTGTGGCAATCTGCCTTTAACTGTTGCGATAACTTCAAGTTAATTCTAACTTGAATACTCAGAGTACCTAATACAATTGCTTCTAGATAAAGATGAAAGGTACAAATTGAGAACACCTACTACAATTGAATTCGAATAAAAGATAGACACTTGGAACTGGTTCTTTTATCTGGTTCTTGTAGCTTCAGGTTCGCACACTTGAATCACACAAGAATTGCTTGCAAAATGTCTTGCTATTTTGCTCTCAACTCACTAGGAAATAACTAGAGTTCCAATAATATACTCTTTCTTGGTGGAAGAGTTCTAGTTATCTTTAACTTCTAACTTTTCTCTTATCTTGGATAAAGTTCTCTTCGAGTAAAGAGTCCTTCTCCTTATCATTTATGCAACCTTTTCAATCATGAGATATCAGATATAACAACTTAAGTTTATCTCCTTCACGTGCATCCCTTATGCTTGAATCAGTCTGTGTTTGTGTACACTGTGAATGAACCTGGTTTATGCTTGAGTTCCTTTGTCAATCATCAAAACAAACTTTGCTTGGGCCAACAATAACTACTCAGATCTATCTTTGCGTTCCATTTTGGTTTTTTGATTTTGAAAATGCGAAAATTGAATTTTTTTTTTTTATTTCTCAAAAACTTGGTCAAAGAATTTATAATGCTATTAGTACTTCGTCCAAGTGTTGTCGAAACCTGAAGAAGTAACCAAATTAAGGCCAAGGAACTGAAACTTTGTTTTTAATAATGTAACTGCTCTTGAGCTTTTGGATCACATAAATAAATTGGTTTAATAATGTGAACTTTTCAAGAAAACCTAGGCAATGAGTGAATAATAATTGCTGCAATAAATAATTATTTGATGTGTGTGTATGCCATTTTAATTATTCAGGTAGAGACCTGCTAGATTCATTGCATGAAAATGAACCAATAAAAAAACCAAGCAGCTTTGCCATTTAGGAGTATTAAATACAAGTAATTTTGTCTGCATCTTAACAAATGGTGTAAAACCACAAGAAAGAGAATCAAACAGACAGATAAATTCCACGTGTTAGAGCTCCAACGGCTTGTCATAGTGCCATGTCTCGTAACACTACCATGCAACTACAGAAATGAACTATTTAAAGGAGGATTAGGAGGATAATACAAAACTGAGGACGTAAAACGACGTAATCATGGAGAAATCCAGCGGCGCGACTTAATATTATATGGGTTTGTTCAAGGAGGTTACATTGATAGTGGTATAGACATATTATAGCATTAAGCACATAACTTTGCAGAAATATTGAAATTTATACCTTTGAAAATAAGTAATTGATCATGTTAAAATCTTTATACCATTGAAGGATCGATATAGTTAAACTCGTATTAATAATGCCGGTGTTAAAATTGTTAGAAAAAATAGTTGATAATACTGACCAAGAACAATTAAAAAAAAAATAGAAATAAGCTATCGAATAAATATTGTATCGATGGATGCAAATATTGTGATTTCAATCCGAATGGATGCAAACCGTTAAGATCGATCGCTCCCCAAGGTTACACAGTACTTCCAAACACGTACACTCGTGGTTAGAAGTTTGGAGTTTGCAAAAAGGAATTGCCCAGGAAAAATAGGAAGAAGATTATTCTTTTGAGAGGATGAGAGAATTATGTTTTTGGTTGGTTATTTAGTTCACAAATGATGATGCTTATATAGGCACATCATCTACGGTTTCTTTCATCAGAAAAATGTAAGAATCAAATGGGAGTTAAAGTTGTGTAACATTATTTTTGTCGTAATAACAAAATTGTCATAAAGACAGTAACTTCAAACTTTCTTAAAAGATAATATCTTTTCACAAACGAAATCACAAAATTAAGAAACCATCATATGAATGAATGTGAAATGAAGTAGTAATTTCATTCTCCCACTCTGCATATATATATAATCTGGATATATTACAAAAATTAATGATGGAGAGGTATGAGAATTAACTATAGATTAGTTGTGGATTAGAAGTTCTTTATTCTTTGCATTATCAAATTAGAGTATATCACCTAAAGAGGAATAATACCAACAATCCTCTACTAATGCAAAGATAAAGAATAAGAAAATTTTCTGGGCAAATGGAAGGAACATGTACTTAAGTGTCAATATCTTTCGATTTGAATTGACACGTAGTGAAATGAGGTAACGACTAATATCCACAAAGTGAAGTACTCTTGAACTAAATGGACATGAGTTGAGACCCCCATAACACATACTATATCCTTAATCTTTATGCAAACTCCGCGATACTAACAAAGTGCTTTTATGGTCATGCACACACCTTAGGTCTCATGAGTGCTCTAAAAAAATATCCCAAGTCTTTCATAAAAGGCGACCGCACATTTACACTCACGTAGGTGATTCCATCAAGTCTATCAACATTTAAACCACCTTAAGGCTATGGAATCATTAAGAGCAAAATAGGCTCAACCTTATAAAGCACTACTACACGTCATAGGGATAAGAAATGTAGTGCATATTGAAGTCTCATATGGCTTCGTTTGACCACAGATGGGTATCCACCATACTTCCTCAATCCATGGGCTTTAGTCTCATCCCTCTCGACATTTCAAGGATAACTCTACTTGCCAAACCCTTGGTTAAAGTATCTGCCAAATTTCTTTCGTATCTTACATATTCCAAGAAAATAATAATATGTTTTAATAATTGTTCCATCGTACCATGTCTAATGCATATATATCTTCTTTTTTTATTGTACACACTATTCTTGGCAATTCCAGTTGACGCTAGTGAGTCACAATGTAAAGAAACTAGTGAAATTTGCCCCTCATAAAGGCACATTTGCCAATAAGTTTCTCAGCCATTCAGCTTCTTGCCCTGCTAACTGAAGAGCAATAAATTCAGATTTCATAGTCGAATGTGCTATACAAGTCTGTTTTGAAGACTTCTACGAAATAGCACCTACATCCAAAGTAAACACATAGCCTCTATTGGAGCTAATTTCATCATTGTTAGTAACCCTGTTTGCATCACAAAAGCCTTTTTAAACAGCAGAAAATTTATTAAAATGCAAACACCAATCCATAATACCTCTCAAATATCTTAGTAAACGATGACGAGCATTCCAATGTTTACTACTGGGGTTGTGGGTATATCTACTCAATCTACTAACAGCATAAGCAATATCAGGCCGTATATAATATCATGAGAAATATTACACTCCAATTGTCTTAGCATATTCAGTTTGAGAAACACTAGATTCTTTATTCTTTCACAAGTATATGCTAGGATCATAAGGAGTTCTCACATGAGCTACATCAAAACAATCAATTCTTTTTAATATTTTTTCAATGTAATGAGACTGAGATAATAAAAATCGATTAGCAGTTCTTTTAATTTTAGTCCCTAAAATTACATCTGCTTCTCTCCAAGATCTTTCATTTCAAATTTAGAAGATAACAACTTCTTAGTCTCATTTAAAATATGCACATTAGGGCCAAGGATTAACATGTCATTTACATAAAGACATATAATCACACAATTTGATCCTACCATCTTACAATAAATACAAGTATCAGATGCATTAACAACAAATTCATTATCTACTAGTGTGCTATTAAACTTTTTATCAGATGCATTACCATTGCTTAGGTGCATGTTTAAGACCAATAAAGACTTTTTCAATTTGCATACTTTATTCTCTTGTCATTGGATCACGAAATACTCAGGTTGAGTCATATAGATCTCTTCCTCTAAATCACCATTAACAAAAGTCATCTTAACATCCATTTGATGTATCACTAAATTATGTATAACGGCTAAGGCAATAAGATTTCTAACAGTTGCTATTTTAGTCACGGGAGAATAATTACCACGGGAGAATAAGTACCAAAGTAGTCAATGTCTATCTTTTAGTTAAAACCCTAATAACAAGTCTAGCCTTATATTTCTTGTTGGCCCAAGTGAAGGTTTGTTTCGAAATTGATAAAGGAAGCTCAGGCATGAACCAGGTCCATCCCCTGTGTGCATAGATACGAGCAGATTCGAGAAACGGGCGGATTCGAGCATATGGGATGCACATGAAAGAGATAAGCTTAACTTGGTATAATTGATATCTCCTTATCGAAAAGGTTTTATAATTGATAAGGAGAAGGACTCCTTATTCAAAGAGAACATTATCCAAGATAGGGAAGGAGTTAGAAGTTGAAATCAACTAGAACTCTTCCACCAAAGAAGAGTAGCATTAGGACTCTAGTTAATCTTTATTTACTAACTCTATAAATATCAGTGTTGTTCTTTTTTATAGGTAATGCACAACGCATAAGTTAAACGTGAATTGAGAGCAAAATAGCAAGGTTTATTGCAAGCAGTTCGCGTGTGATTCAAGGGTGCAAACCTGAAGTTACATGAACCAGATAGAAGAACCAGTTCCAAGTATCTGTCTTTTATTCTAGTTCAATTGTATTAGGTGTTTTCATATTGTACTTTTTGGCTTTATATAGAGGCAATTGTAATAGGTACTCAGAGTTTTCAAGTTAGAGTTAACTTGAAGTTGTCGCAATAGTTAGAGGTTGTTTTCCACAAAGGGATTAGAGTTAATCCTAGGTTTACAAAAGTGTTTTGTAAATGCAGTTTTTGGCTCAATGATTTAGTGAAGAGTTTGGGAAAATCCTACTGAGAAGTAGGTCGTACTTTTTTCACCTTTTAAGCCAGGTATTTTCCACGTAAAATACTTGTGTTCCTTATTTTCTGCATTTACTATTTCTGCGATAGTAGGTTAAGGAACACTTAGAAGAACCAGGTCCTTCCATAATCAGTTTAAGCAAAAAATTAGACACCACACAAATCACTCCCATCTTGTGTGGTATTGAAGTTAAAACATCAATTGGTATCAGAGCAGGTTATCCTTGAAGAGGCTGATACCTTAGGAACATATCAAGATGAGTGCACCACCTGAAAACTGAGAAGGGCAATCCACTGCTAGGCCTCCACTCTTTAATGGACAATACTACTTTTGGTGGAAAAACATGATGAGAGATCACATCATTGGAGAAGACAATGAGCTATGGGACATTATCACTGATGGTCCCCTGGCTATCGTGAAGAAGAATTCTGAAGGAGTAAATATGCCAAAAACGAGAGCTGACTGCAATGTTGAGGACTTGAGGAAATGGGAGAAGAATGCTAAGGCCAAGAAATGACTTGTGTGTGGACTTGGTCCTGATGAGTATAGTAGAATTCAAGAGGAACACTTTGCAAGTGGCTCATGAAAGAACACCTCAAGTGAAGAGGTCCATAGGAATACTGTTAGTATTCTGAATATGGGGCACCATGAATGAAGGGTAAACCATCCGGGAGATGTATACAAGGTTTACCACATTGACAAATGTACTTAAGTCTCTTGAAAGGGTTATTCTTGAAGAAGACAAAATTAAGAAGATTTTGACAAGGGTTCTGCCAGTCTCTTGGGAAAGCAAAATCACTGTTATTCAGGAACCAAAGAATATCGCCACTCTTAAGTTAGATGATCTAATTGGAAATCTCACTACCTATGAACTTAGAAGGAAAATCATGAAGATGGATGCACCCAAGAAGGAAAGGAGTCTGGCATTCAGAATCACTGAAGGTGTTGATCTAGATGAGGATGAAATGGCCATGATCACAAAGGACTTCAAGAAATACCTAATGAGAGGAAAAGGTCCTTCCAAAAGTGGAAACTACAGCAAATCAAGGCTTCCTGAAAAGCAAACCAATGAGGTATATTACAAGTATGGGAAGACTGATCACCACATCAAAAACTGCCCTCAATGAAAAATTAAATAGAAAAAGGAACGAGCTGAACGCATAAACAGGAAGAAGGAACAGGTTCATCCCAAGAAGAACAAAGGATCAACAAAGGCTATGGTTGCTGCCTAGGGAGAAAGCTCAGATGAGGACTCATAGGATGAAGATGGAGATGAACAAGTACTTATGGGCATTGGAGAATCTGACGAGGAATCTGAGGTAAGTGTAATTCATCTAAAAGACAAGATTAAATTTTTGTCTAAAGAAAGGCTATCTGAGTTACTCTTGGATTTCATTGATGAATCTGAGGATCTAAACAATGAAAAAAAATAGTTGTCTAAGGAGTGTGTGATTTTGAAAGCTATGTACAAAAATCTGGAGCTTAGGGCTAGTGAAAGTGATAGTAAAAATGCTAAGTTAAAGAACTAGGTTCTTGAACTTGATACCACTATCCTAGAGCTTAGATTTGAAAATTTAAAACTGAAATTAGGAACAGGTAAAAAGAAAGTTGATCACATATAACTCACTTTAGAAGAAAACCTAGGAAAAATAAAAGATGAGTTGTACAAAAGAGATGAACAGATAAGAGTCCTAAAGGAGGATCTAAGCAAGGTTAAGCACGAGCTAGACAGAACCTGTAAATGGAATAGGTCCTCTGATGCACTTTCATGGCTACAAGAACACCATAGTAGCAATAAGATAGGACTTGGCTATGGGACTCCTGCACCTAAGTGGGATCCCAAAAGCAAGTACATCACACTTCCTGAGAACAAAATCTGCACACACTGTGGTAAGACTGATCACTATAAAAGTGAATGTACTGCAAAAGAAAAGGCTAGTCAAAAGAACAAAATATTTATTCAAGGGAAAAATAGGCTGCCAGGATGGGCCAAAAAGAATCTAATTCACCTTTTTTGCCTATAGAAAGGGACCCAAACTAGTTTGGGTTCCTAAGACAAACCCCTGATTTCCTTTTGTAGGTCCAAGTGAAGGGAAGCAGCCAAATATGGTACATGGATTGTGGCTGCTCAAAGCACACGATAGGAAGCAAGAACCAGTTCCTTTCGCTTGAGGACCTCAAAGGAGGAAATGTCTTTTTTGGAAATGGAAAGAAAGGTGAGATCATTGGGGTTGGAAAGGTAGGTAAGACAGACTCTCACTCCATTGAAAATGTCTACTTGATAGATGGCTTGAAATACAGTCTAATCAGTGTATCACAACTGTATGATAGAGGTAACTTGGTAGAATTTACCTCTACAAAATATTTTGTGATAAATCTTACCACTGACAAGATTGTTTTGCAGTGAAAAAGAGTAAACAATATTTATATTGTAGACTTGTCCATACTCTGAGAAAATAAACTCACTTGCTTAAGTGTGTTGGACAATGATCCCCTCCTGTGGCACAAGAGACTTGGACTTACAAGTCTGAGTCAACTCAACAAATTAGTCTCCAAGGACCTGGTGATAGGACTGCCTAACATCAAGTTTAAGGAAGACAAAGTTTGTGAGGCTTGTGCAAGGGGAAAGCAGGTAAGATCCTCTTTTAAATGCAAGAAAGTGGTAAGCACCACCAGAACGATGGAACTGGTCCATATGGATCTCTGTGGTCCCATGAGAACATTAAGCAGAGGTGGTAAAAGATATGTGATGGTGCTTGTTGATGATTACTCTAGGTTTACTTAGACATTATTTTTAACATAAAAGATGAAGCATTTGACATATTTACTTCTTTTGTTAGAAACACTCAGAAATAACTAGGTAATCAACTTGCATCAATTAGATCTGATCATGGAACTGAATTTGAAAATGCTAAGTTTGTTGAATTTTGTGATATGCATGGCATAGATCATAATTTTTCTGCTCCTAGGACTCCACAATAAAATGGAGTAGTTGAAACAAAGAATAGGACACTTGAAGATATGGCTAGGACTATGCTTCTTTCTAGTAAACTGCCCAATAGTTTCTAGGCAGAAGCTGTTAATACTGCATACTACATCATCAATAGGTGCATGACTAGACCTCTTGTAGAGAAGACTCCCTATGAGTTACTTAAAGGGAGAAAACCTAATATATCCCATCTTAGGGCATTTGGATGCAAGTGCTTTGTGCACAATAATGGTAAAGACTCCCTAGGTAAGTTTGATCCAAAAAGTGATGAGGGAGTATTCTTGGGATATTCTTCACATAGTAAAGCTTATAAGGTATACAACAAAAGAACTATGTGTGTAGAAGAAAGTGTACATGTGGTTTTTGATGAAATGAATATATTTTTTTGGGAGACGGGAACATGAAGATGAAGCAATTGGGCTGGTAAGAATTTAAATGAAATCACAACCCAGGCTGAAGCTACACCAGAAGAAGGAACAGGTGATGGAACATGTTCTTCTATTCATGACAACCTGACATGGGGAACTGAACAAAGAGGAACTGAACTAATACCTCGATAGAACCTATCCATGAGCATGTTCCTCGACAACAAACCATTGGAGAAACATTAAGAGGAAACCAATTGGTTGTGAAACCTTACAAGTACCAAAGTTCTCATCCCATTTAGAACATAATTATTGATCCAACCTTAGGAATTAAAACTAGATCTTTATTAAAGAATCTTTGTGCTTTGATGTTTTCTTATCTCTTATTGAACCAAAAAATGTTGTTAAGGCTTTGCAGGATCTAGACTGGGTAAATGCAATGCAAGATGAACACAACCAGTTTGAAAGGAGACAAGTTTGGCATCTGGTTCCAAGACCTAAGGACAGACCAGTAATTGGCACAAAATGGGTCTTCAGAAACAAACTTGATGAAGATGGAACTGTTACAAGGAACAAGGCAAGATTAGTGGTTCAAGGATAGCCAAGAGGAGGGCATAGACTATGATGAGACCTTTGCTCCAGTTGCAAGGCTGGAAGCAATAAGTCTCCTCATAGCCTTTGCTGCGTACATGGAATTTACTCTTCACTAGATGGACGTCAAGAGTCCTCAATGTCTATTTAAAGGAAGAAGCATTTGTCAAGCAACCTCCAGGGTTTGAAAGCAAGGAGTGTCCGGATTATGTGTACAAATTTGATAAAGAATTCTATGGGCTCAAGCAGGCTCCTAGAGCATGGTATGAAATATTATCAAAATTTTTGCTTGAGCATGGCTACAAGAGAGGTAAAATTGATAACACTTTATTTTTAAAGGAAAAAAGATACATACCTTCTAGTAGTACAGATATATGTTGATGACATAATCATTGGAGCATCTACTGATAAATTAAGTAAGGAATTTGCTAAACTAATAGGGAGTGAATTTGAAATGAGTATGATGGGTGAGCTTAATTTCTTTTTAGGCATACAAATTAAACAAAACTCAAATGGAACTATGATCCATCAGCAGAAATATGTGAAAGAGTTGCTTAAAAGGTTTGGAATGGAAGAATCAAAAGAAATCAATACTCATATAGCAACAGCCACAAAATTGGATATAGATGAACCTGGTTCATCTGTTGATCAGAAGTTGTATAGGGGAATGATTGGTTCTCTTTTGTATCTTACTGCTAGCAGACTTGATATTATTTTCAGTGTAGGCTTTGCGCTCGATTTCAGGCAAATCCAAAGGAGTCCCACTTGACTAATGTCAAGAGAATATTGAGATACTTGAATGGCACCACTGACCTTTGCTGTTGGTATCCAAAAGGTATTAATTTTAACCTCGTGAGATATGCTGACGCTGATTATGCAGGTTTCCTTGTGGATAGGAAGAGCACCTCAGGTATGGCACAGTTCCTTAGTTCATGTCTTGTGTCATGGGCTACCAAAAAGCAAAATTCAGTGGCCCTATCTACTACTGAAGCTGAGTATATTGTTGTTGCTTCATGTTGTGCTCAATTGATGTGGATCAAACATCAATTATTGGACTTTGAAATTGATGTTGGTTGCATCCCTCTATTTTGTGATAACACTTGTGCCACTAGTGTGCCAAAGAACCCAGTTCATCATAAGAGAACTAAGCATATAGATGGTAGGCAATATTTTTTGAGGGACAACTATGAGAAAGGCTTGATCACTGTGGAGTTTTGTGCTATTGACAAACAAATTGCTGACATCTTCACAAAATCCTTAAGTAGAGATCACTTTGAGAGGAACGTGTTCAAATTAGGGATAATTAAGATCACCTAAAAGGACTAGTTCAAAGTTAAACGAAAAAAATGAAAAAAATTTGAAAAAAAAAATTGGTTAGAAAGTCTGTAAATTATGTATAAGTAGATTAAATTTTGCTCAGTCTCGTACTTTTGATAGTATACTCCTGTTCCATGTGTTAAAATAATTCATTAATCTCTAATGATAGTTTCTCTGTTTTGGCAAATTTAGACTTACACGAGAGAATTTTCAGTGAAGAACCTAGTTTATCAAGATAAATAGGTATGTTTTCTATACTCTGCATAATTTGAAATAACTATATTTGGATCATGAGTGTCCTACCAAATTCTAAAGTTCTTTTGAACATATCTGTTACAAGTGAACCAGTTCCGTTCAAAGACTCCTAACCGAATTAAACTACCTAGATTAAGGATAGACTCCAACGTCTTTTAAAAACTAATATTCAGTTTGATTAGAAATATCTAACACTTCTGAAAACCCTTCATCACCACCATAATAAAACCACTTCTCACCCACTATCACTCCTTCCAAAACCCCAACCTCTAAGAAAAAAGTAAAATAGATGGATCGCAAGATAGTTGCTGGTGGAGAGCAAATTGAGAAAATTAAAGAACAATTAAAGGCGAGTAAGGAGGAGGAATCCTAGAAATCTGAAGATTCATTTAAGTCTTCTGCTGAGGGGAAAGAAATTGGTTCTTCCTAAACTGAACATGTATCTTCTGATCCTAAAGTTACTCCTGAGACAATTTCTGAAGTTGCTGCAAATTTGAAAAATAGATTTGTACTGGTAGGGTCTACAGCAGGTGTTGAGACTACAGAATCTAGAGAAGTTGGTGGTAAAAAGAAAAAAGAGAAAGAAAAAGAGAGTGAGGGTGCTCGGAGTGCTGTGAGGGTAAAGGGTAAAGGAATGGTTGATTCTTCACCCACTCTTGTGAGTTTAACCAAAGAACACATGCGCAATGGTTGTTTGAGACTGGTAGAGTAGAGGAGAGTGTCAAGAAAATAGGGAGAAATGAGTCTCGTGAAGCTGTTGAAGGGCTTGTTCAACTTGAAAAAATAGAGATGAACCTGGTTCATCTGTAGAGGAAATCCTCACAGACTATGAAGTCCATGCCACTCCTGAAGAAATTGGTTCATCTAAGAAGGTACCAGTAAATAGCAAAGTTAGAGCCTTGATGCAAGAAAGTGGGGCTAAGAATGATGGGATTAAGAGGGTGAAGAAGAGATTGACTGAGGTAGAGACTAAGAGAGATGCTCTCAAAACTGAGCTGACAAGAGAAAATGAGAAGAATGATGGCATTCTTCAGGATATGCTGAAACTCCTCCAAGCCAAAAACCAAGCACCCAGTTCTTCCCAACCTTAACTTTCTAGCCTAGTATAGATCAACCAGTGACCCAATTCGGGACTTTTTTTTTCTTTTGCTCATGTTTTCAATATTTTTATTTCTTTTTATGCTTTGTGGTAGAATCTTATCAATCATCAATGAAATTTACTATTTTTACTCTAACTGTTTTGTTTATATTTCTTTGATGGTTGAAATTCTTAGCTTGATCTATAATGATTAATCCATGTTTGCATTTGAAGTAGCCCTAGTGGCCATGAGTAAGTTTAAAATCTGGTTATCTCACATGCTTTTATGCAACTTTTCGATGATGCCAAAAGGGGGAAAAGGTTGTTCTTTATACTTTGAACAGTGATGTTTATAACCTAATAAACTTGGTCCTTGATGGTAAATGATAAAAGGAAAAATATTTCTAACATTGTGTTGATATTGAGCTAAGTTGAAACAGGGCCTAAGCTTATGAAAAGCACAGAGTTTGTCATCATCAAAAAAGAGGAATTTGTTGGCCAAAGTGAAGGTTTATTTTGAAGATTGACAAAGGAATCTCAGGCATGAACCAGGTCCATCCCCTGTGTGTATAGAGACGGGCAGATTCGAGAAACGGGCAGATTCGAGCATATGGGATACACGTGAAGGAGACAAGCTTAACTTGGTATAATTGTTATCTCCTAATCTAAAAGATTGCATAAATAATAAGGAGAAGGACTCCTTAATCAAAGAGAACACTATCCAAGATAGGGAAGGAGGTAGAAGTTGAAATCAACTAGAACTCTTCTACCAAGGAAGAGTAGCATTAGAACTCTAGTTAATTTTTATTTACTAACTCTATAAATATCAGTATTGTTCTCTTTTATAGGTAATGCACAAATGCAGAAGTTAAACGTGAATTGAATTCATATACCATTTTGTCAGATAAACCTGAACTCAAAAGCATAGAATTCATCATTTCTTTAAGAGTTTGATTTTTTCGTCCGCCTATACCATTTTGTTGGGGAGTATAGGGAGCACTAACCTCATGTATAATACTATTTTTCTCACAAAAAGCCTCTAGAATATTAGTATTATATTCACCACCCCTATCCGACCTAAGTCTCTTGATTTTCCTGTCTAATTGATTTTCTACTTCTGTTTTGTATTTTAAAAAATATGCTTTCAGCCTCATCCTTAGATTTAAAATAATATACCTTAGTGTATCTCGAAAAGGCATCTACAAAAGTGATGTAATATTTCTTTTCACCCTTACTAATAGTGTTCTTGAAATCAGCTAAGTCTGAATGTACTAGTTCAAGCAATTTTGTCTTTCTACTAGTTATATTTTTAAAAGGCTTTTTGATATATTTTGCTACTATACAAACATGACACTTAGAAAAATTATCAACATTAACCGCAGGAATTAATTTCATTTTTCTAAGTCTATTTATAGAAGCAATATTAATATGACCTAGCCTACCGTGCCACAAATCAATAGACTCACCAATATAAGAAGAATAAGAAGTACTTGCATTACTAGTAATCCCTTGAACAATGTTCAGTACAAATAAACCTCCATTGAGGTAACCCTTCCTAACAAAGTTTCCTTCATAAGAAATAATAATTTTATCAGATTCAAAGACAAGTTTAAGTCCTACTTGTTGAGAAGTGCACCAGAATTAAGTTTCTACGAATGGAGAGAACGTACAGAATATTGTTCAAGGCTAAAGTTTTTTCAGAAGTTAACTTAAGAAGTATTTTTCCTTTACCTATAACTCCAGCCTTAGTGGAGTTACCCATGTAGACAACTCGCCATCGGTAGACTCCTCAAAGTCATGGAACAATTCCTTGTTGGCGCAGAGGTGACTTGAAGCGCTTGTTTCCAATATCTAATTAGTCTTGTTAGCCACCATATTTGCCTCAAAGACCACAACAACAATCACATCACCACTTTCAATAATGTTAGCTTGGACTGGAGCTTTCTTTTCATGCTTCGAGCTTTGTCCTTGTCTTTGGTTGCACTTGAAAGTCTTGTGACTAAGTTTTCCATAGACATAACAATGTCCTTTTGACTTTTGGATTTGGCCCTCCGATTTATTGAAATAGTTATGCTTCTTCAGATATCCTTTCTTTTGTTTGCCTTTAAACTTGTCTTTCACAAAAATACTAGCAGATTCCACAAGGTTAGCTTTAAAAGAATTAAGAAAGAGAGATTTGCTTTAAAAGAATTAAGAAAGAGAGATTTCATTTTATCCTTAAGACGTTCTGCTTCTTCATCTTTGAGACGGTTTGCTTCTTCAGTCCTCATGTGATTGATCAGTTCTTGGAGAGTTAAGTTCTTCTTCTTGTGCTTGAGTTGGTTAGTGTAATCACTCCAAGAAGGAGGGAACTTTCAAGCAGAACATTATCTTGAAGAATCTCACACATTTCCATACCTTCGTTCAGAACATCAGAAGTCAAGTTCTCATACTCGTGAACCTGCTCCACAATTGGCTTATCATCAACCATTTGGAACTTGATCCACCTTCCAATCACATACTTCTTTTCCCCCGCATTATCTGCACCATATTTCTTCTCCAATCTGTCCATATGACTTTAACAAATTTATAAATAAATCAAACAAAGGGTTAGTAATATGGTTAAGCAGATGCCCTCGAACAATTTTATTATCTTTTTCGAATTTCTTTTTAGCATCATCATCAACAACAATAGTGGCAATAGTATTAGAACCATCATCAATAACAGTAGTATTAGAAACAACATTAGCATAAAGTTCGTTAAACAAAACATAATCAACTTCCAATTGTTAGAAGAAAATTAAAAGTTTCTGAGACCAAAGCTTATAATTGTTTCCATCTAAAGGTTCAAGCTTTGACAAATCGGGAAGAGTTTTAGTCAAAGTGGTAGCCATTGATCAATATTATACATGAAATCGCTTTCAATAATTTAGAAAAATAGTTGATAATATTGACGTAGAATAATAAAAGAATAGAAATAACTTATTGAATAAATACTGTGTCGTGGCAAGCCACTGCCTTGAAAGCGATTGCGGTCCGACTGAGTGCAAATCGCTAAGACCGTCACTCCCCAAGATTCCACCGTACTTCCAAACACGTGCACTCATGGCTGAAAGTTTGGAATTTGCAAAAGGAATTGCCCAGGAAAAATAGGAAGAAGAATAGTCTTTTGAGAAGATGAGAGAATAATATTTTTGGTTGGTTATTTAGTTTACAAATGATGATGCTTATATAGGCAAATCATCTACGGTTTCTTCCATAAAAAAATGTAGGAATCAAATGGAAATTATTGTTATGTAACATTATTTTTATTTTAATGACAAAATTGTCATAAAGACAGTAACTTCAAACTTTCTGAAAAACTAATATCTTTTCACAAACGAAGTCACAAAAATTAAGAAATTGTCATATGAATGAATGCGAACCATTTATGAAGTAGTAACTTCATTCTCCCACTCTACATATATATACAATCTAGATATATTACAAAAATTAATGATGGAGAGGTATGAGAATTAACCACGGATTAATTGTGGATTAAAAGTTCTTTATTCTTTGCATTATTAAAGTAGAGTATAATGCCTAAAAAGGAATAATACCAACAAAAATTACTCCAATCTAGAATGTAACATAAATCACTATTGAGTTTAAGTAATGTGCATCACACTGTATAGTTTTCTTATTAATCAGCCTACAATAACAAGCACGTCCATATAGCATGTTAAATTTGGTAACCTAAAAAGAGAATAGATATAATATATTATAACAAGTTAACGTTATTAATAGCATCAAAAATTTGTATACAAATTAAATCCAGGGCCGTCTTAACAAAATTGGGGGCTAAAGCCAAATATCAGAGAGAAGCCCTAAGTAAGAATATCAACGATAAAATTTCAGTAAAAAATATAAAATAAAGGTAGAATAATAAAATCGGCTCAAAAATTTGATAAGTTACTATTGCAACAACATTATACCCAATGAAAACCTACAAAGTGGAGTCTGGAGAAGTAAAGTGTATGCATATCTTACCTCTATCTTAGGTAAAGAGGCCGTTTCCGAAAGACCCTTGGCTCAAGAGAAAGCATGACAAAAAAAAAAGGTCAGATAAGGACAATCAATTCAATGCAGTATGTAAATGAAAGTAATGAAAGTGAATAAGTCATGATAAAGCAGTCTAAAAAGGAGCAATAACTATCACAGATAAATAAGTTAATTGAAGTACAAGAAACAATAGATAGTAGCATGAATTAAAGTGTAAGAAACTATACAACAAGATAAGTTGATACTATAATGATATCGGAAAGCGTTGTATTGCTTTAATATAATGATTGCTTGTTGTAATGCATTGAAGAAGATAATTTGTAAGCCCTGGTAAGTTGCCAATTAAGAGACTTTTCGATATTGAGAATAAAAACATTAAAAGAGAGAATGAATAAAGTAAATATGTAAATAATAATGTGGCATGTGTTGAGGCAAAAAAAAAAAAAGGCTACCCTACCCATGTAAGGAAATAATTTATTAAATATTATGACATTCTTTAATTATTACAACGATCGTCACATCAAAGTTATTGTACTTTCGCTCCAAAAATTCTTTTTAAATTTAAATATATACACTTTTTTTAGTAATACATATACAATGCATCTTTAAGAGAAAAAATAAGGATCCCAAAAAGTTTGGGTCCCAAACGTTTGTTTTACCGGCCTTATATTCGAGCCACCCATGCACAAACCGTGTATATATACACTATAACTTAAATCTGTATATACCAATATTACATACTAAGAGTTATTGAAAATCTACGTGACTGCAGGAACAGCTTGTCGGGGATAAAGAAAGAAATATACCGACCTTTTGTTTTGGGAAATACCTCATCCATGTTCATCGTAAAAGGGAACTGAAACATGTTCTTGCTAATGGTAAAAGGGGGGTTGAACGTGGGGGCTGTTCTTATTTTACCGGAGGGGTTTGAATTAGCTCCTCCCGATCGTATTTCTCCCGAGATGACCTGGCTTTATCTGTATCCTGTTTTTTATTTAATTTAATTGAAGTGTTTATATGTTTCATGCTATTCTATTCGAGATAATTACATAAAACTTGGGCCTTTGTCTTTCTCTTCGATTTATTTTAACCCCCATAAGCTCTTAATAATTAATTTAATGACAGTGCTCACCGCATAAAACCGTGTGCCAGTTATGGAGAAATGTGAAGAGTTTGTCAAAGTGAAATATAATTTAGATAATACACTTATTTGTATACAAGTCAACAGCAATTCGGTTCATTTCAGTTATCTTGGGCAGTTCACACGCAGCCCCAGCCCCCCTAGAAAGATTATTTCAATAAAATGCAACAAAGTGAGGTGATGAAACAATTCAACAAAGTAAATACTCCCTCATTCTTTTTCCTTAACTAAATATATTGCAAATACTAGTCATTTGTCAATTACACTCGTATTCCCTTATGTCGAATTTACTCGTTATTTTGCCAAAATATTTTTTATTCAAAATACTTGTCGTTTTAGGCAATTAAGAAAGAATTGTTGATTTTATCTCAATTTTAACGTTAACGCTAATATAGTGAGCATTTATTGGAGGAAGATTAATATAATGAAAGATTAAAGAGTAATTGAGGATAAATTAATTAGACAACTCTTATTATTAATGAAGTGGAGCCTTGGAACAATGATCAAGTTGTCTCTGTGTGACCAAAAGGTTATGCGTCCGATCCGTAAAATCAGTTATTGATACTTGCATCCGGATAAACTGCCTGCGTCGCACCCTTTTGGAGTGTGACCGTTCTTCGGATCCTGCTTGAATGTGGTACACTTTCTGCACCGAGCTGCCCTTTTGATATTAACCTTTTTCTTGGGGGAGTTAAAAGGCTAAAATGACAATTAAATAGGATCAAAGGGAGGTAGTATTATAGAACGTCATGTCTAGGTTGGTAAGTTGAAAAGGTGTATAAAAGTAAAGTTTTTTCCCCCTAAGAAAAGTCTAGGAAAGAGCTAAATCAATGCGACCATGATTTTCTCCGAAGCTACCAATCAAAAATTACACCATGGGAAAGTGCTTGAGATATTAATGCACTTGAATGAATGGCATTGACACCAATGAGACATTAAATTCTTATCCATATTTAATTATTTTGCAACGAGTTTTTGTCATTTGTATATAGCAGTAGTATAAGGCCCACTTTGTCCATAAGAAATTTTTCTCTTTTTTTCATTTTTTTTAAAAAATGTGTTTATTCATGAAATTTTGTAAGTTTTTGTAAATTTTTAAATTTTCAGAAAGAATATTTTTTCCACACTCACAAAACTGGAATATTTTTTCAAGTGAAATAGTGTCCAAATATAATTTCAAATTTCAAATACCACTTTTCAACTTAACTCCAAATACTATTTTTTTTCAAACATTATAATTTTTATGTCGAAACGGCTATTAAGTTTTCTTTTTCCAGACTTCACTAGTTTTTTTTTAATTTCATTTATTAGACGGTAAATTCCCTTTTCGTTTAAAATGTGCTTGGATCAGCCACTTTTCCTTTTCAAACATGACTTATAATCAATCATCATAATTCACGATTGGCGGTATCCACCATATTATGGTGAAATTCAAATTATTATTATTATTATTATTATTATTATTATTATTATTATTATTATTATTTCAATTTTTCTTTACTATTGGATTTTTCTTTATTATTGGAAGGTCGTTAAGATTCCATAATTAACTTTTATTTCCATGATGGGATTGGTTCATTTTTCCTCCTATATATATAAGACTTACAATCCATCTCCCATAAAACCCCCCCTTTCCCCTCAAAAAGATTTTTCAATATTTCATTTCTCTATTTCCCGTCTCTTCTTGCAAGTAACTCTGTGAGAGTTTGACTAAGAGAGAAAATGGAAGAAATGGCTTCTTTATGGAGTTATCAAGAGGTGTGTAGTACTTCATTTTCTTGTTTATCCATTTTTTCACTTCATTTCCTCTGAGTACCATTCATTCTGTCTATAGACTTTCACTTCTCAACTAAACCTTTCTTTCTTAAGATATCCCTTTACATTGTATTTTCTGAATATCATTGTTTTTTGCTAGAATTCCCCCTTTTATAGTAACACTAAATTAAGTGTAGAGCTTTCTTGTTCCACCGTCAATGATTTTTTGTGTTAGACTTAACGCAGTTGCTGTCATGTGACCATGAGGTCACTGTTCAAGCCGTGGAACAGCGGCCTCTTGTAGAGATGCAGGTATGGTTGCGCACAATAGACCCTTGTGGTCCGGCGTTCCTAGTTTTTGTTTGGTTAAAGTTGTGCAATACCTATTTTCTTGAGTAGCATGCCTAAAGACTATTTTTTGTTAATATAATTCAATATTTGAAGACTTTTGTCTGACTTGGGGTTTTTATCAAATGTTGCAGACTCTAGATGAAATGAGGCAGAAGCTTCTGTACAATAGTCTTGAACTTGAACAATTGAAGGTTGAAAAATATGAAGAAATGAGGAAGAACAAAGAATATGTGCAGCAATTAATCCAACTATTAAAGATGATTTGTCAAGAAAGAGATGAAGCAAGAGAACAACTTCAGAAACTACTCAACAAACTATCTCATGTTCAAGTTGATAATAGTCCTCATTTGAAGGCTACAAAAGCAAATTCAAGCATAACTGAATCAAACAGCCTTTCTGAAACATACAATTACCAATCACATAATTCATCCCCAGTCGAGTCATTTTTTGATGCAGTTTCATCCCCTGAATTTTCCAACAACAACATGGCTGAATCAAATGCATTAGCCTATGATTGTAACGTTCGATTCTCGGACAATTGTGTCCCTCAATTGGTCCCAAAAGTTGATCAGGCTACATTGGTTATTGACAATCTTGTAAAGGGGAAATCTTTGCCACAGAAAGGGAAACTATTGAAGTCTGTTATTGAAGCAGGGCCACTTTTGCAAACACTTTTAGTTTCAGGACAACTTCCTCAATGGCGAAATCCGCCTCAGCTTAAGGCGTTTAATATTCCACCAGTTTCAATTAAAGGGTTTGAAGCAGAGATAACAAATCAGAATCTTGTTTCAAGATCATTGCATTCTCAGCCTTATTTTGAGATGTCATGTGGATCTTTAGTGTCTACGCCTATGTTAAACTTTGCTAATTCTGGCTATGTTTCCTGTTTGGAAAATCAGAGATTGATATCTGCTGGTCCAAATATGAACAGTTTTGTCCTAGGAAAGAGACAAAGGTTGCAGTGAAACAAACTTGTAGGATGAAAAGCCTATGCTTCCAATTTTTGTATAAAGCAGATTGCCTGGTGTAAATGGCTATATTGAGTTTTAACATTTTCCACAAGATAATTGTTAAGTTGGATGGATATGTTGTCATATAAAATGAGATGGTTTAATCATCTCCTAGATAGATTTTGAGATTTATCTACTTATAAGCTTGACAATATACTTATAGAAGGTATTAATAGTAAATGAATGTCGATTTTATCAAGATTTTAGTGGATTCTAGAAGCTCGTAGCATTAGTTTTTCACAATTCCCAAACTTAATAAACTAGCGTTGTGCCCGCCGGCCCATGACCTACTGCCTCCGATTATTGAAAGTGAAGTGAATTTGTTTTCAATCATCTTAAAGCCACATAAAGAGAAGTTATGTCAAAAGATTTTTAATCTCCCGGAGTTAATACGAACATAGTCTAGAACTGAATGAACAAAGGGCAGCCCAATGCACAAAGTATCCCGCGTTCATGTAGGGTTCGGAGAAGAACTGCACTCCAAGGGAATGTGATGCAGGCAGTCTGCCCTGATGCAAACATCATCGGCTGATAAATGAACTTGTATTTTGTAAAAATAAATATATTGACTTGACTAATTCGGACAGTGCTCGTTACACCTAGTATGGGATAACAAGTATCTCAATAATCTAATCACATTCTATTTAGTGTGTGTATCCTTTGACCAATGACCAGTCTTTTTCTAACCCTTCATTTATTCATCCTCCTGCTCTAAGACATCCACTAGTCATAGCAAGAATGAATACCAAACAAACCAAAACTTATCTTCGTCTATAATTAGCAGCCTCTACACATGATTTTACTGTTCATGCATATCAATGCATTACCATCTTCCCATCAAATCAGTGGACGTCGTGTCAAAATTTCCAACTTATAACAGTTGCAAATTTATTCCTTTACCACAAGATTCTTCTGCATAAACCATAAACCACAATTAATGAAGTTGAGTTTCTAACTAACTCAAAAGCACAAAGGCACAAAATGATTGTTCCTACATACACTCTAATAATTATGCTGAAAGGATATTTTGACTTTACCTGACTATATTTGTTAATTGATCCTAAATTACTTTTATGGAGTCTCTCTTAATTCCCTCCACTTTCCACCTTTATGTAATTAAGTGGTCTTCTAAATCAAAAGTACGTAGCAGTTCAATTGGGGCAGGCACATAATTAAAGTTATATCTTTCTCAATTTAAGCCAATAATGTCCCCACAAAAGTCTTGTCTAAGTCTAATTTTCAGTCTCTCTCGGCACAGGTTGGTTGATTTTGCTAAGACAAAAAAGACCCCTTTTCATACAAGAGTTAAATCTTTGACCACATGACTAAAAAGCTTCTTTTCCTTTCTTTTTTGCCGTCATATACCTACTATTATAGAGTGACCAATTAAGGAATTGAGTAAATGTGGACCAAGTATTATGTTTCCCTAACGCACATGGAATTTCCCTATCTTGTCAGGATATATAACACATACTACTATGATGTTGTAATCTCAAATGAGTCATTATTGAAGTTACTTTCATGTTTCATTTAGCTCATTTCTTGCTAACTTCATTCTCTTACCTCACCTCTAATGAAGATATAATTGGTTTACGTAAACTTACATAATGTGGATACAACCTTTGAAACCAAACATTTTGAATAAAAAGAGTAACTCGATGCACAAAGCATCCTGCATTCACGCAGGGTTCGGTAAAGGTCCGCACCTCAAGGTGTGATGTAGACAATCTACTCTGATGTAAGTATTAGTTGCTGCTTCGATGACTCAAACTTGTAACCTATAAGTCAAACAAAGACAACTTTATCATTATTTCAAAACTCCCGGCTCCTTCATTTCGAAAATGTTGAATAAGAAGTTGAAAAACGTCCAATATTGATATCGAGAATACGTGGCTAATAAAAGTCCCTACACCTACACATACATGTGCGTAGCTACTCTATAATTTACGTTAATCTTTAGAAGACCCTATCGTAGAGAGAAAATAGGAAGGCCAAAATAAATAAGGTAGCTGCTTAGACTCACATCCAATGCACATATATTTTGCAATCATAGCTAGAAACTTTAGATTTACATGGACGGGATCAATGGGTGATCATAAAAGCCTATAGTCTACTTAGAGGCGGATCTAGAACTTTTATAACATGGGTATACCATTAAAAAAAAAAAGATAGAAGAGGAAGTATTAAGCGGGATAAGTGATCCCTATCCTCTAGGTAAATAACTCAAGTTACTCAACATTCAATCAAGTACATTGTTTAGCCTCTTTGAAGCATGAGTGCCAGCAAATAATACTAGACCAATTCTAAAAAATATGTACATAAAATACTTAGTTTGACGGAAAGACCACGATTCACGTGCCCAATGTATTTGCCTATAAATCCGCCCGAGAGTCTAGTGTTGGTAATCTTCATTACACTTTGAAAGGGAGCCCGTCTAAGGTAGATCAAGTAACCGAGCTTAGGTTATAATTTGTGACAGCAAGAGCCTTCGATCGCAACCCCTATCCAAAGGCGGATGGAATCATATATATATATATATATATATATATATATATATATATATATATATATATATATATATATATATATATATATATATATATATATATATATATATTATTTATATACTATATTAAAGCAAAGAAGGGCAGCTGTAAGCACGTGATTTTTGCTTCACGGACAATCACTCCAAAAGAAATCAAAATAATAACAAATGGCCTCACTGTACAATTTTTCGATTTTTACGTGACATGTGCTGGTAGTCGTTTGTGGTTCTATCCATCTTTTATTTATTTAATCTTATCAAACAAAGTACAAAATATGTATGTCATGTATAATTAAACCATAATTCGGTCAGTAAAAGAAAATTCACAAAATATGCATCTTTTATTCTAAGGTGTGATTTAACCTATTTTTATATTTTTGATATGTGAGTGATAATTGTGTTAAGTGTTAAATTAATGGTTGTTTTAATTTCGTTTTTTATTTATTTTTAAAATTAGAAAACAAAAGAAAAGAATGAAGAAAATCCGTTTAGGCCAAGAAATGAAACCAAAAATAGGCCCAAACCAATTTTCGACCCAGTCCAAACCAGGCCTCAGGCAGACCCCCCCAAACGACGTCGTATGAAGGCGTTTGATCTGAGCCGTCCGTCCAGGCCAATCCAACGGCCCAAGACCCCTTTTAGCAACCCGTTTCCAAACCCGACCCAGTAACCGATTCAACCCAACCCCTCACTTAAACCAAACGACCCCGTCTCTATACTAAACGACCCCGTCCTGTCCCTCACCAGTGGATCCAGGCCGTTGAGATCATCTGATCTAACGGCCCAGATCTAATCCCCTACTCCGTATATAATCTCCCCATCACACCCCACGCCCCCAAACCAAACCCCACCTTTCACCTACTGTTCATCATCGTCCCAGACCCCCTCCTCTCAAACCCTAGCAGTTTTAGGTTTCCCCGCCGTAAAACCAGCCACCCGAACTCCGATGACCACCAAAATAACACCCATGATGCACCCAACCTCCCTGAACACGAATCCCTTAACCGTTCACCTCGAATCACCTCGGAGCTTCTCGAATCTTCAATCGAAGATTCGAGCAAAAACCCAGATCTACACCCCCTGGCCCCAAACTCACACCACAGTATCTCCTGACCTCCCTCACCCCCTGAATGACTTTGGTTTCGTTCGAATCTGACCAGAACTGAACGGATCCCAAAACAGACCACCAAGAACCCTAGAACTTAGATTTATGGGTATTTGTCCCAAACCGGCAAGGGAATCGGGGTCTAATAGACTTTAACCGAGGTGTTCTCAGTTGAGAACACTTCGATTAAGGTCCATTCGACCTCGAAATGATCGAATCCGAGTCCGAGTTTTGGCTCGGTCTTAATTTCATATCCCTGAGGTAGTTTACCCTGTTCTTTTGTCCTCTTAAATTCTATCTGTCTTTCATGTTCTGGTTTGTTTTGGTTTCTGACTTGTCTGTCCATGTGTGTAAGTTTTGAGTTAATGTTGAGCTTGTTTGTTGGTTTTATTGTTTGTTTGATGTATATTATAGTTTGTGTAGTCATCTAAATAAGTGTCGTCAACTGAATTCACTTGAAAGATTGAAAAATCAGGAGCCTACATTTCAGTATGATTACTGTGTCTGTTTCTTTTATTTTATGATGATACTTGTAGGTCTGATGTAGTAACACTTCGATCATAGTTTGCATCCTTAACTGCATTTTGGATCAATTGGTTTTGAGTTGGTCAGGTTTGGCTCCCAAAGTGGCCAACTCATACCATTTGATTGGAACCCCTGTGTGTTTAAGTTTGAATCATGGCCTGAACTTAGGCAGAGAGTTGGCTATTAGCTTTAGAAATCTAACAGATCAGCCTGAAAGCAGTATTGAGTTTAATTAGCTAGTAGTCAGGTATTGGTTAAAATCAGAAGGGTTTATATACTGAATATTAGGAGTTAGGGTAATACAGTAATATGCAAGGTTTAAGGGTAGTTTTGGCATTTAACAGAGTTTGGTCAGGCATTAACTTAAGAGCATGTCAAGTGGTAATTAAAGTATTATTAACCTAATGACAATGGGGAATATTAACATAAGAGCATGGGGATTAAATGAATACTTTAAACCCATAACTCTTGATTAGAGCAATAGGACAAAGCATGGGGGCTGATTAAGTTTACCAAGAAAAATGCCTTTAGGCATGGGAAGCTAAGGGGTATGGGCAGACTGCAATTTGCAGGATCCAGGCAGCTTGACTGTACTGGGTTATTAGCTTATAAATAAGCTGTCTCAAAATATAAAAAGGGGCTGGACATTTTTTAGTCTTCATAGAGGTTTTTAAGCTAAAAAAAAACTGAGAGAAAGAAACATAAAGAAAATTTCAGAATATTGTAACCCAACATTGTCTGAAAACTACATAAGAGTTTAAGTTGGTCAAGCTGTCTTTGCCAATTGTTGTTGGTTATTTGCCGAGCTGTTTGTGACTATTGGATTGTTGTGGCTATTGCATTGAACATTCTGGTTTTCTGGGCTGTTTTACTACTCTGTTTTCTGGGATTGTTTGCTTGTTGATCGATCACCTGTGGGTTTCTTCATTGATTGTTGGATATTGCTGTTGGTTGTTGTTGTTGTGTTGTTGCTGTTTGGTTGCCTGCTGCTGATACTTTTCTTCTTCTCCTTCTTATTGTCCAAACATCCAGGTACACGACTAATACACTGTCAATGTAACTCGAAAGTTGAGCATGAATACAAAAGAGAAGATTTGAAGATGTTTATTTCCACATATAGTTTGTTATATCGAATATCATGTAATGTGTAATGGTTGACATTCTTGCCTGGATACTGGAATTAGCCCTCTTACATAGTGAATGTAAATGTAGGGTAATTTAATATCATATTGTGTGTATAGTTTGACAGACAATAGGATTGACAGTGTAGTAGGCTACATCTTAGAAATTAGCTATGTTTGTGATTAGCATGCCCTTTAATGCATGTCAAGTATACAACTATTCATTGTTAGTTAATTTCCTTCCCTTTTGATAAACTGCCTCGTATGACTGATAAACCACACCCTTAGAACAAAGAACACAAGTTCACGGTCTCAACCTCACGAAGGTCGAGCCCAAGTCAAAATAGACTAAGCAGGCTCATCGGAAAAACAGCGGCCCAGGCCGGGCCGATCCCGCACTAGCTGGGTTTGGGCCCATAAGATTCGATCAGTCGCCTGTGGGCGTGGCCATGTTTCTGATTTTGTAAAAAGCATTCGTAATCCCGCTATAATAACCTGCAAGCATGTAATTAATTAGGGCTATTCCTGCTTTCAATTAGTAAAAAAAAACGCGACAAGAAACGTAGCTATTATAGGATATCCTTTTAAAATAAAGACGAGATGAGCCTCGACGAATAAAAACGCACAAGCTGCGGGGCCCTCGTTAAATGTATATATCGAAGCACTCAGTTTCCCGGGCGGGCCGTTTAGCAAATCTCACGGCCTTCCCAGAATAATAACACGATAGTCTCTTTAGGCGCGTATTTAATAATGGTATCTCCTTAAACTCGGGTGCACATTTATGTGACCCAAATCCAAATCTCAACGGAATCGAAATGTGTCTCTAATCACGGGTATATTGATTATGGCGTGGTCCGAGATGCATTTCCATGACGTTGCAAATTCTTTTAATAATAAATGAGACGAGCCTCGACAAACAAATGTACAAGCTGCGGGGCCCTCTAAATATATATATTGAAATACTTAGAATTCGGGACAGGTCGTCTAGCGAATTTTACGGCCTTCTCCAAATAACAAATACGCTAGTTGCTTTAGGCACGCTTTTAATAATCTATTTTCCCTAACTCGGGTGCACATTTATGTGACCTAAATCCAAATCTCAACCGAGTCGAGATATGTCAATAACCACGGGTGCATTGATGTAACGTGGTTCGAGATATGTTTTCACAACGTTGCAAGTCCTATAAAAATAATAATAATAATGATAAAAGCGGTTATAAGTTAAAATTTGCACATAAGTTCATGTTCGTATAAAATCAGATAATCAAGCCGAATATGACAGTTGAGCGACCGTGCTAGAACCACGGAACTCGGGAATGCCTAACACCTTCTCCCGGGTTAACAGAATTCCTTATCCGAATTTCTGGTACGCAGACTGTAATATGGAGTCATTCTTTTCCTCGATTCGGGATAAAAATTGGTGACTTGGGACACCCTAAATCTCCCAAGTGGCGACTCTGAAACAAATTAACAAATCCCGTTTCGATTGTCCTTTAATTAGAAAAAACTCCCTTGTACCCTCGCGGGTATGAAAAAGGAGGTGTGACAATATCGTTCGTCTTTTTTACCCTTTAAAAATTGATTTCACACTAGACAAAATAGTCATTTGGTTATTTTTCTTATGGTTAAAAACAAACATTTAATTATTTCCCTAATATAGGACTTCTATCCATTCCTTCTCCTAATGTTTAGGAACGGACATTTAATGCCCTACTTATGTATCTTTGTGATAAAACAATAAAAGTAGAAGAACAATATTGCAGAGAAAGAAAGAGGGGAAATTCTTATTGAATTTTGGGATGATTTACAATGGGGTAAGACCCCTCTATTTATAGGGGAAAATGACTTAGCCACAAAGTAAAACTCTCTACAAGATAGACATTCACTCTAAATAAAATTCTATTCATAACACTCCTCCTTGAATGTCTACTCGATAAGTAATGTGCCTCGTTAAAACCTTAACTAAAATAAAATCCAATGGGAAAAAAATTCTAGAAAAGGAAAAGGAGTACACATATCTAACTATACGACTTTTGGTTGCCTCGTTAAAAATATTGCAAGGAAAACCCAGTGGGACAAAACCTTGTAAGGGAAAAAGAGTGCAACGCGCATTAAAGTCCCCCTGATGAGGGCATCATTTCACATCCTTGAGCCTTCGCATCCCAATCTTGTGTATTAGCTTCTTGAAGGTTGACGTCGATAGAGACTTGGTGAACAAATTAGTCATATTATCACTTGAACGAATCTGTTGCACATTGATATCACTATTCTTTTGGAGATCATGTGTGAAAAATAACTTTGGTGAAATGTGCTTTGTCCTATCTACTTTTATGAATCCTCCCTTCAATTGAGCTATGCATGCTGCATTGTCTTCATACAAAATCGTGGGTAACTTGTCACATTTCAAACCACATTTGTCTCAAATAAGATGTATTATAGACCTCAACCACACACACTCTCGACTTGCTTCATGAATAATAATTATCTCGGCATGATTAGATGAAGTAGCCATAATTGATTGCTTAGTCGATCGCCAAGATATGGCAGTGCCTCCACAGGTAAACACATAACCTGTTTGAGATCGAGCCTTGTGTGGGTCAGATAAATACTTAGCATCAGCATAACCAACCAGATCGGTACTGCAATTGTTGCCATAAAATAAGCCCATATCGGTAGTCCCTTTTAGATACCGCAATATGTGTTTGATTCCATTCCAATGTCTCCTTGTAGGAGCAGAGCTATATCTTGCTAAGACATTAACTGAAAAAGTTATGTCAGGCCTTGTAGTATTAGCAAGATACATTAGTGCACCAATTGCACTAAGATATGGTACTTCAGGACCAAGTAGCTCTTCATTCTCTTTTTGAGGTCGGAATGGATCCTTATTCATATCAAGTGATCGAACAACCATCGGAGTACTTAATGGATGTGCTCCATCCATGTAAAACCGTTTCAATACCTTTCTATGTAGGCAGATTGATGAACAAAAATTCCGTTTGTCAAATGTTCGATTTGCAAACCAAGACATAATTTTGTCTTTCCGAGATCTTTCATCTCTAATTCCTTCTTTAAATAATCAATTGCCTTTTGGAGTTCTATAGGAGTTCCAATAAGGTTTATGTCATCAACATATACGGCAAGTACAACAAATTCCGATGTTGTTTTCTTTATAAAAACACATGGGCAAATGACACCATTTATATAGCCTTCTTTTAATAAATACTCACTAAGACGATTATACCACATTCGTCCTGATTACTTTAGACCATACAAAGATCTTTGCAATTTGATTGAAAATATTTCCCGGGACTTTGAATTATGTGCGTTTGGCATTTTAAATCCATCGGGAATTTTCATGTATATCTCATTATCAAGTGAGCCATAAAGGTAGGCGGTAACCACATCCATTAAATGCATGTCAAGCTTTTCATGGACAACAAAACTAATGAGATAACGAAATGTTATAGCATCCATAACGGGTGAATATGTCTCTTCATAATCGACATCGGGCCTTTGTGAAAATCCTTGTGCAACAAGGCGTGCCTTATATCTTTGTACCTCGTTTTTCTCATTTCTCTTGCGTACAAAGACCCATTTATAGCCAACAGGCTTAACACCATTAGGTGTTTGGACTACAGGCCCAAAAACTTCACGTTTTGCAAGTGAATTCAATTCTGATTGGATTGCTTCTTGCCATTTTAGCCAATCAAATCTTTGTCGACATTCTCCAACAGATTGAGGTTCAAGATCCTCACTTTCTTGCATAATGCTAGATGCAACATTATATGCAAAGACATAATCCACCACTATATCCACTCGATTCAAATTTATCTCAATATCGATTGGATTTTGTCACACCTCCTTTTTCCGCCCCCGCGAGGGGCGTAGGAGTTTTTTCCAATTAAAGGACAATCGAAACGGGATTTATTTATTTATTTTAGAGTCGCCACTTGGGAGATTTAGGGTGTCCCAGGTCACCAATTTAATCCCGAATCGAGAAAAAGAATGACTCTATTTAACAGTCTGCGCACCAGAAATCCGGATAAGGAATTCTGTTAACCCAGGAGAAGGTGTTAGGCATTCCCGAGTTCCGTGGTTCTAGCACGGTCGCTCAACTGTTAAATTCGGCTTGATTATCTGATTTTATACAAATATGAACTTATGTGCAAATTTTATCTTTTTACCGCTTTCATAATAATTATTATTATTATTACAAGGAATTGCAACGTTGTGAAAATATATCTCAAACCGCATCACAATCAATGTACTCGTGGTCGTTGACACACTTTGACTCTGTTGAGATTTGGATTTGGGTCACATAAATGTGCACCCGAATTTAAGAAAATTAAATTATTAAAGGCGCGCCTAAAGTGACTAGCGTATCATTCACTTTGGGTAGGGCCGTGGAATTTTGCTAAACGGTCCATCCCGAAGTCTAAGCAATTTTAAAGCAAATGTTTACTGAGGGCCCCACAATTTTGTATTTTTATTTGGCGAGGCTCATCTCATTCTTATTTTTTAAAAGGAATTTACAACGTCATGGACACGCATCTCGAACCACGTCACAATCAATGTACCCGTGATTAGAGACACATTTCAATTCCGCTGATATTTGGATTTGGGTCACATAAATGTGCACCCAAGTTTAGGAAAGTAATTTAATTAAATCGCGTCTAAAGAGGCTAACGCGTTATTATCTTTGGGGAAGGCAGTGAAATTCACTAAACAGTCCATCCCAAATTCTAAGTATTTATTATGACCAATTGTTGAGGGCCCCGCAATTTGTATTTTTATTTGGCGAGGCTTGTCTCATTATTTCTTTTTTAAGGATAATCTTAGAATGACTACATTTTCTATTTTTCGTTTTCTTTAAAATAAATGAAGAAAAAGGTCCTACTTTTATTTACATTCTTTCGAGTTATTACAGTTAAGTTTCGAAAGTGAGTTGTTTAAAGAGTTTACATGGGCAGCGCATAGAATATTCTACATACAGACAGAAAAGAAAGAGAAGACTACATTAAATTACAACTTCAAATCTTTCTCATTTTTGCATTCATGCTTCGAGTGACTTACAAGATGAACCAGTGTATCAGTTTGTGTACCTGGTATTTGGAAAGCAAGGAAAGAAGATGAAGATCAGCAGAAGCAGCAGTAGTGTAAATACACAGCAACAACAGCAACCCAACAGCAGCAATTCGAATCAGATTCGAAGCCCAGAAAACTTTGAAGAAAACCGAACAACTCAATAGAACAAACCCAAAAGTATGTCAACAAACTAAACAGCAACAACCCACGCGTGTATTAAACTTGCAAACTAAAACACGTTTCTCACTTTGTTTTTTTTTTGTTTTCTCTTTTTAAACTCTCCAACACTCTCTTCGGATTTTCAGAATGTCTTCCTCTCTTTCTAAGTAAGACTTTTTTAGTTCAAGTCTTTTCTCTCCTCTCAAGTCTTTTCGTTTGTCAAAAGTCCGTCAAACTCCTAAGTGTAAAAGTCTCCCTCTATAATGTGTCAAATGACCCTATATATAACAAGACTCTTGTCTTGAATCCCCAACCTGAAATATTCCCCTCAAAGCATGCTTTGTTTCCCACTTTCTTAAACAAATAAATTATTCCCCACTATTTTGTGTCTTGTCCCCCATTATATTAAATAATTGTATCAACCCCACCCCATTACATCTTGTCCCCCATGCCTAACATAAACAATTACAATATTCCCCTCCACTACATTATGTCTTGTCCCCCATTATATTAAACAGTTATATCACCCACACCCCATTACCTTTTGTTCCTCATGCTTAACATAAAGAATTATTCAAAATGTTCAATTACCAACCTACCCCTCCGACCTTATTGCAATTACCATTTTACCCCCATCAGCTATAACCAATCAATTAATCAAACTCAACCAAAATATAGCCAATAAGACCAATTTCTTAAACATACTCAACAACAAACCGTATGAACACAGATGAATCATTCAACTTCAAATTAATGGAAATAAATTAACCATATTGGGAACCAATCCTGATTAACTTAGACCAAAAATGGATGAGCAAGGAAACAACAATATTAACAACACAATACATGATTAAAACTAAATCAACAAATCAAAAACCAAAACAAACTCAAATTAAATTACTGGATGAACTTCAAATAAAGAATAAACATGCATTAAATCCCTATTAAATAACAAACATGACGGATTCAAATGATTAAACCAACATATTTCTCTATTACAACTAAATTCTTTTAGAAAAATTAAAACAAAACCGAAGAAGAAACAATTATGAAATTAAACTTGAATCTAACAACATTAACAATTTCTGAAAAATACATAAAACACATGAAACAAATTGAAGAAATAATTAATTAAACTTCAATTTGAAACTAACAACATTAAACTAACAATTTCACATGAACAAACTGAAAAATTAACAAAACAATGAACACGAACAAAACAAAAACCAAACATTTACCGATTTTAGATTCGAGAATATCAAAACGAAATACGGACAAAAATAAAACTCAAAATCCACTAACCGGATCGAAACGACGAACAACGACTGACCAACGACGAACTCGAACTAGGTATGGGGCTGTTTTGACGCAGTGAGCAGTAGCAGCTGGTCGCTTGGATAGAGACAAGTGAAACAAAACCCCACGTCCATGGCTGGAGCTCGGGAACTCGACCACTCAACTTGAGCTCAGACGAAACGAAGAAGATGAAGCAGACGACGCAGCAGTAGAGGTTTGTTTTAGACTCAGCTACTCGACGTGCACAGTAGGGTCGTTTGGTTGGGAGCAGCTGCTCGTCATGGCTGAATCTTAGTAGAAGCAGCAGAAACAGTCGAGGCAGCTGGAATGGAGAAGAAATAGCAGCAGCACAGACTGAAGAAGCAGACGACGCAGCAGTGGCAGCCATGGATGTCGAGCAAGCTTCGAGCTTGACGAAGGAGATGAAGCAATAGCAATGATGGTGTTATGGTGGAGCTGGGGGCAGCATGGTCGTCGAGCAGCAGGTGAAGCTGAAGACACGGCGACCAACAGCCATGCGAGCTCATGCTCGAGCTCGACGAGGCAACTGAAGATGAAGCAGCGACGATGGGGTTGAGAAGAAGACGCAACAACAATGGTCGTTTGGAGCTCGTTCGACGATGGTGTTGGAGCTTGTTCTGGGCGTGAGGAGGTGGAAAGGCTGCCATGGATGCTTGGGGTGTTTGGGATTTTGGAGAAGAAGAAAAGAGGGTGGGGGGCGGATAGTTTAGTTTAGGTTTTAGGGTTTTTTGAGTTTTTTTGTTTTGTTTTGTTTTGGGAAAAATGAAAAATGAAGGGGGGTTGGGTATTGGGGTTATGGGGCGGACCGGGTCGACCCGTGTGGAGATGGACCGGGTCATGGGGAAGGTTGGGCAATTATTTGGGCCTGTGGTTTGAAATTGAAGAAGAGGCCCAATTCCGATTTTCTTTATACTTTTGCTCTCTTTTCTTCTTTTATTTTTCTAAAACTAAATTCTAAAAATACTTAAATTATTATTAAGAACTAAATTAAGTTATAAAAACGCAAATTAACTCCCAATAACAATTAACGCACAATTAAGTAATAATTAAGCATAAAATTGTACAATTGGACATTAAATGCTAAAAATGCAAAAGATGCCTATTTTGTAATTTTCAATTTTTGTAAAACAAACTTAATTACTAACAATTGTGGAATTAAATCCTACATGCAAAATGCGACATATTTTTGTATTTTTTATTAATTTAACAAATAAACATGCACAGACAAATACAAATAGTTATCCAAAAATGTCACAAAAATTCTCAAAATTGCACACCAAGGAAAATCATTTTATTTTGAATTTTTTGGGAGTAATTCTCATATAGGGAAAAAATCACGTGCTTACAGATTTTTTGATAGTTCCTTATTTTCTTGAGTCTCGGGCTCAGTGGGTTCCTTACGAATCTCAGAATTTATTAAATCGTGGATTTCTTCGTAAGATTCTTTCGTAGTGTCATTTTGATCATTTGTTTTCCTTTTTCTAGGATTTTGATCCTTAGAAACTAATGGTTTACCACGTTTTAGGCGTGCTTTTGACTCATTAGCTATGACATTAGAAGATTGTCCAACAGGGACATCAATACGGATTGGAACATTCTCTGCAGGGATATGTGATTTTGTTATCCTTTTGAAATCCGTTAATGCATCTGGCATTTGATTTGCTATTCTTTGCAAATGGATAATCTTTTGCACCTCTTTTTCACAAATAGAGGCACGTGGATCAAGATGAGATAATGATGGATTTTTCCACAAAATTTCCCGTTTGATTTCACCAACTTCTCCCCCTAATTTTGGGAAAAGTGTGTCATCGAATCGATAGTCTGCAAATCGAGCAGTGAATAAATCCCCCGTTAATGTTTCAAGATAGCGAATAATGGAGGGCGATTCAAACCCAACGTATATTTCTAACCTTCTTTGTGGACCCATTTTGGTGCGATATGGCGGTGCTACAGGCACATATACTGCGCATCCAAAAATTCTTAAATGAGATATATTAGGTTCATGACCCAAAACTAATTGCAACGGGGAATATTTATGATAATTTGTCGGTCTGAGACGAACTAGCATTGTTGTATGCAAAATGGCGTGACCCCAAACAGAAGTGGGCAACCTCGTTTTCATGAGTAACGGTCTTGCTATCAATTGCATACGTTTAATTAAAGACTCTGCAAGACCATTTTGAGTGTGAACATGAGCTACAGGATGTTCCACTTTTATCCCAATTGATAAGAAATATCGTTAAATGCTTGGGATGAAAACTCAACAGCATTATCAAGTCTAATAGACTTAATTGGATTATCGAGAAATTGTGCCCGTAATCGAATTATTTGTGTCATTAATTTTGCAAACGCGAGGTTGCGAGATGACAATAGGCACACATGAGACCATCTAGAAGATGCATCTATTAAGATCATAAAATATTTAAACGACCCACTAGGTGGGTGAATAGGTCCACAAATGTCCCCTTGTATACGTTCCAAAAACGCAGGGGACTCAATTCCAACCTTTGTGGTGATGGTCTAATAATTAACTTGCCTTGATAACAAGAAGTGCAAGAAAATTTATTATTTAAAAGAATCTTTAAATTCTTTAATGAATGCCCATTTGAGTTTTCTATAATTCATCTCATCATAATTGATCCAGGGTGTCCCAATCGATCATGTCATAGTACAAAAGTATTGGAATCAGTAACCTTTTGATTTACGGTAGAATGTATATCAATTGCACTAATTCTTGTCCAATACAGACCACAAGATAAAGATTGGAACTTCTCAATAACCCACTTTTGGCCAGAGACATTCTTGGTAATGATGAGATATTCAAGATTATTCTCATCTATTGTCTCAATATGATATCCATTTCGACGAATATCTTTAAAACTCAACAAGTTCCTCTTGAATTTGGAGGAGAACATTGCATTCTCTATGATAAGTATTGTTCCTTTAGGCAGAGTTATAGTAGCTCTTCCAGAGCCTTCAATTAATTTACTACTACCAGAAATTGTAGTAACATCTGCCTTACACATATTTAAATGAGAGAAATATTTCTTCTCTTTGAATATTGTATGTGTCGTACATGAATCAATTAAACAAATATTTTTACACTTGAACTTTGATCCAAGTTTGTTTTGTGAGATATCCATATTTGCTTCCCATTGTTTGACATACAAAAAAAAATATACGATAAACATTAGTACGAATAACAACACGTTTTTTTCTTTATTTGTTGGTACAAAACTAGTAACTTGAAGTATCATTATCAAGTGAGCCACTCAATTGATTGTATAAAACAAATATTAGAACTATATTTGATCAAAACAAACTAACACATTTCAAAAATTAAATAATACTAACTGATACTAATGACTACTACTCATGTAAAGAACTATAATTACATGGTTTTTATTCATTAACTACTACGAACAGGTACAAATAAAAATTGAACTACTCAATCATTTTTAACCACAGATCCATCACCGATCAAGTGGTTTATTTTTCCATCAGGGCGCTCAAAGAAGTCTGCCACATCCAAGTGGGTGATGTCAAAATCATTGTCAGAGACAAAATTGGCTTCAGGGCCTTTATTCTTTAGAGATGCTTGATAAAGCTCAACCAAATGTCTTGGTATACGACAAATATTTGCCCAATACCCTTTTCCACCGCAACGATAGCATTCAGTTTCTGAACCATTTGCTTTTGGTTTCTCATCTTTTCCTTTCCACTTTTGGTGGTTATTTTTCTTTGGGAGGTGATTAACACCAGGAAAATTTCTTCCTTGTCCACGGCCACGACCATGACCACGACCACGACCACGACCACGACCACGAATAGGGCCGCGGCCTTTTCCACGCTTAGCATAATGGGAATACACCTCATCCATTTCAGGCAATGGTGTAGACCCAGTGGGTCGATTTTCGTAATTTCTCATGAGCAAGTCATTGTTTCGCTCAGCCACAAGGAGAAGAGAAACCAACTCAGAGTACTTCTTGAAACCTTTCTCTCTATACTGCTGTTGCAAAACCATATTGGAGGCATGAAACGTTGTAAACGTTTTTTCAGGCATATCATAATCAGTGATAGTATCTCCACAGAGTTTCAATTTAGAAGTAATTCTGAACATCACAGAATTATATTTAGAAACAGACTTAAAGTCTTGGAGCCTCAGATGAGCCCAATCATATCGTGCTTATGGAAGAGTGACCAACTTTAAGTTGTCATATCTTTCCTTTAAGCCATTCCACAAAACAAGTGGATCTTTGACTGTGAGATATTCTATTTTCAACCCTTCATCAAGGTGATGACGCAAGAAAATCAAGGCCTTAGCACAGTCTTGGGTGGATGCTTTAGTTTTGTCTTTAATGGCGTCTCCAAGACCCATTGCATCTAAATGGATTTCAGCATCCAACACCCATGTCATATAGTTCTTGCCCGAAATTTCAAGGGCAACGAACTTTCTTTTCATAATATCAGTCATAATTAAAAGAGGAGAAAAGTTGTACCTTAATCTTCTTGAGATGGTAGAGTCTCGTGCTGATAACGTGTGATAAAATAATAAAAGTAGAAGAACAATATTGCAGAGAAAGAAAGAGAGGAAATTCTTATTGAATTTTGGGATTATTTACAATAGGGTAAGACCCCTCTATTTATAGGGAAAAATGACTTAGCCACAAAGTAAAACTCTCTACAAGATAGACATTCACTCTAAATAGAATTCTATTCATAGCAATCTTTGAGTTTTTCACGTTAAGTTTATATGTTTCAATATTGATTATTAATAATAAAGGAATTTAGATGAAAGAAAATGAATTTCTCTTTAATCAGATAGAGATTAAAAAAGAAATTGGTTTAGATTTACTTTTCTGTTGCTGCACTTCTCCCTATTCTTTTGGACAATTACGCTAAGTACGTAGATTTCTAATACTTTTTTTCTTAATTTTCTTACACATCTAGCTTTTGTTTTACAAAAATATATACACACTTATTTAATACTTTGGATAATATTTTAGAATTTGAAATCAGCTTTAAATTTATCACTTTAAATTTCAGCTTTTGTATTTTATAAATTAACACCGCCAATCACCTTGTATTTCTTTTAGGTTTGGGAGTTCTTTTTTGTTGTTAATAAATTTTTTACAAATTAATTCTATGTAAATTTATATTAGAAAAGTTTTAAACACTTTGTACTTCTTTTAGGTTTCGGAGCCTTTTTTGTATTAATAATGTAAAAGTTTCGAACAAATTTTTGCACTCTCATAACATGAGTAAAATGTGGGAAAAGGATTTTCAATTGTTGTAAATTATCATACACAAATTTTGTTATAACTAATATATAAGTGCTCGTGTAAAGTTGAACGACTCTTTTACATTTCAATCAAATGATACTACTATCGATACTTTTTTACAATGAAGCAAGTACTAGAACAAACTGAAGGAAGAATTACTAGAGTGTATCAAAACTCTAAACATCATTAACACAATTTTCACTTTAGAACTTGTAATATTTTGTTCATAATACATCCCCCGAATAATATATATGTTATTTTTAAAAGTGTGTTCTCATTAATATAAATGACACGTGCAACGTGCGTACACTAAAACTAGTACTATATTAAAAGCATAAAAGTCATTAGCGAAATGTCGTTCGCCTTTTTTATCCTTTAAAAATAAAGTTTATATTGGATAAAATAGTCATTTAATTATTCTCCTAATATTTAGGACTTCAGTAATAAATTTTCCTTATGTATAAACTCATGATATTTAGATATCCAACTTAAACTCAAATAAAATCTTACCAATATATAATTTGTAGATATGTGATTTTTGACCCTCTCCAAGATTTTATATTTTTTAGTATTTAAATACTTAGTTTAGGTCTAATATAGTTATTTCAACTAATTTTGACTCTTTTACTTTATTTTATTACAAGAAAAATAAAAATTACAAAAAAATATTTTAGTTTATGTATCTTTCATAATTTTTTTTTAAAAAAATATACGAAAATAGTACCTTATTTTTATCTTTATGTAATTTTGAAAATACAATATATATATATATATATATATATATATATATATATATATATATATATATATATATATATATATATATATATATATATATAATTGTTCATGTTTTAATATAGTTTAGTTTAATTAATTAGGATTAACTTTTGCATTGTGTAGTATTTTTATCTTATTTTAAAAGAAGTCAATTAAGGTGTTGGATCCACAATTTTAGGAGCTTTAGAGCCCAATATTTGACCCAATTCGGATCTAGCCCATAGTCCTAGGCTCAATACCTACTAACCTAACCCTAAAATTCTAATAAACTAGACACCCTAAGATTAAGAGCCCGTTTGGCTTAGCTGAATTTAAGCAGCTTTTAAGCACCAAGTGCTTAAAAGCAAAAGTGCTTTAGCTGGTTTTATAAACAAGCAGTTACGTGTTTGGATAGAGGTGCTGGAGCTGAAAATAAGTTGTTGATGTGTTTGGTAAAAAGTGCTTGTAAGCACATTTTTCTGTTAAAATGACTTTAATATCCTCAAATCTGTTAACATTATAGAAGAATTTATTAATACATTTTTTTAACTTGATCCGTTACAAAATAATTTAAGTTTAAACTGATTATATATGATAATAATAAATTATTTAAAGTGGTTGAATTAGAAAAATATCTAAATATAAAAATTGAGATTTTTGATACATTTTTTTACTTTTTACATATCTAATCTAAACAATATTTCATAGAGCATGCAAGATTGATTATTAGAGGCGTCAATTGAATACTGATGAGAATGACAATCAAGACTACAATGTATGTTCTCACGCCCAAGCACTAAAGTTCACGCCCCTTCATTTTTTTACGCCTCTTTATTCCTATCTCAAGTAAAATAGCACTTAAAGTGGATTGATTTAATGAAAATGTTGCTCAAGAATAAATAGCTAAAATATTTTGAAAACAAATAAAATCAAAAAAGAAATATAAAGATTCTAACAGATGTGCGACAAGGAAGAAAGGGAAAAAGCTTCGCATAATAATCTAGAAGCACCAAATTAGCAATAGCAGAAATAAAAAATGAAGGATGATAGCATAGAAATGGAGATGTAGGAACGAATGCAGATATGGGAGAAGAGGTGGAGAAGACGCAGAACAAATAAGAAACCAATAGAAATTAGGGCTTTGTGCTGAAGGGGTACTTTTGAGATTATAAAATATTTTAAGGGATAATATTGTAAAATGCTTGGTCAAAGGCAAATAAGCTTTAAGCTAAAAAGCAATAAGTTGGGATTACCTAACTTATCACTTTTGGCTTGTTTTGGACCTTTTGGCTTAAAAGCACTTAAACTTTAAGCAGATTTTAAGTTTGTCAAACACCTCAATAAACTAAAAAAATGACTTAAAAGCTGGTTTGACCAGCTTAAAAGCCCATCCAAACAAGCTCTAAAAGACCTTCAACCGTTTTCTATCAAAAAAAGACCCTTAAGGCATAAAAAAGACTATGAGCGAAAATACAAGGGGGGAGGGCCTACAAAACTAAAAGGAGCTAACGCAGGAAGAGACTCTGCCGTCTTCAGAAAATCAGGAAGCTTCCCCGTCTTCTTCTCCAGAAAACCAACAACCTTCAGCCCAACACCACGTCATACGCCGCCAGCCCCATTCCCATCGCCGCTGCTTCTCCATCCCAAAAATTCCAGCAACCTCCCCTTAACCTCCAAGCCTGAACCGCTCAAACAGCCATAAATCCAACTCTCTAGTTAAAAAAAAATGGACTTCGCCTGGGGAATAGAGTTTTGGTAGTATTTGAATTCGAGCTCTCGTATGTCGTTCGAGGTTGAAGGGTCGCGATTAGTGTCCCTGATTTCATAGCTTGTTTTTTTTCGATCAAATTTCATCGCTGAATTGAGCACACAGTCAGGCCGAGCGTGTCTTTGTACTTACTAATCTTACTTGTTATTTTTTTAAAAAGAGCACATCTCAGGTTCATTTCTTGACTTCCTTCTCTCTTATTTTGGAAACCTTATATGCTTGTGAGTTTTTAATTGCACTGAGTATATTAATTGATGTGTTTGAGTCTTGGCCTGACTCTATATTGTATATGCTTCTTGTGTTATGCGTGCTTTAAACCAAATGTTCTTGGTCGGAAATTACAGTAATTGGCGTGTCTTCTTTGCTCGATTGGTTCTGTTTGTTATTGACTTCTTCCCTTAATGTAGTCCAATTAATTTGAACTGCAAATCAAAAGTGTGACATTGTATTTGGATTTAAAAAAACAGAGTTAAAGTTTCATATTCATTGTCCTACTTTATTACTCTAATTAAGTATTTGGCAGAAGTAAATAATTTCAAATGTTGGTTTTTGATTCATTTGGTTGGTTGGTTGGAGATTTTTGGTTTGAAATCAATTCATGGAAGTGTAATTGGAAGACAAGGATAACTATTTTAAGTGGCTCCTGTTACGATTTGATTCACTCTTCGCTTTCTTATATTTGGACTGCTGAAACTTTTATCTTTTTTATATTCTTAATGAAACACATGAATTTAGGTGTCATAATTGTTTGGTTTAATTTGCTGCAAATGGGACATGGGGTTGGGATTCGGTAAACTTAAAAGAACTTGAATATTAGATAAACATGGATCAATAAAGTTCATATATGGCTTGGGTTTGGATATAAAGCATTACATTTTATTTTTACTGTCGCATTATTTTTATTTGTTACTTCATTTTGCTTTGTAGTGCTTAAACCCATTAGGAGCATGCTTTAGGCCGACCACACTCGGATAGGCAAGCCTTAGGATTTTGTTAGTTTAGAGGCAAGAGGTCGTTCCCTTAGTTAAATTTATCTGGGGAATACCCCGAGGGATTTGTATATATTTTATTTCAGGGGTATGCCCCGACGTGAATGTAATTGGAGGCCGTGGCAAATATCGTAGAAGAAATAGCGTAGGATAATTTAGAACATTAGTTTTTCTTCTTTTAATTTTCTATCGTTTAGGTGAGGACGACCTCGAGCCTCTTTTGTGTTTATTTTCCTTTTCAGTGATTTTACCTCAACTTGAATATTTTAAAAGCTGACTAGATCAAGTATGCAACCGTACTAGTTACGGGACTTGAGGAGTGCCTAACACCTTCTCCCCGAGTCAAATGAACCCCCTTACCCAAATTTCTGGTGCGGACTTAGTTTTGGAGTCCAAAGTGTTTTAAAGGAAGAATCATTTAAAAAAAACAGTGACCTGACACACCGAAATCAATGTCAGGTGGCGACTCTGAGTTAATCCTTTTGAACATACAATTTTGTTACTTCAATAATTGAAAACTCTTTTGAGCTTCAAAAATGTTCTTTATTAATTTAAGAGGGTTAGTGAGGGTTAAAAAAGGGGTGTGACATTTTTGGCGACTCTACTACGAATTTGCAGATTCGAGGTGATACTTGATCTTGTTGGCTTTTAGGATATTCGGTTGAGGTGTTTGTTTTCTTTATTTGCTTTGTTTGTTTGTTTTTTGTATTGTTTCTTTGTTTTGGTGGTTATTTGTTTATCGCTTTTCTTAATGTGTTACTGCTTTATAAACTGTCATCATTAGCATAACCATGGGTCTTCTTTCTGCAACAAGTCTCGGAGTACGCGTCGCGTGCACAAACTCTTTGTTGAGTCACCCTTAATTTAGGAGGGGGCCGTCGGACGTGGAGTGGGTGGAAAGCTTGAGCAGCCACCATCGACCATACGCTCCCCCGAATTGCCTTGTTAGTGAACCACAAACTTAGGTCAGCCTTTAGGTCATTCTTATTTGCATCATGTTATTTAAACCTAGCGGGGCTCGATCCCAGGCACCGTGTCCCTTTGTAGGAAGCCTATCCAAATTTTGTCAAAAACGGGCCAGTGGCCCAAAATGACATTTAATCATCCTATGTGCTAAATGTTGCATCTTTGAGGGTAAAAAGGACATTTGGCGGACCAATGTTCGGGAAAGAAGGGTGAAAAATGAAGCAAGTAGGGCTCAATTATATTTTTCTTTCACAATTTTTTCAGGAAAAAAAATCAAAAAAAATGAAAATGAAAAATCCAAAAAGATTTTATACTTTTCCATCATTTTCCAAAAATCAAAAAAATGGAAAAAAGAAAATCCAAAAAGATTCTATACTTTTCCATCATTTTTCAAAAATCAAAATCAAAAAAGAAAAAAAAATCCGAAATGATTTTATATTTTCCATCATTTTTTTAAAAAAGACATAAATATAGTTTTTTCAAATTAGATGCATTTTTTAATTCTATCCCATATCTAATCTTCCCGAACTACGCATACCTGATTCTCGTCTTTTAGGGCGGGATACGTAGGCAGCCCACATAGTGTCCGGTCTTCCTAGTGAGTCTTAGGTTCTTGGCTTTGCGTGGTCTTAGCCAAATCTTGCATGTATAGCCACTTTTGGCCATATCGGCCATTCTTGCAAAATGGGGTCATTTTCGCAAAAGTGGTTCAACTACCAATGTCTTAGAATTTTGAGTCCACAACTAGGTGTCATATTACTTTAAGGTCCTTCCTTTTTGATTTTGCATCTATAACCACTTTTGGCCATATCAGTCGTTTTTGCAAAATGGGTCATTTTTGCAAATTAATTTTGGGCCATGATTATTGGGAGTTTGAATCCATATAAGTCTGAGAGAATATCATTTATAGCCCATCGGCCCAAACATATATCACCTGGTAGCTCTAAAATTGCAATATCATTTTATAGCCCAAAAGCAATTCTAGTGGCTAGCCCAAAAGTAATTACGGCTCAATCTGCTATACCTATCCCTATCCTTGCCCTGTTCTCTTCTATCATCTCGATCGGTTGCCTCTCTCTGTAATTAGTCATTGATTTTTCTATATACTGTAAGAACCCAAACAACATCCCTTTTTTGTCAATTTTATTAAGGGGTTGTTTAGTAGATTAAATAAGAATAGCATAGTAACAACACTTTCACTTTTTTTTTTCTTTTTCTTTCTTTATTGCTTTCGCCGGAGCATTCGATGTTTGCTGGTGGAGCTGGTGAAAGAGGCGATGATGATTTTGTCATTCCCTTCTGAGCTTATTAATCAATTGGGGAATTTTGAGATAACCTCACCCTTATCTTGGCGGGGCATGCTCCCAGTGGGTTTTTGCAGCCATGGTGTCGTTGGATTCTTTTTTTTTTGTCTGTGGTTAAACACAAATCTGAGCCTCAATTTCTTGTTACTCTCTCTGTTTCATTTATGTACAATGAGGCTATGATAATTTTTGTTTTTCTCTTCTGTGGAAGATGAATCAAACATATTTTATGTATTGAAGTATGTTTCTGAAAGTGATAATTGGAAACAAAATACATACTAAACAGACTATCACTATTCAAAAAATATAAAAATAGACTATAATTATACAAAATATATACTAAATAGACTGTCACTATACAAAATACACTGTCATTATACAAAACTATACAAAATATATACAAAATAGACTGTCACTATACAAAATAGATTGTCACTATACAAAATATATACAAAATAGACTGTCACTATACAAAATATACAAAATAGACTGTTACTATACAAAAATATACAAAATAAACTGTCACTATACAAAAATAGACTGTTACTATACAAAAAATATACAAAATAGACGGTCACTATGCAAACAATATACAAAATAGACTGTTATTATACAAAACATATACAAAATAAACATTTCGTATATGACCTGCATTACATATTTCATTCAATTCTTAGCTAATACTTATCAGATTCAGAAGTACAAAATACAATTTAAAAGGGCAAAAAAGGGTTGCTCTATCACGCCAGGTAGTTGTTGAACCCGCGACCTTAGCTTAGGAAGCAGACGCTCTATCCACTGAGCTACATGCACTTATGTTGTCATGTTCATTCCTTTCGGCTAGTATATGCAATATGTTTGGGCTGAAGGGCCATTTTCTGTAAGTGGGACAAAACATGGGCTATTAAAATTTTGAGGGGCTATAGAGGGTAGTTTTCTCTATAAGTCTTAGAAGGTATGTCCATGTCTTTGAGGTCATCTTTGTTGAGTTTGTGTTAATAGTCACATTTTGGCTACGTAGGTCATTTTGCAAAAATAGCCTTAATCATGCCTTGCATGTGTTCAATAGAAGGTGTCGTGGTGTCACATGTGTCTTGAGTCACTAGCTCTATTTGATTTTATTTTTCCCATTCAGGTATGGATATATTTGCTAGAGCTTGAGCATGACAGATACCCTAGGACAATTGCATTCAGGAGCTACTTGAGGAGACTTTTTGTGTTTTGAGCCTGTTTTGAGTCTTTTAGGTGGTTTAAGAGTTTGTCTAGTTTTTTATTATAGTACTTCCTGTTTTGTATTTAAAAAACAACAATATTATAAATGAAAAATTCCAAAAAGATTTTTGTTTCTTAGTTTATTTTGTCCATTACTTTTCCAGAACTACGCTTGATTTGATTCATGAGGGACATGATACTAGGCAACCTACATAAGGTTTAATCGAATCATTATTAAAAAAAAGAAAGAAAAAATAAAAAGAAAAAGAAAAAAAGAGAACGAAGTTGTGGGACGTGAGAAATGAGAGGAAAGAAAAGAACGATAATCAGAAAAAAAGAGGGGAAAGAAATGAAAAGCCATGCAGTGTTAAAAAGGAAAATGAAGAAGGAAATGAGGCAAGAAGAGTGAAATTGGGATGATTCCATATGACCTTCGTACTCTCGAAGCCATTCTAGAACCGTTAACTGTGACTAGGTGGCATTGCACGCAATGTGATATTTATATTTGATAAATGCCCTAACGCTAACATGCTGGCTTTGTTTTGCTCCCTTTATTACTTTCGTTATTATCATAACAGAGGGTGGTTAGTTTGTGGCACTTTGGCGAGTCATCTTTGCAATACAATGTCAAAGAGCAAGATAGACATGGCTAGCAAAGACTTGAACACAAGAGTTGTAGACCCGCCGAGAGAGATTGTTGAATCGGAATTGGAATCGGAACTGAAAGAGGAGGTCCAAAGGTTGAAACAGCAGATGGCGAAAACGTATCAGGCCTGGATTAAGGGGCACCATCTACCCTCATTCCCTACCAACTATGCAGAAAACTCTGCTTCTATTCCACCACTATCCCAAGCCCAGATGCCAAGTACCGTTGATCTTTCTCCACAACACGCACCAGGCTTCACCCCTTACCACAATTACCCTGGCACTTCCTCCCAAACTTTCCATGCTCCACCAGCCAAAACAACCGCATTCCCAGCTCTAGATACCCAATATTATGCCCCGGACCCCACCTTCAAAGTCCCAAATCCTTACTCCTACACATCTCACCTTGAGCCTCATGTTAAAACTGAGAAACCACCCAAGAACGCGGAGCAGAAGGAGATATTTAGGAAGGTAAAGAGTCTGGAGCAATCATTGAGAAATATGCAAGGGTTACGAAGCCAGGTGAGTGTGGCTTATAAGGACTTATGTTTGTTCCCTGATGTCCAACTGCCTGCCGGGTTCAAGATGCCCAAGTTTGGCTTGTATGACAGACATGGGGGTCCCTAGCATGAGAGGTTACTACAGTAAAATGAGAGGGACCAAGGGAAAAGACGAATTACTGATGGCGTACTTCAGCCAGAGTCTGAGTGGGGCAGCTCTAGAATGGTACACCCGCCAGAACACCAGCAGGTGGTACACATGGGACGATCTGGATCAGGCCTTTGCTCGGCATTTTCAGTACAACATAGACATTATCCCGGATCGCCTGTCCCTAACCAAGGTAGAAAAGAATCCCAGTGAAAGCTTTAGAGAATATAGATTCCGATGGAGGGAGCAAGTTGCACGGGTCAATCCTCCAATAGAAGAAGATGAGATGGTTGAATACTTTCTTCAAGCCATGGAGCCTACTTACTTTGGCCATTTGATCTCAGCCATTGGTAAGCCTTTTAATGATGTGGTAAAGATGGGAGAAATGGTGGAAGAGGGACTGAAGTCAAGCAAGATCATGAGCTATTCTGTCTTAAAAGCCACAACACAAGCAATTCAGAACGACACAGGAAGCTTGCTGGGTCAGAAGGAACATGATGATGTTGCCATGATTGTCTCAGGATCACGACATGGCCCAACGGGTCCACCTCACCCATATGATCAGCCTCGACCCCAACCCCAAACCTATCCCCGAGTTCCACATAATCCACCTCACTATTATCCTCCGAACAACGTCCAGTCATTTGTTCAACCACTAGGTCACTCCTTATGGTGAGCATCAATACCGCATAATACTCTTTCGCCTTCACAACATTTTCAAGCACCCAACAACCCTAGAAAACATGGGCATAGAGGAGAACAAAGTCAAAGAAATAGTTTCACGCCAATCAAAGAATCCTACACAAGCTTGTTTGAAAAGTTAAAAACAATCGGGCCTAATTGAGCCAATCCTTGGCTATACTCCGGACCCATATGCAAAAGGTTTTGATCCTACTATACGGTGCATGTACCACTTTAATGTCCAAGGGTATAGCATTGAAGATTGTCGTGCTTTGAAAAGGGAGATAGAAAGAATGATTCAAAAAAGGATAATTGTGGTCCACGACAGTGACACCCAGAATATCGCACAAAATACTTTACCTGCACCTGATAATGCACACTTCGTGGGGGAGATGCGTGGTGGCAGGGAGTATGAGAATCCTCTTGGAAACTTGCTGACTCAAGTTGATGATATTGAAATTAGTGAAGTTCCTAGTAATTTTGATGTGCAATGCAGTGGCTAAGATGTCGAGCTTGGTAATTGGAAAGACACTCCTTTCTTGGCTAGCCAGGGAGGAATTTTGGTGGTTTATTTTATTGTCATTTCTGTTTTCCGGGTCATTTCAGGGTTGTAATTCGGATATTGTATTGTGGCTCAGACCCTTCTTCTTCTTCTTCTTATTTTGCCTAGTTTGTTTAGTTGTAGTAACTCGTCTAGTGTTATCTAGGATTGTTCCATGGACGTAACTCAGGTCTATTTTGCTTGTTTTGTTCAAACCGTTTTCGCCACCTGTCTAATGCAATCTCCTATTTTCTATCAGTTCTGGTCAGTTTTTGCTTAGGTTACTTTTCCTTTTATAGTTCTTTTCATGCTGACTCTAGTCACATGACATGCATGCATAATTCTCAGCCTGATCTTGAAAGTTAGTCTAATCATGAAGCAATGGCACAGTTTTGAATATGATAAAAGGATGTGTTTGAGGAAACAATTAAAGATTCACGCATTCTGAGATGACCTGAACTTTGAATTGAGTGAAACTGAAGCAGTAAGTCTGGGAAATCAAGAGGTTGATAAAAGCATACAACACAGAAATGTCTTTCAAAAGTTTGAGGTAGATCAGTGAATGTTGAAATGCATTCTTCCACATCAAGATAAGTTTGAGTCAAGTCAGCTTCGAACTGGAAAGGTTCATTCATGGGGACAAAGGTATTGCCCATTGACACTTTTTGTTTGTGTTGATGCCATCAATAGATACTATGTGTGATTCATTTGTTCATTTTCAATTGCATGTTTGTACTTGGCATTTTTAAGTTTGGTATGACGAAGGCATTTTATTCTGCTACCCAAACACTTTATCCTTTGCTACCCATTTTGAGCCCTAATTTTTTGGTTCATACCTCTATTTTGGAATCAAAAATAGAGTTAGGAACTATAAAAGGAAAAGAAAAAGAGAAAAAGAAGAAAAAAAAGGAAAAGAGAAAAGAAAAAAAAAGGAGAAAAGAAAAAAAGGAAAAAGGAAAAAAAGAGAAGAGAAAAGGAAAGGAAAAAAAACTAACTTTGTGTTTGAACTACGTTTGACCTGATTCTTGTCACCTCAAGATACGTAGGTAGTCTTACGATTCGGTCATACCAGATAAATTATTTCACAATTCCCCGAAGTCAAGAGTGGGGCAGATTTTCTCAAAAATCCCATAAAAAAATCAAAACAAAATCCCAGACTTCAAGAAACTAGGGCATAAGTTTTAATTTGGCCAAAAGACCTGATTCCAAAAGTTGTAATTTTGAACCCTTTCATCTTAAATTATTTTGAGTCTCCGTGCCACTCTTTCTTTCCAACCCTGTCCAAAAGCCTACATTACGGTCCAAAGAAAGACCTTCCGACTAATCTTTGAGGATGCCAAATCAAATGTGTGGTGAAACTATGATCTTCATGCATCACGGGTAATACCTTTGTTCTCAGCACAAAGAGAGAAAATGATAAAGAGTCTTATTGGTGAAAACCCTCATGGGCACCGTAAGGCGACGGTGAATTGAAAAAAAAAGAGTAAAATGAGAGAGGCTTGATGGTGAAAACCCTTCAGGGCACTACAAGTCGATTGAGGACTGTGGATCGAATGAGGCAATTGGAATGCTGAAGCCTAGTTTCACAGCTTGGAGACATAGCAAGAGTTAAAAATTAGACTCGCTTGACAGATCAGGCTGCTTAATCCAAATGCATGTCATGATCAATGGAGCTGGCCTTCAAATCAGATTAGTTTCTACTTTGTTCTTTTTCCTGGGTAAAAATATTTTCTTGTTAGATACCATCTTATCTCGTTTTTTCCTCCCCTTATTTTGTTCCTCTTGTTTTGTTTGATTCCCTTTTGAGTCTGTTTTTGTCGAAACAAGTGAGAAATGACTTTAAAATCTGCTACTAGCTTTTTAATCACACAAAGCCTCTGGCAAGCACATCAAATTGACATGAGACATAGGAGAATAGGGTGTGCACTGAGTTGGTGATAATAGATGTTCTTTGGGATTGATGTGAAATGCAAAGATTCGGTGAATGTTGGAACATGAGTGCAATGCATCCGGCATGAGGTATTGGACTTGAATGAATTAGGAATATTTCTTGTGATAAGGGTTGTCCAGAAAAGCGGTCGGTTGATAACAAACATTGTCTTCCAAGTTGAATTCAAAGTTATCTTGGCAAGTGCAGAAGCAGCCGCCTTCAAGGTCAAGGCCATAAACTAACCACCGTATTTTAAACTCACAAGTTTTCTTTGTCTGAAACAGGGATGAAGGCTATGTTCATAACAAAGCTTGAATTTTTCAGGCGTAATGCCCCAATTCTGCTTGCGCAAAGGCTATTGAGAAGATCACACATCACCCCTAGGAGAAGCACTTCCTAGTCTGGGCCTTTCAAGTTATGTTTTGTTTTAGGATACACACTTTCTAAATTGAAGTTTTACCCATTAGGAGACGCACTTCCTAGTAGGGGTCTTTCAGATTATACTTGTTAGGAGACGCACCTCCTAGCTTTGGTCATTTAAATTCATTCCTATGAGACGCACTTTCTAGTTTTAGTCATTGAAGTTTCATCCCTAGGAGACACACTTCCTAGTCTAGGTCTTTCGGGTTATATTTTTTGCTTTAGGAGATGGACTTCCTAAATCAAGTTTCACCCCTAGGAGATGCACTTCTTAGTTCTGGGATTTCAGGTTATATTCTTGTTTTAGGAGACCCACTTCCTATATTGAGATTTTATCCTAGGAGACACACTTCCTAGCTTTGGTCATTTAAATTCATTCCTAGGAGATGCACTTCCTAGTTTGAGTCATTGAAGTTTCACCCCTCGGAGACGCACTCCCTAGTCTGGGTCTTTCAGGTTTTGTTTTAGGAGACGCACTTCCTAAATTGAGATTTACCCCTAGGAGATGCACTTCCTAGTTTTTGGTCATTTAAGTTCACTCCTAGGAGACGCACTTCCTAGTTTGAGTCATTGAAGTCTCACCCCTAGGAGACGCACTTTCTAGTCTGAATTTTTCAGGTTATATTTTGTTTTAGGAGATGCACTTCCTAAATTGAGATTTTTATCCTAGGAGACGCGCTTCCTAGTTTAAGTCATTTAAGTCCATCCCTAGAAGACGCACTTCCTGGTTTTGGTTCATTCAAGTTTCACCCCTAGGAGACGCACTTCCTAGTCTGGGTCTTTCAAGTTATATTTTTATTTTAGGAGACGCACTTCCTAAATTGAGATTTTACCCCTAGGAAACACACTTCTTGATTTTGGGTCATTTGAGTTTTATCCTTAGGAGACAGACTTCCTAGTTTTGGTTCATTCAAGTTTCACCCCTAGGAGACGCACTTCCTAGTCTGGGTTTTTCAGGATATACTTTTATGAGACACACTTCCTAAATTAGGATTTAACCCCCTAGGAGACGCACTTCCTAGTTTTGGTTCATTCAAGTTTCACCCCTGGGAGATGCACTTCCTAGTTTGAGTTATTCAAGTTTTACCCCTAGGAGACGCACTTCCTAGTTTTGGTTCATTCAAGTTTCACCCCTAGGAGACGCACTTTCTAGTTTGGGTCATTCAGGTTTAATTATTAGCAGACGCATTTGCTAGTCAAAGTTTCTTGGTTTTACTCACAGAAGACGCACATCCTAGTCGAGTCTTTAATTTACTCTCATCATTGCATCAATAGCATAGGTGATTTATAGTTTTGCTAACAACTCACAAATCTTCCTAGTGCAGACTGGGGCAGAAAGTTTTGTTTGTTTTGTTATTTTGATTGCAGAAACCCGTCTGGAGAACGAGGGAAGACATTTCAGAGTTCATTTCAGAGTCATTTCAAGTTTCAAGTCAGTAGCAGGCACCCACCTGGAGAACAAGTGAAGTCATTTTAGAATTCAATTCAAGTTAGAAGTAGCAGAAGCTCGCGGCAAGAATGCGAGTCAACAGTCCGAGGTGACCAACAAAAGTAGTCTCAATCTAAAAAAAAAAGAAAAAAAAAAAGAAAAGAAAGAAAGTGAATCCAAAATGCAGAAGCAGAAAAAAGATGTGAACTGCTCAAGACGTGGTTGAAGTCACGAGCGCTACATGTCCGGTCTTGATCCGAAAAAGCTGAAGAAGAATAAACTAGCACCTGCAGCTAGCGAGCGTCAAGGTTCAAATCTAAAGTTTGCATGAAGAACCATTCAAGACTCAAGATCAAGTTTCAGAATACTTATAGATAGGAATTTTGTAACTCATAGCTGACAGACTTAGTTAGTCTTTTTTATTTTTTGATTTTGATGTAATAACAGGACCGCGGACCGGAACCTCGACAGAACGGCACCTCGACCGGCTCTCCACCTCAGTATACTCCATCACTGTTCCTACTTCTGAACTACACGTGGCCTGATTCCTTTATAGCCAAGGATATGTAGGCAGCTCAGATACCAGGGCTTTTTCACATTCTCCTTTCTCTTAATTTTTGTTTTTTCTAAATAAGGGCCGGGTCAAAAACCTGTCTAGTCGTTCTTTGTTTGAAAATATTTCGTATTTCCAGTCAAAGAGGGGCAGCTGTAGACATGTGATTTTTGACCCTCCCCAAGATTTTACATTTTTAGCATTTAAATACTTAGTTTAGGTCTAATATAGTTATCTCAACTAATTTTGACTCTTTTACTTTATTTTATTACAAGAAAAATGAAAATTACAAAAAATATTTTAGTTTATGTATCTTTCATAAAAAAAAATTTAAAAAAAATATACAAAAATAGTACCTTATTTTTATCTTTATGTAATTTTGAAAATACAAATATATATATAATAGTTTCATATTTTAATGTAATTTAGTTTAATTAATTTGGATTAGCTTTTGCATTGTGTAGTATTTTTATCTTATTTTAAAAGGAGTCAATTAAGGTGTTGGACCACAATTTTAGGAGCTTTAGAGCCCAATATTTGACCCAATTCGGATCTAGCCCATAGTCCTAGGCCCAAGACCTACTAACCTAACCCTAAAATCCTAATAAACTAGACACCCTAAGATTAAAAGACCTTCAGCCGTTTTCTATCAAAAAAAGACCCTTAAGGCATAAAAACGACTATGAGCAAAAATACAAGGGGGGAGGGCCTAAAAAACTAAAAGGAGCTAACGCAGGAAGAGGCTCCACCGTCTTTAGAAAATCAGGAAGCTTCCCCGTCTTCTTCTCCAGAAAACCAACAACCTTCAGCCCAACACCACGCCATCTGCCACCAGCCCCAACCCCATTCCCATCGTCGCTGCTTCTCCATCCCAAAAATTCCAGCGACCTCCCTTAACCTCCAAGCCTGAGCCGCTCAAACAGCCACAAATCCAACTCTCTAGTAAAAAAAAAATGGACTTCGCCTGAGGAATAGAGTTTTTGTAGTATTCGAATTCGAGCTCTCGTATGTCGTTCGAGGTTGAAGGGTCGCGATTATTGTCCCTGATTTCATAGCTTGTTTCTTTTTTCGATCAAATTTCATCGCCAGATTGCGCACACAGTCAGGCCAAGTGTGTCTTTGTACTCACTAATCTTACTCGTTTTTGTTTTAAAAAAAAAGAGCACATCTCAGGTTCATTTCTTAACTTCCTTCTCTCTTATTTTGGAAACCTTATATGCTTGTGAGTTTTTAATTGCATTGAATATATGAATTGATGTGTTTGAGTCTTGGATTGACTGTATGTTGTATATGCTTCTTGTGTTATGCGTGCTTTAAACCAAATGTTCTTGGTCGGAAATTACAGTAACTGGCGTGTCTTCTTTGCTCGATTGGTTCTGTTCGTTATTGACTTCTTCCCTTAATGTAGTCCAATTAATTTGAATTGCAAATCAATAGTGTGACATTATGTTTGAATTTAAAAAAAACGGAGTCAAAGTTTCATATTCATTGTCCTACTTTATTACTCTAATTAAGTGTTTGGCAGAAGTAAACAATTTCAAATGTTGGTTTTCGATTCATTTGGTTGGTTGGAGATTCTTGGTTTGAAATCAATTCATGGAACTGTAATTGGAAGACAAGGATAACTATTTTAAGTGGCTCCTGTTACGATTTGATTCACTCTTCGCCTTCTTATATTTGGACTGCTGAAACTTTTATCTTTTTTATATTCTTAATGAAACACATGAATTTAGGTGCCATAATTATTTGGTTTAATTTGCTGCAAATGGGACATGGGGTTGGGATTCGGTAAAGTTAAAAGAACTTGAATATTAGATAAACATGGATCAATAAAGTTCATATATGGCTTGAGTTTGGATATAAAGCATTACATTTTATTTTTACTGTCGCATTATTTTTATTTGTTACTTCATTTTGCTTTGTATTGTTTAAACCCGTTAGGAGCATGCTTTAGGCCGACCACACTCGGATAGGCAAGCCTTAGGATTTTGTTAGTTTAGAGGCAAGGGGTCGTTCCCTTAGTTAAATTTATCCGGGGAATGCCCCAAGGGATTTGTATATATTTTATTTCCGGGGTATGCCCCGAAGTGAATGTAATTGGAGGCCGTGGCGAACATCGTAGAAGAAATAGAGTAGGATAATTTAGAACTTTAGCTTTTCTTCTTTTAATTTTCTATCATTTAGGTGGGGACGACCTCGAGCCTCTTTTGTGTTTATTTTCCTTTTCTGTGATTTTACCTCAACTTGAATATTTTAAAAGCTGACTAGATTAAGTATAAAACCGTACTAGTTATGGGACTTGGGGAGTGCCTAACACCTTCTCCCCGAATCAAATGAACCCCCTTACCCAAATCTCTGGTGCGGACTTAGTTTTGGAGTCCAAAGTGTTTTAAAGGAAGAATCATTTTTTAAAAAAAACGGTGACCTGGCACACCGAAATCAATGTCAGGTGGCGACTCTGAGTTAATTCTTTTGAACACACAATTTTGTTACTTCAATAATTGAAAACCCTTTTGAGCTTCAAAAATCTTCTTTATTAATTTAAGAGGGTTAGTGAGGGTTAAAAAAGGGGTGTGACACAATTCAACAAATTAGGGAAAGGCACATAATTCTTTCTTAAACGAAAACTAGAAAAGTACAAAGAATGAACCTGCATCGATTCGTGGCTTAATGTTAATATTGTGTTTGTTCGTTAAAGTTTCGGCAGTTACAAAAAAATAAAATAGATGAATAAGCCATCTCCACTTCAAACATAAATAATACAAAAAAATAGTTTATTTCAAAAAAATAAAACTCAAAACTAATTTTGCACAATCAAATTAATTACAAAATTAATATACATGTGATGGAACGTTAGGACCTTCAATTTCAGGTAATGAATGTTAAAGCAGATCTCTCCTTATAATTTATTATTTTAGCTAAAAACAATTCTTTATCAAGATCAAATGAGTTAACTTATATCCATACCAAATTATTTTTAAATAATCAAATTATTAAAGTAAAAAAATGCCAACCTCATTATTTGTAAACTTTTAATCAATTTTTTAATATTTATTATTTTATAATTCTTTGAATAATTGTAATAAAAGTTTTTTTAATTTTTTTTAATTTTTGATAATTCTTTGAAGAATCATCATAATTTTTTTGTTTGTTACTTATTAGGTCATAGAAATAACCGTAACTTCTATGGTAATTGTTACAATATTTAATCTTTTAAGACGAAACAAATAAATTTAATTTTTTTTTTTTGGCAATTTTAGTACATAAATTCTTCAACCTATTACAAGATCACGTAAATTATTCTTAATTTTTATTGGTTTCTGCTCTTACTTCGCTAAATGAAAGCGGCCATAGTCAAAGTATTATCAAATTTATGTTAATTGACAGTAGATATCATTTACTATGTATCAAAAACTCCTCCTATTTGTAAAATTTATGTATAAAATGTAAATACATATTTAAATAAATACTATAATAAATATAATTTTTTATAATTACTGTCATTATATTCTTTAATACACCATCAAGTTTAATAAATACTTTAGAAATGGCATACGTGATACGACGATTGCACATCAAATATATATTGTATATGTTTTTTTTTTAGATTTTATATTTATTGATCTGGGTATTACGGTTGTAGGCTAGGAGGTAGTTGAGTATTGCCTTACTTTGTACCTTTGTGAGCCTAGTCTGGTAGGGCTTTTATCTAAGATAGCTAGTGGCAATATCGTGTCTTACTACTTTCTCTTTTCGATGCAGGACCTATTTACTAGCCATCGTTTTTGCTTTGCATTTTTCTTCTGCTTTTTATGTTCCTATTTTCCCTATGATATCTGTAGTGAAGCTAATATTGTCTCCTTTTGTTTTTTTATTTCTCTTGAGCCGAGGGTCTTTCAGAAATTGTCTCTCTACTCCTTAGGAATAGGGGTAAGGTCTGCGTACACACTACCCTCCCCAGACCCCACTTGTGGGATTATACTGAGTTGTTATTGTTGATCTAGGTACATGCGCAAAGCGCGTACATGAGAAACTAGTATATATATATATATATATATATATATATATATATATATATATATATATATATATATATATATATATATATACATATATAACCTATGATTATATATATAACCATGAAGTCCCTATCGAAATGTCGTTCGCTTTTTTTACCCTTTCAAAATAAATTTTATATAGGACAAAATTGTAAATTTAACTATTTGCCTAATATTTAGAATTTCTAAATAAGCTAAAATTTTGGCTACTAAATATTTAAGATTTCTTATAAAAATACATACGATTTCCGATTTAAATTAACTCTGGTGAAATATATATAGTTTTTGTTGAACTCTAGATCATGCCTTTTGTTTTCCAATTTAAACACTGTGTTTGAAACTTCCTGCTGCTCAACACAATTGCCGCATGGAACAACGCTTAGAAGGTGTCATGTAATTGTTTGTCTACTCAAAGTTTGGGTTTCTGGCTTTCTGCAAGAACAAGGTCTAGAAGGTATTTTGTAATTATTTCTCTGCTCAAAGAGTTAGGTCTTTTGCCGTAAATTATGGATTCCTTATCTTTTTGTAATTCAACTTTCCTTTTTTAGTTTAAATTTGCTTGAATTCACATGTCTATAGTTTTTTAGATAACACAGTTGATAATTCTTAGATTGTCACATGAAAGCTTATACCCTTTTTTAAAAAAAATTTAATATCTAACAATGTGCTTTTAAAAACTTATACTCAATTATATAATACCCGAATAATAGTACCATATTAAAAGCACAAACGTCATTAGCAAAATATTTTTCGCTTTTTTTACCCTTTAAAAAAGATTTTTGCATTTGTCAAATTCGTAGTTTTAGTTACTTTCCTAATGCTTACGACTTTAAAATCAACTAAATTTTAACTATTAAAATATTTCTTATTAAACTAGGTAAGAATCCTATTATTTAAGTTGAAATTAATTAAAATCTGCCCAAAAAATTTCAACTTTTTAGCTATTCGAAATAAAGTCTCCTTATATATGTGGTGTCAACGATGTTTTGATGGATCAACCGGTGAAAGATAACTATTATTTAATTTTCCAAGTGGTAAATAAAAAATTTACTTAACAATTGTTTTCCCCTTACAGTTGATATTATTCTTCTCCTGTTATATTAAATTAAAATAATAATAATAATAATAATAATAATAATAATAATAATAATAATAATAATAATAATAATAATAATAATAATAATGTAGGAGTCCTAATATTTCAACTCATCAAGTTGAAAGCCCTGAATTGTGATTTCACCAAGAAGGTAGTAACAAAGAATTTTTCAAGTACTTAGGTGATATTTCTATTTACTAAAAGCCTGCAAATCGATTCATTAAAAAGGTGGCATTCGTTCTTTACCAAGTTAGCAAAATAGGATCAATATTATCTTCTTAAGGAATTTAAACTATTTTTCTTAAGTACTTATTTTATAACTCACAATATATTTAAAAATAATATTAAGTAAATTTTTAAGTTTGTGCTCATTGATTTGGAGTATGAATTTATTCTAAATGAATTGTCATTATTTTATTGTATCTTTGAAATATATAAGTCCTCATAAATCATAATAAGACATTTGAAAACTTCTACATGATAAGATTTTTTCATTTATTGAGTTGGCTAAATGGGGATGACATTAATCATTTTCAAGAATTTTTCTTTAATTTTTATTTCATAATTATGTATAAGTCAAACACGTTATCTAATAATATTCGCGTAATTTTTTAAATTAGGTGTTTATTGATATAGGTACACGCACAAAGCGCGTACCTGGAGACTATTATCTAATACTATATTAAAAGCATGAAGACCCTTAGCGAAATGTCGTTCGCCTTTTTCGCCCTTTAAAAATAGATTTCACATTAGATAAAATAGTAATTTAATTATTTTCTTAATATTTATGAGTTTAGAATCACTTAGAATATTGACTATTAAATAATTTTCCTATTTTAACTACGTATGAGTCCTAATTTTTCACATACATTGCATCTTTAATTTATAAAAGCTTAATTATTATTTCCTTAAATTAATTAATTATTTAATTAATATTTCTAAGTTTTATAAAAGAAAATTAATTAATTTTTACCCAAGTCAAATCTCATACTCCTAATAATTGTCTAACAAAGTAGAAACAAGTTATATAAAGAAAATTTGCTTCTGCGGGGCTCATTCATTAATTAATTAACACTTCTACATTTTATACAAGGAAGTTATTTGATTCTTATGGAAGTTAAGATCTCTTGCTCTTAATAGTTGACTGACAAAGTAGAAACAAGTTATATAAAGAAAATATGTTGTTGCAAGACTCACTATTTTGATGATTTTTTGTCGAGTTGCATTAGTTTGTAACGATATATATGCTATTTTGCATTGCAAATTCTACGAGTGATCAACCCGATGCTAGAAATTTATTCATATGGTATGATCCATGTGGTATTCATAATCTATGAACTAGGAATTACTTTTGCTTAACAAATTGGGTACTAAATCTGTTACTTGCATGTTTTTGTCATCGATTTATGAGAATTTTTTTTCCAATTGATCTGTGTCTTTTACTTGCTTGTGATTGCAAACGCAGGTCTTTCAATTGCTTGGCAAATCTACAGTAGAATTCAAGCACCTAAGGTCAAGATAAGTACTTACAAATTAAATTTACTTGATTATCAATCTATTTTGTAGTTTTGTTTTGTTTATTAGTACCAAAGAAGAATTATAATTTGCGGGGTATGATTTTGGATCTATTTAGGTTTCTGATCTATATATTTTTCAGTTTTAATTATGGACTTCATATGTATGTTTGCAGTTAATTTCTCTTGCTTAGAGACATTTCTTTAGATTGAGTCTCAACACTTCTATATTCGTTGATGTAACGTTTTTTCAGGTACGATTTTCACTAAGTTATTTTTATGTTTACTTTTTTCAGATATTGCTATCCTGTTTTTTTAGAATCTCTAATTAATGGAGAAATTTTATCTCTGCCAAGTGCCAAATTATGAGATTGCTTAGATTAATAAGAACTTTGTTTGTTAAGTAAATTATAATTCTTACATGTAAATGTCATATGGGATACAATCTATATCCCCCACGAATTGTCTATATTCATCTCTTTCCGGGGCAAATTTTGTTGTGTCTTTTTTTCAAAATTAATTTTTATTGTACTATTTGATTTTAACGGTAGACACATCACTATGAAGAAGGCGAATTAAACATATTTCTTTAAATAGCATAATTCTTTCTAACTTTTAAATGTCTATAAAATATTGTTGGAGTATATATTTTTCAACGTATAAAGAAGTATGTTTGTTGATGAATGATAAATTTTTGTCCGATTTGTTGCATAATACATTCGAACTAATCTCTTTAAAATTTTAAAGAAGAAATTAACAGAGGCACAAAAAGATTTAAAGCACATAAAGCATATATACATATCAAAAATAGGAAAAAAAAAAAGCAACTTAATATGATTAATAAATATCATGATTGCACAAATGAAGAATAGAAGAAGTTTACCACTCACGACGGCTGCCACGAACTACAAGAATGATTGGATAAACTAGTAAATTAAGCTACTTTCCGAATATTTAAATTTTGAATCAATTAAAATTTTACCTTATAAAGAATATTAATTTCCTTATTTGATTCAAACTGAATTAAATGAAGAAAATTTTGTTCTTTTTTCCTTTCAAGCGCTTGGTGCTCGAAATCTTTCGTCGGTAACTTCTTGTAGTTTGCCACATTTTTTGTGGAGTTCAACTATTGTGTTCTCTCATATTCTTATTACTTTACTAATTTTTGTTTTTTTTATTATTGAAAAGTTTAATACTATAAAAATATTTTTATTTTCCTTCATAATTACACTTATATTTAAAAATTGGGATGCGCTAATATAAGAATCTAAAAAGGCAAAATTTATTTTTTTAATGTTGAAAACAAATAGTTACTTTTTTAATTAACTAATTAGAATTCAATTGAATTGAATTACGCCTTAAGTCTTAATATTTAGGAGTTTAAAATTATTCAAGATTAAAATTTTTATTATAATATATTCATAAATACGATAATAATTTATTTACGTATGACTTTCTAAATATTTTTTAATATATGAGGTGTTTTATATTAAAGATAATAAACATGAGTAATAACGTTGCATTCTCTGAAGCTACATGATATTTGGTTGGTTGCTATAATAAAAAAATATATAGAATTAATCTCTCAAAAAGTTATATATGTATTCTTACTTGTACTTAACATGCTTTCTTTTTAACAACAATAAATTTTATTATAAAATTTCTATCTTCCTTTTCAAACTTAATACAATAAATGGAGGGCATCAATTTGGAAGACGTTTAATAGTATAGGAGTTACACGATACTATAAAAGTCCGTGCAATAAAAATTGAAGTTGAAAAGATAGAAGGCAAAGAACGTATCAAATATCAATAAGACCAAAAAAAAAAAGAAGGAAACAATGAAGACCTAATAACCTATTAAAAATTAAAAATTGAAAAGTAAAATATTATTCATTAAACAGTATAAGCGTTAACTCTTTTTGTTATGCCAAAATTATAATTTTGTATAAATACGAAGCAATTTGTGTTGATATAATATTTAGTATTCAGTTTAAATTTTTTAATTGAAACTATTTAATTCGATTAAAATACGATATTAATATTATTTATATGAGGAAAAATATATTATCAATAATATTTTATTATTGACGTGATAAACACGTGCAACGCACGTACACTAAGACTAGTTAATATTAAAAGCACGAAGGCCCTTAGCGAGATGTCGTTCGTCTTTTTTACCCTTTTAAAATAGAGTTCACACTAGATAAAATAGTCATTTAATTATTTTCTAATATTTAATATTTTGAAATCAACTAAAACTTTACTTACCAAAGTTTCCTTATTTGAATGACTACATAGGAAATCCTATTATTTAGGACATCAAAATTAATTAAATTTACCTTATATATTACTATGATATTGTAATATAAAAAATATGAATGTTACGTACTATATTTCCAAAGATTTGCATATAATGTAATGGAATTAGAACATCAAAATTAATTAAGTTTACCGTATATATTACTATGATATTGTAATATCAAAAATATAAATGTTACGTACTATATTTCCTAAGATTTGCATATAATGTAATGGAAGGAAACGGCCAATATTACAATAGAATAGCTTGTGAAAGTTAACAAAGGCAGCAAAATTTTGATATTAAAATGAATAAATAATTGAGCTCTTAATTAACTGATTAGAGAAAATATTCAATTCAATTCTTTTTCAACTTTATCATATAAGTAAATTTAATTTTTAAGCTGACAGATAACTTTTGAAAGAAAATTTAATAAGTATACTTCGTGTTCAAATAATCTAATTTAAGAGGAGATAAAGAGATATATCATATTTGTATCAAGTATATGCTAATTAATTCAAAAATAAAAAAGATAATGCATATGAGCATTTATGTAGCACATAATTTCTTCTTTTAAACTTGCTAAATAGAATTAATATTTATCCTTTTTAGAATCTTACATTTTTTCCTGTAATATTTTTAATAACTCATAAACATTAGTTAATATGAATTTGAAACATTTGAAAGTTATGTACTCATGAATATAGGATACACGCGTAAAGCGCGTACCTTGCTATTAGTATATATATAAGTTTCAACTCATTAAATTTAGATCTTGATCAAATTGAGTCCGTCCCAATAAAAAAAAGCTAGAAAGTCTAAATATGAATCAAACATACAAAAGCACGGCGGTGCAGCTACCTACAATATTTGCATTTTGCAACTTAGAACGTTAGATGAGTATAAAAAGGTGCATGTGCCATTAGATACGGGCGAGGTGACAAGTGTCTGTTACTCTTAGTATATTGGAGTACTTTGTTTGAAATATTTGGACACATGACTTTGTACCAAACTCCTAATGCCCATGTGCAAATTAAACCGGACAATATATCTTTCTTATCTTAATACAATCCTTAATACTTTTACCACCCACTAATTAATGGCAATAATAATTAACATACCCTTTAACTATATGCTCCATAGATTCAATTATATGGTCCCTATGGTTTATCTGAATTAAAAGGCATTGAATTTGATTGTTGTAGCATGTCATGCACTAATATTCTAAATTATCTTGTCTTCTCTAGACTGACAATATTCTAAGCTCAAATATATCCTGTTAATTATTGAATTAAAAGCTTCACTACGAGAAGTCTTTCATATAATAACAAGCAAAACTCTCTCTTCTTTTTGATAGTGAAGCGGTTAGTCGTTAGGAAGTAAAACAAGCACTTAGACAAATTAACAGTTCCTGAAATAGTGAAGAGTAGTCTCTCTTTTTCCAGACATTGCTTCGTTGACCTCCAAAAAGCACTTTATTTTTTCTATCCTTCAATATGCAGACATAGACCAGTAGGAACTAGGATGTATAGGTTAGGCACTTTGCCATATGTGAATTCACTAGTTTGTTACGAGGGATAAGAAATAATTAATTACGGGATTAAATTTGAGATGAGTTATATCACATATTTGGTTGGGATAAAATCGTTGTATTACTAATCCCGAGATTAAATATCCCAGGATTGTAGTGTTATTTTTATCCCTATGGGAGGGTGGGATAACAATCACAAGATAACTAATCCCGAGATAATTACTTTTGGGATAACTTATTTCCCAACCAAACGACCCCTAATACTACTACTTATCCTCAGCTTTCGTCTACATCATGGTATTTTTTTTCACGTTCATGCATGTGTCTAAAACTGAAAGGAGTACTCTCATCTCTTTGCTTTCCTTTTCTTTTTTCTTGAGACTTCTAGTAGAATTTTACTCAACTTCAATGCTTGACTAAATGATTCCAAATATTACCTAAACGTCAGCAGATGATATAATATGCGAATAACTACTAATTAGGACATGTCCTAATTAGAAGTTTCGTGTTCGAGCTTTAAATATAAAAAAGTACTTATATGTAGCATTTATTCTTTTAATGGACCTAATTAACACGATATAGTCGGAACTCCAATGTAATTACCAGACAATTAAACATAGGTGAAAACCAAAAAAAGGTTAATAACTTACTACTACTACTACTTATTCTAAGCATATATCACGGTTTAGAATGAAGAGTTTCCTTAACTAAGTAATAAACCTTGAGATACTTTTATAGGAAACCAAACATTTTATAAGAATTGCTGTACATGTTTTATTCGCCAAAAGAATTATTCAGAAAACTTCTATGAAGGACTTTTTTCAAATAAAATTCAGAGTTCCCAAAAAAAAAATCAAGAAATTAAATTTGAATGCAAATTCATAGTATTACTGTTGAAGGGTTGAATCAACAAGCTGATAATTAATTACAGTTAACTATTATTGTAATTACTAACTAGGTTGGTTAGTTAGTTAATTAGTAAAGATTGTTAGTTGGTAGTTAGAAGAAGATATAAATATTTTCTTACTTAGCTTAAAAAGTACAAATATTTATTTTCTCATTTTTTCTGCAGTTATTCAATGAAACAGTGTTTCTTCTTCCTCTTCTTTGCTGCTTCATTTCTTCTTCTATCTGAGCTCTAGATCAGCTGTCCATGACAGCTAACATAGTATCAGAGTCACCGGCAATAATCTAAGCTGTCATCGCTTTTCAATTCTCTCTTCTGTTTTCTATTCTCTACTTCTATGTTACTTCAATTCTGCAAAATTAGGTGCAGAATTGTCTTAGAGTAATCATAAAATAAAGCTAGGGTTTCTATTCCTTCATTCAAGGTGAAGTCTACAATGGTGATTGCTACTGAAGAAGACAATACAACAGCTCGTACATCAGCTACTGACACTTTTGGAAACTCTGCTCCAGCTGGTTCGTCATTTTCTTCTATCAATCATAATCACCTATTACCTACAACCGACTGACATACCAGGTAGTTCTCTAGTCTCTATTCAATTGACTGGATCTGATAACTATGTCTTGTGGAGTCATGCTATGAGAATTGGTCTGTTAGGTAAAAGTAAGTTAGGTTTTGTTGATGGAAGGTTTCCAAAATCTAAGTTCGAACCAGAACTTCATGATCTGTGGGAAAAGATTAATGTTGTTGTGTTGTCATGGATAATGAATGTTGTCAGGCCTGGTTTGTTGAGTAGTGTATTATATGTATCTAGTGCTCACAAGGTGTGGGAAGATCTAAAAGAAAGATTTGACAAAGTGAATGGCTCTAGAGTATTGTTTCTTCATAGAGAAATGCACAATTTGACTCAAGGAACCATGACTGTGGCAGACTACTTCTCAAAACTTACTTGTTATCTAGTCTTGTTATTGTGCATGGAAGTTCATGTGTGTATACACCCCAATAAAATGGAGTTGTAGAAAGAAAACATAGAACTATTCTTAATATGACAAGGGCACTCAGATTTCAAACTTCTGTTCCTTTAAAATTTTGGGGTGAGTGTGTTACTACTGCTGCATACATACTAAACATACTTCCTTCCAAAGTGATTGACTACAAGTCACCCTTTGAGATGCTTTATTTGCATTCTCCTTCTCTGTTTCACTTGAAAGTCTTTGGTTGCCTGTGTTATGCTGCAACTCCTAGAGTACTAGACAAGTTCTCACCCAATGTTGTTTCTGTTGTGTTTATGGGATACTCTTCAACACAAAAGGGTTATCTTCTCTATGAATTGCACTCAAAAACATTTCTAGTAAGCAGAAATGTCATATTCAAGGAAGATGTCTTTCCTTTCAAACATGTCAAGCCATATGGTAATCCTGTATTTCCTGTGTTAGATTTACTCTCCTCATTGGTTCATGAGAGTACTACAACACCAACTCCTTCAACATCATCTTCTTTGAATTTAGAGGTTAACCATTTCTCAGATGTTGAACTACAACAAACACCTGGTCTAGAGGAGCATATACAACAAATTGACAATTTTGAGCCTAATGATGCTCTTGATGTCTTTTCACTTCCTGCTGAAGTTCCTGTCTCTGATGCAATCAGTGATGAACCTCCCACATGCTGTAGAAGATCTTCCAAACCAAGCTAGCCTCCTATTTGGCTACAGGATTATGTGACAAAGACTAAAGGTACTAAGTCCAACTTCCCTATCTCTGCACATGTGAACTACAATCATCTCTCCCCCACTTACAGATAGGCAATCTCAGTTTACTCAATAGTTTCAGAACCATCTTCCTTCAAGGAAGCTGCTGTCACATCTCCTTTTTTCCTACACCCCGAAAGGGTAGTATATAAGGGAGTTTTTTTCAATTTAAGTGACAATCGAAACATAATTATCTATTTTAAATTCAGAGTCGCCACTTGGGAAATTTATGGCGTCCCAAGTCATCGGTTCAAATCCCGAATTCGAGGAAACGATTGACTCTGTATTACAGTCCGCGATCCAGAAATCCGGGTAAGAAATTCTGTTAACCCGGAAGAAGGTGTTAGGCATTCCCGAGTTCCGTGGTTCTAGCACGGTTGCTCAACTGCTATAATTGGCATAATTATCTGATTTTAAACATGTTTTTAACCTATGGTATATTTTAACTTTATAACTGCTTTAATTTATTTTAGGAAGATTTCAACGTCATCTAAAACACGTCTTTGGATCATGCCACATGAAATGCACCCGCAGCCCGAGACACATTTTATTTAACGTTGTTAAGATTTGTATTTGGGTCACATGAAATGCACACCTGAGTTTAAGAAGGTAAATTAATAAAACAACATGCCTAAAACAACTAAGCATTTGCAGCTTTGCGGGGCCCACAGAAAATTTGCTAAGTAGCGCGCCTCGATTTCTAAGGATCAAAACAAGATTAATTTCACAAGGGCCATGCACTTGAGATTTTGTTTGGCATGACACTCCTCAATTCCAATTTTAAAGGGAATTCAAACTAAATCATATAGGGGCATAAACTATTTGTGTTGCCTAATACAGCGCACTTCCATTAACTAAAGTGATTAGCTAATTAACTAGAAGCATATGGAATTCGTAAAAAAAAAAAACAAGCTTACTTCAGCAGGTGTTGACACTAATATTTAAAGGGATCAGCGTATAAAGAAAGGCCAATTGTTCAAAAACAATCTGGGCTCATGATGATCAGCCACGAATTTGCTTAAAGCAGAACTGCATAGGGCCCAAATGGACCATTATCCTGTCTCCAAATGAACCCAGAATATCGGCCCAAGCTAAGCCCAAATTTCACGAATGGGTAGATACCCCCAAACTCACGAACCAAGGATCGAATCCCCTGCCTCACACCCGGCATAAATGAATCAATGGAGCCTGAGTAAAGCTCTAACGATGAATCAACACATTATGATAAGGTAAATGCAAGACTTTGAAATTTCGACCCTAATGACATTTTGTATATCCTTCTGAAACATTTATACTGAAAATAGATACTTGGGATTCGAACCTACTAATTATTCATTCTCATACCACACTCAATACATAACCAACTTAAATATGCAATGAACATCGAACATTGTTACATACTAATCATGAACATGGAATTCAAACACTAACTTAAATGAAGTTAAATCAAACCATCATGATATGCCCTAACTGATTTAAACCTACCCTACAGAAGCATTCACATCCTTCAAATGTTCAAATACAAAGTCCTTCGACTTAATTACAGAACCACATGATGAACTAGAAGCCTAAAACATACTTTTGAAGATGAAACATAAGAGTATCAACACAATGGAATGGACAACCCATGAAAAAGCTTAAATTCACAAAGACAAGGAAAAACTCTATTTGAACAAAGACTGATATTCAATAAAGTTGAGATTCATTCTTAGATCTTCCACTTTGGTTACATGTTTTCAGATTTGAACTCCATATGTCACTTAAAAGCCAAGGAAATACCTGGAAAGCCAAACAAACAGAAAATGGGGAATCAACCTAGGACAGTAGTAGTCAGAAGCAAACCCAGACTTAACAATCAACAATCAGCAGTGAAATCAGCTTGTGAAACCAATGGAACAGTAACCACCCAACAGAATTCAACCCAAAACTTTCAGAAATCCAAATTTAAACCATTTCAATCTCGAAGAGAATCAGAAAATGTTTCAGTGATTGAAAACTTCACAACTCAAAGCAGAGAAATCAATGGAACAAATTTTTTTTTAGATTTTTAGCCGTTGGTATTTTTCAGAATTTTATCTCTCTCCTCTCTCATCTGCCTTGAATATCAAGGTAGAGTGCCTTTATAGGCAAGGAATTTAGGGTTGCCTAAAAGAATTCAATTTTGCACTTAGAACCTTTTGAAATTTTGGTTTTTGCTTAGAAATCCTTAGTGTAAATTCAGAAATTCAGTTAAGTCCCCACCCCAGCTTCCAAGAAGCTTCCTAATTCAGTTATTCAGAGATTCCCTTAACCTAAATTCCCAAAATATCCCCCTTAAATCCCTGCTTTTTACTTTCAAGTATACAAATGGGTCAAATCCCCATTTACTTCAACCTAAAGATGAATGGGTTGTTCCTTTGAACATGGGTCGAAATTGAACCCAGGGCCCAAACAACAATTGATCCAGCTAAATTCTGATTTTACCAAGAGCAGAAAATAAATACTTATTTGAAAACTAGATTTGAACTACGCGACTGACTAAATGCAAAAAGAAGCAAAGAGTGAATTAGATTATTAAAGTAAGACGACCAAACTATATTAACTTGTGAGACTAAATCAAAAGCAAAATCAAAGGTTCAAGCACGTTTTTAACAAAAAATCAGCAAATGGACCTTTGAACCTTGACAAGAAAACTGAGCGACAAAACGAACATAAAATTTAACGCCATTCGGAACCCTGTTCGAATCAGTCTACTTCAAGAAAGATGAGGGAAAAGAAAAAGAAAAGGAGTAGGACATGAATCAGAAGCGGACAAAAGGAAAGGACAAGGAAAGCTTACTGACTACAATTCGACCCCACAGCTGGACTCCCTGATTTTACACAATCAGTGTTAGTCGCTTGTTCTTTGTTAAGAACAAATGACCGACACTGATTATGCCAAATTAGACTCGAAAATCTTGAGACTTCGGACGTCTGTGGTCATGCAAGCCACAAATCAAAGGCAGAGCAATTTGGCTTTTAGGGCTTCGAACTTTGATTCGAGATTCAAAGGGATTGAGAGGGATTCGAGGGATAGGGGTTAGGGATTTGGAAATAGGGGATCATGGGGGTTTCAGGGTGTTAGTTTGGGGCGGTTTGGGGTTGGCACCGCCACTGGAGAACATCATGGCGGTGCTAGGGTTTCTAAAATTTGAGGATTTCTGACGGAATTTGAGAGGAGTGGAGTGTGGATTTGGGATGAGGAGGTGGAGGAGAAGCAGTGGTGTAAAAATAGGGGTGATTGGCTGCCGACCGCCGCCATGAGCGATTTTCGGCGTGCGGCGGATGATGGTTCAAGGTGGTGTTTGGTTGGGGTCTATGAGGGTATGAGACGATGATATGGGAGGGGGGTCTGAGGGGGGTGGTCTTGTTCAAACATATATATATATGGGTAAGGTGAGGAGTTTCGATCCGTTGGATGAAAAGAGATCAACGTTTCAGATCTGTCAACCCAAACGACGTCGTTTGGTTTTAGAAGGGTGGACTGAACCGGGTTGGGGCAGATCTGGGCTAGGTTTGTCCTGGTTTTTTGGGAAAAAATATTGGGCCATGGGTGAATTAGGACAATGCAACCCAAATAACTTCTTCAATTCCTTTTTCAATTAATTCTTTTTCTTCTTCTTCTTTTTTCAAAAATAAATTAGAATCTAAATTAAATCCTAGGACCTAATTAACTTAAAAAAACACTAACTAAAACTAATCAACCATTAACAAAATTAATTGAAAAACCAAATTAAAAGAAAATTTCCCAAAGTTCAACAATTAAAGTTGAAAAATGCAAAAAATAAACTATTTTTTATTTTTCCCATTCTTACAAAATAACTAATTTGCTACTTAATTCCAAAACACAAAGTTAGATCCTAAATGCAAATACAATATATTTTTGTATTTTTCATTAATTAGACAAAGTTAACATGCGCAGACAAATGCAAACAATTAACGAAAATACGACAAAATCTACAAAATTGCAAATAATGGAAAAAATTAGTTTGTTTTGAATTTGTGGGAATAATTCATATAGGGCAAAAATCACGTGCTCACAGCTGCCCCTCTTTGCTCGGAAATACGGAGAGTTTTCGTGCAAAGATAAAGTGAGCGTATACGAGCGATTTTTGCCCGTTTGAATACTCTATAGGAAGCATTTTTAAAAGATTTGACCGCACCCTACTTCCGAGGTTGCCTACATATCCTTGGCTATAAAGGAATCAGGTCAGTGTAGTTCGGGAAGTTTTGGTAGCTGGGACTACCATGAAGCTGTGATTTCACTGCTACTGCTACTGCTTACTGAACCCCTTATTACACCATGACAAAATAAAAAGAAGCTAGACTAAACTACGATTTATGAATTACAAAAGCCCTATCTATATCTTCAAACTTGATCTTGTGATCCTTGTTGCCTTGTTGACTTGTATTCTCCCGGTGGAGTCCTTTTGTTGCCGACTTGAATTGTAATCTGAGATGTTTTCCCTTTTCTCCAGGTGGACGCCTGATTGCTGAACTCGAATTGTACTCTGAGATGCTTTCCCTTTCTCCAGGTGGACGCTTGACTGCTGAACTTCAACTGTACTCTCGTGCTCTCCAGGTGGGCGCCTGATTGTTGAACTTGAATTGTATTCCCGTGCTCTCCAGGTGGGCTCCTGACTGCTAAACTTAAAATGTATTCTCGTGCTCTCCAGGTGGGCGCCTGACTGCTGAACTTAAATTGTATTTCCGTGTTCTCAAGGTGGGCGCCTGATTTCAACAAAAATAGACAAAACAATGAAGATTTTCTACCCCAGTTTGGTAGTTGGGCACATCTGTGAGTGTTAAACTGAATCGTGTTACCAAATATTACCAAGAGTTTGAAAGCTAGGTCCCATTATCCGGGGGGGAGTCCTAACAACTCTTAATTAAACGACAATTTTAAAGATAAATTATGTCTTTTAAAGGTATGACTTCCGCTAAATCTTGTTATCTAAGAAGGTCTTACGACTATATCCCATTATCCAAGAGGATCCTGACAACTCTTAATTAAGCGACAATTTTAAATCTAAGTTATATCTTCTGAAGGTAAGAAAGTATTAAAGCTACATCTCATTATCCATGAGGGTCCTGAAAATAAAAAATCAAGTCTTATCTTAAGAGTGACAACTTTTACGGCTGAATTATACTTCCTTACAACAGAACTTACGTTAAATCTTGTTATTTAGAGGAAACCTTAAAACTATATCCCATTATCCAAGAAGGTCCTGAAAATCAAAATCAAGTCTTATCTTAAGCTTGACAAATTTTACGGCTGAATTATACCACCCTACAACAGAACTTACGCCAAATCTTGTTATCTAATGGAAATCTTAAAGCTAGGTCCCATTATTCAAGAGGGTCCTGACAACTCCTAATTGAATCCTATCTCAAACTTGCAAACTTTGAAACCGACTTATATTCTTTTGTGGTGCATTTATGCTAGATTATGCTACTCATGATTGTTTTGAATTTTAAACTAGGTCCCATTTTCTAGGAGGGTCGTGAGAATCTTCAAATTAAATTCCATTATCCAGGCGGGTCCTGAAAATCAAAAATCAAACCTATCTGATGCTTGCTTTTCCTTACGGAGAGTTTCCCCGAACAATCGAAAACTTCCTGCCCCTGTTCCAATCAAAGAAAAATCTTATCAGTTTTAAATGTGGTGGTTAGTTTGTGGCATTCTTGTTGAAAGTGGCCTCCCCACTGTCGTGCTTTGTTTTGACTGTCTTCCCCTTAACTGTCCAAGAACCGCTTGACTTCCCGACTGACTTTCAAATCCCCATGACTTTGGATGACCCGGGTGTTCTATTCCCAAACTGTTGTGTTACATCTCTGACCCATCTGTTTGAACCTCTGCATTTCCCATGACATTACCAAACCATTTCACCGATGGAACTTTTACTGCCCTTTTAACCCACTTCACATCATACTATCTTTAGCCATGCCTTGAACGTCCCGTGCCTTGTGCAACTTTGGAAGTTGGTAGTAAGCTTTGATATTCCTTCTTATTTGATTAAACAAAGTTAACATTGGGAACATCTTAGAGAAATAAACCCAAAAGAGCTGAAATGCAATGACTTTCAGAGCTAAGGATAAGAAAGTCCAAAACTGGAAGACTATCTGAATGGGAAAAAGAAAATAGACTTATCTGAGTGGAGCAGCTGATACCAATGATCATGACATGCATTTCGGATTACTCGACCCAATCTTTCTAACCAATCAACTTTTAGTTGCCATACTTTGTTGCCCCGGAGTTTTCATAATCTGATTTCTTCACCAAAACCTTGACCTTGTTCGGCCTGGGGTGCCCTGAAGTGTTTTTACCAACAAGCCTCTCTCATTTGTTCATCTCTTAACTCACTTTCGCCTTACGGTGCCCGTGAGGATTTTCACCAATAAGACTCTCATTTTTTATTTCTCTTAGCTCCCGTCGCCTTACGGTGCCCGCAAGGGTTTTCACCCATAAGACTCTCTCATTTATCATTTTTCTGCTTGAACCAGAGTGTTGCCCCTGATATGAATTACCTTTACTTGCTCGACTTGGCATCTCTCGAAGACTGATCGGAAGGTCTTTCTTTGGACCGTAATGTGGGCTTTTGGTTAAGGTTAGAAAGAATGGGTATCAAAGACTCAAAACAATTCAAATGGGATTCAAAATTACAACTTTTGGAATCCGATTTCTTGCAACAACCACAACTTTTGCCCCAGTTTTTTTGCTTGGGGACTTTTGGCTTTGTGTTTTGATGAGACTGAACCGTGAAGATGCCTAAGTATCCTTAAAAGGAATCAGGTCGAACGTAGTTCATGTCATAGAAATTGCTTTGTTGTTGTGATTTTCCCTTATCTCTTTCTTTTCTTTCTCTCTTTTTCTTTCTTTTTCTTTTTGTTGTTTTGTTGATCTTTTTTTCTCTTTTTCTTTTTTCCTTTTTTTTTACTTATCTTTCACGCTTGTGTTTCTGATCTCTGCTACTGATTCCGAAAGAGGGGTATGAAAGGAAATAAACAAGGCTCAAAGGGAGAACAAAGGATAAAGTGTCTAGATAGCAGAACAAAATGTCTTCGTCATTCCAATCTTCAAGATATGCCAAGTACAAACAAATACAAGAACTCATACATAATATCTCTTGACCGCATCAGAATTGATGGCCATTTCTACACATTTGCCTTCTATGTCTGTTAAATACAAAGCATCATTGGACAACACTCTCGTTACGATGAACGGTCCCTGCCAATTTGGGGCGAACTTGCCTTTTGCTTCAGCCTGATGAGGAAGGATACACTTCAATACTAACTGACCCACTTCAAACTTCCGTGGATGCACTTTCTTGTTGTATGTTCTTGCCATTCTCTGTTGATACAACTGACCATGACAAACTACTGCCAATCTCTTCTCATCAATTAAACTCAACTGTTCCAAGCGAGTTTTGACCCATTCATTGTCATCCATTTCGGCCTCAGCGACAATCCGAAGGGATGGGATTTCAACTTCCGTAGGTATCACCGCCTCAATGCCATATACCAACAAATAAGGAGTTGCCCCTACTGAAGTACGAACAGTAGTGCGATAACCCAGCAATGCAAAAGGCAACTTTTCATGCCACTGTCTAGAACCCTCCACCATTTTCTGAAGTATCTTCTTTATATTCTTGTTGGTTGCCTCGATTGCTCCATTCGCCTTGGGGCGATATGGGGTGGAATTGCGATGCGTGATCTTAAACTATTGACATACCTCTTTCATCAAATGACTGTCGAGATTAGCACCATTATCTGTGATGATTACCTTCGGGATCCCGAACCGGCAAATGATATTTGAGTGCACAAAATCGACCACTACTTTCTTGCTCACGGACTTGAAAATTTTAGCTTCAACCTACTTGGTGAAATAATCAATGGCCACCAGAATAAACCTGTGCCCATTGGACGCTGCTGGATCTATTGGTCCAATGACATCCATGCCCCATGCAACAAAAGGACATAGTGCAGACATTGTGTGCAATTCAGATGGTGGAGAATGAATCAAATCTCCGTGCACCTGACATTGATGACACTTGCGCACAAAACTGATACAATCCCGCTCCATAGTGAGCCAATAATAACCTGCTCGGAGAATCTTCTTTGCCAGCACGTACCTACTCATGTGTGGTCCACAAACTCCAGAATATACTTCGGTCATGATAGTTGTGGCCTGTCTAGCATCTATTCATCTCAACAATCCAAGATCCGGAGTTCTTTTATACAAAACCCCTCCGCTTAAGAAAAATCCGCTTGCCTACCGCCGAATTGTTCTCTTTTGATCGCTTGTGGCTTGTACCGGATACATCCCAAACCTGATATATTCCTTGATATCATGAAACCAAGGCTCTCCATCAAGTTCTTCTTCTACCACATTACATTAAGCGTGCTGATCATAGACCTGAATATGCAACGGGTCAACGTAAGCCTTATCCGGATGATGTAACATTGACGCCAAGGTAGCCAAAGCATCAGCAATTTCGTTATGGATCCTTGGAATATGCCTGAACTCTACTGATCAAAACCGTTAACAAAGATCATGCAAACATTGCCAGTATGGTATGAGTTTCAAATCTTGTGTTTCCCATTCCCCTTGAATCTGGTGCACCAGAAGGTCCGAGTCCCCTAAGACCAAAACTTCCTGGACACCCATGTTTGCAGCTAACCTCAAACCCAAAATGCATGCCTCGTATTCAGCCATGTTGTTAGTACAGTAGAAACGAAGCTGAGCCGTAACAGGGTAGTGATGTCCAGTTCCAGAAATCAATAAAGCTCCTATCCCAACGCCTTTCATGTTAGCAGCTCCATCAAAGAAAAGTTTCCAACTTGTCTCACCAACTTGTTCCAACTCATCAATATGCATTACCTCTTCATCAGGGAAGTAAGTCTTCAAAGGCTCATATTTTTCATCCACTGGGTTCTCAGCCAAATGATCGGCCAAGGCCTGGGCTATCATCGCGGTCCTGGTCACATAGACGATGTCAAATTCTGTGAGCAAGATCTGCCACTTTGCGAGCCTCCCTGTGGGCATAGGCTTCTGAAAGATATACTTTAATGGATCCAAACGAGAGATGAGGTAAGTAGTGTAAGATGACAAATAGTGCTTCAACTTCTGTGCTGCCCAAGTTAGGGCGCAACATGTCCTCTCAAGGTGAGTGTACTTAACCTCGTAAAATGTGAACTTCTTGCTGAGATAATAGATGGCCTGCTCTTTCCTGCCAGTGATGTCATGCTGACCCAGCACACAACCAAACGAATTGTCCAAAACTGTCAAATACAGAATCAAAGGCCTCCCTGGTTCTGGTGGCACCAACACAGGTGGGTTTGACAAATACCCTCTTATCTTATCAAATGTTTCTTGACACTCATTTGTCCACTTGACCGCATCATCTTTCTTCAACAGTTTGAAGATAGGCTCACAAGTTGTCGTAAGCTGAGCAATAAACCTGCTGATGTAATTCAACCTCCCTAATAAACTCATCACCTCAGTCTTGTTCCTTGGAGGTGGCAATTCTTGGATAGCTTTAATCTTTGATGGGTCAAATTCAATACCTCGGTGGCTAACTATGAATCCCAACAATTTTTCAGATGGCACACCAAATGCGCATTTTGCAGGATTGAGCTTAAGATTGTACTTGCGAAGCCTTTGGAAGAATTTTCTCAAATCTCTGACGTGATCAGACTGCTTTCTAGACTTTATGATTACATCATCCACATAAACCTTTATCTCCTTATGTATCATGTCGTGGAATATGGTTGTCATTGCCCTCATGTAAGTTGCCCCAGCATTTTTCAACCCGAAAGGCATGACCCTGTAGCAGTATGTTCCCCATGGTGTGATGAATGTCGTCTTCTCCGCATCTTCATCATCCATTAAGATCTGATGATAACCCGCATAACAGTCCACAAAAGACCCAATCTCATGTTTGGTGCAATTGTCAATCAGAATGTGGATATTTGGCAGTGGAAAGTTGTCCTTGGGGCTCGCCTTGTTGAGATCACGGTAATCAACACACACCCTGGTCTTGCCATCCTTCTTTGGCACAAGTACTACATTGGATAACCAAGTGGGATACCGAGTGACCCGAATGACTTTTGCATCAAACTGCTTAGTGACCTCTTCTTTGATCTTCACACTCATATCAGTATTAAATTTCCTCAGCTTCCGCTTGATAGGAGGGAATGCCAGGCCAGTGGGCAATTTGTGAACCACCAAGTCAGTGCTTAAACCCAGCATGTCATCATATGACCATGCAAAGACGTTTTTGTACTCAAGTAATGCTTTAATTATCTCTTCCCTGAGTTGAGGTTCAAGATGGACACTTATCTTAGTTTCTCTGATATTATCTTGGTCCCCTAAATTGATTGCTTCTGTATCACTCAGGTTAGGCTTGGGTTTTTCTTCAAAATGGCTTAGTTCTTTACTAATCTCTTCAAAGGCCTCATCCTCGTCATATTCTGTTTCATCATCACACTCTATTTCTTGAATTACAATTTCAGAATTAGATTGGCTTTTAAGACTGGGCCAAAGATTCCTCATGCATGTCATGTTATCGAAACCAGCATAAAAAGATAAACTGAAAGAAAATCAAAGCAAACTACCAAAACTCTTTCCTGGTGGGGAGAGGATTAGCTTCCCAATTGTTAATCTTTGCACTAGGCCCAACAAATTGCACATCCGCCTTGCTAGAACCCTCTCCAGCTTCCACCATGTTCACCTCGTCGAATAATTTCTCAAACCTTTCAAGCAACTCCTTATCAAGACCAACCACAAAACTGGGAACTGTTGTTGCTGGGAGTTTCTTGGTGTTGGGCCTGACAAATGATCTAGAGAGACGTGGGATGGGATTTGGGAGGACCCACGCCCTCTGTTTTAACTTTCTGGCTTTTTTTATGTCCGCAACTGTGGGCTTGAATTCCAAACCAAATGTATCCAAGTTTTTGGGGAGAGACACCAGCTGTACGATACCTTGCAGAGATGCACCCAAACCCTTGCCTAGTACAGAACCATTTTTCAACATTTCAACGGCTATCATGACTGATGCGGCAGCTACCCTCGGAGTTGGAATGAACTTCCCTTTTGGAATTTTCTCTACCGATACCGTGTCAAAAATCTGATAAACTCATGGCCCCTTGTCATCTTCAAACTCTATGAACGGAACAATGGCATCACTGTGGGCACACAAATTATCCTCGTCGTGCACAACAATTTCCTATCTATCCCATTCAAACTTGACCATTTGATATAGAGTAGACGGGACGACTTTTGTAGCATGAATCCAGGGTCGACCTAACAGCAGATTGTAAGAAACAGCCACATCGAGCACCTGGAAATCCATGGTAAATTCAACTGGCTCTATTGTAAGCTCAAGCACTATGTCCCCGACTGAATCTTTCCCTCCACCGTCGAATCCCCGAACGCAGATACTGTTCTTGTGAATTCTTTCATCATCCACCTTCAACTTGTTCAGAGTGGAGAGAGGGCAAATGTTCACACTTGAACCATTGTCGACCTGTACCCGGGTAACCACGGAATCTTCGCATTTCACCGTGAGATAGAGGGCTCTATTGTGCTCAGTACCCTCCACGAGCAACTCATCATCAGAAAAAGTGACTCTGTACCTCAAATATCTTGTTAGCTATCTTTTCCAAGTGGTTTACTGAGATTTTGTCAGGGACGTGGGCCTCATTCAGGATCTTCATCAAAGCCCGACGGTGCTCGTCTGAATGGATCAATAATGACAATAGTGAAATCTGAGCCGGTGTCTTCCTCAACTGCTCCACAATGGAATAGTCCTGCACTTTCATCTTTCTCAAGAATTCCTCTGCTTCTTCCTCGGTCACAACTTTCTTCACTAGCACCGGGTTGTCTTTGGAGCTCTTAGCTTTTCTCAACTCTTCGGGGGCAAAGCATCTCCCCGATCGAGTCAAACCATGGGTCTCACAAACTTTTTCTTTAACCTCTTTTCCCTTGTAAGTCACTGTCACTCATTCATAATTCCACGGGACCGCCTTGCTGTTGACTATCGGTAATTGAGTTACCGGCTTGATAATGACAGGGTCTATGCGGGCACTCTACATAATTACAACAGGCTTGTTCGCCACTCCTGGCACAACCACTTTGGCTACTTCTTGTTTTATTGCCACATCACTTGGGGTCCCCTTTTTGACTACTGCAGATGGTTCACTATTTGTCCCGCTCAATCGAATCACTGATTTCTCACTTGTTGGCTTTTCAACCGGCCTAACTTCACTGGACCGAATCATCATGAAGGTCTGTGAAGGCTTCTTGGGCTCCCCTCCCATTTGCACTATCTCGATCATATTTGTCTCAAGATGGGCCGACAACAGATTTTGGTTGATATTGGGTCTCCGAAGCTTGGACCTCAATCCGATTAGTATCAATGAGTTCTTGAATAGCTGTTTTCAATTGCCAACACTTCTCTATATCGTGCCCCAGAGCACCAAAACAATATTCGCAACTCACAGAGTGATCAAGGTTCCTCGGGTGAGGACTTGGCAGTTTTGGCTCGATCAGACTCAACATACCCAATTGTCTCAACCTGTGGAACAAACTGGTATAGGATTCTCCCAATGGAGTGAAGGTTTTCTTCTTTTGCAACCTCTCGTTCTTAAATGCTTGGTTGGGCCGAAAACCTGATCTAGGAGGGTTTTGGTAGGCTCTTAGGGGTGGATAGGCATTTTGTGGAGTTGGGTATGTATTTTATGGGACTGGCGCATGCCATTATGCGTGGGCCGGAGGTTGGCTATATGTTTGGGCATGGTGGACAGAAAAATGGGGGTCTGGTGGTGGGTAGTAGTGTTGTGGTGGGATATATGGGGTATGAGGGTAGGTTTGGTGGTGGGGTCGAGGCTAGTTATAGTAATGTGATGGACCCCTAGGTCTGAACCAAACTCCTGAATCAATCGTTGCTACATCATTTTTCTTCTTCTTTCCAATTACTCCCCCAGTTCCGCTTTGAATGGCCTGGGTGGTTGCTTTAATAGCCGAATAACTCATGATTTTGTTTGTCTTGAGCCCTTCTTCTACCATACTGCCCATCTTTACCACTTCTTTGAAGGACTTGCCTATAGTTGATACCAGATAACCGTAATAAGTAGGTTCTAAGGCCTGCAGAAAATAATCCACCATTTCACTTTCTTTCATTTGAGGGTCAACCATTGCTGCCTGTTCTCTCCACCTAAAACCATACTCCCTAAAATTCTCATTTTGCTTTTTCTCAAGTTTCGTTAAAGACAAACGATCTAGAACAATCTCGAGGTTGTACTGGAAGTGACAAGCAAATGCCTGGGCTAGATCATCCCATGTGTACCATTTTCCGTGATCCTGCCGAGTATACCATTCTAGTGCTGATCCACTCAGACTCTGACTAAAATACGCCATTAGCAGCTCATCCTTCCTGCCAGCTCCCCTCATTTTGCTACAAAAACCTCTCAAATGTGCCACTGGATCACCGTGCCCATCATACAAATCAAACTTGGGCATCTTAAACCCTGCCGGCAATTGCACATCTGGAAACAGACATAGGTCTTTTTAGGCCACACTTACTTGACCTCCCAACCCTCGCATGTCTTTGAATGACTGTTCTAAGTTTTTAACTTTTCTGAACTTCTCCTCATGTTCGGGATTTTTAGATGGTTTCTCGATTTCCGCAGGGTGGTCAAAATGAGGAGTGTAGGAATAGGGTTCGGGAACCTTGAAAGTGGGCTCCGGGGGGTAATACTGGTTGTCGTGAGTTTGGAATAGAGGCTCACTGGAGGATCGGTGTAATGCAGTAGGTGGGGGTGCCACAAAAACAGGAGTGGCTGGTGGAGGGGGTACGGGACTTGTTTGGGTGGTGGAGCTTGTGATGTATGGGAAGTGGTATCGTAGCATTGTTGGTAGAGGGGAAAGGGCAGAGATGAGTTCACAGTTGGAGGTTCCTGGGTCTGAGCTAATGGCGGGATAAAAGCAGGGTTGGCGTGGTAAACTAGCGGTGGGTGCCTTTTTGCCTATGCTTGGTACATTTCAGCCATCTGTTGCTTCAGCTTATACAACTCATCTTTCAGATTAACCTCCGATTCTTTCACCTCTTTTGACGGATCGACAATACTTGCCTCAAGTTCATGGTTGGCCATGTTCAGCTTGTTTTTGGACCGGGTGTTGTAGGAGTGAGTTGCCAGAATGCCAATCAAACTAACCACCTGCCTGAACTGAAATTTCATCAATAACAAACTTGTTAGCGATTAGGGCTTTAACAGATAAGCAACCGCACATTTGAGGAGTGAATGCATCTAAGCAGTTAACCGTTTCTATTATGCATTTGATCGGCTGCTTGTGTCATCTCGGCTTTTCCTTATTTCCGTTTGCAACTTCTCTTTTCTCCCTCTTTTTCATTCTTGCCTTTACTTGCTTGGTCTCTCTTTTGTTTTTATTCTCTCATGACTCTTTCTTGCTTTGCCATTGTTTCCTTCTCACTGTTTCTCTTTTATTTTCCTTCTCTCTCTTATTCTTCCATTCTCTCTTTTTTTTTTATCACTTTTTCTTTCTTTTAGTTATGGTCATCCTGTGGAGATTGCCTACGTATCATGATTCCGCATGAATCAGACCGAGCGTAGTTCTGGAGATAAGTGCATAATATAAATAACAAAACATTTTGGGATTTTCAAATTTTTCCATAAAATAAAATAGTTTTGATTACAACCACTCATTCTACCAAATTATAAAATTAACAAACTCGAAAAGGGAAATTAATAGACTCTGACTCAAAACAAGACCAACAGACTCTGACAGAAGGTGAAAACAACAGACTCGAAAATCGACTAACAGACTCTAATAAAAGAAAATACAGACTCGCACACAGACTAACAAACTCTAATGAAAATCATGAATACATTAATGCCTTAAATGCTCATGGGCCCCGCGGGACATCATTCGGTCTCGCGACGGGCCTATGTGCAAGATCCCTTTGAATCCTCTCCAAATCACTCATTATCTGTCGGACAAACATCATCACTGCCGCGAAAAAAGTGGTGCGAGTCATATCCTCACATGCTTGGCATTTCACAACAATGTAGTCGGCAACGGCTCTCACCCGCTCTCAGATTCTACCCTTTTCCTGAAGCAAATGTTTGACCTGTTGATTCCGGGATTCTAATACCTGAGTATCATGGAGATGTTGATTTTGCAACTGTTACATTTCTTCCTCGATCTGAGCCATCAAATCATAACAGTATTCCCTATCGGCTTTAAAGTCCTTGGCCTGCTTGGTTGCCTCATTCTCGAGAATAACTATTTTTCTTTTTAGGCTAGTGATTGTCCCTTCATACTTTCTTTTCATTTGTTGCACAAACTGTGTCCGACCTTTTGCATTCTCCGCCAATTGACCCCGGACTTTCGCTAGACTGGCCTCAGACTTTTCTAGGTCATCTTGATACTCAAGGGCTTTCTTTTTCAGACTGCTTATAAGCCTTTCATCCGCTCGGCTTCTTTCCGGATTTCTAGCAGTTATTTTCATCTTCCAGATTTGAGCTTTGAGGGCTTCATTTTCCTGGGTTAGCTTCTTCTTCTCGCCTTCATCTGCGATGGCTTGCAACCCATTCTCAAACTGAAGGTCCATGACTTGCTTTTTCAGCCTGCCTATGGTGGCTCGGTACTCATTTTCTTTGGTCAACCTATCCCATTGCACCTGTGCTCCGTCGGTAAATTGTTGGACATGGGGTTTCTTTGCGGGCCTTTCGGACTCCTAATGAACTCGGGATCTTTTACCATACCACGCAGTGTAACCAGGCTCCACCTCACCTCTAGATAGATCTCGTACTTGAGTTCTAGGCTCTAAGAATCAGCACTGATGCCAAATCTGACGCACTCTTTCTTCTGGAAAACGGCTTTTGGTTCCAACTCAATAACCTGCCAACTCAAATACTCATCGTGTGGGATGGTCTGGTATCGGTCTAACTGACATAGAACTCGGTTCGGTGCATAAGGTTGGATACTCCGTAGACCCATTAACAGCAGATAGCACACCTCAACCGACAAATAGATTACCTCACTGACCGAGAGCCACCCGAATGTCCATTCGATCTTATTTGCAGTCAAAGATCTCAAATGAGCATGCCATGCCTCCGTACCATCCAGGAATTCATAACCCTCTACCCGCTTTTCTTGTTTTTCAATGCACTCGAGGCCAGTCATACCACAATTCAAGTATCCAGGACGGTATCAAAGGTATTCCTCCATCCATAATTGTAACAACATATTGCACCCTTCAAAGAACTTTCCCCTTCTCGACAGAGGGTTAGAGCTCGGTAAATTTCTGCCAAGATCAGCTGCACTATGGTCCCATTTGCCCTTTTCATCATAAAGTCAGCTATCCTCACGAGTCCCAACTCTATGTTCCCGTCTTTTCTAGGGCAAATCAAAGTACCTAGGAACGCCATTATAAAAGCTAATCCTCTCCGAGCTTCCCACTTGTCTTGGTTTCCCGCGTGAGTAAGGCCGGTATCTAGCGTCTCGAAGCCACGTGGATACCCCTAACGTCGGTACAAAAAGTAGAAGGTACAGAATCCTTTGACCAAATTTCCGTCTCGGATGTCCCAACTGATGCTTAACAGGTCCAAAAATTTGTGAGAGGTTACTGTTCTCGGTGCTACCGGATATTGATTTCTAAGATTCCCCTCGAAACTGGCGTAGCCTGCTATCTCTTCCAGGGTAGGAGTTAACTCGAAATCAGCAAAGTGGAATACATTATGTGTTGGGTCCCAAAATAGTATCAGGGCCTCAACTATGTCCTTTTTCGGCTTAACCTTCAAGAGCCCGACAAGACCACCCAATACTTTTGTCACAACTTTTCTGCTATTGTCCCCCAAATCATGCCACCACATATGTAGCTCCAAAGGTATCTCTTCACGGACTGAGAAAGGTTCATTTTAAATTGTGCTCATCCTGCACATTTATTATGGTGATTTAAATTAAAAGAAAACTATGACTCATTTTGACTCAAGAAAAATGTCCATTTTTTTTTCAAAATTCTCACAAACAATATCCGGCTTTGCCAATACGGCCTTTCAGCACTTTGAAAACGAAGGTTTTAAGGCTGTGTCGGCTAACCAGCCAAAACCTTTAAAAATGACTAAAGGTTGTTCTTGCAAAAACAGCCTTCCGGCGCCCTTTTGAGGGACATTCATCTATTTTTAACAAGTATGATATCACCTTACTTATTTGCAACAAACATAAAATTTTTGTTCTTTTTGGGCTATTTTAGCAAAAGGAAGTTGGACCCGATGGGGGTTGCCTACGTATCTCACACCCTGTGAGAATCAAACTGACGTAGTTCGGGAAAATAAAATAAAACTAACTATTTTTCAAAACAAAACCGTTTTTTTTCTTTTTTTTTTTCATTTTTCTCAAAAATTCGGCAGAGTTTCAGTACCATTTGGACATTGGTTTTCCAAAACAGGTGATTTAACTCACTTAACCCTCACATTGCTATTCTCTTTTTCCCAACTTTCTCCCATTATTCAAAAGTCGGTCAGCATGCAAATCCAAATCAAATAAATGCACAAGTAGCAAGTAAGATGCATCAGGATGGTTTTTTCATTTTGGAGCACCTGTCCTAGACATACCCCCATGTGTTGAGTCTCTAAAGTCAAATGCACATGATGCAAGCAAACGTTCCTACTAGGGATCCGACATGAGGTCTTGTTATACTAGATTTCCAGGCTTACCCGAGCAGACAACTCGAGCCGAGGGGGGGCAGCGTACCGGGAATACAGAAGCTTCACCGGCTTTACAACTTGTCCGAACCTCGTTCTAAAATTTGGGATATGACTCTAATAGAAGAGAAGTCACACGAAGTGCACACTCCTCCATGATTTAGAAGACTCAGAGAGAAGAAGGGTTTCGTAGCAGTTTATATACAGTCCAAACAATATCAAAGTGGTAAAAGTAGTATTTAGCACATTAGGCTCAACATGTAAAAATCAGATAAAACAAACCAACTATAACAGTTATTCTAAGCTCGAATTCTTGAACCCTGAACTAGAGATTTTGGGTTCGATCCCCAGCAGAGTGGCCAAAGCTGTCATATCTCCTTTTTCCTACACCCCGAAAGGGTAGTATATAAGGGATTTTTTCCAATTTAAGTGACAATCGAAACGGGATTATTTATTTTAAATTCAGAGTCGCCACTTGGGAAATTTATGGTGTCCCAAGTCACCGGTTCAAATCCCGAATCGAGAAAAAGATTGACTCTGTATTACAGTCTGCGATCCAGAAATCCGGGTAAGAAATTCTGTTAACCCGGGAGAAGGTGTTAGACATTCCCGAGTTCCGTGGTTCTAGCACGGTCGCTCAACTGCTATAATTGGCATAATTATATGATTTTAAACATGTTTTAACCTATGGTATATTTTAACTTTATAACCGCTTTAATTTATTTTAGGAAGATTTCAACATCATCTAAAACACGTCTTTAGATCACGCCATATGAAATGCACCTGCAGTCCGAGACACATTTTATTTAATGTTGTTAAAATTTGGATTTGGGTCACATGAAATGCACACCCAAGTTTAAGAAGGTAAATTAATAAAACAATGCGCCTAAAGCAACTATGCATTTGCAGCTTTGCAGGGGCCACGGAAAATTTGCTAAGTGGCGCGACTCGATTTCTAAGGATCAAAACAAGATTAATTTCACAAAGGCCATGCACTTGAGATTTTGTTTGGTATGACACGCCTCAATTCCAATTTTAAAGGGAATTCAAACTAAATCATATAGGGGCATAAACTATTTGTGTCGCCTAATACAGCGCACTTCCATTAACTAAAGTGATTAGCTAATTAACTAGAAGCATATGGAATTCGTAAAAAAAACAAGCTTACTTCAGCAGGTGGTGACACTAATATTTAAAAGGATCATCGTATAATGAAAGGCCAATTGTTCGAAAACAATATGGGCTCATGGTGATCAGCGGCAAATTTGCTTAAAGCAGAACCGCATAGAGCCCAAATGGACCATTATCCGGTCTCCAAGTGAACCCAGAATATGGGCCCAAGCTAAGCCCAAATTTCACGAATGGGTAGATACCCCCAAACTCACGAACCAAGGATCGAATCCCCTGCCTCACACCCGGCATAAATGAATCAATGGAGCCTGAGTAAAGCTCTAACGATGAATCAACACATTATGATAAGGTAAATGCAAGACTTTGAAATTTCGACCCTAATGACATTTTGTATATCCTTCTGAAACATTTATACTGAAAATAGATACTTGGGATTCGAACCTACTAATTATTCATTCTCATACCACACTCAATACATAACCAACTTAAATATGCAATGAACATCGAACATTGTTACATACTAATCATGAACATGGAATTCAAACACTAACTTAAACGAAGTTAAACCAAACCATCATGATATACCCTAACTGATTTAAACCTACCCTACAGAAGCATTCACATCCTTCAAATGTTCAAATACAAAGTCCTTCGACTTAATTACAGAACCACATGATGAACTAGAAGCCTAAAACATACTTTTGAAGATGAAACATAAGAGTATCAACACAGTGGAATGAACAACCCATGAAAAAGCTTAAATTCACAAAGACAAGGAAAAACTCTATTTGAACAAAGACTGATATTCAATAAAGTTGAGATTCATTCTTAGATCTTCCACTTTGGTTACATGTTTTCAGATTTGAACTCCATATGTCACTTAAAAAGCCAAGGAAATACCTGGAAAGCCAAACAAACAGAAAATGGGGAATCAGCCTGGGACAGTAGTAGTCAGAAGCTAACCCAGACTTAACAATCAACAATCAGCAGTGAAATCAGCTTGTGAAACCAATGGAACAGTAACCACCCAACAGAATTCAACCCAAAACTTTCAGAAATCCAAATTTAAACTATTCAATCTCGAAGAGAATCAGAAAATGTTTCAGTGATTGAAAACTTCAAAACTCAAAGCAGAGAAATCAATGGAACAATTTTTTTTTAGATTTTTAGTCGTTGGTATTTTTCATATCTCTCTCCTCTCTCATCTGCTTTGAATATCAAGGTAGGGTGCCTTTATAGGCAAGGAATTTAGGGTTGCCTAAAAGAATTTAATTTTGCACTTAGAACCTTTTGAAATTTTGGTTTTTGCTTAGAAATTCTTAGTGTAAAATTCAGAACTTCAGTTAAGTCCCCACCCCAGCTTCCAAGAAGCTTCCTAATTCAGTTATTCAGAGATTCCCTTAACCTAAATTACCAAAATATCCCCTTAAATCCCTGTTTTTTACTTTCAAGTATCCAAACAGGTCAAATCCCCATTTACTTCAACCCAAAGATGAAAGGGATGTTCCTTTGAACATGGGTCGAAATTGAACCCAGGGCCAGAACAACAATTGATCTAGCTAAATTCTAATTTTACCAAGAGCAGAAAATAAACACTTATTTGAAAACTAGATTTGAACTACGCGACTGACTATATGCAAAAAGAAGCAAAGAGTGAATTAGATTATTAAATTAAGACGACCAAACTATATTAACTTGTGAGACTAAATCAAAAGCAAAATCAAATGTTTAAGCACGTTGTTAACAAAAAAATCAGCAAATGGACCTTTGAACCTTGACAAGAAAACTGAGTGACAAAATGAACATAAAATTTAGCGTCATTCGGAACCCTATTCGAATCAGTCTACTTCAATAAAGATGTGGGAAAAGAAAAAGAAGAGGAGTAGGACATGAATCAGAATCGGACAAAAGGAAAGGACAAGGAAAGCTTACCGACTACAATTCGACCCCAACGCTGGACTCTCTGATTTAACACAATCAATGTTAACACAATCAATGTTAATCACAATCAATTAGTCTTTGTGAAGAACAAACAACCGACACTGCTTATGCCAAATTAGACTCGAAAATCTTGAGACTTTGGACGCATGTGGTCATGCAAGCCACAAAATCAAAGGCAGAGTGATTTGGATTTTAGGGCTTCGAACTTTGATTCTAGATTCGAAGGGATTGAGAGGGATTCGAGGGATAGGGGTTAGGGATTTGGAAAGAGGGGTCATGGGGGTTTCAGGGTGTTAGTTTGGGGCGGTTTGGGGTGGCGCCGCCACCGGAGAACATCATGGCGGCGCTAGGGTTTCTAAAATTTGAGGCTTTCTGACGGGATTTGAGAGGAGTGGAGTGTGGATTTGGGATGAGGAGGTGGAGGAGAAGCAGTGGTGTAGAAATGGGGGTGATTGGCTGCCGACCGCCGCCGTGAGCGATTTCCGGCAAGCGGCGAATGATGGTTCAAGGTGGCGTTTGGTTGGGGTCTATGATTTTCTTTAAAAATAAACTATTTTCAAAATGTTTTCTAAGGACATATATATATATATATATATATATATATATATACCGTAATATGGGTAGGGTGAGGAGTTCCGGTCCGTTGGATGAAAGGAGATCAACGGTTCAGATCTGTCAACCCCAAACGGCGTCGTTTGGTTTTAAAAGGGTGGACCGGACTGGGTTGGGGCGAATCTAGGCTGGGTTTGGCTTGGTTTTTTGGGAAAAAACATTGGGCCATGGGTGAATTAGGACAATGCAGCCCAAATAACTTCTTCAATTCTTTTTTCAATTAATTCTTTTTCTTTTTCTTTTTGTTTTTCAAAAATAAATTAGAATCTAAATTAAATCCTAGGACCTAATTAACCTAAAAAAACACTAACTAAAACTAATCAACCATTAACAAAATTAATTGAAAAAACCAAATTAAAAGAAAATTTCCCAAAGTTCAACAATTAAAGTTGAAAAATGCAAAAAATAAACTATTTTTTTTTATTTTTCCCATTATTACAAAATAACTAATTTGCTACTTAATTCCAAAACACAAAGTTAGATCCTAAATGCAAATGCAATATATTTTTGTATTTTTTACTAATTAGACAAAGTTAACATGCGCAGACAAATGCAAATAATTAACGAAAATGCGACAAAATCTACAAAATTGCAAATAATGGAAAAAATTATTTTGTTTTGAATTTGTGGAAATAATTCATATAGGGCAAAAATCACGTGCTCACAGCTGCATCTGATCCTAGGTGGATAGAAGCTATGCAAGTTGAGCTACAAGCATTGGATGATAACAATACTTGGTCTGTTGTAGACCTACCTCCTGGCAAGACACCTATTGGTTGTAGGTGGGTGTTCAGGATTAAATATAAGGCTACAGGCGAAGTTGAGATATTCAAGGCTCGACTGGTAGTTAAGGGGTATAGTAAAAGAGAAGGCCTGGACTATGGAGAAACTTTCTCACCAGTGGCCAAGATGGTCACAGTGAGATCTGTTGTTGCTGTTGCTGCCTCAAAAAATTGGTCATTTATCAAATAGATGTACATAATGCTTTTCTTAATTGTGACTTAGATGAAGAGGTATACATGGTGTTGCCTGAGGGGTTTGATAGACAGGGGGAGTCTTAGAAGGTCTGCAAACTCCAAATATTCTTGTATAGCCTCAAGCAAGCACCCAAGCAGTGGAATCTAAAGCTTACAAAAGCACTAGTACATGTCACACCCTTTTTTAACTCCATTAAATACTCTTAAATAAATAAAAAGATTTGTAAAGCTCAAAAAGGGTTTTTAATTAAAAGTGACAAAATTCTGTTCAAAAGGATGTTTCAGAGTCACCAGCTGACATTGATTTCGGTGTGTCAGGTCATCATTTTTAAAAAAATGATTTTTCCTTTAAAACACTTTGGACTCCAAAAATAAGTCTACACCAGAAATTTGGGTTAGGGGTTCATTTGACTCGGGGAGAAGGTGTTAGGCACTCCCCATGCCCCGTGAAGGTCACGGTTGCGTACTCGATCTTGTTGGATTTTAAAACATTCGTTGAGGTAAAAACACGCAAAAAGAAAATAAACAATCAAAGAGGCTGGAGGTCGTCCCCACCTAATAAAAGAAAGTGTAACGAAAAAAGAAAAGAAAACTCCTAAACTAGCCTATTCTATGATTTCTCCACAATGCTCATCAAGGACTCCAAAATATTTACAAAGTTCTTCGGGGCATTCCCCGGAATAAAATATCTTTAAATCCTTCAGGGCATTCCCCGAATAAAATTAATTAAGAGAACGACCTCTCGCCTCAAAACTAAAAAAATCCTAAAGCTTCCCTACCCAAGTGTGGTCGGCCTAAAACATACTACTAGCGGCTCGAGCAAGAAAAGTAAAATAATTAACGTGATAAATTCAATTTTTCCACTCTAGGTGTCTAAATTCCCCATAATCAAAGTAGTGAGAAATCTAGCCAATCTACTTAGATATGCTAAATTAATCCCTCTTAATAAATCAATGAAACATGGGGTCAAAATTTATTTTAACAATCAAGACCCATCCAAATAGATCAAGATAAATAACATACATACAATAGTCAGCAAATGAAACAATGAGGTCTTGATATTTAAGCAAAACAAAGTATAGGAAATGAGAAACGAACCTCGAAATGAATCAGAAAAGTAATTATGAGGTTAATTTGAACTCAGAAATATGACGAACTGGGAACGGAATTTGAATCGGCATCGGGGACTCATGAACGGTGACTGGAAAGCTTTAGATTCCAAACTCGAATCCGATACTCAAACTAACCTCATAATCACAGTGAAATTCGACATTGGAGAGGATATCACTGATTTGTTTTTTTTTAATAATATTTGGAGTTGAAGACAATTGAAAATTGAATGAAAAACCCAAAATTTCTAATCTATGAAACTATTACTAAGATGTAAAATAATTTTGTATATATCAAAAGCTAAATGGAAATCAGCCGAGAAAAGATGGAAATCAGTAACCCAAAACACCCTCGGATTTGCTCTATTTCTACGTATTGTTCATGTGTGTGTGTGTATGGTCATGGTGGTGAGGGAGCTCGACCACAGTGAGCTGTGGTGGTGTGTTCAGCGGCTGGATGAGATGCTGAGTTGAAGATGAAGGCAGCGATGGGTGGTGGGAGACGACAGAGGTGGTTGTTTGGCGTGAAGAAGAAGGTCGGCGACTCTAGGCCATTGGGGATTTGCTGGTGTTGGCTGGTGGGTTGGGTCTGAGTAGACGTCGGCAATCCTTAGTTGACAGAGGTTGGGTGGTGGGGATGGTTGGTTGAAGATGGAAGATGAAGAAACAGGGCTCGTTTGGTGTGATTGGGATGGTGTGACGATGGATGGGGGGCTGGTTTATGAGAGGGTGACGACTTGGAGTCTTTTGGGTGTGTCCAATTAGGGTTCAGCTAGGGTGTTATCTAGGGTTAGGTCTTAGGTTGTAATTAGGTAGATATATGTAGGTGTGGGGATTAGTTTTGACCATTGGATGAAAGGTAGTGAATGGCTAGGATTAAATTAAAAAGAACTGATGGGTTAAAGGGTCTTGGGCTTCATATTTAGGTCTTAAAATTGAACTAAAAGAAAAATGTCCAAACCTTAGCTAAATACCTTTTAATATAAGCTAAATATATTACATATTACAAAAATCTATCTAATTAATTAAACTAAATTATATATAAAATATGAAACTATTTTTTATATTTTTCAAATATCAAACTAAAATAATAACAACATTAGATTAAAATCATCGCAAAATTAAGATAATACTACTACCCAAAACACTAATATCCTTGAAAATAAAGTGTGACTATTTTTGTATTTTTGAATTGTATGTAAGGTAGATAAACTAAAAGTAACAAGATAAAATATCAATAACCTAAATAAAAGAAAATATTTTTGTAATTTTCATTTTTGTGAAAAAATAAAGTAAAATAGTTAAAACTAGGTAAAATAGCGATATTAGGCCTAAACTAAATATCTAAAAACTAAAATGAGTAAACTTAGGGAGGGTCAAAAATTACATGTCTACAGATGCCTCTCTTTGACTAGAAACACGAAGAGTTTTCAGACAAAGAATGACAAGATAGGTTTTTTTGACCCGACCCTTATTTAGAGAGACCAAAAACTAAGAGAAAGGAAAAGAATGTGACCGAGCCCTGGTATCTGAGCTGCCTACATATCCTTGGAAATAAAGGAATCAGGACACGTATAGTTCAGAAGAGAATGAGGTGATGAAGTATACTGAGGTGGAGAGCCGATCGAGGTGTCGTTCTGTTGAGGTTCCGGTCCGCGGTCATGTTATTACATCAAAATCAAAAAATGAAAAATGAAAAAGACTAACTAAGCCTGTCAATTATGAGTTACAAGATTCCTATCTATAAGTTTTCTGAAGCTTGATCTTGAGTCTTGAATGGTTCTTCATGCAGACTTTAGATATAAAACTTTAACGCTTGCTAGTTGCAGGTGCTAGTTCATTCTTCTTCAGCTTTTCGGATCAAAACCGGACACACCATGCTTGTGACTTTAGTCATATCTTGAGCAATCCACCTCTTGTCTCAGCTTCTGCATTTTGGATTCACTTCTCTTTTCTTTTTTTTCTTTTTTTGGATTGAGATTACTTCTGTTGATCATCTCGGACTGTTGACTCGCATTCTTACCGCGAGCTTCTGCTACTTCTAACTTGAATTAGATTCTGAAATGACTTCCCTTGTTCTCCAGGTGGGTGCCTGATTGCTAATACTTGAACTGTATTCCCTTGTTCTCCAGGTGGAAGCCTGATGCAAAAACTTAAAATGTATTCCCTTGTTATCCAAGTGGGCGCCTAATTTCCAAAAATTGAATTGTGTTCCCTTGTTCTCCACGTGGGTGTCTGATTGCCACAACTTAAAATAATTCCGAAACGAATTCCCTCATTCTCCAGGTGGGTGCCTGCAATCAAAACAGCAAAACAAACAAAATTTTCTGCCCCAGTTTACACTAGGAAGATTTGTGAGTTGTTAGCAAACCTGTAAATCACATATGCTATTGATGCAATGATGAGAGTAAAACTAAAGAATTGATTGAGATGTGCGTCTCCTGTGAATCAAACCGAGAATATTTGACTAGCAAGTGCGTCTGCTAAGAATAAAACCTGAAAAAACTAAAAATTGACCCCTTTTTTTTCAAATCCAGACTTCCTCCTTCTTTTTTTCTTTTTTTATTTGTTTTAAAATATTATCCTAAGAGAAAATACATCATACTAAGTTTTAATCTTAGGAGAAAGATTCATCAGACTAAGACGTTTATCCTAGGAGAAAGTTCATCAAACTAGGTTTCTTATCTTGGTAGAAATATTCATCAGATTAATATTTTGATCCTAGGAGAAAGTTCATCATACTAGGTCTTCTATCTTAGGAGAAAGATTCATCAGATTAAGATTTGATCCTAGGAGAAAGTTCATCAGACTAGGTCTTCTATCTTAGGAAAAAGATTCATCGGACTAAGCTTTTGATCCTAGGAGAAAATTCATCAGACTAAGCTTTTGATCCTAGGAGAAAATTCATCAGACTAAGACGTTTATCCTAGGAGAAAGTTCATTAGACTAGGTTTCTTATCTTAGGAGAAATATTCATCAGACTAAGATATTGGGAGGAAAATCCATCAGACTAGGACTTTTTATCCTAGGAGGAAAAATGTGAAGAGCAATAGCAACATTTTTTGCACACTAGCAAGATAGATAAAGGCAAAGATTTGAGAAACTCCCCTTTGTCGGCTCTTCTCTTATTTTTTCTTTTCTTTCTTTTCTTTTTTTTTTCTTTTGTTTTTGAACCAACTTGCTTGCACCGCTTTGTTTTTGTTTCAAACAAAGAAAACTTGTGAGTTTAAAAATATGGTGGCTAGTTTGCGGCCGTGACTACGAGGGCGATTTCTCTTGCATTTGTCACGATCAACTTGGACTTTAACTTGGGAGACAGTGCTTATTATTGCTCGACTACTTTTTCGGACAACCTTTATCACAAGAATATTCCTAATTCGTTCAAATTCAATACCTTATGCCCGATGCATTGCACTCGTGTTCTGACATTCACCCTATCTTTGCATTTTACATCAATCCCAGAGAACATCTATTATCACCAACTCAATGCACACATTATTCTCCTATGTTTTATGCCATTTGATGTGCTTGCCAGACTCGACTTTGCGTGATTAAAAAGTTAGTAGCAGATTTTAAAGTCATTTCTCACTTATTTCGACAAAAACAGACTCAAAGGGGCTCAAACAAAACAAAAGGAACAAAATAAGGGAAAAAGAGAGAAGAGATGGTATCTAACAAGAAAATATTTTTACCGCAAAAAAAGAACAAAGTAGGAACTAATATGATTCGAAGGTCATCTCCACTGACCGTGACATGCATTTGGATTAAGCGGCCTGATCTGTCAAGCAAGTCTAATCTTTAACTTGTGTTATGCCTCTAAGTTGTGAAACTGGGCTTCAGCGCTCCAATTGTTCTATTTGATCCACAATCCTCAGTTGATTTGTGGTGCCCTGAAGGGTTTTCACCATCAAGACTCTCTCATTTTGCTATTTTCTCAACTCACCATTGCCTTACGGTGCCCATGAGGATTTTCACCGATAAGACTCTCTCATTGTATCATTTTCTCTCTTTGTGCTGAGAACAAAGGTATTACCCATGATGCAGGAAGATCATACTTTCACCATACACTTGATTTGACATTCTCAAAGATTGGTCGGAAGGTCTTTCTTTGGACCTTAATGTAGGCTTTTGGACAGGGCTGGAAAGGAAGGGTGGCATGAAGGATCAAAATAATTTAAGATGAAAGGGTTCAAAATTACAACTTTTGGAATCAAATCTTTTGGCCAAAATTAAAACTTCTGCCCAGTTTCTTGGAGTTTGAGGAATTTTTTTTTGATTTTTGCTTTTTGTTTGGATTTTTGCTTTGATGGGATTTCTAAGAAAAACTGCCCCACTCTTGACTTCGGGGATTATGAAATATTTTATTTGGTGTGACCGAACCGTAAGGTTGCCTACGTATCTTGAGGTGACAAGAATCAAGTCGAACGTAGTTCAAACACAAAGTTGTTGTTTTTTCCTTTTCTTTCTTTTTCTTTTCTTTTTCTTTTCTTTTTCTTTTTCTTTTTTCTTTCTTTTCTTCTTTTTTTTGCTTTTTTTTTCTTTTTCTCTTTTCTTTTCTTTTTCTTCCTTTTCTCTTTTTTTTCTTTTCTAGTTTCTAACTCTACTTCTGATTCCAAAAGAGGGTATGGAACAAAACAAATTAAGGCTCAAAAGGGGTAGCAAAAGATAAAAGTGTTTGGGTAGCAGAATAAAATGCCTTCATCTTACCAAACTTTAAAAATGTCAAGTACAAATATTCAATTGAAGATAAGCAAAGAAATCATACATAGTATCTATTGATGGCATCAACATAAACACAAAGTGCCGACAAACAATACCTTTGTCGTAATGGATGATCCTTGCCAGTTCGAATCAGACTTGATTCAAACTTATCTTGATATGGAAGAATGCATTTCAGCACTGATTGATCTACCTCAAACTTCTTGAGAGACATTCCCTTGTTGTATGCTCTTATCAACCTCTTGATTTTCCAGACTAACTGTATTAGTTTCACTCAATTCAAGCTTCAGGTTATCTCAGAATGCGTGAATCTTTACTTGTTTCCTCAAATGCCTCATTTTGCCGTATTCAAAACCGTGTCATTGCTTCATGATTAGACTAGCTTTCAAGACCAGGCTGAGAATTATGTGTACATGTCATGTCACTAGAGTCATGATGCAAAGAATTATAAAAGGAAAAGTGCCTAAACAAAAACTGACTAGAACTAACAGAAAACAAGAGATTGCATTAGACAGATGGTGAAAAGGGTTTAAACAAAACAAGCAAAATAGATATGGGTTATAACCCTGGAACAATCCTAGATAACACTAGATGAGTTACTACCACTAAACGAACTAAGAAAAATAAGAAGAAGAAGGGTTTGAGCCACAAGACAATATCCGGATTACAACCTTAAAATAACCTGGACAACATAAATAACAACAAAATAAACCACCAAAACTCCCCCTGGCTAGCCAAGAAAGGAGTGTCTTTCCAATTACCAAGCTCGTCGTCTTAGCCACTGGGTTGCACATCAAAATTACTGAGACCCTCACCAATTTCAATATCATTAACTTCAGTCAGCAAGTTCCCAAGAGGATTCTCATACTCCCTGTCACCACGCATCCTCCCCACAAAGTGTGCATCATCATGTGCAGGTAAAGGATTCTGCGCGATTTTTTGGGTGTCCCTATCCTGGATCACAATTATCCATTCTTGAATCATTCTTTCTATTTCTCTTTTCAAATTCCGACAACTTTCAACATTGTGCTCCTGGGCATTGGAATGGTATTCACATCTTTTAGAAGGGTCAAAACTTCTTGCACGCAGGTCCACATGATTTGGAGGAATAGATACAATCAGGTCACAATGCTTTAATTTCTCAAACAAGCTTGCATAGGACTCTCCTATCAGTGTAAAATTATCTTTCGACCCTTGTTTACCTCTATACCCCTGGCTTGGATGTGGGTTATGGGGCACTTGAAAATTTTGGAAGGTTAGTAGAGATTTTGGGGTGCTGGCGCTCGCCTTCTGGGGTGTCTTGGTGGCTGGACAACATACTGGGGTGGAGCAACAAAGTATTGTGGGTTCTTAGAGGAATCATCAAAAAATAAACGAGGTTGGTCATGCCTTCGAGATGTTCTTCTAGGACCTCTTCTCGACCTTGATGTGATCATGATTTCTTCAACCTTCTCACTCGTGCCACTAAAATTACTAGATTCAATTTGGACAGCCTGAGTTGCAGCTTTGAGAGTTGCTTGACTTATAATTTTGCCTGTCTTAAGGCCATTCTCTTCCATTTCTCCCATTTTGTTTGCTTCTGAAAATAATTTTCCAACTGCGAACATCATGTTTTGAAAGTAATCGGGCTATTGATCCTGAAGGAAGACAATGATTAGCTTATGGTCATCCATGGGTGGCTTAACTCTAGCTGCTTGTTCTCTCCATTTAATGGCATATTCCCTGAAACTTTCAGTTGGTTTCTTCTTCAGGTTTGAAAGGGAATTGCGGTCTGGGGTAATGTCGATGTTATATTGGAATTGTTTGACAAAGGCTTGTGCCATGTTATCCCAGACATACCAGCAAGATGTGTCTTGACCCATAAACCATTAAGAGGCTATACTCGTAAGGCTTTCCCCAAAATAAACCATCAGTAATTCTTCATTTCCTCCCGCACCTCTTAGTTGATTGCAATACCTTTTCAGTCGGGTTATAGGGTCTCCATGTCCATCATACTTTTCAAATTTGGGAGTCTTGAAACCAAGTGGCAAACGAACATCAAGGAATATACATAGATCCTTGAAGGCAATACTCTTCTGACCTGCCAGCCCTTGTATGTTTTTCAACTGTTGTTCCAAGCTTTTCAGTCTTTGGGTTATTTCTTCCGGTGCTATTTTTTGGCCAGGCTTCTCAATCTTTGCAGGAAGATCAAATATGTAAGAGTGGTACTCAGGAGAGTGGTATTGTTCTTGCTGGGTAGCAAATTGTAACTCATGATTTTTCCTCTACACCACCGCTGGCTGTGGGATGGTGAAGACATGCATAACTGTAGTGGTTGTCTGATTGGTTGTCAATGGCACACTTTGGGAGTGCGCAATATAAGTTCTAGCTATAGTCGTACAGTTGGGGTAAAGACTGAACCTAAATGGATACAATTGATCAGACAATGAAACCGGAGTAGTGGTAGTCGAAATGGGTGTAAACTCTGGGAAAACATAAGAAGGGGTGGTCCTTGACCATTGGCCCATGCTTGACACATTTCAGACATTTGTTGTTTCAACCTTTGGATCTCCTCTTTCAATTCAGATTTCGACTCCACAATCTCCCTCGAGGGGTCAACAACTCCTATGTTCAAGTCTTTGCTAGCCATGGCTTCCTTGCTTTTTGACCTTGTGTTGTACAGATGACTCGCCAAAGTGCCACAAACTAACCACCCTCTATTATGATAACAATAAAGTAACAAAGAGGAGCAAAACAAAGCCAACATGTTAGCGTTAGGGCATTTATCATATAAAAATATCACATTGTGTGCAATGACCTTAGCAACAATTAACTGTTCTAGAATGACTTCGAGGGTCACAAGGTCATTTGGCATCATCCCAATTTTGTTCATTCCAATCTTCTCTTTTCTTTCTTTTCTAGCACTTCTTGGCTTGCTCATTTTCCTTTCTCTTTTTTCTTTCTGATAAACACTCTTTTCTTTCCTCTCACTTCTCACATCCACAATTTCATCTTTTTTTTTTCTTCTTTTTTTTAATAATGATTCGATCGAACCCATGTAGGTTGCCTACGTATCATGTCCCTCATGAATCAGATCAAGCGTAGTTCTGGAAAAATAATGGACAAAATAAACTAAGAAACAAAAATCCTTTTGGATTTTTCATAATAATGTTTTTTTGATTTTTCTATTTTCAAAAATACAAAATAGGAAGTACGGTAAAAAAAACTCAACAAACTCAACAGACTCTAACACCATCTAAAAGACTAACTTTAGTGGACAAGACTAGAGAGTAAAACATGAACAACAGACTAAAAATAATATAAAAGTTCTCCTCAAGCAGCTCCTGTTTGCAATGGTCCTGAGGTATCTATTATGCTCGAGCTCTGGTAAATGAATCCATACCTGAATGAGAAAAATAAGACCAAACAGATTAAATGACTCGAGACACTATGCTTAAGGTTATTTTTGCAAAATGACCTATGTGACCAAGAGTGGCTTATTAATGCAAACTCAACAAAGGTGACCGCTAAGACATGAGAAATGCCTCACTAAGGATTATATGGATTCAATCCAAATAATCATGGCCCAAAATTAATTTGCAGAAATGACCCATTTTGCAGAAAAGGCCGATATGGCCAGAAGTGGCTAAAGATGCAAACTCAATAAGGACGGACCTTAAAGTATATGAAACCTAGTTGTGGACTTAAGATCCTAAAACATGGATAATTGAACCACTTTTGCGAAAATAACCTCATTTTGCAAGAATGGCTTATGTGGCCAAAAGTGGCTAGACATGCAAGATTTGGCTAAGACCCCACAAAGCCAAGAACCTAAGACTCACTAGAAAGACCGGACCCTATGTAGGTTGCCTACGTATCCTGTCCCGAAAGACGAGAATCAAGTATGCGTAGTTCGGGAAGATTGGACATGGGAGAAAGCTTTTTAAAAAAATGCAACTAATTTGGAAAAACTATATTTGTCTTTTTGAAAAATGATGGAAAATGTAAAATCTTTGGATTTTTTTTTATTTTTGGAAAATGATGGGAAAGTGCAAAATCTTTTTAGATTTTTCATTTTTATTTTTTTTGAAAAAGTTATGAAAGAAAAATATAGCTGGGCCCTACTTGCTTCATTTTCACCCTTCTTTCCCAAGCATCGGTCCGACAAATGACCTTTTTACCCTCAAATATGCAACATGTATCACATAAAATGACCTAAAGGCTGACCTAAGTTTGGGGTTCACTAACAAGGCAATTAGAGGCGACACGTGGTCGATGGTGGCTGCTCTAGCTATCCGCCCACTCCACGCTCCTATGGCACCCCCTTAAAGACACGGGTGACTCACAAAAAGGCCGTATACGCCCAAATGTACTCCGAAAGACTTGTTGCAAAAAGAAGACCCATGGTTATGCAAATGATGACAATTTATAAAGCAGTAATACATAAGGAAAAGCGATAAACAAACAACCATCAAAGCAGGGAAATAAGACAAACAAACCAAATAAACAAAGCAAATAAAGAAAACAAACACCTCAACCAAACATTCTAAAATCCAACAAGATCAAGTACCAGCTCGAACCTGCAACTCCCCAGCAGAGTCGCCAAAGCTGTCACACCCCTTTTTAACTCCATTAAACCCTCTTAAATAATTAAAAAGATTTGTAAAGCTCAAAAAGGGTTTTTAATTAAAAGTGACGAAATTGTGTTCAAAAAGATTTTTCAGAGTCTCCACCTGACATTGATTTCGGTGTGTCAGGTCACCATTTTTAAAAAAAATGATTTTTCCTTTAAAATACTTTGGACTCCAAAACTAAGTCTGCACCAGAGATTTGGGTTAGGAGGTTCATTTGACTCGGGGAGAAGGTGTTAGGCACTCCCTATGTCCCGTGAAGGTCACAGTTGCGTACTCGATCTAGTTGGCTTTTAAAATATTCAAATTGAGGCAAAAACATGCAAAAAGAAAATAAACAATCAAAGAGGCTTGAGGTCGTCCCCACCTAATAAAAGAAAGTGTAACGAAAAAAGAAAAGAAAAATGCTAAACTAGCCTATTCTATGATTTCTCCACAATGCTCATCAAGGCCTCCAAAATATTTACAAAGTTCTTGGGGGCATTCCCCGGAATAAAATATCTACAAATCCTTCAGGGCATTCCCCGGATAAATTTAACTAAGAGAACGACCTCTCTCCTCAAAACTAAAAAATTCTAAAACTTCCCTACCCAAGTATGGTTGGCCTAAAACATACTACTAGTGACTTGAGCAAGTACAGTAAAACAATTAACGTAATAAATTCGATTTTTCCGTTCAAGGTGTCTAAATTCCCCATAATCAAAGCAGTGAGAAATCCAGCCAATCAACTTAGATATGCTAAATCAGTCCCTCTTAATAAATCAATGAAACATAAGGTCAAAATTCATTTTAACAATCAAGACCCATCCAAATAGATCAAGATAAATAACATACATATAATAGTCAGCAAATGAAACAATGAGGTCTTGATATTTAAGCAAAACAGAGTATAGGAAATGAGAAACGAACCTCGAAATGAATCAGAAAATTAATTATGAGGTTAATTTGAACTCAGAAATTTGACGAACTGCGAAAGGAATTTGAATCGACATCGGGGACTAGAAAGCTTTAGATTCCAAACTTGAATCCAATACTCAAAAGAACCTCATAATCACAGTGAAATTCGACATTGGAGAGGAGATCACTGATTTTTTTTCTTTTTTTTTATACTATTTGGAGTTGAAGGCAATTGAAAATTGAATGAAAAACCCAAAAATTTCTAATCTCTGAAACTATTACTAAGATGTAAAGTACTTTTTTATATATCAAAAGATAAATGGAAATCAGCCGAGAAAACATGGAAATCAGAAACCCAAAACACCCTCGGATTTGCTCTGCTTCTGCGTGTTGTTCATGTGTGTGTGTGTGTGTGGTCATGGTGGTGAGGGAGCTCGGTGACAGTGAGCTGTGGTGGTGTGTTTGGCAGCTGGATGAGATGCCGAGTTGAATATGAAGGCGGTGATCGGTGGTGGGAGACAATAGAGGTGGTTGTTTGGCGTGAAGAAGAAGGTCGGCGGCTCTAGGCCATGGGGGAATCGCTGGTGTTGGCTGGTGGGTTGCGGCTGAGTGGACGGTGGCAGTCCTTAGTTGACAGAGGTTAGATAGCGGGGATGGTTGGTTGAAGATGGAAGATAAAGAAGCAGGGCTCGTTTGGTGTGATTGGGATGGTGTGACAATGGATGCGGGGTTGGTTTATGAGGGGGTGACGGCTTGGAGTCTTTTGGGTGTGTCCAATTAGGGTTCAGCTAGGGTGTTCTCTAGGGTTAGGTCTTAGGTTGTAATTAGGTAGATATATGTGAGTGGGGATTAGTTTTGACCATTGGATGAAAGGGAGTGAATGGCTAGGATTAAATTAAAAAGAGCTGATGGGTTAAAGGATCTCGGGCTTTATATTTGGGGTCTTAAAATTGGACTAAAAGAAAAATGTCCAAACCTTAGCTAAATACATTTTAATAAAAGCTAAATATACTACATATTGCAAAAATATATCTAATTAATTAAACTAAATTATATATAAAATATAAAACTATTTTTTATATTTTTCAAATGTCAAACTAAAATAATAACAAGATTAGATTAAAATCATCGTAAAATTAAGATAATACTACTACCCAAAACACTAATATCCTTGAAAATAAAGTGTGACTATTTTTGTTTTTTCGAATTTTATGTAAGGTAGATAAACTAAAAGCAACAAGATAAAATATCAATAACCTAAATAAAAGAAAATATTTTTAAAATTTTTATTTTTGTGACAAAATAAAGTAAAATAGTTAAAACTAGGTAAAATAGCAATATTAGGCCTAAACTAAATATCTAAAAGCTAAAATGAGTAAAAACTCGGGGAAGGTCAAAAATTGCATGTCTACAGTACATATGGGATTTCAATAGAGTCACTATGATTACTCTCTGTTTGTGTGAAGAGTTGGGGATGATATTGTGATCATACTTGTATATATAGATGATCTCTTAATTAGTGGCAGCAATCATAAGCTGCTATGTGACACAGGGCTAGATCTTCAAAGCAGGTTCAAAATGAAGGATCTGGGAGAACTAAAGTTCTTTCTAGGTAATGAATTTGCAAGGTCTAACAAGGGGATCCTAATGAGTAAGAGGAAATATGATTTAGAGTGGATCTCTGAAACAGATCTCAGTGGAGCAAAGCCAGTTGGTACACCTATGGAGCTCAACCAAAAGCTGACCACTATAGAATATGATCTATCTTTCAAGACAGGAAATGCTACTGCTGATGAAGTGCTAAGAGATCCTGGTGTCTATCAAAGACTGGTTGGGAAATTATTGTACCTAACTATGACCAGACCTGATATCTCCTTTGTAGTACAGGTCTTTAATCAATTTATGCATTGTCCTAGAATCTCTTATATGGAGGCAACATCAAGAGTAGTGAGGTATATAAAGGAAGCACATGGTTTTAAATTACTTATGCCTGCAGAAAACACAAAGAATTTGACTGCCTACTGTGATTCTGATTGGGGAGCTTATGTGGAAACAAGAAGATCAGTAACTGGCTATCTGGTGAAGTTTGAAAATGTCCTGGTATCCTTGAAGTCCAAGAAGCAAAGCATTGTCTCCAGAAGCTCAGTTGAAGCAGAATTTAGGAGCATGGCTTCCTGGGCAGCAGAGATCACTTGGTTGATAGGATTATATGCAGAACTAGGAATCAGAGTTTGTTTGCCTGTGAAGTTAGTATGTGACAGCAAGGCAGCAATTCAAATTGCTGCAAATCCAATCTTTCATGAGAGAACAAAGCATATTGACATTGATTGTCATTTCGTAAGGGAAAAACTGTGTGAAGGAATGCTGAAGACTGAATATGTACACACTAAAGATTAATTGGCAGACCTACTAACTAGGAGTCTTGGAAAGGCTCAACATGAGCATCTGTTGAACAATTTTGGGCTGAAGAATATGCATCAATCATCAGCTTGAGGGGGAGTGTTGAAGGGTTGAATCAACAAGCTGAAAATTAATTGTAGTTAACTATTATTGTAATCACTAAATAGGTTGGTTAGTTAGTTAATAAAGATAGTTAGTTGGTAGTTAGAAGAAGATATAAATATCTTCTTACTTAGCTTAGAAAGTACAGCTATTAATTTTCTTGTTTTTTTCTGCAGTTATTCAATGAAATAGTGTTTTTCCCCCTCTTCTTTGCTGCTTCATTTCTTCTTCTATCTGAGCTCTAGATCAGCTGTCCATGGCAGCTAACAGTTACAAGTTTCGACCGAGTCCTAGCGATCTCCTGTCTCAATTGTTAAACTGAATCTTACTTAAGAAAAAGGAAAGGCGAAATGGCTTCCTGACCACTTAAACTTGTAGGGATTTTAAAAGTCAATACACCAACTTTGAATTTTCCTATTTGAACACCTCTACTTGAGAAAATGTCTACTAATAAATACCTTTGACCGTTGACTATGCTTAGGTGGCAATATTATAGCTGATGTGGCCAATTGCATGTTAATCCCTGGTATTAAGTGTGTGAATGTGATAAATAATTTTTTTTTTAAAAAGATAAATAATTAATTTACAAAAATAGAAAAATTCATCAGGTCAGATTTAGAGAAAAGCCACTTAAATTCATCGGGTCTAGCTATTCTTCAATTTTTAACCATTCAATCTAGTAATTCCAAGCCATAGAGATTGTTCTCCACACCAAGAACTACCTCTCCACCAAAAATCAGGAGATTTCACTGTAGGAATCGCCACTTCTATTGACCTACAACTCTCCGACGGGCTCCAGTTGGTCAGAGATGGAGTTCCAATGGTCCAAATCACCCAAGAGCATGCTAATCGATTCATGCTGCTGAGGAGGTCACACCAATTGGCCACTACAATGAATTAATTATCACAACTTTAAAAAAAACAATTCTGCGACAGTACTAATCGAAAAATTTCTCCGGCAATCTACCTAGCTAGAAAGAAAAAAAGAAAAACTTGGAGAGAGAGGAGAGGACGAAGAAGAACCTAGGGAGGGAGTGTTGATATAGAAGTAGACGAATGAGTTGCAGGTGTGGGGGGAGGGAGGGGGAATGATGGGAAGGAACGAGGTAAGAGGAAGCTGGAAGGGTTTAAGTTTTTTCTTTCTTATTGTATTTATTTTTATTTTTTAAATATAAATATAGGTGACAATTTTTATTTAAAAATTACACATGTCATTAGTTGGGTGGGGTCTTACTTTTGGTCATTTGCTGACTGGATGGACACGTCTGTGTACGTGTAGTACACGCGCGTAGGTTCAAGGGTCAGATGTGTTTATTAGTTAAGGGAATCATGAGTTCGAGTGTTCAAATGGAAAAATATAAAGTTCGTGTATCGGCTTTCAAAAGCTCTACAAGTTTAAGTGGCGAGGAAGCCATTTCGCCAAAAAGAAAAGATGACTCTTTCGAAAATATTTTCCAAAAATATCCAAATGCCATCTTGGAGGCATAGCTAGGCAAGTTGAAACTTTATTTTAATAATGAAACTGCGCTGGTATTCTTGGATCGCTATAAATTATTAAAGGGTCAACTTTTCTAGGAAATCTAGGCAAGAGATGAGTTAAGAATAATAGTACTTTAAATAATAAATAAATAAATAAATAAATAAATAAATAAATAAATAAATGTTATGTCAATTGATTATCCAGGTAGAGAACTGCTAGATACATTGCACTGAGTTGATCCAATACAAAAACCAAGCAGCTTTTGTCTTTTTAGAAACATAATTATTAAAATAAATAAGCAACTTTGTCTATTTCTTACCCAATAGTGTAAACCATAAAAGAAAAAGAAACAACATCACATAAAAATTCTTAGTGGGCGTTTGGACATAAAGAATTGTAAAATTTCGGAAAATGAAATAAAAAAATTAAGTGAAGATGGTATTTGAAAATTACAATTATATTTGGATATGAATACAATTTTGGATAGTGATTTGAAGCGAAAATTTTGAAAATTGCTTTTTGAAGTTTTTCAAATATTCGAAAAATTCCAAAAAAAAAAAAAATTAGTGAAAATTGAAAAGTTTATGGCCAAACACTGATTTCGATTTTTTTTTTTAAGAAATTCAAAAAAAAAAAGTAAAAAACAATTTTGGCCAAACGGGCCCTTAGTGTTGGAGCTCCACTGCTGGTCAGAATGCCACGTTTCGTTTACAATGTGCAAGTACAGTGTTTAAGGTTGGATTAGGAGAATAAGACAACACTTAGGACGTAACACAACGCAATCATTAAGAAATCTAATGGCGTGGAATTACAATTGTATGGGTTTGCTAATAATGCTGGTATTATTAATTAATACCAGTTTAACGTGATGATATAGAAAATCTAAGGAGTGTGAAAACAGCTTGTCGGGGATAAAGTAAGAAATATTCCAGCTTTTCGTTTTATGAATACCTCATCCACGTTCCTTGTCTTTGTCAGAACCTGGATTTATCATTATTCTTGTTTGTTTTAATAAGAAGTCATTATAATGTTTCCTTAGTTCATCAGATTTTATTTGAGATCAATACAGAAATCCTGGATTATATGTTTCTTTTTTTTTTTCTTCTCCTTTTGTACGTCAGATTAATGTCATTTGCCCTTTGAAGGCTTATATTCATTTTCTCAACGACTCTAACCCAAAAGGTACCTCAATAGTTGAATTTTGAACTCGCTCTTATATGGCATTCACTTTTCTCTCTTGTTCCAATGTAAAATTTGCCTGCCTTAGGCAAATTTCACACGGAACCCCTTTCAAGTTCAACCGTTATTGGTCCGCCCCCCCCCCCCCTCTTCCCACGACTTAATATGCTCGCTTAGGTTTGCCTCACCACTGTACTAGGGAGAGTATCGTCTATGATACCGCTTCTCACGATGTCCTAGAGTGGTCCTGTATGGGTCCAAATTTGGACGATCACGACCGTTGATGAAAACGACAAACGACGAGATCCTCGTAGCTCGACGTCCTGTGGAGGACGACGACAAGGGAACAGAGACTGCATGACTTTTACAATAGTGTAGGTCCATTAGGAGGCATTAGGAATATTCCCTATGATTTGTCTTTTAAGGCTTAGAAGGGGTTTGTCCTTTATATATAGCGGAGAAACAACCTTGTAAAATCTCTTTTTCTGCTTTTCCAGCTAAGAACACTGATTGTAATACTTGCCTACATAAACGATTGGTGTCTTTTAATGTTCGAAGATTCATCTTCACAAGCCCAAGAAATACTATCCATTGTGTTCATCTTGTATACCTTTTGTTCTAGAGATTATTATACTTAGCTAAGATTTACCCCTTCACTTTTTTTTAATTGATTTGTTTAAAAAGGTTCCAATATCTTTTGAGTCAAACAATTTGGCGGGGTCTGTTGGGATTTCTATAGCTGAGATTTTAGTTTCGTCTAGATCCTTGAAAGGGATAATCACCTCTTCTTAGCCTCGAAAAGACCAACAATAGTAGGAGAGGGGGAAGCAAGATTAAAGGCAATAGTAGTTGTCAATTCCATCAACGAAGTCGGCAGGGAGGACAATGAAAACGTAATGCCAAGCGTTACACCTGAGGGAGATGCCTCAACCCCCCCCCCCCCCCCCCGGCATGAAAGCATGACTGTCTCGCGCGAGAAGGAAACCTCAACATTCGCAGCAGGAGAAGCACCACCGACTGTGAAAAGGCTATTAGAAAAGTGGTTGACAAACACCTTGAGCAGCATATTCGACAAACCCATTCAAAGGGATACCGGAGGCACAATACACGCAGAAACCGCAGTTGTTGCCGATGAGCCAGAAACTCCATGCATAGGTAACACTCATACTGTCATTAATGCAGGTAGCGATGCACTTGCGGCCATCTTAAAGAAAATGGAAGAGATGGAAAATGGGAACAAAACGCTCCGCGATCAGATGAAGGAACATCAGGAAAGGGTTGATAAAATACCGGGCGCTTCGAAGTTGCTACCAAAACGTGATGTAGGCTGATTCATCGAATAGCCATACAATAAAGGGGCGGCTCCCCACTCTATTCCGAAAACCTTCAAAATGCCGCCATACTTCAAAATATATGATGGCACCACGGACCCGGAAAATCACTTAATCCACCACGTCACTGCAGTAAAAGCCAACAATCTATCAAAAGAACATGTGCCATCGGTGGTGCTGAAAAAGTTCGGCGAAACTCTGACAGGGGAAGCATTGACATGGTATTCCCAACTACCAGTACGATCGATATCAACGTTCGAAGAAATGGCAGATAAATTCGTCACCGCTCACGCGGGAGCAAAAAAGGCAGAGGACAGGGTAAATGACATCTTCACCGTCATGCAGACAACAGGTGAAGGACTTCGGGATATCCTAGCCCAATTCAACAGGGTAAGAATGAGCCTACCAAACGTATCGAAGGGATGGCGGTAGCAGCCTTCCAAAATGGGTTAAACAGAAACGGGTCAAAAGCAACCAAAAAGCTGATAAGTAGACTCATGAAGTACCCTCCCACCACGTGGGAAGAAATCCATAATGCCTATTGTGCCGAAGTAAGGGCAGACGAGGGTGACCTAAATGGCCCGATCTAACGGCTAACATCAGTCAAAACCGAAACAAGGAGAGATCGCCGCAACGATGGTCGAAGGGACCAACTATCATGTTTCAATCGAGAAAGGCATTAGCCCTACATCCCAACATCCAACCCACCTCCTCCACGATGTGCAGACACCACGCCTCGACACACCGCGCCACCTCGAAATGAAAGAGGTATGCCTCCACTATTATATGCTCATAACTTTTGTGTTTCTCCTTCAGAAATAGTGTATGCACTTGAAAAGCTCAGCACAAAGGTGCATCGGCTGCAAAAGATGAAGTCAGATCCGAGCACCCAAATATCAAACGTTCTGTGTGAATTCTACAAGGAAAGAGGACACAAGACCAAAGACTGCATTGGTCTGCGAGAGAAAGTGGTAAGAATGCTAAATTAGGGATACCTGAAAGAACTGCTGAGCGATCGAGGATGGGTTAACTTCGCTCGTGGACGTGATCAACCTCAAGGACCCCCAAAACCACCTTTACCAGCTCGCACCATACAAATGATCATTGGTGGCGGCAATGATTCTGTAACCAACCATGTGAAATTTACCACTACACATAAACTCAAGCGGACAGCCGCTCATGAATGGTACGACGACCTCGAAGATAGTATCATCTTTGATAAGTCAAATACCAACGATTTGTCTTTCCCTCACTATGATGCTTTGGTTATAACTTTACATATCGCGGATATCGATATAAAAAGAATAATGGTGGATGACGGAAGCGGCATGTGTATTATTTATCCACGAGTTCTCGTACAAATGAGACTCGAGGATAAGATAGTACCATGCTTCATAACACTAACAGATTTTAATAATGCAATGGAACAGACCTCTGGAGAGATAGTGTTAGCCGTTCTGGCAGGAGGAGTCACTCTGGTAATGACGTTTCACTTCACGAACAAGGAAACAACCTACAACGCTATTGTAGGGCGTCCATGGATACATGCCATGCGAGCCGTCCCGTCAAGTTTCTATCAAGTAATCAAACTTCCTACCCCATGGGGAATATTCAGCATTCGAGGAAAGCAACACACCTCCCAAGAGTGCTACCGAATCGCCCAAGATTGCACACACACCCAACAACTAAAGGGGGCAAATGCAGAAGCATAGAAATCAGCCATATAGGGAACCAAACCCGACATACAAATAGAGGCCATCAAAGACTCGGATGTTGTAGAAGCCTGCAAGGCAACCATAGAAGACCTCGACCCCGTTCAATTGGACAACACCGACAGCATGAAAACATTTTATATCCCACACAACCTCTCAAAACCAGGTAAGTTTCATGAGTTCTTAACTAACAATGCCGATTTGTTTGCCTTTTCCCATTCAGATATGCCGGGAATCCCAAGGGACGTCGCCACATATAGGTTGAATGTCGACCCTCTTTACCCGCCAGTACGGCAAATGAGGAGAAAATTCAATGTCTCCATCAACAAGACGGTCGGCAAAGAAGTTGATAAGTTGCTCGCTAATGGTTCCATCCGAGAATCAAAATATCCTCAGTGGGTCGCCAATGGTCTTGGTAAAAAAGAAGAACGAGAAGTGGTGAATGTGTGTCGACTTCACCGACCTCAACAAAACATGCCCAAAATATTCCTTTCCGTTACCACATATCGACCAGTTGATCGATGCAACGGCGGGACATGAACTACTAAGCTTCTTAGACACTTATTCCGGTTACAACAAAATTCTAATGGCAGAAGAAGACCAAGAAAAGACCACTTTTATCACTCACCAAGGAACGTACTGTGAAAGAGTCATGTCGTTCGGACTCAAGAACGCAAGGGCGAAATATTAAAGGTTAGTCACCAAGATGTTCAAAGAACAACTCGGTAAGACCATAAAGGTCTATATCGACGACATGCTAGTGAAGTCGAAAAAGAAGGAAGATCACATTGGTCATCTGAAGGAAGTCTTTGAAATATTGAGGCGATACGGAATGAGACTGAATCCCAAAATATGTGCCTTTGGCGTAACCTCAGGAAAGTTCCTTGGTTTTCTGGTGTCACCGGATCAGATCAGGGCCATCAAAGGAATACCGGAGACATTAATTAGCAAGAAGCAGGTGCAAAAATTAACAGGATGAATAGCCGCCCTGTCGAGGTTCATCTCACGATCATCAGATAGATGTCATATATTTTTCAATGTACTAAGGAAAGACCACGAGCTACGGTGGAATTCAGAATGCGTCGACGCCTTGTGAAAACTAAAAGCGTATTTGTCCTTGCCTCCACTACTCGTCAAGGCAGACCCACGAGAATGCCTCCTGGTGTACCTAGTAGTCTCCAAAGTCACGGTAAGTACAATTTTGGTCCGCGAAAACAAAGGTACGCAATCTTCGATTTACTATATCAGCAAAACCTTAATTGATGCTGAAACAAGGTACCATCACCTTGAGAAACTAGCTCTGGCATTAGTCATAGCTTCACGAAAGCTTAGACTATATTTTCAATGTCACCCCATAAAGGTGGTGACAACCTTACCCCTCAGGGGCATCCTACACAAACCCGAGCTATCGGGTAGGTTGGCCAAATGGGCCATAGAATTAAGCAAGCACGATATAACATACCAACTATGAACTGCTATAAAGTCACAAGTGCTCGCCCGATTTCGTCGCCTATTTCATCATGGAAGTATTACCTGAAGTAGAGCAGGAGGTTCTCTGCATTTCCGCACATTTCGACCTCTAGGTCCTCTACACCGACGACGCATCTAATGCATCGGGATCGGGACTGGGACTCGTCCTCAAGGTTTCTACGGGTGAAGTAATTCGCCAGTTCATACGATGCCCCGAGATGACTAACAACGAGGTCGAGTATGAAGCTGTGATTGCAGGATTGAAATTAGCCCTCAAATATAGTGTTCGACGACTCGTCCTACATTGCGATTCTCAACTCGTGGTGAACCAAGTCACTAGTTTTTCTAAATCAAAGAAAAGAGACTACAAAAGTACAAGTCAGAAATTCACAAACTGCTGCTAGAATTCGACGAATGTCGCCTCGACCAGATACCCAGGGTGCAGAATATCGAAGCGGACGGTCTCACTAAGTTAGTGGCAGCCACCAGAAATATCAACAAGGAAAACGTGGTTGCTCTTCTCCATTCCTCAATAGACCAGGTCGAGGTACATTCTGTAAACCTAACTTGGGACTGGCACAACTATATTGTAACATATTTGCAGGATGGAACGCTCCCACAAGATAAGAAAGAAGCCAAAAAGCTTCGAATACAGGTAGTCAGATACAGCCTCCTAAACTGTGATCTTTACAAAAGAACGTTCGGCGGCCCCCTGGCCAAGTGTCTTGGGCCAAATCAAACAAGGCGAGTACTAGAAGAAGTACACATAGGGCACTGCGGTGCCCATACAGGAAATCGTGCCCTCGTCAGATGCATCATCCGCGCCGGATACTATTGGCCTACCATTTAAAAAGAAGCCGCAAATGACGTCAGGAAGTGTGTACAGTGTAAAAAATACACCCATATGATACACCAAGCAGGAGAACTCCTTCATTCCGTCACTTCGCCATGGCCATTCATAAAGTGGGGGATGGATATTGTCGGACCCCTCCCAGCAGGACGAGGTAAGGTACGCCTCCTTTTGGTTTTAACTGATTATTTTTCTAAATAGGTGGAAGTAGGTGCATACACTCAAATACGTGAGCAAGAAGTTATCGCGTTCATATGGAAAAATATAATATGCATCTTCTACATTCCCAAAGAAATCAGTTGTGACAGCGGACCTCAGTTCGTCAGAAAGAAAACGATCGAGTTTTTTGAAAAAAGGCACATCAAGCGAATACTCTCCATACCATACCATCCCGCCAGTAACGGCCAAGCCGAATCCTTCAATAAAATGATACTAAATATATTGAAAAAGAAGCTCGAGGACGCCAAAGGGCTATGGCCTGAACTGCTGCCAGAAGTACTACGGGCATACTGCACTACGCCAAAAACTAGCATAGGCGAGATGCCATATTCACTACTCTACGGGACTGACGCGATTATACCCGTCGAAGTCGGAGAACCTAGCTTGAGGTACTCCAACTAAAGCAGACCAAGCAACGACGAAAGTAGGCTACAAGATCTAGATGAACTCGAAGAATGAAGAGATATGGCCCACGTAAGAATGGTAGCCCAAAAGCAACAAGCAGAAAGGTACTATAACAAGAAGGCCAAAGTATGACCGCTCAAGGTCAGAGACTACGTCCTCAAATCTAAAACACAAGCAGCGAAAGACCCTAATGAGGGAAAACTGGTATCAAACTGGGATGGGCCATACAAAATCACGGCGGCAGCAAACAAAGGAGCATTCCAGTTAGAGACAATGGAAGCAAAACTACTCCAAAACAATTGGAATGTCGCCCATATTAAATACTTCCACTTCTGAAAATAGGCGCCACCTAAATCGTACTCTTTTTCCTTCATCCGGGTTTTGTCCCAATCGAGTTTTCTTGAGGAGGTTTTTAATGAGGCTGCAAGGGGGACGTCTCAAGGTCCGAAGTATTGTTCATTACCCCGCCCGTCGATGTGATCTCCAGGCCGAGTAATGAAGGGACTAGGTATAGATAGCCAAATCTCCATTGTATGTACAAAGTCAACAAGTATTTCCTACAAGAATATAATCAAATCTCCAATGTATGAATGAAAATCCCAATGGCCAAGGCCATCAACAAAAATACAAGTTCGACTTCATTCGAACTACAACGGGATACTACTTCAATGCCAGCTCAAAGGTAACATCACAATGGCCAAGGCCATCGACAAAAATACAAGTTCGACTTCATTCGAACTATGACGGGATACTACTTCAATGCTAGCTCGAAGGTAACATCCCAATGGCCAAGGCCATTGAGAAAAACATGAGTTTGACCTTATTCAAACTATGACGGGATACTACTTCGACGCCAGCTCGAAGGTAACATCCTAATGGCCAAGGCCATTGACAAAAACATGAGTTCAACCTCATTCAAACTAGGAAGGAATACTACTTCGATGCCGGCTCGAAGGTAACATCCCAATGGCCAAGGCCATCGACAAAAATATGAGTTCGACCTCATTCAAACTACGACAGGATACTACTTCGACGCCAGCTCGAAGGTAACATCCTAATGGCCAAGGCCATCGACAAAAACATAAGTTCGACCTCATTCAAACTACGACGGGATACTACTTCGACACCAACTCGAAGGTAACATCCTAATGGTCAAGGCCATCGACAAAAACATGAGTTCGAACTCATTCGAACTATGACGGGATACTACTTCGATGTCAGATCGAAGGTAACATCCCAATGGCCAAAGCCATCGACAAAAACACAAGTTCGACTTCATTCGAACTACGACAGGATACTACTTTGATATCAGCTCGAAGGTAACATCCCAATGGCCAAGGCCATCGACAAAGATACAAGTTCGACTTCACTCGAACTACGACGGGATATTACCTCGATATCGGCTCGAAGGTAACATCCCGAAGGCTAAGGCCGTCACCAAAGGAAAGGGTCCAACATCACCCAAATTGACAAAAATATAACAAAGATTACCATAGAATCGACAAAACAATTTTTTTCATTACAACAAATTATTGCCAGCACCAATCTTTACAATGGGCTCAAAGACGCCCTTACAAAAATCCTGAAGCAAAAGTAAACACTAATCGAAAATTACACATCGTCCATGTTACCATACACATCTTCGTACTTAGAATCAGAGGCAAGACGATTCGCATCATCAGAGTTGATATCATCTCTGTCAGGCTTAAGTGGGTCATATCTGCATGCCTCACAAGCTGCCCGAGCCTTGGCACACATATCCTGAAGTTCAGCTTCAAATGCCCTCCCGTCGGCATGAAGAGCCTTGTCCACATCGAGTTGGGCCTCGGCGTGAACCCATAACTCATATAAACGATGAGGCACGATAGGATCGGTCGAGGCATGAGACGTAGAAGGTTGTGAGTATCAATGCGTGTCCTCCGTTCTCAATGATGCCACTTGTCCGGTCAACGCGGATAACTCTACCTCCAACTCCTTAAACGCCTCTCAAGCCCCGCTACCTTAAGCGCGGATGCCTCCTTATCCTTGTTCAGCTCTGACCTATAGACACGGAGGGTATTTTCCAAGGCTGTCATTTAATAAGTAGCAGTCGCCAGCTTATCGGCACTGATACTCAACTCACCCTTAAGCCCATCAATATCCGCCGCCTTCATACCCAATTTGGTAGTCAAACTGGCTACCTTTGCTTGCAAGTCGGTATTCTCGGCCATCACCCCTCTACTTAACTCAAGCTCATCTTCATTCACCTTAAGGGATGTCTCAAGTTCACTGTTGCGGGTGACGGACTTCATAAGGTCTTCGTCTCTCTCCCTCAGCTCCTCGACCTTGCACGCCAGTTGATCCTCCCTTTGTTTTAGCCCCTCACGGAACAGTTGGAAATCAAGGTCCTGATTATAGATGTCGTCCATCGCACGATGCTTAGTGCGATATTCTTGATATTTGGAAGACATATTCCCATAGACGGTCGTCCTCCTCCTTTCCCGGCGCTCGCGCTCGGTCTCTATAATAAGGGTCTGGCACAACAAGAAAGAAGTTAAAATAAAAAGACAAGTCGACAATAACAACGCAAACCCAACGATGGAAAGGAAAAATAAAAACATCTACCCTCAAGGCTATGCCGGCGACATTCTGAGACAACTCCACGTCGCTCATCGCTCTTAGCGCCTCACTCTCGGGGGCAGCACATAAAGGGGCTAAAGCAGATGCCACTTGATCACAGTTCGACAATAAGTTGTAGTCCCCTGGGACAACTATATGCCGATCAGAACCCTCCACTCTGACCTCCACATGAGTATGGCGCTCTAAAAACTCACGAACATCCTCCGGGTTGACATCTGAACCCGAGCCTTCACCCTCGACGTGCAGGCCCCCTCGAACGTTAGATGACATGCCACCCTTAGCGGAGCGCACGGAGCCGCCTCCTGGCTAAACCCCTTCCGTTTGGAGAGACCTCCCCGCCAAGATGGAGTCGGCCATAAATGTGGGTACAGGTGCCGTCTGCGACGCACCCACCCGACTTCTACTGGTGTCCACGACTACGTCTTTCCCAAGCTCCACTCTTCTCCTTTTTCTTAGTAACAACTCGTCCCCGTTAGAGGACTCGTCTAAGAGATGAGGGGTTGGTACGGAAGAGGCATCTTCCCTCACGACCATATCCCGAGAAGGCCCCTCCATTTGCATCGGCTGAGTACGACCCCCTCGGATGGATTCATTCAAAGTAAACTGCATTCCTGCAGCAGCAACAACCTTTCGGAATGCAGGGATTGGGGCCTCCGCCTAGAAGCTCCTCGACTTGTCATCACAAAAAGTCGTATCAAGAGACAACAGTATATAACCAACGAAGTGATATAGGGAAATACGTTTACCAGATGAAACTCTCAGCACATAACGTTTTATGAAGGCGGGCCAATCTCGGGTCTCCGCTGCATGGGGCAACAAACGGGCTACCCAATCCCTTATACCTGCAAAAGGGCGAGGTGGACGCCCCATAGCTGCAAACGAGAAGCAAACAAACCCTATAATGAATGAAGAGGAAAAGAAAAGAGTAAAACAAGTGGGGACACTTACGATTCTCGTTCCACCGCTTTGGGAACCCAGCGGGGTTAGAGACAATGTGTTTGGTTTCGGTAAAAAAGTACTTATGCCAAAACTTGCGACTTGCTCGATCGTCGGTCCCAACCACTAGCATTTTTGTCCCACGGTGCCTCAAATGCACCATAGTGCCCCTATGAAAGCTGGGTGAGAACAAGTGCAAGAGGTGGTGAACGGTAACCTCGCACCCCGCCAACTCCGTGTACTTTGTCAACAACAGAAGTATCTTAAGCGTGTATGGGGAAAGTTGCACTGGGAAAACTTGATAGAATCTGCAGAACTCTTCCGCTAACGGAAGAAGGGGAAAGAATGACCAATCACGAAGGGGTACTCATAAAAATCGCAGTACCCAGGCCTATGGACTTCCACGAAGTCCCTTCTCGCTAGAACCATATCAACATGAGCGGGGATGCTATACTTTGTACGAAGAGCGTCAATATGAAATTGTTCCGTTTCTGAAAGCACGGGGGTAGTATTAGGAGAAGGATCTTTGAGGAAGTCACTTCGAGGCATGGGGTGTCTCGACAACATCTCCTCCACGGTGGGAAAATTGTCCCCCTCTTCCACCGTCATATCCTCACCGCCAGAGGGGAGCGCCACAAACAACGGGGCGGCGTCAGAAACCCCCTCACGAGATCGATGTGTTCTAGGCATTGCTTCAATGTAAAAGGTGTTAAACTAGTGGAGAAGGTTATGAACGAAGAATGGGAGAAGAGGAAGTAGAAAGTTGTTAGAACAAACGTGGGAGGGATAAGAAAGTATAACCGGAAATGAAATGGCCAAGAGTTTTTGAAAAAACAAATCCTCTACCTATTTATAGGATTGGGTGGCGCAGAATCGAAGCGGAAGACTGCAGGGTGGCACTAAAATCGAAGCAACAAGCCATCAACCCTTGTCTCAAAAACATGCATAATGATGACGCACGTGGAGATGACATCATTTCCCGATAAGATACACTATTCGGTGTCTTGTTGAGCATGCTAACGTTCCATTATTGGCCAAGTCGTAACGTTTTGTAAGACAAAATTTCTCCACAAGAGCGAGTGGTGTCCGCTTACCAAGGATGCACCAAGTTGCAACCTCGACAAGCGGTGAGACTAACTGTATGGGTCCAAATTTGGACGACCACGACCGTTGATGAAAACGACAAATGACGAGATTCTCATAGCTCGACGTCCTGTGGAGGATGACGGACAAGCGAACAGAGACTGCACGACTTTTACAGTAGTGTAGGTCCATTAGGAGGCATTAGGAATATTTGTCTTTTAGGGCTTAGAAGGGGTTTGTCCCTTATATATAGCGGAGAAACAACTTTGTAAAACTCTTTTTTTTCTTCTGATTTTCCAGCTAAGAACACTGATTGTAATACTTGCCTACATAAACGATTGATATCTTTTAATGTTCGAGGATTCATCTTCACAAGCCTAAGAAATACTATCCATTGTGTTCATCTTATATGTCTTTTATTCTAGAGATTATTATACTTTGCTAAGATTTACCCTTTCACTTTCTTTAATTGATTTGTTCAAAAAGGTTCCATATCTTTTGAGTCAAACAGGTCCAACTTCCACGATATTGTTCGCTCGTCTCCGACCTTTAAGGCCTCATGGTTTTGTCCTCCTAAACTTTTACTGAAAATAGGTCTTAATAGTTGAGTCCTGAAATTGCTCTTATATGATACTCTCTTCGTCTCAAATTATCTATCATGATTCTCTTGTACATGCTTTTTCAAGAAAAAATAATTACGATGGGAATTTGACTACTTTACATTCATGTCTTAATATTTAATCTTTCTTTATTGATATTTGAAATTTTTTTATCCATAATTGAGTTGTTTATAGTCTTCAAGGATAATTATTACTAAAGATGAAAAAAATTAATTTTTCTTGAACTTCTAAAATGACAAATAATTTGAGACACCTATTTTTAGTAACAATGACTAATAATATGAGATGGAGGGAGCATGACCCATAACTTTCTTCTCTCAATCCGGTGTGGTATTTGCCTAGCAAATTTAACGGAGACTCCCATTTTGAGGTCGGTATTAATAATCAACTAGTGAATTTGTCGCGCTTCGCGCGATTATTTTGTAAAAAGTTTCATAGATTTTTGAGATATTTTTTATTAAATTGGATCGAGGTAGACAAAGAAAAACTATGAGAACTACTAATCTCATCTATAAAAAAATGTCAATGTCTATTGATATCATACTAACAATAATATAGGCAAGTAAACACCGACATACAGTCTGTTGCCTACGTTCTTATTTTTTAAATAAAAATATGGATAAAAATTAATTGCTCGTCCTACCTTATTATAACCATCCATACTTCTAAAATATTTCCAAATGTGTTTGGAAGAGATTTGGTGACACACTCTCTATAAGTCTTAATACACATTTTCCTGGATAGAAGTAAAAAAAATATAATAAATGATTGAATACTTACAGAATTGTTAAAACCTCTCATCCTAACTCCTCACAAGCCTACGTCTATTCATCGTACACACCTGATTTTTGTTCTCTCATTTAATAGTCATGCTCTAATTAGCTATTTTTCTATTGGTACAAAAAAGTTGGATTTCAGTTTTACTTTTCTTTTAATAGTTTATTTTAATTTCTTCTTGTTTTAGGAGAAAATAAATTATAAAGAAAAATATTTTCTAGTAATTTTAGAACTCCGTTAAATATTTTTAGAATTTTATAATCCTTATATAATATTTTTGCCTATTATAGTACATATATTTGGTTATATCTTTCAAATAGAACTTTCTTTTTCTATATTTCTATAAGCATTTACATGATATTTGGTGTGCATTTAGTGTTTATCTTTATTTTCCTTCAGCTAATTTTCGTAAAATTTGAAGAAGTTGCTTTCCATTTTAACACTCTTCACATATAGACATTTTGCTCCTATCAATTTTTGCCAATACTTACCTCTTTTATTTTTATTTTAAAACCCAATAAGTTTTGTGAATTAGAATTCATAAATTAAAAATACTGACGCCATCTCTAAATAAAGTCACAACAAAAAAATTTATTGGATAAGTATACAAGCAGTAGATTTTAACAAAATTGCACTATCAGTTATGACCATGAATAAGATATAAGAGGTCAAAAAATGCATGATAATAATGTATTTTATATTCTCCATGTTCCAACACTACCCAAAAAGAAAGAGAAAATTTTCTCCACAGGGCACTACAAAATCGACCAGAATCCATAACAAGGAATTCTTTAAAAAAATTCTCCTAAACTACAACTTACTCAAAAAATTATTTTATAGAGACAGAAATTTCAACCACTACTTGAAAATCAGAGGAAATAAGAGAAGAGAAAAGAAAACAGAAAAATGAGGAAATAGTTGAAGAAACTTATTTTGTTGTTAGATCCTTTTATATAGTTGAGGTATAAAGAGTATTGCGGAAGCCAAATGTATATAGTGTGAATGAGTCACAACTACTATAACAAAAATTATGGCAGCCACCAAATAATAAAAACAACAATAAAACAACAATAAAAGAAACACCAGAATTTATGAGGTTCGGCCAATTTCGCTTACTTCCTCGGACACAACTAATATTTTATTTCACTTCAAAAATACAAGTGAAATAATATTAAAGAGAGAAGATACAAATGTCTTAAGAAGATAAGAAGGCAAATGAGAGGTATGTTTAAATCCTAAACATTAGGCCTCTTTTTATAGGGTGAAATTCCCACCCAATTCACTCCCCAACTGATGTGGGACAATTTTGATACTCAACAAATCTCTACCTTGGCAAAATTTCACATCTTCAATTTTCTCTTAGTAACAAATTTTGGTTCTGTCTTCATCTTCAATCTTCAGTGTTCAACAATGTTGATCAAATCCAAACAATGTTGAAACTTGACCGCAGTCACCACTTTTGTCAGCATATCAGCAGGATTCTCTGTAGTATGAATTTTCTTTACCGTGACTCCACCTTCTTCTATGATTTCTCGTACGAAATGATACAGAACATCAATGTGCTTCGTCCTTGCATGATAAACTTGGTTCTTCGCTAATTGAATAGCACTTTGGCTATCACAAAAAATTGTGATACTTTTTTGTCCAATACCAAGCTCCTTTAGCAACCCCTGAAGCCAAATTGCCTCCTTCACAGCCTCTGTAATAGCCATGTACTCTGTCTCTATTGTAGACAAAGCAACTGTTGACTGGAAAGTAGACTTCCAACTAACTGGTGCCTTTGCAAAAGTAAACACATAACCAGTAGTTGATCTTCGTTTGTCCAGATCACCCGCAAAATCTTAGTCACAATATCCAACTACAGATTGATTGCTTTCCTACTCAAAAACTAACCCAACATCTACAGTATTATGAATATACCGTAGAATCCACTTTACAGCTTGCTAATGCTCCTTTCATGGATTATGCATGTATCTGCTAAAAACTCCAACAGCTTGTGAAATGTCAGGTCTCGTACAGACCATTGCATACGTCAATCTACCAACAACATTTTCGTATGGTACCTTTGACATATACTCTTGTTCAGCTTCATCTTTTGGCGACATAGTAGTACTTAACTTAAAATGGGGAGCAAGTGGAGTACTAACTGGCTTAGTATTTTCATCTATGCCAAAACGTTGTAGTACTCTCTTCAAATATTCCTTTTGAGATAAACAAAGTTTCTTTGAACGTCTATCTCTTATTATCTCCATGCCAAGAATTTTCTTTGTCTCACCCAGATCCTTCATCTCGAACTCCTTCTTCAGTTGAATCTTCAACTTATCAATTTCTTCCGAATTCTTGGAAGTTATCAACATTTTATCAACATATAGGAGAATATATACAAAGGAACCATCTTCAAGCTTGCGCAAATACACACAATGATCCTATTTGCTTCTCTTGTACCCTTGCCACAACATAAACTTGTCAAATCATTTGTACTATTGTCTAGAAGATTGTTTCAATCCGTACAACGATTTTTCAAGTTTGTACACCATATTTTCTTTTCCAGCAACTTTGAATCCTTCTGGCTGAGTCATGTAGATTTCCTCCTCCAAGTTTCCATGTAAAAACGCCATTTTTTACATCCATCTGAACTAGTTCCAAATCCAACTGTGCTACCAAAACCAACATAATTCTAATGGAGGAATGTTTTACAACTGGAGAAAAACCTTCATTGTAACCAATTCCATCCTTTTGAGCATATCCTTTGGCCACCAATCTTACTTTGTAGCGAACATATTCTTGGTTAGGAAATCCTTCTTTCTTTGTAAATACTTATTTGCACCCAATTGTTTTCATTCCCTTCGGGAAATTGGCCAATCTCCATGTATGATTCTGATGAAGGGATTGTATTTCATCATTCATGGCAATCATCCACTTATCTTCTTCTGAACTTTGGACTACGTCTTTATAAGTGGTAGGAACATTATCAGCTACAATTGAGGCAGCACAAGTAACCGTCTCTATAAGACGAACATGTTTTGTTATTGTCCTTTTTGGCCTGCTAGTTGCAATTAATTCAAGTTGTTGTTGAGGTTCCTGAGTTGGAATCTCCCTCTCTACTGGCTCTTCTCCAGAAGATAATCTTCATTTATTTCCTCCTTTGCTTCTTATGTAGGAAAGATAAATTTTTCTTCAAACTCCACCTGCTTAGAAGCACCCTCATTTTGTTTGGTATCTTTTGTTACCTTATTTACCATAGTAGATTCATCAAAGGTAACATCCCTGTTGAATATTATTTTCTTTGTCATAGGACACCATAAGCGATATCCTTTGACTCCAGAAGTAATCCCCATGAAAATAGCCTTCTTGTCCTTGGATCCAATTTTGACTCTGTCACATGATAATATGCAGTTGAGCCAAACACGTGCAAAGAGTCATAATCTACAGCAGGCTTTCCATACCATTTTTCAAATGGTTTCTTGCCATCAATAGCAGCAGATGGTAAGCGATTAATGATGTGGCATGCATATATAACTGCCTCAGCCCAAAATTCTTTGCCCAAACCAGCATTGGACAATATACACCGTGCCTTCTCCAGCAAGGTTCGGTTCATACGTTCTGCCACTCCATTCTGTTATGGTGTATGTCTGACAGTGAAGTGTCGGACGAAGCCATCATTTTCACAGACCTTATTAAAATGATCATTTTTGTATTCACCTCCATTGTCTGTGCGAATACACTTGATCCTCCTACCTGTTTGATTCTCCACCATCATTTTCCATTTGAGAAAAATTCCAAACACTTTATCTTTGCTCTTCATTTTATACACCCACACTCTTCGGGAAAAATCATCAACAAAGGTTACAAAATAGTGCTTCCCACCCAATGAAGGTGTTTTGGAAGGACCCCAAATATCAGAGTACATAATCCAAAATGCCTTTAGTATTATGGATCGTTGTACCAAATTTAACCCTTGTCTGTTTCCCTTTAACACAATGCTCGCAAAACTCCAAGTTGCAAGCTTTTACTCCTTTTAACAATCCTTGATCTGATAGAGTTTTCAAGGATTTTCCTCCAGCATGTCCCAAGCGCATGTGCCATAGCATGGTTGTTTCTGCCTTTTTTCGTCACTAGATGTTACTGTCGCTGTTCCAATAACTGTACTACCGCGATAACGGTACATGTTATTGTTCTTCCGATTGGCCTTCATTATCACTAGTGCACCGGAGCATACTCTCATCACTCCATTTTCTGCAATGATTTTGAATCCTTTTGATTCTAGGGCTCCCATATAGATGAAATTTTTCTTCAAACCTGGTACATATCGAACATCTTTTAATGTTCTGGTCATTCCATCATGGTTCCTTAATCGGACACATATGTAGCTACAAGCCGAGTTCATCAACCATATGTTTGATAATGTTGATGACTCTATTGTAACTAGTGAGAAGTCTGAATCATCACCATCAGCTACATTTGAATCCATAATGGCCTTTCCATTGTTATGTTTTGCCTTATTCTTCAACTTCAGACAGTCTTTCTTCCAGTGCCCCTTTTCTCGACAAAAGGCACATTCATCTTTGCTGGGTCTAGATCTTGACTTGGATCTTCCTTTATTTGTCCTCGTTTGATTTTGAGGACGACCCCTCACAACCAGTGTCTCTCCTTCTCCGCCCTTCTATTTTTCTCCCTTTCTTTGTTCATAGTTGTACAAAGCCGAACAAACTTCTCTGAGAGAAATTTCGTCATTCCTATGGAGTAGAGTAGTTTTAAGGTGCTCGTACTCATCAGGAAGTGACCCCAACTACATCAAGGCCAAGTCACCATCATCAAAAGTTGCATCCATATTTTGCAAATCTATGACCAACTTATTGAAACTGGTGATATGTTCATTCATCATGGTACCAGGAACATAGGTGAAGCGAAACAGTTTCTTCTTCATGTACAATTTATTTTAACTGTTTTTCTTCAAAATTTTATCCTCCGGTGCTTTCCATAATTTACTTGCAGAAGTTTCCTTTGTGTATGGATATTTCTGCTCTCAAGCAAGGTAGGATCGAGTGGTACCGCAAGCAACACGGTTGATAATTCTCCAATCTTCTTCTCTAATAACATCTGATCTTTTTTCTTCAATGACAAGATCTAGCCCTTGTTAAAAAAGGACATCTAGAACCTCGCCTTGCCACATCCCAAAATGTCCTGACCCGTCAAAAATTTCTACCGCAAATTTCGCATTTGACACAATTCTTGTCATAAGCGAAGATGTCAATGATGACGTATTGTTGACACTTTATGTAGATTCTTCTTGTTTATTGTCTCCCATCTTTGACACAAATATTATTTAATAGCTGACGACACAAATCAAGATTATTTCCTTTCTGGTGTGGAAGATCAGACTAAGCTGCAACCACAGAGCATACTCAGACAAAACCTTGACTCAGTTACCAAGATAAATCTTTTCTGATGTGAAAGATCAGACTATGTTGCAACCACAGAGCATACTTAGACAGTATATTGGCTCTGATACCAATTGTTGCGGAAGCCAAATGTATATAGTGTGAATGAGTCACAACTACTATACCAAAAATTATGGCAACCACCAAATAATAAATAAGACAATAAAAAACACCAGAATTTACGAGATTCGGCCAATTTCGCCTACTTCCTCGAACACAACCAATATTTTATTCCACTTCAAAAATACAAGTGAAATAATACTAAAGAGAGAAGATACAAATGCCTTAAAAAGATAAGAAGGCAAATGAGAGGTGTGTTTAAATCCTAAACATTAGGCCTCCTTTTATAGGGTGAAATTCCCACCCAATTCACTCTCCAGCCGATGTGGGACAGTTTTGACACTCAACAAAGAGAACTAATAAAAATAAATTACAAAAATATAAAGCTAATTGACCATAGTTTCTTTCTCATATAAAATTAAGATTGTAGACGAAACTTTATTTGATCAATCAAAACTTCAGCCAAAATATAATGATGCATCAATTATCATTCCTCATGATATACTTAGATGTCCTTCAAATTTCAATTGCTGAAAAAATGCAAATTAAAAAATGACTTAACAACATCCTTATAAACAAAATAATCCAAACACAGTAATTACACATAACATTAATCAACCTGCAAAAGACAGTAAACTAAAATCAGTGAAACAAAAAAAAGGAGAAAGAAAACATCAGAAACTTATGATACACTAATTAAGCACAATGATAGTCTAATTTTCTGTAATTTAATCAGGGAAAGGCTTCAAAATTCAGAATTACAATATTTTCAAACTAAGATCAACGAAAAGTGGAAGAAATAAAATAACATAAATGGATAGTAATAATTTATTGTACAATTTTCAACCTTTTCAACAAAAAAGGTCTCACAAGAAAGACACGAAATTTATCTACAATCTATGTAGTAGGAAAGAAGAAAGAAAAACCTAGAAAATTAAGAAGGAAGAGGGGGGATCTTAGGAGGAGAAATAAATAGTATAGTAGTGAGGAAAGAAATAAATAGGGTCATTGTGTTAATAACAGTTGCAGCTGAAGAGGTGAGAGAAATAAAGGTGAAAAGAGGTGATTTTTGGTTTCTAAATTAAGTAACGGTTGGAATACCTAAAGAAGAAACTTTTATTTTTAAAAAAAATAGTACATAAATAGGGGAAAATAATAAAAGCCAAAAAAGAAGAAAATAGATAAATAGAATTCTTGGCCAAATAGAGGTGTCAACTCATCTTCTATTATTCATATTATATATATATAGAGAGAGAGTGAGAGATGGAAAAAGACTGGTTTACAAAATTAATATGCTATTAATAATGAACTTAAAACCGTGTGCCAGTTGTATGGGGATATGGGAAAACTTCGTCAAAACGAAATATATTAGAAAATACACTTGCGTATATAAGTCAACACCAATTCTGTTTAATTCGGTTTTCTTGGGCAGTTCACAATTTTAAAACACTGCTCCCTAGAAAGATTATCTCCCAAATGTAACAAATTAATTAACAGTTAAGTAATATGGTAAAGATTTTTTACACTATAAACTTATGTCCAAAATATAACAAAAGAAGCTATTATTAAGATTCTTTTCTTCATAATAACCTTTTGTCTTGTTTGGGTATTAGCTTTCTATAAAAGACATAAACCACTTCTCTCAAAAGTACATTACTTTTGCTAAAAACTGTGAGAGTGTAACTGAGAAAAAAAAATGGAAGAAATGGCTTCTTTATTGTATTACCAAGAGGTTGGTCATTAATTCCTTCATTTTCTTGCTTTCTCAATTTCTCTTATCATTTCTTTTGAGTACTACTCTTTATCATTTTTCATTTCAGAACACAAATTCTTCTGTTCTTCATTAGTCTCAGTTCAACTCTTTCCTTTCCTCCTTACATCATTATAACATTATGTCTTTTAGATTTCAGAAAATCTTTGTTTGGAATGATTTTGAAACAAAAACAATTACTCTGAAAAATGCCATGAACTTTTTTCAAAGGTGTTTGAATTACTGATTTTTCCAGAATACCTTGCCTTAGGGCTAAGCCCCTAAAGGTTCTGTTTTTGTAAAAATATTAAATATTTTGAAGGCTTTTGTCTAACTTGCGTTTTTGATCAAATGTTGCAGAACATTGATGAAATGAAGCAGAAGCTTATGTACACTAATCTTGAACTTGAAAATTTGAAGGTAGAGAAAAGTGAAGAAATGAGGAAGAACAAAGAATATGTGAAGCAATTAATGCAACTATTAAACATGGTTTGTCAAGAAAGAGATGAAGCAAAAGATCATCTTCAGAAACTACTCAACAACCTATCTCATGTTCAAGTTGATAATAGTCCTTATTTGAAGGCCAAAAAAGCAAACTCAAGCATTACTGAATCAAATAGCCTCTCTGAAACACACAATAATCGGTCACACAATTCATCCCTAGTCGACGCATTTAACGATGCAGTTTCTTCCCCTGAATTTTCCAACAACAACATGGCTGATTCAAATCCAGTAGCCTATGATTGCAACGTTCGATTCTCAGACAATTGTGTCCCAAAAGTTGATGAGGCCACATTGGTTATTGACAATCTTGTAAAGGGGAAAACTTTGCCACAGAAAGGGAAACTATTGAAGTCTGTTATTGAAGCAGGGCCACTTTTGCAAACACTTTTAGTTTCAGGACAACTTCCTCAATGGCGAAATCCGCCTCAACTTAAGTCATTTACTATTCCACCAGTTTCAATTAAAGGGTTTGAAGCTGAGATTGCAAATTTGAGCTATTCTGTTTCAAGATCATTGTGTTCTCAGATGTCATATGGTTCTCAACAGATGTTATCAACATCTATGTTAAACTTTGCTAATTCTGGTTTTGTTTCCTGTTTGGAAAATCAGAGAGTAATATCTGCTGGTGCAAATAAGGACAGTTTTGTACGCTTGGATAAGAGACAAAGATTGCTGCAGTGAAAGTTGGATTGCCAGGATTTTGAGTGGATATACTGATTTTGAACTATGTGCTAGATTAATGTGCCTAGAGGGGCTGGAAGGGAGGATTTCATTCAAACACTGTATATATATAAGGTCAAGTCATATATATATATATATATATATATATTAGAGGTTGAATCTCTTTAACTTTTTCATATGATCTTTGCTTTTTGAATTTTTTCGCAAATTGAGACTAGTTAGATTTTAAATTTTATAGAGATTTAGTTCTCTTAAAATCTCGAAATAAATGATATATTAAAGAAGTAAATGTAATGTAGGCAACTACTTAATACTAATTAAATAAAATAATGGTGTATGTATCGTGATATAGTAAGAGGTTAATTAAGATTATAAGCGCTCAGTACCTTGACGGAACGGTAAGCTAAAGTCTTTGAGCTAGAAAGTTGTACGTATAAATAATGGTGTTGGGGTTCTACCAAAATCAATGTATCTCTGTTCTCTTATTTAATGTCTCTGTATACTTTGACCCAAATAATTAACCGTTCTTTCCACTCACTCTTTCACTGCATGCGTCGTATTCATCCTCCTCTGGTAGCATGAAAATTAAACCAGATAAATAAAACCCTAGTTTTGCCTAGAATTAATTAGCAACCTCTGCACATGTTTTTACATGTTCTTGGTCTTGCCTTGCGCATGTCAATAAATACCATCCTCTCATCCCATTAATGGCTTTGCTATATATGCAGATATACAAGTTTATACTGGAAATCAAACATTGTATAAACACTGTAGAGTTAACGCCAAAAGTAATCCATCTTCAGGAACATCAACACAGATAAATCTATGTTTTTGTATTTCACAAATATCATAATCACTCATTAGTATAAACGACTTTAACCTTATATCTTCTTCCTTTACCACAAGACTTTTATAACTTTTTTGGAAAATCCGCGGCCGCTACTATTTGTGGAGTCTCTTCCCCTCCACTTTTCACCTTTAATTTATGCTAGGTGCTCTTTTAACACAATAGTAGAAGATAAACGTCCCCACAAGGTCTAGTCATACATAAGTCCATCTTTGACCACACCAAAATGTAAATAGCTTTCCTTTTCTTTTTTGCCGCCATACGCCTACTTGTGCACCAAACTCTCTCTAGCTAGTATCTATACCATCAATTTTCGATTGGACATTTCAGAAGGAGAAAAGTTCAGTGTCCTTCCATTAGCCAAATCAAAAGTGGCATTTCTCTAAAGTTTAATTAAATAGTTAATAAAATGGTTAAATCAAGTTAGTAGTATAAAATGCATGTATCTATTTTGTTTATTTTATTATTAGTTTAATGTATTATTTTCGTGAGCCAAAAATCTATCGGAAGTAATTTCTCTATCCCAAACAATGTAAGGATAAGGTCTGCGTATATTCCACCCTCCCGAGATCCCATTTGTGAAATCGTTGTTGTTGTTATACTGTTGTATTCTTTGGGTTTTCATGGTCCAAATAGTGACTATTTTCTGATGCGTGAAAGCCGGTTGGCTTTTTATCCTTTAGTCTCTCCGGTGATTAAGTGGACAGGTAAAATCGTTACTCGTTAGGATACTAAAAGCAATTTGTGGACCATTGCTTCGATGGGCTCAAAAAAGCACTAATATAAAAGTCATGCAGACAAGACTAGGATGTAGGGTTAGGTACTTAGCCATGTGTGAGTACTCCACTCATACTAGTCCATCCTTAATGATCTCTTTTAGGTTATGGTATATTTGTATACGTTCATGCATGTGCCTAGACTATTCTAGCTAGTTAAATTACACTAGCGCGTGGATGGATAGGGCGGGCGAAACGCAAAGTTTATGAATGTTTGAGCGGTTGAAAGAATTGGTCTCTTGAAACGTAAATGTTAAGCCAGTAATACTTTCAAATGCCATTTCTTCCCGTCTTCAAGACGATATAGCCATTTTGCTCTTGGTATATCTAGAGATGCAAATATATTCTTTAATATTAGTACATATATCTTTAATTCAAGGTGATGACGGCTCTACCTGAACTTTTAGAAGAATTAATCAAAATAGTTGATCACCTAATATCTTAAACTAAAAATAACCGGTAAATGTATAATATTTGTATAAATTATGTATAATATATATATGTATAATTGTGTATAATTAATGTATAATCTATATATATTAATTAAAAAGAATAAACATTGAATCTAATCTTGCTAGCTATTTCTATAACTATCCCAACTTTTTATCAAGATAAACGAGAGTAGTGTAGGCTAGGCATTAGGGATAAAAAGGCAAGAGGATATTTTGGTACTTTGCTACACATGTTCGTGCATGTGCGTAAAGCCAAATCTCTTTGTTTTCCTTTTCTTTCTTTTTTTGGGACTTCTAGATTTTTGTGAAAAGTTAAATTAGAACATCAAAATGGTTCGAAAACATCAATGAGAAACGAGTGTTGGTACATACTGCATGTATTTTGCTTCTTTGTTTTATTCGTTTGGTAAGCTTCAATACAAAGAGAAATTAACTTCCCCACCCACCAATGGTTGCTTCAAATACGTATTTTAGGGTCTTTCTTAGATAAAATTATTCATTTGGCATTACGACTGGTAATATATATAAAAAATCTAGTAAAAAAAATTATGAGGGAAAACTGCTATATACAATGGGAAAATTTTCTGAACAAAGCAACCGTGTTCGACCTTTTCTCAAGGAAATTGCATATTCACCTCATGTGTGGTTTTAGAGCCAACTATAGCTAGGCAAGTTGAGTTTTAATTTTCAATTGTCATGCCCTTAAAACTAGGAAGCATAAAGATTGTCAAAACTTGAAGAAGTAACTAAATAAAGACACGCTAACTTAAAACCGTAATTAAATAAGGATTTAAATTATATACAGAAACAAAATAAATTTTTTACAACGTTTATTATTGTAATTAATTACTCCCTTCATCCCAAATAGAGTGATGTAGTAAATTTGGGGAGTTAAACGAGTTGTTATTTGACTGCGATATTTTTATGTGCCTTTTAAATATTTTAAATTATTAATTCTTGTGATTTATAGTACTTTTATATAATTTTCAGATATGTACTAATTTTATATTGAAAAAACTTAAATATGATCAAAATTAAGAAATCTGACTCTCGAAATCTTTTTTTTTTTTTTTGGACGGATGGAGTAATTTATTTTGACGGTTTAAGGAGCTGATACACATTTAGTATACAAAATTTAAACTCCATTTCTAAATAATGTAATTGCTCTGATTTTTTTTGGACCACAAAATTTGTAATCTTGAAAAAAAAAACTCCCTCCGGTCCATAATAAGTGGTCATTTTATCTTTGGCGTACCCATTAAGGAAATATGAACTCCTAGAAAAAGAAATATATTTACTAAATTAAACTTAATTAATTATTACCTTGACACATTGAAATATATAAATAAAAGCAAATTCTGAAAAAATAAAATTAATTCCTTCTTGGTTATGTAAATGAACACTTGACAAAATAAAAAGATAAAATGGTCACTTATCGTGGATTGATAATACACTGACAAAGTACATAACCTAAACACATTATTAAATGGTGATCAACTTTTCCAGGAAACCTAGGCAGGTGAGTGAAAATAATACACCGTAATAAATAAATATATGATGCGTGTGTATGCGATTTAAATATCCAAGCACAGAACCATTAGATACATTGCATGGAGATAAACCAATAAAAAAGCCAAAGCAGCTTTTGTCCTTTAATGACATTACTAAATAATCACCTAAGTTTATGATGGGATAGATAAAATTTCTCTATCCTTTATTAAAGGTGTTAAGTTCGAATTTTTAGAAAAAATTCTGATAAAGAATGCTCCTTCTTTTAATGGGTTTTACGTCCTGTGAAACCAAATTTAATGGGGCCGCAATACGGATATTGAACGTACACCTGATGGAAGAAAAAAGGGACAAAGATTACTTTTAACTTGCGATCAAAATTATTTATATGTGGTAGCCTAAAAAATGTGTAAAATTTGTATATAACAAACAACTTCGTCTGCTTCTTAGCCAAAAGTGTAAAACCACGAGAACAAGAAAACAACACAGAAAATTTCTAAGTGTTAGAGAACCAACAGCTGGTCATGGTGCCACGTTTCATACACATCCATGCACCTAACAGTGTTAAAGATTGGATTAGGAGGATAATAAGACAAGATTAGGACGTAAAACAACGCAATCATAGAGAGAAATCTAACGGCTTAGACTTAAGATTGCATATGTTTGTTAATAATGACGGTGTTAATAGTATTGATTATTCCAATCTGGAATAAGTAATACAAATGTAACGTGATGATATGGAAAATATAATGAGTAGGGAAACTGCTTGTCGGGGATATAAAGAAAGAAATTTTCCTGCTTTTTCGTTTTGGGAGAATACCTCATCCATGTTCATTGTCTTTGTCAGAACCTGGTTTTATCCTTAATCTTGTTTATTTTAATTATAAGTTATTGTAATGTTTCCTTAGTTCATCAGATTCTATTTGTGATCAGACATAAAACTTTGTTTTTTGTCTTTTCTCCGTTTGTTCATCCGAATAATTAATGTTGTTTGCAGGTCGAGAATCAAGGTAGATGGTTAGTAGGTAGTCGATAGTATTAGTATTATTCTTGTATTTTTAGCATTACTTGTTGTTCCTTTCGCTTCGTTTTCTTAATATCTTGTTGTTATTACAGTACTGCTTTTCTTTTGGCCTTTTGTGAGTCGAGGGTTTATCGGAAACAACCTCTTTAGTCTCTACCTTCAAGATAGTGGGTAAGTCTACGCATCATTATCCTTCCCAACCCCACTTATGAAATTACACTGAATTTATTGTTATTATTGTTTCTCTCCTATTATTCTCACAATTAACTTGGTCAATTCTGTGATCATCTAGACATATATGCCACTCCTAAGGTATTCTGCAAAAATTTTGCTCACAAAATATTTAGGAAAAATGATATTTTATAGCTGCTATCAAAATAATAATAGAAAAATATATATTTTTTGTAATTTATATATTTTTATATGCTATACGAAAAATATATTAAGTTTATACACTTTTGGGACTACCGGATGTAAACCACGGGCTAAAAGTGATGTTTACCCAAATGTTTGGGTGAAATTAAAAAATAACCAGATTTACAAGTGGTTATTAAAAAATAGCCACAGTTTAAAAGTAATCGAAATTTAGCTACTTTTCATATAAAGATAAATCTGAACGAAAGCACTGTTCAAAATTCGGGAAATATTCCACCATAATATGCTGAAAGTTCATACATATGTGCTCCAATCTCCAGTATGTTATGTTGGAACTTTTCGTGTTGCGGCAAAATAGTGATTATTTGTCACGACCCGGAATTCCCACCCTCGGGAGTCGTGATGGCGCCTACTCGTAGAAGCTAGGCAAGCCACGAACTTAAAAATCTTTAACTCTTCTGTTTTAATCTTTTTTTACAACTTATATTCACAAGTGATAAACATCTAAATGACAACGGAATATGAGATTTAAGCGAAAGTCTTAAATAAATATAAAACCAAAATGTTTCGAAAGTCAACACATGCCTCTACCCAGAAACTGGTGTCACAATATCCACAGACTACTAAGAGTACTATATACAATAGTTTGAAGGAAAAATAACACTATTTGTCTCGGATACATGAGATAACAGAACATAATAAAAGGTAGAGGAGACGCCAGGCCTACAGACGCCTGCAAGGCTACCTCGGTGTCTCGGTGGACTGTAGGCTGGCTCCCCTACTGTTGCTGATCAAGTGCCGCTCCGGTATCTGCACAGAGTGCAGAGTGTAGTATCAGCATAACCGAACCCATGTGCTGGTAAGTGTCTGGCCTAACCCCGGCGAGGTAGTGACGAGGCTAGGACCAGACTCCAGATAAACCTGTGCAGTTATATAATATATGACGGAAAATAAACAGGAATGAGCAGTTTAAATTTGGAGGGGGTACATGCTTCGGGGAAACATATCAAGACCAACAAAAACTTAATAAAATATGAAAGGACAACTCAATATCTACAACGATACAATAACAATATTGTTGCGGCGCGCAACCGACCCCTTATCATTTAACATTATTGCGGCGTGCAACACGATCCACATATATATAGTTGTTGCAGCGTGCAACCCGATCCAATATAATATCTGTTGCGGCGTGCAACCCGATCCAATATAATATCTGTTGCGGCGTGAAACCCGATCCAATATAATATCTATTGCGGCGTGCAACAAGATCCGATATAATAGCTGTTGCGACGCGTAACCCGTTCCAACTATACAGTCACCAATAATCATAATTAACCGTCTCGGCAAGAAATCAACAATAGACTACATTATCCCGGCAAGGGAACTCAGCAGTACAAGTATATACGTACCGGAAAGGGAGAATCAGCTATAACCAATCTTAACTCAATTCCCACTCGTCTCAAATACCACAATTTCTCAATCATAAGTAGATTCCACGATAAACAAACTAAGTCTTTGCTCAATGTCAAGGATTTACTAACTATTTCAATCATAGTAACATTCAAGAATACAACAAGTATTAATTTAAGACTCACGGTCATGCTTGACACCAACGTATATATACTCGTCACCATGCCTATACGTCGTACTCAACAAGAAGCAAATAGCAAATAGGACTCAACTCCTAATCCCTCAAGCTAAGGTTAGACAGGACACTTACCTCGATGTCACAAACGTAATTCAAGCCTCAACTATCGCTTTACCTCTTGATTCCACCACCAACTCGCTCGTATCTAGCCACAAGTTACTTAATTATATTAATAAATGCTAAATTTTCCAAAGTTCTACCCAAAAGTTAAAATCGCCCCCGGGCCCACATGGTCAAAACCCGAGGTTCGAACCAAAACCCGATCACCCATTCCCCCACGAACTCAAATATATAATTTATTTTGAAATCACACCTCAAATCGAGGTCCAAATCCCCAATTTGAAAAACCTAAGTTCTACCCAAAACACTCAATTTACCCCATGAAAATTATTGATTTAAAGTTGAAATCATGTTAAAAGATGTTAATGATTGAAGAAAACTAGTTAAAAATGACTTACAATTGATTTGGAGAAGAAATGTTATTTGAAAAATCGCCTCTTATGTTTTTGGAGACTTAAAAATTGAAAAATAACTAAAAATCCTGTCTAAATATACTGCTCTCAGATGCCCTGTGCGGACCGCACAAAATCAACCGCGGCTGCACAAGCTTCCTGTATTTTGCAGTGACAGGTCTTAGTATTTTGGCCATCCCTTTCTCTACAGATGTCCAAATTGTGATTTCTTTACCTTTCTGGAAACTAGACACGAAGGGCTACAACTTTCGATTTTGAATCATCTCAAAATTCCTTGTAGATCAAAAGATATAGGCTTCCGAAGTCGGACCAGTGAATCTGTTCTTCACCGCGGACGGCACAGAATCTAGTGCGGCCACACAGGCCCCTCCGCGGCCGTGGTCCATATCGTGCGGACCGCACTGGCCTGTTCAGAGGTCCTCCTCCCCTCTGGGCCTGCAACAGCTCTGTTGTTTAGGCCTAAGACACCCCGGAACCTACCCGAAACTCACCCGAGCCCTCGGAACTCCAAACCAAGTGTACACAAAACTTCAAAAACATCTTACGGATTTATTCATGTAATCAAATCATCAAAATAACATCATGGACATCAGATTAAATCTCAAGATCAATGAAATTTTCTCAAAACTTCTTTAAACATCATTTCTTTGCAATTTAAGTCCGAATCATGTCAAGTGACATCCATTTTTCACCAAATTCCACAGAAACGTCTTAAGTCATATATAAGACCTGTACCGGGTGCCAGAACCAAAATACGGGCCCAGTACCATCATGTTCTAATCAAATTTCATTTCAATTTCCTTGAATAATTTTAGAAAATAATTTTCTTTAAAAATTCATTTCTGGGGTTTGGGACCTCGGAATTTGATTCCGGGAATACGCCCAAGTCCCATATTTTCCTACGGACCCTTCGGGACCGTCAAATCATGGGTCCGAGTCCGTTTACCCAAAACATTGACCGAAGTCAAATTAACTCATTTCATAACCAAATTTTATCATTTTTCACAAAATTTCATATTTAAGCTTTCCGGCTACGCGATCGGACTACGCAAGCAAATTGAGGTGACTCTAAATGAGGTTTTCAAGTCTTCGAAAACACAAAATTTAATTTTCATCACATTCTCCACCTCTAAAACAACTGTTCGTCCTCGAACGGACAGAAGAAGGAAATACCTGAGTCGGGGAAAAGATGGGGATAACGGCTCCGCATATCAGACTCGGACTCCCAGGTCGATGCCTTAGAAGGCTGACCTCTCCACTGAACACGAACAGAAGGAAAATTCTTCGATCTCAATTGACAAACCTGCCGGTCTAGAATAGCCACCGGCTCCTCCTCATAAGATAAGTCCTTGTCCAACTGGACAATGCTGAAATCTAACACGTGGGATGGATCGTCGTGATACTTCCGAAGCATGGACACATGAAACACTGGGTGCACAGTTGATAAGCTCGGCGGCAATGCAAGTCTATAAGCCACCTCTCCTGCTCGATCAAGAATCTCAAACGGACCAATGAACCTAGGGCTAAGCTTGTACTTCTTCCCAAATCTCATCACGCTATTCATAGGCGACACCCGGAGCAATACCCGCTCACCGACCATAAAAGCCACATCTCGAACCTTGCGGTCTGCATAACTCTTTTGCCTGGACTGAGCTGTACGAAGCCTATCCTGAATAATCCTGACCTTATCCAAGGCCTCCTGACCAAATCTGTACCCAACAACCGAGCCTCTCCCGGCTCAAACCATCCAACCGGAGACCGACACCGTCTACCATATAACGTCTCATAAGGAGCCATCTGGATACTCAACTGGTAGCTGTGGTTTTAGGCAAACTCTGATAAAGGCAAAAACTGATCCTACGAGCCTCCAAAGTCAATGACACAAGCTCGAAGCATACCCTCCAAAATCTGAATAGTCCGCTCAGACTGCCCGTCCGTCTGAGGATGAAATGTTGTGCTCAACTCAATCTGTGTACCCAACCCTCGCTGAACTACTCTCCAGAAACACGAGGTAAACTGCGTACCTCGGTCCGAAATGATAGACACAGGCACACCATGAAGACGAACAATCTCCCGGATATAGATCTCAGCTAACCTCTCGGATGAATAGGATACTGCCACAGGATTGAAATGCGCTGACTTGGTCAGCCTATCAACAATGACCCATACTGCATCGAACTTCTTCCGAGTCTGCGGGAGTCCAGTAACGAAGTCCATAGTGATCCGCTCCCACTTCCACTCGGGAAGCTCAATCTTCTAAAATAACCCACCAGGCCTCTGATGCTCGTACTTGACCTGCTGACAATTCAAACAATGAGCCATATATGCTACGATATCCTTCTTCATTCTCCACCACCAATAATGTTGCCGCAAATCCTGATACATCTTTGCGGCGCCCGGATGAATAGAGTACCGGGAGCTATAGGCCTCCTCTAAAATCAACTCCAGAAGCCCATCCACATTTGGCACACACATTCGACCCTGCAATCTCAAAACTCCATCATTATCTAGGGTAACCTATTTGGCACCTCCGCACTGCACCGTATCTCTAAGGACAGACAAATGGGAATCATCATACTATCGATCACGGATATGCTCTAATAAAGAAGAACGAGTGAACGTGCAAGCTAATACCCGACTAGGCTCAGAAATATCCAACCTCATGAACCGATTGGACAAGGCCGGAACATCCAAAGCAAGCGGCCTCTCACCAACCGGAATATAAGCAAGACTGCCCATACTGGCTGACTTCCTACTCAAGGCATCAGCCACCACATTGGCCTTTCTCGGATGATATAAGATGGTGATATCATAATATTTTAACAACTCCAACCACTTCCTCTGCCTCAAATTCATCTCCTTTTGTTTGAACAAATACTGAAGATTCTTGTGATCTGTGAACACCTCAAATGCCATGCCATACAGATAATGCCTCGAAATCTTCAACGCGTAAACAATAGTTGCTAACTCCAAATTATGAACCGGATAGTTCTTCTCATGAATCTTCAACTGCCGCGAAGCATAGGCAATGACCTTGCCATCTTTCATCAATACTGCACCAAGTCCAATGCAAGATGCATCACAATAGACTGTATAAGGCCTTAAACCTGTGGGCAAAACCAATACTGGTGCCATAGTCAGAGTTGTCTTGAGCTCCTGAAAACTCGCCTCACACTCATCCGACCATCTAAACTAGGCACCCTTCTGGGTCAACCTGGTCATCGGGGCTGCAATGGATGAAAACCCCTCCATGAACCGACGATAATAGCCTGCTAACCCCAAGAAACTCCGAATCTCTATAGTTGATGCTGGTCTGGGCTAGTTCTTGACTGCCTCAATCTTTTTCGGATCAACCTGAATACCCTCTGCTAATACAACATGACCCAGAAATGCAACTGAACTCAACCAGAACTCACACTTCGAGAACTTAGCATATAACTGACTATCCCTCAGAGTTCGAAGAACCATTCTGAGATGCTGCTCGTGCTCCTCCTGGCTGCGGGAATATATCAAAATATCATTAATGAAGACTTTCACGAACGAGTCCAAATAAGGCATGAACACTCGGTTCATCAATTCTATAAAAGCTGCTAGGGCATTCGTCAACCCGAATGACATCACCAAGAACTCATAATGCCCGTACCTAGTGCGGAAAGCTGTCTTAGGGACATCGGATGCCATAATCCTCAGCTGATAGTAGCCAGATCTTAAATCAATCTTTGAACATACCTTGGCACCCTGAAGCTGATCAAACAAATCATTAATCCTCGGCAATGGATACTTATTCTTGATTGTAACCTTGTTCAACTTTCGGTAATCAATACACATCCTCATCGACCCATCTTTCTTCTTAATAAATAACACCGGTGCACCCCAAGGCGAAACACTGGGCCTAATGAAACCCTTCTCAAGCAAGTCTTGCAACTGTTCCTTCAACTTTTTCAACTCAGGTGGGGCCATACGATACGACGGGATAGAAATGGGCTGAGTGCCCGAAGTCAAATCAATGCAAAAAGTCAATATCGCTGTCGGGTGGCATACCTGGCAGATCTGAAGGGAATACCTCAAGGAACTTATGAACAATGGGCACAGAATCAATAGATGTAGCCTCAGTACTAGAATCGCGAACATATGCCAAATAGGTCAAACACCCCTTCTCGACCATACGTCGAGCCTTCACATACGAGATAACACTGCGGGTAGAATGACCAGAAGTTCCTCTCCACTCTAAACGAGGCATACCCGGTAAAGCTAGGGTCACAGTCTTGGCATGACAGTCCAAGATAGCGTGATAAGGTGATAGGCAGTCCATCCCTAATATAACATCGAAATCAACCATGTCTAAAAGCAACAAATCTACACGAGTTTCAAGACCCTCAATCACCACAATACAAGAACGATGGACTCGATCAACTACAATAGAATCACCCACCGGTATAGACACATAAACAGGAACACTCAATGAATCACTAGGCATAACCAGATACGGTACAAAATAAGATACATATGAGTAGGTGGACCCTAGATCAAATAACACAGAAGCATCTCTATCACAAACCAGAACCATACATGTAATAACTGCATCTAAAGCCTCAGCCTCGGGCTTGGCTGAAAGAGCATAACATCGGGGTTGGGCCCCACCACCCTGAACTACATCTCTAGGACGGCCTACAACTGGCTGGCCTCCACCTCTAGCATCCTGAGCTCCACTTCTAAATCCTCTACCTCCACCTCTAGCACCTCTACCCCTACCTCTAGCTGGCTGGGATGTCTGTGGAACACCTGGTGCTTGAACCATAGCACGGGAACCCTGCTGCTACGACTAAGTACCCACCAACCTCGGACAAGTCCTCCTGATATGACCATACTCACCACACTCATAGCATCCACCTAAGTGTTGTGGCTGAGGAAACTGAGACTGACCCTGGTGACTTGAATGACCACCCCGAAAACTCTAGAGCGGCGGTGCACTGATAGGAGCTGGTGATGCACTGTAGGACTGCTGATCAGAATACTGCATCTGCAGACCACGGCTACCTGAAGCGCCGTGAGAGACCTGAAGAGCTGACTGAAAAGGCCTAGGAGAATGGCCTTTACCATGTGAATCTCTTCCTCCAAACGAGGCAACACTGAATCTACCTGAATGACGGGGCCTCTTATCCGACCCATGACCACCTCCCTGCGACAGGACCAACTCCACTCTACGGGCCACATTGGCTGCCTCCTGAAAAGTGATCTCACTCCCAGTTTCCCTAGCCATCTGAAGGCGAATCGGCTGAATAAGACCATCAATAAACCTCCTCACCCTCTCTCTCGGAAGGAAGTATGACAAGAGCATGGCGAGCTAAGTCGATAAACTTGGTCTCATACTGGGTAACCGTCATGGAACCCTGCTGGAGGCACTCAAACTGCCTCCGATAAGCCTCTCGCTGAGTAATAGGGAGAAACTTCTCCAGAAATAGCTGTGTGAACTGCTCCCAATTCAAGGCTGGCGATCTGGATGGTCTAGCTAAGCAATAATCCCTCCACCAAGTCTTGGCGGATCCAGACAAGCGAAATGTAGCAAAATCAACCCCATTGGTCTCAACAATACCCATGTTCCTAAGAACCTCGTGGCAGCTGTCTAGATAATCCTGAGGATCCTCAGTAGATGCACCACTGAAAGTGGAAGTGAAGAGCTTGGTGAACCTATCCAGCCTCTATAAAGCATCGGCATACATATCTGCTCTATCGCCGGTCTGAGCTACCACACCCGGCTAAACTACTCCAACTAGCTAAAATGCTGAAGTCTGAATCTGAGGAACTACCTGCTCCGGAGTGCGAGTAGCAGTAGTCTGGGCCCCTCCTCCAGCCTGAGAGACGGCTGGTGCTACAGGAAGTAAGCCCGCTCGGGTGACACTCTCCATGAGGCCCACTAATCGGACAAGAGTATCCTGAAGGACTGGGGTAGCAATAAACCCCTCTGGGACCTAAGCTGAGCCCACCGGAGTTGCTGGGACCGGAACCTCGTCATCAAAGTCAACTTGAGGCTCCGCTACTGGGGTTGTTGCTCGGTGCTGAGCTCTACCTCTACCTCGGCCTCTAGCATGGCCTCGGCATCGCCCTCTTCCCCTCGTGGGAGCTGCTGCTGGGGGCTCGGGCTGCTGAGCGGTAGATGAGGAAGCGCGTGTTCTCGCCATCTACAAAAGAACAGAGTAGAAATTCAATTAGCATTGAGAAACAGAACCGCACGACATAAAAGAACAAATGTGAAGTTTTTTCCTAACTCTGTAGCCTCTGGGGATAAATACAGACGTCTCCGTACCAATCCCTCAGACTCTACTGAGCTTGTCCGTGAATTTTGAGACCTATGCAACCTAGAGCTCTCATACCACCCTGTCACGACCCGGAATTACCACCATCGGGAGTCGTGATGGCGCATACACGTAGAAGCTAGGCAAGCCACGAACTTAGAAATCTTTAACTCTTCTATTTTAATCTTTTTTTTACAACTTATATTAACAAGTGATAAACATCTAAATGATAGCGAAATATGAGATTTAAGCGGAAGTCTTAAATAAATATAAAACTAAAATGTTTCGAAAGTCAACACATGCCTCTACCTACAAACTGGTGTCATAATATCCACGGACTACTAAGAGTACTGCATACAACAGTTTAAAGGAAAAATAACATTGTTTGTCTCGGATACATGAGATAATAGAACATAATAAAAGGTAAAGGAGACGTCGGGCCTGCAGACGCCTGCAAGGCTACCTCGGTGTTTCGGTAGACTGAAGGCTGGCTCCCCTACTGCTGTTGATTAAGTGCTGCTCCGGTATCTGCACAGAGTGCAGAGTGTAGTATCAGCACAACTGACCCCATGTGCTGGTAAGTGTCTGGCCTAACCCCGGAGAGGTAGTGACGAGGCTAGGACCAGACTCCAGATAAACCTGTGCAGTTATATAATATATGGCGGAAAATAAACAGGAATGAGCAGTTTAAAATGGGAGGGGGTACATGCTTCGGGGAAACATATCAAGACCAACAGAAACTTAATAAAATATGAAAGGACAACTCAATATCTACAACGATACAATAACAATACTATTGCAGTGCGCAACCGACCCCTTATCATTTAACATTGTTACAGCGTGCAACCCGATCCACATATATATAGTTGTTGCAGCGTGCAACCCGATCCGATATAATATCTGTTGCGGCGCGCAACCCGTTCCAACTATACAGTCACCAATAATCATAAATAACCGTCCCGGCAAGGGATCAATAATAGACTACACTATCCCGGCTAGGTAACTTAGCAGTGCAAGTATATACGTCCCGAAAAGGGAGAATCAACTTAACCAATCTTAACTCAACTCCTACTCATCTCAAATACCACTATTTCTCAATCATAAGTAGATTCCACGATAAATAAACTAAGTCTTTGCTCAATATCAAGAATTTACTCACTATTTCAACCATAGTAACATTCAAGAATACAACAAGTATCAATTTAAAACTCACGGTCATGCTTGACACCAACGTATAGATACTCATCACCATGCCTATACGTCGTACTCAACAAGAAGCAAATAGCAAATAGGACTCAACTCCTAATCCCTCAAGCTAAGGTTAGACCGGACACTTACCTCGATGTCACGAACGTAATTCAAGCCTCAACTATCGCTTTACCTCTTTATTCCACCATCAACTCGCTCGTATCTAGCCAGAGTTACTTAATTATATTAATAAATGCTAAATGAATCAATTTGAATGCATGAAAATGAATTTTTCAAAGTTTTATCCAAAAGTCAAAAGCGTCCCCGGGCCCACATGGTCAAAACCCGAGGTTCGAACCAAAACCCGATCACCCATTCCCCCACGAACTCAAATATATAATTTGTTATGAAATCGGACCTCAAATCGAGGTCCAAATCCCCAATTTGAAAAATCTAGGTTCTACCCAAAACACCCAATTTCCCCTATGAAAATCATTGATTTTAAGTTGAAATCATGTTAAAAGATGTTAATGATTGAAGAAAACTAGTTAAAAACGACTTACAATTGATTTGGAGAAGAAAGGTTGTTTGAAAAATCGACTCTTATGTTTTTGAGGTCTTAAAAATTGAAAAATAATTAAAAATCCCGTCTAAATATACTGCCCTCAGATGCCCTGTGCGGACCGCACAAAATCAACCGCGGCCGCACATGCTTCATGTGTTCTGCAGTGATAGGTCTAAGTATTTAGGCCATAACTTTCTCTACAGATGTCCAAATTGTGATTTCTTTACCTTTCTGAAAACTAGACACGAAGGGCTACAACTTTCGTGTTTGAATCATCTCACAATCCCCTGTAGATCAAAAGATATAGGCTTCCGAAGTCGGACCAGTGAATCTGTTCTTCACCGCGGACCGCACAGAATCTAGTGCGGCCGCACAGGCCCCTCCGCGGCCGCGGTCCATATCGTGCGGACCGCACTGGCCTGTTCAGAGGTCCTCCACCCCTCTGGGCCTGCAACACTGTTTTTTAGGCCTAAGACACCCCGGAACCTACCCGAAACTCACCCTAGCCCTCGGAACTCCAAACCAAGTGTACACAAAACTTCAAAAACATCTTACGGATTTATTCGTGTAATCAAATCATCAAAATAACATCATGAACATCAAATTAAATCTCAAGATGAATGAAATTTTCTCAAAACTTCTTTAAAAATCATTTTTTTGCAATTTAAGTTCGAATCATGTCAAATGACATCTATTTTTCATCAAATTCCAAAGAAACGTCTTAAGTCATATATAAGACCTGTACTGGGCACCGGAACCAAAATACGGGCCCGATACCATCATGTTCTAATCAAATTTCATTTCAAATTTCCTTGAACAATTTCAGAAAATAATTTTCTTTAAAAATTCATTTCTCGGGCTTGAGACCTCGGAATTCGATTCTGGACATACGCCCAAGTCCCATATTTTCCTACGGACCCTCTAGGATCGTCAAACCACGGGTCCGGGTCCGTTTACCCAAAACGTTGACCGAAGTCAAATTAACTCATTTCATGACCAAATTTTATCATTTTTCACAGAATTTCATATTTAAGCTTTCCGGCTACGCGGCCGGACTACGCACGCAAATCGAGGTGACTCTAAATGAGGTTTTCAAGTCCTCGGAAACACAGAATTTAATTTAAAGTAAGTAACGATCTTTTGGGTCATCACATTATTTTTCAATAACTTTAAAAATGCTGACAATTTTTCAATTACCAGTCCTAAAACTGGTTATCCCGTGCTATTTTCATCAAATATTTTTGTCCAATCTCTCAATAACCTCACTCTTCTTAAAATGAAAAATCTTCCTTAACGTATCCACTGAGTTTTTGAACAAGTATTTCAGAAAATTTATCATCTTATATGTTTCTCTATATCAAAACATAAAACAAAACTGAGAATTCTTACATGCACACTAGGCCTATAGTGGCGTAATAGGTGAAAGTGCAGAAAGAAAAAAAGAAAATAAGGTTATTGTCAAAGTAAGAAGTGCGTCGAAAGCAAAGTTCTACAACAAAAAAGAAAGGATATGAATAATTCTGCTATGGGATTTACCAAATTAATATGGCTAATTATACTAGTAATTTTTTAATTTAACAGTAATGCTCATAGCATAAAACCGTGTGCCAGTTGTATAGGGATATGAGAAAAACTTTATCTAAGTGAATACAATGTAGAAAATACACTTCTGTATAAAGTCAACAGCAATTGAGTTTATTTCAGTTTCTTGGTCAATTCGAACACCGCCCCTTTGGATTATTATTTTATAATGATGAAAAAGTATATATACTTCTTATTCTTTTCCATACAAAACCTGCAAATATTTAATCATTTTTCAAATATACATCTATTACACAATACTAGTGCTTCTCACGAAAAAACTGAAACCTCCAGAAAAAGAAGTACATGATTATACAAGTCCCAAATTAAAAGACTTTAGTTATTTTTTTAAAAAAGATCTGGCTTTTAAATAGAAAAGAGGTTAAGTTCTATGAATGATGATGTAAAAAATAGTATATAGTTAGTGTATATAATTTAAATTCTATTAAAAAAGCACACAAATAAAAATACTATACTATCTCCTTGATCATACCAAAAGTTTGCATTTCAGGGATAAAAAGAGAGTTAACTAAGTGAGAGTTTGGATATAAGAATTGTAAAATTCTAAAAAAAAGTAAGAAAAAATTTCAAGTAAAATTGGTATTTGAAAATTAGAATTGTATTTGGACATGAATATAATTTTGGGTTGTTTTTGAAGTTTTGTGAGTGATGAGTGAAAATTTTGAAAAACAGTTTTTTGAAGTTTTCAAATTTTCGAAAAATTCAAAAATTCATCTTTTAAGTGAAAATTAAAAATTTTATGACCAAACACTAATTTCAAAAAAAAAAGTCAAAAATTTTCGAAAAAAGTAAAAAAATTCTTAGTCCAAACGGGCTCTAAAATTCTTTGATGGAGGGGGTTAGGGGTACAGTTCTATTTTCACATCGGTAAAATGTAATAAAGGACATTCTTGCTTAACAAGTAAATAAAATTATTAAGAACCTAAATATGGAAATAGCAGTATGGCAGTAGTACGAGACCAAAAATTCCATTCTTGGATACCGAGTAAATTTAGAAAGAGCTAAATAAATGCCACGATTTCCTCGAAGCTTTACCTTTCTAAAATTTCACCAAAAAGTGCTCATATATTTGCTTAAATATAACACAATGCAACATTAAATTCGTATCCATATTTAATTTATACAACGAGCTTTGTATCTTCTTACATGTAGTATGTATAATACACTTGTACTTTCTATACATAGATTTGTATTACCATCGGTTGTTTTGTTGCTTCATTTTTCTTGCTATTTTTATTGTTGGAACTGCTTCGTGTTTCTGTTTCTTTTCGATAGTTTATCCCTTTGTTGTGATATAAGATAAGTAGTAGGGGTCAATTTGTAATTAGAGAAAAGTTGTAATTAGTCGGTTAAAAGGGTAGTTAACACTGTTCTATAAAAGAACAGTGTACTCATATATGTTTGAGCTGCTGTAATGAGAAATCTTCTTCTTCCTTCTCTCTAGAACCTTCCTCCATTGTAGAGCATCTCATTGCATGTTTCAATTATTGAAGATTTACATAGAATCTGTGTAAATTGACATGGTATCAGAGCAACGAGACTGAGGACACGAGCTCCAATGAGAGGTTCCTGCGAGTCAGCTGAAGTTTGAAGAAATTTACCGGAGACGAAGCAGAATTTCAGATCGCCATGGCAGGAAATGAGGTAACCTCACTCGAACACAATCATCCTCTATTTCTTCAAGCAGCAGATGCACCAGGTCTAGTTTTAGTTCCAATTAAACTCACAGGGCCAGAAAATTATGCCCTGTGGAGTAGGGCAATGAAACTAGAACTTATGGGGAAAGGCAAGCTTGAATTTGTAGATGGAACATGTGTTAAAAGTTCGTATATAGGAGAATTAGTAGCACAATGGAAAAAATATGATGCGATTGTACTGTCCTGGATTGGAAGCACAGTCTCTAATGACTTGATGCCAAGCATAGTTTTTTTGCACCCAGTGCTAGGAAAGTATGGAGTGATTTTAAGGAGAAATTTGATAGATGTAGTTTAACTAGAATATATCATCTCTGGTCATAGATTGCTAGCCTTAAACAAGACACTGATTCTGTGATTACTTACTATACAAAGATGTCAGATCTATGGAGTGAATTAGATGTATTGGTACCTCTGCCTTCATGTGATTGTGAAGAATCAAGGTCTTCAGTAGAACATCTGAGAAATCAGAGACTTTTGACATTTCTCATAGGCCTAACTAAGAGCTACAACAATGTAAGAAGCAATGTTCTTCTCAAAAGACATGTTGTGACTGTAAACTAAGCTTATGCCATAGTGACATAGGAGGAGAGTCAACGAACACCAGGTGTAGTTGACACAAATAGAGATCCATTAACTATGCTTGCAGGAAAAGGACAGGTTTTTAAACCTAAGAAGTTTGGACTGATTTGTGAACGTTGTGGCTACAAGGGATATTTGAAGGAGAATTGTTACAAAATTGTTGGCTATCCAGCTGACTTTAAAAGCAAAAAGAAACCTCAGACATGAGGAAACAGATCTTTTGCCAATTCTGCAAGAACTGAAGAAACAGGAGGGACAAGAACTCAGCCACAAGGGCATTTTCTCACTGAGGAACAATATCAGCAGCTTATAGGGCTTCTGAACAAGCAAGGAGGTGAAGAATGCTCTACAAATATGGCAGTATTATGACTTTATTATCCAATATTCCTCTAACTAGTTGGATAGTAGACTCTCGGGCAACTCATCATATTGCTCATGATAAGAATATAATGAGTGATATAAAACAGTTTGAAGGACATGGAGTTCAATTGACAATAGGAAATAAGGCAGAGATAATGTATATTGGAAAAGCTACTATTTTAGGAGGCAAATGTATAAAGGATGTACTGTATCTACCAGATTTCAAGTTTAATTTGCTGTCAGTTGCAAAACTCACTAGAGACCTCACTTGCACAGTGAAGTTCTTCCCTGATTTTTGTGTGTTGAAGGGACTTTACAGTGGCAAGGTATTGGGAATTGGTAGAGAATCTGATGGTCTATACATACTAAGGGAATATGCACAAGCAGCAGGCATAACAGTAGGAGCAGTAATAAAAGAAGAACAAACACAACTTTGGCACTACAGACTGGGACATGCATCATGGAATTCTATACAACATATATCATCTCTACAAGATAAGATATGTGCAGGACAATCAAGAAATTATAGTGTTTGTCCTCTAGCTAAATAGAGTAGATTGCAATTTCCTAACTGTGTAAGTAAGTCTAAAGCAGCTTTCCAGCTAGTTCATTTAGATGTATGAGGTCTTTACAAGACACCTACATATGATAGAAAGTATTACTTTGTGACTATGGTTGATGACTTTACCATATACACATGGGTATGCTTGATACAATCTAAGTGTGAAGTGTGTGTTGTATTGAAAATTTTTATTGCAATTTGATACTGGCATCATGACAATTGAGATCAGATAATGGTACAGAATTTTTCAATGGCAAGTATAATGAATTGCTGGCTGAAAATGGAATCATACATGAAAGTAGTTGCTCAAATACTCCTCAACGAAATGGCATAGTTGAGAGAAAACATAGGCACATTCTAGATGTTGCTAGGACACTGAAATTTCACAGTGGAGTGCCTTTGAAATTCTAGGGTGAATGTGTTAGGACTGCTGTATACTTAATCAATAGGCTCCCAACACCAGTGTTGCAAGGCAGGATACCATATGTTATGCTCTATGGGAAGTCTGCTACCTTAGATCATTTAAGAGTGTTTGGATGTCAAAGTTTTGCTTGTAATCTTTCTAAGGGAGACAAATTTTCTCCTAGAGCAAAGAGAGCAGTGTTCATTGGATATTTTGAGACACAAAAAGGTTATAGACTATATGATCTTGATAATCATGTGGTCTTTGTTAGCAGGGATGTCAAGTTTCAGGAGTATGTTTTCCCTTTCAAACAGACTTCTAACAACCATGATGAAGAAGCATTGTTCTCAACATCTATTAAGCCTGTGTTTGATCTCAATCCCCCTTCCCAACATACACCATCTACCTCACAAGATGAGGAAGCCTTCTTTACACCCATCTTGACAGAACCTGAAGTAACATTAGAAGGTTCTAAGAATGTTGTTGTTAGTGAAGGCCAAGATACTCTTCCACAAGTGGAGGAACCAGATCCCCAAAATGATATGCTGATCAACTCACCTTCCTCTACTACCATACCTCCACCTGCTCCAGTTGTTGAAAACCCTAGACCTCATAGATAAACCAAGCAACCACTCTGGCTCAAAGACTATGTCACCACTAAACTACCAGGCAAATATATATATCCTATGTCCAATCATCTCTCTTATACTCAACTTTCAATTACATATCAGACATATCTTCAAGTTTTCTCTGCTTCAGTGGAGCCTACATCATACAAGGAAGCAACAGTAGATCCAGACTGGGTGCTTGCTATGCAACAGGAAATACAAGCTTTAGAAGACAATCATACATGGGAGATTATCAATCTTCCACCAGATAAACAGGTCATTCGATCCAAATGAGTGTACAAAATCAAGTATAAAGCCAATGGTGAGGTTAAAAGGTTTAAAGCTCGATTGGTAGCCAAAGGATACACACAACAGGAAGGCTTAGATTATCATGAAACTTTTTCTTCCTGTTGCTAAGATGGTGACTGTCAGAACTGTCATTATTGTTGCAGCATCTAAAGGCTGGCCTTTTTTCCAAATGGATGTCAACAATGCATTCCTCCAAGGGGACTTATGTGGAAAAGTCTACATGCAACTACCTCAGGTATTTCATAGTCAGGGGGAGTCTAAAGTAGGTAGACTGCTTAAATCCCTCTATGGCCTCAAGCAAGCCTCGAGGCAATGGAACATCAAGTTATCACATGCACTATTACAAGCTGGTTTCACTCAGAGTCCTTATGATCATTCACTATTTACCAAAAGAGATAAGGCAAATATTGTCATTGTATTGGTATATATGGATGATCTTCTAATATCAGAAAGTAATAGTAGTTTGATTCAGGAAGCAAAGGAGACTCTATACAGCAATTTTAAGATGAAAGACTTAGGGGAATTCAGATACTTTCTGGGAATTGAAGTGATGAGATCCAACAAAGGCATTTTACTCAATCAGAGAAAATATGCCTTGCAACTGATCTCAGAAGTTGGACTAAGTGCTTGCAAGCCAATATCCACACCAATGGAACAAAATCACAAGCTTACTACAGATAAGTATGACAAGCATATTGGCAATGTTAATGATACAGAGTTGCAGGAAGCAGACAACTATCAAAAACTAATTGGCAAGCTATTATATTTAACAATCACAAGGCCAAACATATCCTTTGTAGTCCAAGTGTTGAGCCAGTTCATGCAACATCCTAAAGAGTCACATATGGAAGCAACTCTAAGGGTTGTCAAATATGTTAAGGGGAGTCTAGGTATGGGAATTCTACTAAAGTGTGGAGTTACTGATGAGCTCACAACATACTGTGACTCAGATTGGGCAGTTTGCCCAAACACTAGGAGGTCAGTGACAGGTTATGTGGTGAAATTAGGTGATGCTCTATTGTCTTGGAAATCCAAAAAATAGTAAATTATTAGTAGAAGCTCTGTAGAAGCAGAATACAGAAGCACGGTAGCAGCTGTAGCAGAGCTCATATGGATGAAGGTCTATTGGAAGAATTGGGAAACAAAGTGAAGGAACCTATACATCCACATTGTGACAGTAAGGCAACATTACAAATTGCAGCAAATCCAATTTTTCACGAAAGAACAAAGCACATAGAAATCGACTGTCATTTTATAAAGGAAAAGATCAAGGAAGGAATGGTCACAACTAACTACATTCCCACAAAGCAACAGATGACAGACCTAATGACCAAAGGACTTGCAGCAGCCCAGTACAAGTTGCTCTTGGACAAGCTAGGAGTGCTCGATGTATTCCACCCTCCAGCTTGAGGGGGAGTGTTGTGATATAAGATAAGTAGTAGGGGTCAATTTGTAATTAGAGAAAAGTTGTAATTAGTCGGTTAAAAGGGCAGTTAACACTGTTCTATAAAAGAACAATGTACTCATATATGTTTGAGCTGCTGTAATGAGAAATCTTCTTCTTCCTTCTCTCTAGAACCTTCCTCCATTGTAGAGCATCTCATTGCATGTTTCAATTACTGAAGATTTACATAGAATCTATGTAAATTGACACCCTTATTGTATTTTTTTCACCTACGTTGTGACTATGTTTTTTCTGAGCCCAAAGTCTATCGGAAATAACCCTCTATCTTCGCAAGGTAGAAGTAAAGTTTTGTATTGTTGTTGCAATGAGCTTTGTATTTAATAGTACTAGCTAGTGCAATTACTCTCCTTTTTATCAGCAGCGACGAAGCTTCAAGATAATACTTAACACTATTATTTGAATTGTGATTTTTTTATTTTCTCACAATAATTAAGACGAGCTATGGGTTCCATAACAAATTCAGAACTCATAAACTTTAAATCCTGCCTCCGCCTCTAGCGTTTCATAATAAGTATATTACTAGCAATTTGAAAAATACATTAATATATAGTGTAATAAAATGTAAACCGTCTGCTTATTTGCTTAAGGTAAGAAGAGACAAGGCGCTAAAAGAGTGGAACCCAATTCATATAGTAGAGGGAAGGAGAATTCTTTAGAGAAATGTTTGTTTTTTTATTATTATTATTCCAGTAATACTTTAATGGAAAGTCTTTAAGATTCCATAATAAACTTTTGTTACTATAATAGAGATTGGTTGCTCAATACTGGAGCTTCTTTTGTCTTTTTTGGTTAGCTTCCTTCTATATAAGACTTACAATCCATCTCTCCTAAAACTCCCCTTCCCCTCAAAAATTCTTTTCAAGATTTCATTTCTCCTTTTCCAATTCCTTCTTCTAAGTAATTGTGATTGCATTTGTGAGAGAGAAAATGGAAGAAATGGCTTCTTTATGGTGTTATCAAGAGGTGCTTCCTTCTTCATTTTCATTACAGTTTCTCACTTCATGTCTATCTGTCGGTGGTACTGATATTGTCTCTTTTCGTCTTTTTTAGCCGAGGGTCTCTAATCCCTCGGGGTTTGCGTACACACTACCCTCCCCAGACCTCACCAATGAAATTTTACTGGGTCCTTGTTGTTGATGTTATTGTACTCATGTCATCTATGTACCATTTTATTCTGTTTATAACTTCACTTCAAAACTGAAAACTCATACTTTCCTCTTTCTGTGTGTGTGAAGAGTCTGAATGGGGCAGTCCATAAATAAGAAATATCTTGAAATGGATTTAGTGAATATCATTGTATTTTGCTAAAGCTCCAACTTATAAAAACAGTAAAGGGAAGCCCGGTGCACTAAACTTCCTATATGCACACGATCCGGGGAAGGGTTAGACCACGCCGGTCTATTATATGCCTTACCTTACATTTCTGCAAGAGCATGTTTTCACGGCTCGATTCTGTGACCTCCTGGTCACATAGCGATAACTTTACCGGTTACGCCAAGGCTTCCCTTATAAATCACATAACAACAACTTTTATCGGTTACAAGTCTTCCTTTATAGAAACAGTAAATTTAAGTATTGAGTTTTCTTTTGCACAGTCAATGATCTTGTGCCTTTAGACTTTCTGTAGTTTTTGTTTGGTAAAAGTGGTGCAATCCCTTTTTCTCTAATTCGAAACAGGTTTTGCTTTGATTATTAGACCTTTTCACTGTTCAAGAAGCTATAAGCAAATCTAGAAATTTAATCATTGCAGGGCCCAATGCATCATTTTTTTCTTTAATATAGGTATCCAAGGGTGATCACATACTTTCTACTTAATTCTATATTTTAGTTTTAGAACTTTTGGATTTGACTGAGATGATTTCATCACCTTCCACATAGGCCCTTGTCTAAGATGTCATTATCACTAATAACTTTAAATTACTTATTCATGAAATGATTATGACCAGATAATTACAGTGAATGATTTCTTGATTTCTTTCAAAATCTTTGAATTAGTGATCTTTCATCATTAGCATGCCTATTAACAAAGTTCAAATATTTAAGACTTTTCTCTAACTTGGGTTTTGACCAAATATTGCAGACCATGGAAGAAATGAGACAGAAGCTAGTGTACAGTAATCTTGAACTTGAAAAGTTGAAAGTGGAAACAAGTGAAGAAATGAGGAAGAACAATGAATATGTGAAGCAATTGATCCAACTACTAAAGATGGTTTGTCAAGAAAGAGATGAAGCAAGAAATCAACTTCAGAAACTACTCAACAAAATAACTTCATCTCAGTTCCAAGTTGAGAGTCCTGTTGTTAAGGCAACAAAAGCAAATTCAAGCATAACTGAATCAAACAGCCTTTCTGAAACATACAATTATCAGTCACATTATTCATCCCCGGTCGAGTCGTTTCTTGATGTAGTTTCATCCCCTGAATTTTCCAACAACAACATGGATAATTCAAATGCAGTACCTTATATGAATCAGCCTTTGGATCAGGCCACATTGATTATTGAAAATCTTGTAAAGGGGAAACCTTTACCACAGAAAGGGAAACTATTGAAGTCTGTTATTGAAGCAGGGCCACCTCTACAGACACTTCTTGTAGCTGGATCACTTCCTCAATGGCGCAATCCGCCTCAGCTTAAGCCGTCTAATATTCCACCAGTTTCCATTAAAGGGTGTGAAGCTGACATTGCAAATCAGAATCTTGCTTCAAGAATATTGCATTCTCAACCTTATTTTGAGATGTCATGTGGTTCTTCACAAATGGTGTCAACATGTATGTTGAACTTTGCTAATTTTGCCTCTGGTTCTTGTTTGGAAAATCAGAGGTTGATATCTTCTGGTGCAAACATGAACAAATTTGTTGTCCTGGGAAAGAGACAAAGGTTGCAGTAAAACAAGTTGAAAGATGGATGCCTATGCTTCCAATTTTTGTACAAAGCAGATTGCTGAGTGTTTGTAAATGGGATATACTGATTTTGAGTTTGACAGTATGAGTTCTTTTTGGTTGATGAATTTCATATTTCCTTTGGCTTTTTATTATTACAGTTCTCTTTTCATTATTCAATAAACAATTACTATGAATGTGAATTTTGATTATGATTCAATCTAGGGGTGGCAATTTAATCGCAAACCCATTCAACCCGCCCAAGGTTGGGCGCTCACTGACCCGCCCATTGTTGAACTCAGCCCATCTTGATCCAAGCCATCTCAACCATCTAAAGTTAGGCTGATTTTTAGCCTAAATTGATCCATGAGCAACTTTGCTAAAATATCTTTAAAATAATTTTTTTTGTTTGATATATTATATATGACCATAAAAAATAAAAAAAGTCTTATTTTGTAATTAAACAATTCATTAAGAATATAACACATATTAGTTAAATTTGGTAAGAGTTGGGCAGGTTGGGCTATGACCCAAATCTTGGCCTGTCTTGACCCAGCCCATCTCAACCCAAGTAACTTTTGACCCGCCCATTTATTGATTCAGTCCACTTTGAACCGCCCAAAATCAACTCAACCCTCCCATTTGACAACCGTAGTTCAATCTAATATATTGATATATCAATCAAAACTTAATGTTTGTGGCTCCTTAAATGTGTAACTGAACCTTTTCCCTTTAGTTTTTGTTGTCTAGGAGAACATTTTATGTGTTTCAGAAAAAGAATTGCTTGTCATTTGCACCAAGTAAAAGACCCTCCACCAGTTGAACTCTGTCTAATGTAGACTGAACTATCATTTTAAAACTATTATGACAGCAAAATTCTGGATATAGTATTTGTCCAGTGAGCTGCCTGCAAGATGAAAGCATCTTAGTTTAGTGGTTGCAAAGAAAATGACAAACAAAAAATGTTATAAGTGTCTAGAATCCTTGGTATCAAAAAGAGACTCGCGGTACAGAAAGGCTCAATAGAATTTGATCAATCCTATTTTCCGTCCTTGAGACAGAGAAATGAACCAAGAATTCTCTTTTTTGATCGTCTACAACAACAACCACCATAACAAGCCCAGTGGAGTCTCACAAGTGGGGTATGGGGAGGATAATATGCACGCAAACCTTACCCCTACCCTTAGGAGGTAGAGAGGTTGTTTCCACTAGACCCTCGACTCTTTCTTTATCGTCTGGATAGTAGAAATTTGTAAACTCTTCTTGCAAATAAATAAACTTGCCAGAAAGTTGAGTGTGAGTGTTAAATTCTTGGATTCATCATCAACCTTGTTTGTCTATATTGATCTATAACTTTGATATGACCGTCAGTCCATGTCCTCAAAAGTTTTTCTAAACTTAGAATGCTCTCCAATAACAAAGTTTCTAGACTAAGCTCTCTCTCAAATTTGCTCATAGCAACTTGTCTTAAAAGCCATATCAATTCAATTCAAACAATTCTTTCCTGTTTTCTGTCCAAAAATTCAGAATATCATGTCTAGTCCAAATTCCTCTCCAGGCGTTGGACCTTCGCGTTGGGATCCACTGCTGATTGCCTCAGTTGGTGTAATTTGTTTGATACTTCTTCTATTTAGTTATTTGAAGATAATACAGACACATTGTTGTGGGTATCTGTCTGCGCGTTTGTACAGAAATCCAACTCAAAGGCGTCATATAAACGAGCAAATTCTTGACGATACTGATTCACAGATCCAGAGCCGCAGACTAGACTCCTATATTATGCATTCACTGCCAATCACTCAGTTCAAGAAGGACGACCAACAAACAACCAGACCAAATAATGCAGATTGTGCAGTTTGTTTAGGTGAATTTGTAGATGGTGAATGGCTGAAACACTTACCTTATTGCTCTCATGTTTTCCATGTCGCCTGTATTGACACTTGGTTTCAGATTCATTCAAGCTGCCCGCTATGCAGATCAAATGTATTTAGTGTCAAAATGCAACAAGGACATTCCATTTCTATGTACACATTACTGGAAACTCTGAGAAGGGAAGATTTCAATCGCGAAAGATCAGTGCACAATGAGGATATCCGGTTACAGATACTACAGAATCATTCTTCTAGAGATGTAGAAGGAAGTGCTGACTAGTGGTATTAACATTGTCTCACAACTAATTGGTATGTCTCTCAATCATTACAATGTCTATAGTAAGAGCTCCATAGCATGCTCTCTTCCTGTAGAGAGCTTTACGAACAAGAATTTGAGATATATAACATACTTTTTGGATCAGCAAAAATGGCTCACATGCACGAGACGAGGTTGATAAGAGGGAATGATAATCAGAATGTTTAGCCTAGTCACAAATTGTGGTAACAAAAGAATGATTTTGACCCTTAAACATCTTATTCAACCAAATAAGATTGAAGAGTTTATGTGATGTATGACATTTTTTTTCTTCCTTGTAAAGATGATATCTCCTTGAGATTTCTCTGATTCAATGATTTGGACAAGAGACTAACTATCCCTTTTGCTGAACAGTTTGAATTATCATTCCTAGGTAATGAGGAATTCTTGTAAGAACATAGATAATAAAGTTAGCAGATTGTATCATGACAAAGTAAAAGTTCATTCTTCACATTGCTTTCTCGTCGTCCATCAGTCCATGAAATTTATCGTCAGTGATAATATGTTTGCTTCATCCAATGGAACACAAATAACAAAAAGGGAACACTCAGTATAATAAAATACTGGTAATAGACGTTAGACAAGATAACTGACTTAATAAAACTATACCAATCAAATCAGAAACACAAATTACACCAAGCAAATTTTAACTGTGGTCAAAATTTTTTCTGTAGCTTGTAGCTCCATTGAGATGTACGTACTTGTTTCAGCTTATAGATTGGAACGCATATTTTCACTTCCTTGTACTGTCTTTTTCAGTTGGTTGAACATAGTGGGACTTGGAACTTGCAAAATCCCTCAAATAACAGATCTTTACACATTAAAAGATGAAATGAGATACAGAAAATTAAAGTTCAGAAGAAATTTTTTAGCTTTTGGATTTTGGATGTACATAGTTGTCTGGTTGGGGAACTAAATTAAAGAAAGCACAGCAGAACAGTCTATCTTTCAGAAGGTATTTTTGTATCATTGCTTGCGTTTTCTTTTCTGTAATTGGAATATACCTCAAATAATTAGTTGTCCAAAAAAAATGTGAATCAAGTATGAAACAGATGAGAGAATCTCCCTTCTTGAAAGTAATCTGCTATTACTCAACTTTCTTTTCTTTCCTGGGGCGGATCTTGTTTCTTTAAACTTTGGTTGATGGACGCCTTAATTGGTCCCTGCACATCAGATCCATATATATGACTCATTTTTGTTCGTTTTGTTTCCAAATACTTCCTGTTTTCCTCTGTGAAGGGTGTCAAAACTGGTACTCGTCCAACGACAGCTAAACCATAGCCCTTTAGACCGGTAAATTTTGCTGGATTGTTAGTCATTAAGCGCATGGTACGAACTCCTATATCCCTCAACATCTGTTGCAATCAAATAAAGTTAAGTCATATTCTTCCATTTGTTAATAGATATACTCAATTATCAGTAGAAACTAGAAAATTAGTATACTTGATTGTCTGTCGAGGTTGGGAAATTGGGATAGATATGAGAAAATTATGTGACTAACCTGTGCACCAATGCCATATTCACGAGCATCTGCAGCAAAGCCGAGTTCTAAATTGGCTTCAACAGTATCATGACCTTGATCTTGCAAGTTATAGGCCTGAAGCTTGTTACCGAGGCCAATGCCTCTTCCTTCGTGGCCTCTGAGATAGATAACCACACCTCTACCAGCTTCCTCAATCAACTGCATTGCCAAATCCAGCTGATTACCACAATCACATCGTCTAGATCCAAATATGTCCCCCGTCAAACACTCCGAGTGTACCCTTACCAACACATCTTGACCATTCCCGATATCACCCTGTTGAAAACTTTTAAAGTTTAGAATTCCGGACGAATTATGCAATTTGTTTGAAGGATAAAATCACTAATTATATATGCTTTTGACCTTTACAACAGCTATATGTTCTGTTCCATCAAGCTTTGAACGGTAGCAGTAAGCCTCGAATAATCCCCATTTAGTTGGTAAACGTGACACTGCAGTTCTTTCGACAAGATTTTCCCTCTTTCTCCTATATCTGCAAGCAGTAAAACATGACATACAAAATTAGTAAGTTGGCTATTGTTGCTTTCTCATGCATAATTTAATGAGTACAAAATGAAGGCTGCACTTGGCAAATATGGAACCTGAAAATGCGGTCAAAGTTCTCAACACTAGTATGCAGAAATAACAGAATTGGGAAAAGAAAGAGGCTGCTGAAATGGAATGGACATATGTCAATGATTCACCTTACTAAATCAGTTATTGAGATAATAGGAATCTTGTGCGCCAAGGCCAAATTTTCCAAAATGGGCATGGTGGCTATTGAACCATCACTTTTATCAACTATAGTTGAAAGAGCAGAAACTGGTTGCAAGCCGGCTGACATTACTAAATCAACAGAAGCCTCAGTATGACCAAATCTTCTTAAGACCCCACCATTTCGATACTTGAGGGGGAAAACGTGCCCTGGCCTTCTGAAATCTTCAGGACTAGAAGTAGGAGATGACAATGCAAGCACAGTTTTAGCCCTATCTGAAGCCGATACACCAGTAGATGTTCCCACCTTTGCATCCTATGCATAATAAAACAAGGTACTTCAATGAGCAGAAATGTTATTTTAACATCACATTGTATTCGAATATCATGGAATTTATCAGCCATCTACTATCAGTAATTCGACAGTGGGAGTTTCAACTCCAGCCTGAGAATATAGCTTATAAAATTGTTACGGAATGACGTAAATTACATAAATGATACAAATCTACTTCCTACTATATAAATGCAAGAGCTAAATTTGGCAAAACTTCAGTCTTTCTGTTAATATGTTGGCCACATTGACTGATATCGGTTGGCAATAAATTCATCGAAATTTTAGTAATTTTCAACCTTTAAGTACATTACAAACACTTTTAGCAATGGGGGAAGAGTCAAATTACCACTGTGATTGTGAAGGATGGAGCAGAAGAATCATCTTCTTTTTCAGGTGACATTAAAGGAAGCTTGAGTCTTTCAAGATCCTCTTCTTTCATTCCCACAGAAATAATGCCTGATCCATGTCTTACCATGAATGCAATTCCCTCTGCACTAGCAAAGGATGCTCCCATTACAAGGTTTCCTTCCACTTCCCCACTTTCATCATCTACAACAATCACAAACTGACACATTTTCACAATCATAAGTTTTACCAAATGAACATAAAAGTACAAGTTAAATTCATTAAAAAAAACTATTTTTTGTACTTTAGTGAATTTTACAACCATAATAGCAAAATCACAAAATTATTATTATTTTCATCATATTAAAGTGAATTTTAACCACTAAGATTTTGTATTCGTACGAATATTTACCATTACTTTTTTCATCCGTTCTCCATACGAGGATTTATCGGCAAGGCCGTGTACATCTTACCCTCCCCAGAAATCAATGGGTTTGTTGTTGTTATTAAGTACTCCCTCCGTTCACTTTTACTTGTCCACTATGGACTTTGCACGCCCTTTAAGAAATAATAAATGAAATGCATAATTTATCATGATACCCATATTAATTGATGCATATTTTTAATGGATTTGAGAAAATGATTTGAAATGAGTAATAAATACTGTACGTATAACCGGAAAAGGGAAATTGCCTTCTCTTAATATGCTAAAAGTAATAAGTAAAAGAGAAAATCTATTTTTAGAATACCGAACAAGTAAAAGTGAACGGAGGGAATATATATAAATATGTAATTGCGAACCCAACAACTATGATTAGCGATTAGTTCGATGTCAGGTTCAGAATACATAAAACTTTAAAGTATAGCTCTGCCTATGTGTATAGTGGATAAATTTCAGTAACCATGCACACACGAAAAATGTAAAATTAACTCCAAAACTAATAGTCCATTCAACTAATTTTTCAAGAAATTCACGAAATTAAAGTCCAAAAATTGAAAGAAAAGAAAAAAACACCAACCTTTCCTTCACGTAATGCAGTAAGTGCCTCTTCAATTGAAGAATAACCGCTAGTGGGACAATCAGGATCACCCTCAGCTTCACTCACAAAGAAATCAATAGTTTCTGGTGTTATTTCAGCACTCAATGTTTCAAATGGAACTGAAGAATTCTGATCATTCAAACCATCAAATACAGAACCGTTTTGATTGCTTTCAAATGGGTTAATTTCAGCAGAACAGCATGTAGTAAATACTGTTCTTTTTCTGTATTGCCCAAATCCAACAATATTTTGACAAGTCCCAAAAAATTTTGAGCTGATGAAGATTCTTGGAAATGATGGATTTTTAAACACGATACAATCCATTAATGGAACAGATATTAGCTAGCAGAAAATATTGGAAGTTAACTGAATTGTAGTTTTACTGGTTTTTTTGGCTGACAATTTTGTAGTTGGATTCGGAGTTTGCAAAAGGCGCCATTTTAAGAGGGAAAAAAGAGCACCTCTAGTTTTCTCTCGTCTTATCCAATGACGTGAAACTAATAAAAGAGTCTGATTTTGAACGTAAGAGGACTTTGAACCACATGCATACAGCCAAATTGGATGTGCAATATCCTTATTCCCTGTCTTTTGACAAAACATTAAAAAAAAAATAGCAGTAGAGATGGTTCGAGAGCGACTTGAAAACTGCTGAGCCGGTTGATGAAATATAGTCCAACCACTTGGGACGAGATCCACAATGCTTACTGTGCCGAAGTTCCAGTAGATGAGGACGACCTCAACAGACCAACTCATCGTCTCATCTCGGTACAAGCCGAGTCCAAGAAAGAACGAAGAGATAACATCTGGAGGGATCACCCGGTCCCATGATCCAACAGGGAACGACACCAGCCGTACGTCAAGAGCCCCACCCCACCTTCTCTCCGCTATGAGAAGGCCCATCCAGGCCAAGAACAGGGACGCACCGGAACGAGAGAGGTATGCCCCCTTATTATCTGCTCACAATTTTTGTGTCACCTACAAAGATAGTCTACGCCCTGGAGAAACTAGAAACGAAAGTGAAGTGGCCACCAAAAATGAGGTTCAATCCGAACACCAGAAAATCCGACGCCCTCTGCGAGTTCCATCAGGAGTGCATTGTTGGGTTTTTAAGTATATTAATGCTTAAAAGAGGGTGAATGGGAAATGAAAGGAAAATAAAATATTTGAGTTTCATTTGACATTCCCTCCTTTTTTAAGGGACATTGTCTCATATTGGAAGAGGAAGAGGTTTTTAATGGATATATAAGTAATTGCTCTTCTTCTAGCTCTTAAAAAAGTTAAAAAGAAGGCAAGCCTCGCCCCGTTGTCGTCGCTCGGCTTTGGCTTCGGTCAATCGATTGATTAATTTTTTGGACCAAATTTGTTTGTTAATAGTAAAATATTAACAGAAATGTTATTAAATATCCGTTTTAATAACAGAATATTAATACTAAATCCAAGAATATTAATATTAAAATCCAACTGTTTTTATTTTTCCGTTTTCTATTTTTGTAACAGAAAATTAACTACCCTCTTCAATTTTCCCTCTTTATTGTTGAGTAAATAGCCATTTATGTTATGACATTTATGCTATGGCCGTTTTGCATAAACAGTCATTCTGAAGAGTTGCACATCTTCAGATTTCAACCCAACATTGACTATAAATACAAGTCCATTCTCTCAAATTTTTCATACGAATTTCTGAGTTATTCTCCTTTCTTCTGCATTATTTTTTTTAACTTCAAAGAAAACAAAAGTAAGGGTGATTTGCTACCGAACTTTGTATTTGCTGAAACATTGGAGTTTGAAGTACCACTACACCAGTGTGTAATTCGTTCTATCATAGGAGAAAATAATCTATAACCTTGGGTACTAGGAGGGGATTAAATTCCTTAAGGAAACACTATGAATTCAGTGGGCTCGAATTGATTTTTGTTTTGTGTGCATTTATGTTTATTTGTTATTTTATTTTCTCCAGAATTAGTTTTCAAATATAATTTACTAACAAGCTTAAGGAATTTAATCTTTTATTTTATGTATTTGCGTTATATTTATTTTTTTAGAGATTAAAACCTTTGTGGTTTTCTGCTCCATCGGAGATTAAAATCTGTGTGATTTTAACATTTGTTTGTGTCATTCTTTTACAAAAATGACGAATGACAGCGGAAACCAAACTGTTTCGATGGTAACTACCAATGCCTCAACGAGCCGAACAACACCGGCAGCATTGGCACCGGCGGAAAACCCCGAAAATTTTTCCGGGATTGATTTCAAGCGCTAGCAGCAAAAGATGTTCTTCTACTTGACTACTTTTGTCACGACCCGGTCGTGATGGCGCCTATCACAATACTAGGCAAGCCAACCCAATCAAGTGTCCTCAGTAAATTTCTTTTAACAAAACATTTTTCTAACATTAACTAAGTCTCAGTTTTTCATAAGAAATATTTAAATCACTGAAATGTGCGGAAAACAATTGTCGCGCCCCTTTTTCCTCCGTGGAGAAAGCCCGGGTTTCGACATTCATGGGGGTAATAATTTGTTTCCTTTTGGAATTTGGGTATTTGAAGAGTCTCCACCTAATGGATTATGGTGCGTTAGGGCACTTAGAGCGATTAACTCTTGGATTGGTTTGCATTATCAGAGATTTAGGGTAAGGGCTCGAAATAACCTTGAGGGGAAGGTGTTAGGCACCCCTCTTGGTCCATAACGATGGGTCCCGGCCGAACTTATACTTATGAACTAGTCCATCAACAAACAAATAGTTTTAAACACATAATTACAAATAAGAGCAGGTTTTGGACATTACATGACTCAAATAATGAAACAAATGAAAGGCTTAAACAAATTATGTACATATAGAAAAGTAAAGTTTAAGCAAAGGGAATTTGGGAAGGATGGGTCCTAGGTTGGTTAGCCTACAGGATCACTCTACGCAATGCTCGGTAAACACTTCTCAATGAGGGGCTACACGTGACATTAGCACGTAACCATCATATCCCTATCTACCCTTCCCACCCATTAACGGTTATTAAGCGAATGTTATTTAGCGATCTCTATGCGTGCTATTACCCATCCCTGCTTAATGGCCCTGGAGGAAATTAGGAACTCTACCTATAGGCAGTTCTAGACAGACCCCTAAGGTTTAAAAGGAGAAAATACTAGGCGACAGGCAAGAACAAATAGGACTTTAGCAAATAAAGGCAGGAAAGAAGCAATTAGAGGCTCGGGTTTACCTCCACGTACAATGCATGTAAACAGCACGACTTAAACACAAACAAGGGCAGTATTATTAAACAGGATCCTAATATCAAGACACAGAAGATATGCAGTTTTATTTTATGAGCTCAGAAGCAGGGGCCCTAATCAGTTTGCCTACTGATTTTAAGCCTGTTAACCATTAAGCAGTAAACACAAAGAACAGTTTCCAGTTTTATAGAGGTTGATTACCTAAGGCTTGCCTAGGCGTAGGATAATGTACAACAGTTACCAGAATTATTAAAACAGTTTAGAAGTTATTTTACCTAAAACATGATGTTCTAAGTGTTGCAAAGATATACAGGGATTATGACCAGTTTTACTTAAACATGATAATCAAATGTGAGACTGTTTTATGTCCTTTTTCATGCGTCAATAGTTTAACTAAGTGTGACTGAGCAAATATGAATGAGATCCTAAAACAGGGTATCTAATATGCAGAATGATTTATATGCAAAATTCCTGAAGCATGATTTCTAAATGCACAGAGAGTTACAACATTGTTAAGCATGATTTCCAGATGCATAGGACTAACAGTTTTGTGTTAATGTTGTTATTTAGCCTAAAGCAGGATTTCTAAGTGATAAAAATAATATCAAATGAGATGCTGAAGCAGTAAACCTAAAGCATGATATCTAATGCTTGACATGCTTTGAATGTGTTGGTCCTAGACATGGATTCTAATGCACATATAGGAAATGTAAACCTAAGGCATGGTTTCTACCCATTGATATTGATAACATATATAACTACCCTCCCCTTGTCACTAGTCAACCCCAATATTCGTTTACAATAATAATTATAAACCAATATTGAAATGAATTATATAGATAAAGAAAAATAAGAAGTTACACTATAGGGAGCCTGAAAACAGGCCCAGATTTCCAGAACCTCAAATTGCCAGATTGTTTCATAGCCTTTCTTATATCCGGGTGTGTTAGAGTCCCCTAAGGACCTCAAGGAATCCCGGACAGTGCTCACACCCAAATTTTACAACCATAACTGAGTAACTGCAGTATGGAAGAGCCAGCTCCAATGCATCAGAGTTCAGAGGGATCTCATAGGGATCCCTAAGCAGTCATATATTGGAAGGGCAAGAACTTAAGGACCTAAGAGTAGTGTGAGAGTTCTTGACATAGTTTTGAAAAGATTTGAATGAAAACAGTGTTGAAAGAGACTCAATTGAAATATTTATATAATAAAGAGAGTCGCTCAGTAAAACAGTTTTTTGACAAGAGTTGTGGAATCAAATAAACAACAAACCTAACACAGAACCAAAACAGGTTCTGCAACATTCAAAGAACAGCCTTTACACATGGGTAATGGGAATTGGGGACATATAAAGCATATACAGTGAATACATAACAGACAGAAGTGCACATAGCTATAGAATCAGAAGAATTCTAGGGGATTTCATGGGATTAGGGTACAACATGAACTTCAGAATTAACACAGAACCAAGTAACTTAAGGTACAAATTGTTTTTCCAAAGAAAGGTTCATACTAAAACCAGTTAAACATAAAATGGAACAGAGTCACATTGAGACATACTACAAAAGGGGGGGAGGGTAACATTTCATAAGTATGCTGATCCTAATGGGGGTAGTACATAACATAACTAGATAGACAAGAAAGCATCTCAACTTGCACAACAAAACCATAGATAGAAACATACTAGAAACAGGATGAACTGAAGTAGTAAAAGAAACATATTATTTTGAAATTTGAATTGAAATCAGAACATACCGGTAAAGAAGATAGTAAACACAAAGTGGAGGATATGAGAGCACAATAATTAGCCTTGGCTCACAGCCGACTAATTCAAGACAGTAGCAAGTAGCAAAAAAAGAAAGTAGAAAGCTTTGAGTGTGAGAGATAGTTTTTTGAACCAATGTGTTCGTGTGTTTGTGTTAATGAGAGAGTATGTATATATAGTTTGAAACTAGGTAGAATAATTATGAAGACCCGTCCAGTCGTCTCATGAGTTACCACTCCGTTTTCCCCATTTCTGCTTCTTATTGCTTTGTCTATTGGTTCTATATATGATCGGGTTTGTTGGCTTGGGTTCGGAAAGGATTTGGTAAGGTTTGAGACACTTAGTCTCTTTTGAGGAAGCTTAAGTTGGAAAAGTTAATCGGATATTGACTTATGTGTTAGAGGGCTCGGATGTGAGTTCTGATGGGTCGGATAGCTTCGGGGGTGATTTGGGACTTAGGAGCGTGATCGGAATGTATTTTGGAGGTCTGGAGTAGATTTAGGCTTGAATTGGTGGAATTGGATTTTTGGCGTTTTCCGATTGATAGGTGGGGTTTTGATATAGGGGTCGGGATGGAATTCTAAAAGTTGTAGTAGTTCCGTTGTGTCATTTGGGATGTGTGTGCAAAATTTCAGGTCATTCAGACGTGATTTGGTTGGATTTTTGATCAAAAGCGTAATTCGGAAGATTTTGGAAACTTAGGCTTGAATCCGGAGTTTTGGTTGATTCGATGTTGTTTGAGGTGTTTTGAAGATTGGTATAAGTTTGAATAAGGTTTTGGTATATGTTGGTTCTTTTGGTTGAGGTCTCGGGGGCCTCGGGGTGATTTCAAATGGTTGACGGAGAGTTTGAGATTTTTGGTGAAGCTGCAAATTTTTTGCTTCTGGTGTTTCCACACCTGCGGATTGGGGACCACAGGTGCGATGCCGCAGATGCGATGAAGGGGGCCGTAGAAGCGAAAAGGAGCTATGGATCCAGAAACCGCAGAAGCGGTTGGATAACCGCACCTGCGCCATCGACGGATATTTGAGCTTTTTTCTGTGCATCGGTTGGATAACCGCATAACCGCAGAAGCGGTTGGATAACCGCATAAGGTTTCTGCGCCACCTGCGCCAGAAACCGCAGAAGCGGTTGGAGCTATTCGACGGATAGTGGATCGCAAATGCGAAAAATGGGGACTTAAGTGAGGACCGCAGATGCAGTGGTCTTGACCGTAGAAGCGGTACGGCTGAAGCGGGATTTTGGCCGTATATGCGAAATCCCTGGGCCAAAAGGTATAAATTGTTTCCTTCACGATTTTTGAGCTATTTCACCATTTCTAAGTCGGCTTTGGAGCTTTTTGGACGATTTTGAAGAAGGATTTCAAGGGAACTTCATTGAGGTAAGGATTTTGGACCTAAAACTCGTTCCTATGGTATTATTTCACGGATTAGGGCTATAATTAATGGAATTTAAGGGTTAAAATTGGGGAAACTAGGACTTGGTATTGGAAACCTAGACTTGAGTATTTGAGGGACCATTTGTGGTCAGATTTTAGTACTTTTGATATATATGAACTCGTGAGGAGATAAGGAATCTAATGATGTGAATTTTATCGAATTTTGAGACATGGGTTCGGGGTCGGGTTTGGTAATTTCGGGATTTATGTTGCAAATTGATTATTTTTGCTTGGGCTTCGTCCCTTTAGAATATTTTGACGTCGTGATTATGATTTTGGATAGATTCGACGCGAGTAGAGGCTGATTCGAGGGGCAAAAGCGTAGCGAGCTAGAGATTTGACCGGATTGAGGTGAGTGATGATTGTAAATACTGTCCTGAGGGTATAAAACCCCGGATTGCACATCGTTGTACTATATTAAGGTGACGCACACGCTTGAAGATGAGCGTGGGGTCGTGCATTGTTGGGATTATGACTTGGTCCATCTTGAATGACTATTTTACCGCGTTTTGACTGATATATTTGCTATTATCATGTTTTGGGCTGAATGCCATATTTGGGCCTCGTGCCAACTATTTAAACCCTTAGGAGATTTTTATTGATATTTCTTCATTGTTTTGACTTTATACTTGAACTCAGTCATACTATATTCTATTATTTTCATAACTCAACCATGTTTACTCTATTTTTAACACTTAAATGATCTTTTAAATGATATTTTGGGTTGAGAATCATGTTTTACTATTGCCTGAGTGGCTTGTGAGGATTTTTACTGAGTAAGGATGAGGGCCTATGTTGTGAGGAAACACTAATTATGATTAGAGGCCGAGGGCCTGAGATTTGTACGCCACGAGGTGGCTTGTTGATATGAGGCCGAGAGCCTAGTGATGATGCCACAAGATGATTTGATATTGCGCCTGGGTCGTAAGGGGCTCCTCCAGGAGTCTGCACACCCCCGGTGAGCGCGGGTACCCATTGTGATGTGAGATATAGCCCGAGGGGCGGATTTCTTGATACTGTGCCCGAGGGACGATCCTTTATGTGTTTAATTCTCCTAATTGCCTGTCATTTACTTGCTTAATTGTTAAAAAGGCATTTTATGAAGTTTAAACTGAACTCAGCGATTTTATACATCTTTACTACTTCACCGTTTTTACTGGATTTTTACTGCTTCCTTATAGCCTATAATGTGCCTTACGTGATTTCTTACTTTCAATCTTTATTTATGATTATTACTCACTGAGTTGGAGTACTCACTTTACTCCCTGCACCCTGTGTACAGATTCAGGCGTTGTTGATCCTACTAGCGAGAGTTGAGAGCTCCCAGCAAATTTCAAAGTTCACGAGGTAGCTGCTTGGCGTCCGCAGTCCCGTGTTTCTCCCCCTTATCTCATTTTGTGTCCCTTAGTAGTGACTTTGTAATAGCTTGTAGACTTTTCAAACTTGTGTTAGAATTAATAGATGCCCATGACTGGTGACACTCCGGTATCGGGCTGTGTTGGGTTTTATTTTCGCAAACTGTAATGTTCATTGCTTACTTTTGGATTATTTATTACATTTTAGACTTAATTCTTATTGTTTAATTGTTTAAAACTGAATGGGATTGTGTCAGCTGACCTTGTCTTCACGAGAGGCGCCATCATGATCGGGTTCGGTTTTAGGGTCGTGACGAGTTGGTATCAGAGTCTAGGTTACATAGGTCTCACGAGTCATGAGCAGGTTTAGTAGAGTTTCGTGAATCGGTACGGACACGTTTGTATTTATCCTTGAGAGGCTGCAGAACCTTTAGGAAAAGCTTCATATTCTTGGAATTTTTGTCGTGCGAATTTGTTGATCCGAGTACTAAACTTATGTTATTCTATTCTCTCACAGATGGTGAAGACATGCGCTACCGGTCAAGATGGATGACCACTAGTACTACCAGCTGTGGCCATTAAAGACCGAGGATGCGGTTATGGTCGCGGTAGGAGAAGAGGTGTGGCCCGCATAGCAGCTAGGGCAGCACCTACAGATCCACCAGCCGCCTTAGTTCCGGATTAGGTCCCAGTTGTGGATGCTCCAGCAGCACCAGCTCAGGCACCAGCTGTGCCGATTGTGATTCTAGGTCTTCAGGAGGCCTTGGCTCAGATTCTATCAGTTTGCATTGGCCTAGCTCAAGCGGTCTCAGTTACTGCAACTGCAGCTACTTAGCTGGGGGAGGCACTCAGACTCCCGCCGCTCGCACATCTGAGCAGGTCGTGGAGGGACTTCAGACACCAGGGGTGCATCCAGCCCAGCCGGTTACGGTTGCTCAGGACTATGTAGTTCCTGCCATGCCAGAGGACGAGCAGCGTAGGTTGGCGAGGTTTGGTAGACTTCAGCCTCCAACCTTCAGTGGTGCAGAGGGCGAGGATGCCCAGGGTTTCTTGGACAACTGTCAGAGGATGCTTCATACAGCGGGTATTCTGGAGACCAGCGGGGTTTCTAGAGTTGCCTTCACTTGGTGGGAGGCTTTTGAGAGGCGTAGGCCTGTTGGTACAACACCCCTTACCTGGAAACAGTTCTCTGTTCTCTTCTTGGAGAAGTATGTGTCGCAGTCTCACAGAGAGGAGCTACGTAGGCAGTTTGAGTGGTTGCATCAGGGAGAGATGACTATGACGCAGTGTGAGATGAGATTTTCTGAGTTAGCTCGCCATGCGATTTGGTTGGTTCTGACAGATAGAGAGAGGATTAGGAGGTTTGTTAATGGCCTCACTTATCAACTTCGTATTCTTATGACTAGGGAGAGGGTGACTGGTGCTACCTTTGAGGAGGTTGTAGACATTGCTCGTCAGATTGTGTCTATTCGTTGCTAGCAGCGAGAGGAGAGGGAGGCCAAGAGGCCTCGAGGATTTGGTAGTTATAGTGGTGCTCCTTCAAGAGGTCAGTTTCAGCACGACAGAGGCCGTCTATTCAGGCATGCTCAGCTAGCTCACCCAGGTTATCGTGGGGCGTCATCAGGTCATGGTTCTCATAGTTCTCATCAGGGCCAGTCATCACTTAGTGCCCTTCCAGCTCAGAGTTCGTCCCGAGCTCCATCAGTTCAGTGCTCTTCTATGCCAGGTGCATCTGCTAGTCACTCTGGTGCGAGGGGTTCCCTTCAGTCCCCTTCTCCAGCACCTGGGAGTTGTTATGAGTGTGGAGAGATGGGTCATATGTGGAGGCAGTGCCCTCGTCGTCTTACGAGTTCATCTCAGTAAAGGGGTCATTCATCGGCTTTAGCTCCAGTTACTTCACCACCACCCACCCAGCGAGCTAGGGGTGGAGGTTAGTCAGCTAGGGGTCGCCCTAGAGGGGGAGGTCGATCAGGTGGCAGTCAGGCCCGTTTCTATGTACTTCCAGCTAGACCCGATGCTATTGCTTCTGATGTTGTCATTACAGGTATTATTTCAGTTTTTCACAGAGATGCCTCTATATTATTTGATCCCGGCTCCACCTTTTCTTATGTGTCATCATACTTTTCTCGTTATTTGAGTATGCCCCGTGAGTCTCTTGTTTCACCTGTTCATGTATCTACCTCGGTGGGCGATACTGTTGTTGTAGACCGTGTGTACCTGTCGTGTGCGGTGACTATTGGTGGTTTGGAGACCCGAATGGATCTTTTATTATTGTGTATGGTGGATTTCAATGTCATTTTAGGCATGGATTGGCTATCTCCGTGTCGTGCTATTCTAGACTGTCATGCTAAGACAGTCATATTGGCTATATCAGGTGTGCCACGGATTGAGTGGCAAGGTTTGACTGATTATGCTCCCAGTAGGGTAATCTCATTCTTGAAGGCCCAGCGTATGGTTAGGAAGGGTTGTCTTTCGTATCTAGCCTTTGTGAGGGATGTCGGTGCAGAGACTCCCAACATTGATTTTGTTCCAGTTATGAGGGATTTTCCTGATGTGTTTCCTGTAGACTTGTCGGGCATGTCACCGGACGGGGATATTGATTTTGGTATTGACCTAGTGCCGGGCACTCAGCCCATTTTTATTCTACCGTATCGTATGGCACCAGCGGATTTGAAGGAGTTAAAGGAGCAACTTCAGGAACTCCTTGATAAGGGGTTCATTCGGCCTAGTGTGTCGCCTTGGGGTGCGCCGGTTCTATTTGTGAAGAAGAAGGATGGCACTATGAGGATGTGCATTGATTATAGGCAATTGAACAAGGTAATAATTAAGAACAAGTATCCTTTGCCTCGCATTGATGATTTATTCGACCAGCTTCAGGGAGCGAGAGTGTTCTCCAAGATTGATCTCTGTTCAGGTTCTCACCAGTTGAAGATCAGGGACTCAGATATTCTTAAGACAGCTTTCAAGACCCGATATGGTCATTATGAGTTCTTGGTGATGTTTTTTGGGCTGATAATGCCCCAGCAGCGTTCATGCATTTGATAAACAGCGTGTTCCGACCTTATCTCGACTCGTTTGTCATAGCCTTCATTGATGATATTCTGGTGTATTCGTGTAGTCAGGAGGAGCACGCGGAGCATTTGAGAGTTGTGTTGCAGAGATTGAGGGAGAAGAAGCTTTATGCAAAATTCTCCAAGTGTGAGTTTTGGCTTAGTTCAGTGGCTTTCTTAGGGCACTTGGTGTCCAGCGAGGGTATTCAGGTTGACCCGAAGAAGATAGAGGTAGTTTAGAGTTGGCCCAGACCGTCCTCAGCCACAGAGATTCGTAGCTTTCTTGGTTTGGCGGGTTATTATCGCCAATTTGTTCAATGATTCTCGTCTTTCGCATAGCCCTTGACCAAGTTGACTCAGAAGGGTGCTTCATTTGTATGGTCGTATGAGTGTGAGGAGAACTTTCAGAAGGTCAAGACATCCTTGACCACAGCTCCAGTGTTGGTTTTTCCATCAGCTTCAGGTTTATATACCGTGTATTGTGATGCTTCGAGAGTTGGTATTGGTTGTGTATTGATGCAGGAGGGTAGAGTTATTGTTTATGCTTCTCGTCAGTTGAATCCCCATGAGAAGAACTACCCCATTCACGATTTGGAGTTGGCTGTCATTGTTCATGCATTAAAGATTTAGAGGCATTATCTATATGGTGTGTCCTGTGAGGTGTTTACTGATCATCGTAGTCTCCAGCACTTGTTCAAGCAGAAGGATCTTAATTTGAGGCAGCGGAGATGGTTGGAGTTGCTAAATGATTATGATATCACTATATTGTACCATCCGGGAAAGGCCAATATGATGGCCGATGCTTTGAGCCGAAAGGCGGTGAGTATGGGGAGTTTGGCATATATTCTAGTTAGGGAGAGACCTCTTGCAGTTGATGTTCAGGCCTTGGCCAATCGGTTCGTGAGGTTAGATATTTCGGAGCCCAGTCAGGTATTGGCTTGTGTGGTTTCTCGGTCTTCCTTATATGATCGCATCAAAGAGCGCAATATGATGATCTGCATTTGCTTGTCCTTAAATATAGAGTTCAGCATGATGATGCCAGAGATGTGACCATTGGTAAAGATAGGGTGTTGAGGATGCAGGGCTAGATATGTGTGCCTCATGTAGATGGGCTTCGGGAGTTGATTCTGGAAGAGGCACATAGCTCGCGATATTCCATTCATCTGGGTGCCGCGAAGATGTATCAGGATTTGAGGAAACATTATTGGTAGAGAAGAATGAAGAAGGACATTGTGGGATTTGCAGCTTGGTGTCTCAATTGTCAGCAGGTGAAATACGAGCATCAGAGACCGGGTGGCTTGCTTCAGCAGATGGATATTCCAGAGTGGAAGTGGGAGAGGATCACTATGGACTTTGTAGTTGGACTTCCATGGACTTTGAAAAAGTACGATGCTATTTGGGTGATTGTGGATTGGCTGACCAAGTCCGCGCCCTTCATTCATGTGTGTACTACCTATTCTTCAGAGCGGTTAGCAGAGATCTATATCCGCGAGATTGTTCATTTACATGGTGTCCCGGTTTCTATCATCTCAGATAGAGGCACTTAGTTTACTTCATAGTTGTGGAGGTCTGTGTAGCGAGAGTTGGGTACTCAGGTTGAGTTAAGCATAGCTTTTCACCCTCAGACGGATGGGCAGTCCGAGCGCACTATTCAGATATTGGAGGACATGTTGCGTGCTTGTGTCATTGATTTTAGAGTGTCATGGGATCAGTTTCTACTGCTTGCAGAGTTTGCTTATAACAACAACTACTAGTCGAGTATTCATATGTCTCGATATGAGGCTTTTTATGGGAGGCGATGTCGATCTCCAGTTGGTTAGTTTGAGCCGGGCGAGGCTAGGCTATTGGGGACAGACTTGGTGTAGGATGCTTTAGAAAAGGTGAAAGTGATTCAGGAGAGGCTTCGTACAGCGCAGTTGAGACAGAAGAGTTATGCTGACAGGAAGGTTCGGGATGGGTCCTACATGGTTGGAAAGAAGGTTCTGTTGAAGGTTTCGCCCATGAAGGGTGTTATGAGATTTGGGAACAAGGGTAAATTGAGTCCTCGATTCATTGGGCCTTTTGAGGTGCTTCAGAGGATTGGGGAGGTGGCTTATGAGCTTGCTTTGCCACCCAGTTTGTCGAGTGTGCATCCGGTATTTCATGTTTCTATGCTCTGGAAGTATATTGGGGACCCGTCTCATGTTCTGGATTTCATCACGGTTCAGTTGGATGGTGATTTGACTTATGATGTGGAGCCTGCAGCTATTTTGGAGCGTCAGGTTCGAAAGTTGAGGTCAAAGGATATAGCTTCAATGAAACTGCAGTTGAGGGGTCAGCCCGTGGAGGAGGCTACCTGGGAGACCGAGCGGGAGATGCGAAGCAAATATCCTCACCTGTTTGAGGCTTCAGGTATGTTTCTGGACTCGTTCGAGGACGAACGTCTGTTTAAGTTAGGGAGGAAGTGACGACCCGGCCAGTCGTCTCATGAGTTACCGCTATGTTTCCCCTATTTCTTCTTCTTATTGCTTTGTCTATCGGTTCTATATGTGATCGGGTTGGTTGGCTCGTGTTCGGAAAGGATTTGGTAAGGTTTGAGACACTTAGTCTCTTTTGAGGAAGCTTAAGTTGGAAAAGTCAACCGGATGTTGACTTATGTATTAGAGGGCTCGAATGGAGTTTTGATGGTTCGGATAGCTTCGGAGGTGATTTGGGACATAGGATCGTGATCAGAATATGTTTTAGAGGTCCGGAGTAGATTTAGGCTTGAATTGGCGGAATTGGATTTTTGGCATTTTCTGATTGATAGGTGGGGTTTTGATATAGGGGTCGCAATGGAATTCCGAGAGTTGCATTAGTTCTGTTGTGTCATTTGGGATGTGTATGCAAAATTTCAGGTCATTCGGATGTGGTTTGGTTGGGTTTTTGATCAAAAGCGTAATTCAGAAGATTTTGGAAAATTAGGCTTGAATCCGATGAGTTTTGGTTGATTAGATGTTATTTGAGGTGTTTTGAATATTGGTATAAGTTTGAATAAGGTTTTGGGATATGTTGGTGCTTTTGGTTGAGGTACCGGGGGCCTCGGGGTGATTTCGGATGGTTGACGGAGAGTTTGGGATTTTTGGTGAAGCTGCAAATTTTCTACTTCTGGTGTTTCCACACCTGTGGATTGGGGACCGCAAGTGCGATGCCGCAGATGCGATGATGGGGGGCGCAGAAGCGGAAAGGAGCTAGGGAGGCAGAAACCGCAGAAGCGGTTGGATAACCGCACCTGCGATGGAGCATGTGCGGATGGTGGATCACAGATGCGAAAAATAGGGACTTAAGTGAGGACAGCAAATGCGGTGGTCTTGACCACAAAAGCGGTACAGCTGAAGCGGGATTTCGGCCGCATATGCGAAATCCCTAGGCCAGAAGGCATAAATTGTTTCCTTCGCGATTTTTGAGCTATTTCACCATTTATAAGTCGGCTTTGGAGCTTTTTGGACGAGTTTGAAGAAGGATTTCAAGGGAACTTCATTGAGGTAAAGATTTTAGACCTAAAACTCATTCCTATGGTATTATTTCACGGATTAAGGGTATAATTAATGGAATTTAAGGGTTAAAATTGAGGAAACTAGGGCTTGGTATTGGAAACCTAGACTTGAGTATTTGAGGGACCATTTGTGGTCGGATTTTGGTACTTTTGATATGTATAAACTCGTGAGAAGATAAGGAATCTAATGATGTGAATTTTATCAAATTTCGAGACGTGGGCCCGGGGGTCGGGTTTTGGTAATTTCGGGATTTATGTTGCAAATTGATTATTTTCGCTTGGGCTTCGTCCCCTTAGCATATTTTGATGTCGTGATTCTGATTTTGGATAGATTCGACGTGAGTGGAGGCCGATTCGAGGGGTAAAGGCGTCGCGGGCTAGAGATTTGATCGAATTGAAGTGAGTAATGATTGTAAATACTGTCCTGAGGGTATGAAACCCCGGATTGCACATCATTGTGCTATATTGAGGTGATGCACACGCTTGAAGACGAGCGTGGGGTCGTGCATTATTGGGGATTATGACTTGGTCCGTCCCGAATGACTATTTTACCGCGTATTTGACTGAAATATATTTGTTATCATCATGTTTTGGGCTGAATGCCATATTTGGGCCTCGTGCCAACTATTTGAACTCTTAGGGGATTTTTATTGATATTTCTTCATTGTTTTGACTTTATACTTGAACTCAGTCATGCTATATTCCATTATTTTCATAACTCAACCATGTTTACTCTATTTTTAACACTTAAATGATCTTTTAAATGATATTTTGGGCTGAGAATCATGTTTTACTATTGCCCGAGTGGCTTCTAAGGATTTTTACTGAGTAAGGCCGAGGGTCTATGTTGTGAGGAAACACTAATTATGATTAGAGGCTGAGGGCCTGAGATTTGTACGCCACGAGGTGGCTTGTTGATATGAGGCCGAGAGCCTAGTGATGATGCCACGAGATGGTTTGATATTGCGCTTGGGCCGTAAGGGGTCCCTCCAGGAGTCTGCACACCCCCAGTGAGCGCGGGTCCCATTGTGATATGAGATATAGCCCGAGGGGCTGGTATTGTTTCTGAGATATTGCCCGAGGGGCGGATTTGTTGATACTGTGCCCGAGGGGCGATCCTTTATGTGTTTAATTCTCCTAATTGCCTTTCATTTACTTGCTTAATTGTTAAAAGGCATTTTATGAAGTTTAAACTGAACTCAACGATTTTATACATCTTTACTACTTCACCGTTTTTACTGAATTTTTACTGCTTCCTTATAGCCTATAATGTGCCTTACGTGATTTCTTGCTTTCAGTCTTTATTTATGATTATTACTCACTGAGTTGGAGTACTCACTTTACTCCCTGCACCCTGTATGCAGATTCTGGGGTTGCTGATCCTGCTAGCAAGAGGTGAGAGCTCCCGGCAGATTTTTGGAGTTCACGAGGTAGCTGCTTGGCATCCGCAGTCCCGTATTTCTCCCCCCTATCTCATTTTGTGTCCCTTAGTAGTGACTTTGTAATAGCTTGTAGACTTTTCAGACTTGTGTTAGAATTAATAGATGCTCATGACTGGTGACACCCCGGTATCGGGCTGTATTGGGTTTTATTTCCGCAAACTTTAATGTTCACTACTTACTTTTGGATTATTTACTACATTTTAGACTTAGTTCTTATTGTTTAATTGTTTAAAATTGAATAGGAATGTGTCGGCTGGCCTTGTCTTCACGAGAGACGCCATCATGACTGGGTCCGGTTTAGGGTCGTGACAATAATAAGGTAAGAATCAAAGCCAAGCAGTAATTATGGAGACTCAGAAACAATCAGGGTACAACATGGGATTAGGGTACATCATGAACTTCATAATTAACACATAACTAAGTAACTTAAGGTACAAATTGTTTTTGCCAAAGAAAGGTTCATACTAAAACCAGTTAAACATAAAATGGAACAGAGTCACATTGAGACATACTACAAAAGGGGGGTACCATTTCATAAGCATGCTGATCCTAATGGGGGTAGTACATAACATAAAGAGATAGACAAGAAAGCATCTCAACTACAGGTTACACAACAAAACCATAGATAGAAACAAACTAGAAACAGGATGAACTGAAGTAGTAAAAGAAACATATTGTTTTTGAAACTTGAAATGAAATCAGAACATACTAGTAAAGAAGATAGTAAACACAATGTGGAGGATAGGAGAGCACAATAATTAGTCTTCGCTCACAGCCGGCTAATTCAAGACAGTAGCAAGTAGCAAGGAAAGAAAGCACAAAGCTTTGAGTGTGAGAGATAGTTTTTTGAACCAATGTGTTCGTGTGTCTGTGTTAATGAGAGAGTATGTATATATAGTTGGAAAATAGGTAGAATAATAAGGTAAGAATCAAAGTCAAGCAGTAATTATGGGGACTATGAACCAATCAGTATAAAATCAATGTAAGTACTCCTCAATTAAGGGAGTTAACTTCAAACGGTAAAGACAAATAAGGAAAGAGATCACATAAGACTGGAACATAGCACATAAGAAAATACTTTTAGGCATAGTAAGTATAGAACAAGTGATTAGGCTAGGTTCAGAAAATCTAATTAAGGAAAGTACTTAAGAATCGATTGACAGCATAGTCGACCAAAAAATAAGGCAAGAAAATATCTTAGAGGCTGAAAATCAGTAAGGAAATCATCACAAGAGATTAGTTAAAGGTATCAATTATAGGAAATTAGGGATTCAAACAGGAGTAGTACTGATTAAGGGGAGATTACCTCAAGTCTCTATGCATACACGGAATAAACACATAATAGGCAAGAAGAGGCAAAAAATCAGAAACCCTAATGAGCACAGTAGTAAAAATCACATAAAATCAGAGATTCAACTAGAAAAAATAGTAATAATTAGAGGAATTGACAAAATAAACATAATATAAGCGGAAGAAGCAAAAAATTAGAAACCCTAATGAACATAATAGGGTAAAATTACAGAAACTCAGAACGTTCATGAGAAACAAGCACGCATATAGATTAAATGAACAAATCATCAAAGACAGACTCAGAACCCAAGATTAGGACCAAGGGACTTAGGGTTTTAACATAATAAATCAGATAAAAGGGGAAAAACATGAATAAACATTTAAACGTAGTAAAAATCATAGAATAATACGGAAAATCAGAAGGAAAAGTCATTTTGAATAGGGGTTAAGAAACCCTAGTTTGAAGATGAAAAGGCATTTTTTGAAAAATCGGAGAGATTCTTAAGAAAACAGTAAAAATAACTCAAAATATACTTAGATCTGTGGTAGATCTGAAGAGTCAAAAGGTGAGTTAGGGTTTCAGAGAGAGATAACCCAGAGATAAAGAGATTCTGAATTAGAAGCCATGGATTTAGCCAGAAAATATAAAGATCTTACTCGGACGACCAAGGGTGGTCTGAGAATGGCATGAAAAGGCCATGGGTGTGAGTTGAACAGCCTCTGGTCCCCTTGAAGACCTCAAGGTTGCAAGGATCCGGCATGTGAGGGAGCCATGGAGGCTAGGGATGGTGGTTAAGCCACCATTGTTACCGGCGAGCCAACGGCCGGTAAGAGGGGCTTAGGGTTTAGCAGAGAGAGCATGAGAGAGATGAGAGGATGTAACGGCGGAGCAGAAGAGTCAATGAGAGAATGGAAATGAGGGTTTGTGGGGTAGTCTTTTAGGTTAATTATGGTATGGGTGAATCTGGTCCGTTGATCAAAATTGATCAACGGTCCAGATTAAACAAGAAATTGGGTCGGGGGATTAATGGATTGGGCCTGGGATGTTTTAATTGGGTTTGGGGCCTGGTTTAATTAGGCTAAATTGAAATGAAAGTAGGTTATCCCCAATTAAATTAATTAAAATAATTTGTAAAAATCACTAATAATCACAAAAAATGAATTTCATGCATAGAAAATAATTTAAAATAATTATTTAGTATTTTAAAATACAAATGACTAAATTTTGGGTAAAGATGGTATAAAATTATAGCCAAAAGATGCCAATTTGGCTAATTATGAAATAATTCGGTTTAAATAGGACCATGAATAATAAATTAAATTAAGAAATGCTTTTGAAATCATTTGTAATGTTATTTTGTAATTATTTATTGGAAATAAAATGCTGGATAAATTAATAAAAATATAGGAAAATTATAGAAAAATACCAATTGTTATTAATGCATGATTTTGAAAGTATATATGCAATTCTAAAATATTTTGAGGAATATAGCTGCCCCTCTTTACCCGAAAAGGATGAAAGAGTTTTCGGGTAAAGAAGTGATGGCCAATTTTGACCGGGCGGGAAAATAGAGGCTGGACTCCAGTCTTTGAGTTGCCTACATATCTCTGGTCTTACAGGAATCAGGCCATGTGTAGTTCTAGATTCATCGGCGAAGTGTACCGATAAAGTCATTTCAAGAACGGACGCAACATCTCGGGCTGGGTGAGTGAACGGTTTACGGGAATGGTTAGGTTTGATATAGCTGGGAGAACTGGAGCGGGATCGCTCCTACTGGGATAGCCGTTGCTCGCTGGGTTAACTGCAAATAAGAATACCCCGCAAGTGTATATTGTGCATAAATTCAAACATGATGCAGGTTCCCGTTGGACTATGAAAGTTGTCTTCGGACGGTTAGGGATGACGTCCTCAGACCATGATGTCCTGGGCCATGAATTGTTTGACAAGAGATTTGCAGGCCATAAAATGATGTTCTCGGGCAATGAGGATAGTGCCTCTGAACTATGACACCTTTGAATAATGATATGAAAATTTGAGGGATCCTTAGGCCATGGCATGGTGTCTTCTGGCTATGAGAATGACTCCTTCGGATAGATTGGTGATATTTCAGCCTAGGATATGCAATAATATGATGTTAATAAGATAAGGCTTAGTCTTGTGAAATGGAGGGCAGAGCTTAGCCCGATCGAAAAGCAAATAGATAGTGCTAGAAATAGAGCAAAATTTGTGCGAAAAGGGACAATGCTTAGTCCCATGCGAATATGGAGGCAGGGATTAGCCTCATGCAGATATGGAGGCAGGGATTAGCCTCATGCAAATAGGGAGGCAGGGATTATCCTCATGCAAATATGGAGGCAAGGATTAGCCTCATGCAAATATGAAGGCGAGGATTAGCCTCATGCGAATGTGGAGGCAAAGATTAACCTCATGCAAATAGGGAGGCAAGGATTAGCCTCATGCAAATAGGGAGGTAAGGATTAGCCTCATGTAAATAGGGAGGCAGGGATTAGCCTAATCAGATATGAAGGCAAGGATTAGCCTCATGCAAGTAGGGAGGCAGGGATTAGCATCATGCAAATATGGAGGCAATGATTAGCCTCATGCAAATATAGAGGCAAGGATTAGCCTCATGCAGATAGGGAGGCATGGATTAGCCTCTTGTAGGTAAGGAGGCAAGGATTAGCCTCATGCAAGTATGGAGGCAAGGATTAGCCTCATGCAGAGAGCAAGTAGCAAATAAGAGTAGTATATGTCTTAGCTGGAGATATACTCGGTGTATGATGGCCTAATTGATAGTAATCTTGCTACGTGCATATATTTGCGGATGTTATCGTTATGCCAGATGTGCCTGCGTTCAAAGAAAAATTGTAAGTTTTGTGAAGGGAGGTTGGTTCGTGCTTCGTCTGCCGGCCTTGCTTTGCTCCATTCTGAAAGCCTTTTCGAGTTCCCCTGGATAACACTTGATTGTTACGGAAATAAAGTTTTCGAAAAATATGCAATCATTGATAAAAATAGAGTTATTTCAGAAATATATTGATACATTTAGATGAACTAGTGAATGTAACACATCTCAAAGGCATTGCTGATCTCTTATATTGGAATTTTGAGGTTCCTCCTCAAAATTCTGCCCTAGTTTGGTAGATGATCTTTTGACTGTTTGCGGATAATAGGCCTTGTTAAATCTTCTTCGGAATTTTGAGAATCCTTCTACCCTAGTTTCTTAACCAATTTCTGATTTTCTTGCATGCGCTGGCGTCGGCTGGACTTGCTCCGGAATTTTGAAGGTCCTCCTTAAAATTCTGCCCCAGATTCTGATCTTAGGGGGAAATGGAAATTTTATTATGATATGATTGAACCCATAAGGCTGCCTACGTATCCCCTCTTAAATGGTAAATGGGTCAAGCGTAGTTCAATTAAATCAAATGAGGAAATGTAAACAATCAAAGCATAGTATCTCTTGACTGCGTCTGAATTGATTGGTTTTGGCCAGATTTCTCTATCCATTTCTGCAAGTATGAGTGCTCCTCATGTCAACACCCTGTGAACCATGTACGAACCTTGCCAGTTGGGAGAGAATTTCCATTTGGCTTCATCTTGATGTGGGAAGATCTTCTTCAGCACCAACTGAACTGGTGCAAACTGCCTCGGTTTGACCCTTTTGTTAAAAGCTCTGGACATTCTATTCTGATAAAGTTGGTCGTGACACACTGTGTTCATACTCTTTCCATTGATAAGGGCCAATTGTTCATAGTGATTCCTTATCCACTCTGCATCACTGAGTTCGACTTCCTATATGATTTTTAAAGAAAGAATCTCTAATTCGGCTGGGATGACAGCCTCGGTACCATAAACCAACATGTAGGGGGTTGCCCTGGTTAATGTGCTAACCGTAGTTCGATATCCTAACAAAGCAAAAGGTAGCTTCTCATTCCATTATTTGTGGTTCTCTACCATTTTCCTTAGTATCTTCTTGATATTTTTGTTGGCGGCTTCTACGGTTCCATTCATCTGAGGTCTGTAGGCTGTGGAATTCTTGTGCTTGATTTTGAAAGTTTCACACATAGCTTTAATTAGATCACTATTGAGATTGGCGGAATTATCAGTAACAATGGATTCGGGAACACCAAATCGGCAAACAATTCGATCCTTGACAAAATCTGCGACGACTTTCTTAGTTACAGATTTGTAGGACGCAGCCTCTACCCATTTTGTAAAGTAATCAATGGCTACCAGAATAAACCTATGTCCGTTTGAAGCAGTAGGCTCAATCGGACCAATAACATCCATTCCCCAAGCGGCGAATGGCCAAGATGAGATTGTTGCATTTAGCTTGTTTGGCGGCACTTTTATCATGTTGGCATGCACCTAGCATTGAAAGCATTTGCAGACATACTGGATGCAATTTGTCTCCATGGTCATCCAAAAGTAACCGGCCCTGAGTATCTTCTTAGCCAAGACGAAACCATTCATGTGCGGGCCACAGGTCTTGGCATGTTCATCCTCAAGTAGCTTAGCAGCTTCCTTTGCATCGACACATCTTAGTAAACCCAAATCAGGAGTTATTCTATACAAGTTCCCTCTGTTGTGGAAGAAGTGATTTGACAATCTCCAGAGGGTGCGGTTTTTATTATGATTTGCATGCTCCAGATATTCTCCTTTTAATAAGTACTCCTTGATGTCATAGAACCAAGACTTTCCGTCTGTTTCTTCTTTAACATGAGCACAATATGCTGGCTGATTATGTATTTTCACCGAAATGGGATTAATATAATTCTTATTTGGATGTTGTATCATAGATGACAGGATGGCCAATGCGTCGGCAAACTCATTATGAATTCTGGGCACATGTCAGAATTCTATCTTCGTAAACCTCTTTCTCAATTCCTGCACATGGTGCAGATATGGCAATATCTTGGAATTCTTGGTGGCCCACTCTCCTTATACCTGGTGCACGAGCAAATATGAATCACCGATCACCAGCAACTCCTGGATGTTCATGTGGACTGCCATGTTGAGTCCTAGTATGCAGGCTTCATACTTTGTCATGTTGTTGGTGTAGGGAAATCTGAGTTTAGTAGATACTGGATAATGCTGACCCGTTTCTGATACCAAGACTGCCCCAATGCCTACTCCTTTGAAATTTTCGGCTCCATCAAAGGACATCTTCCAACCATCGTATGCTTCGATAATGTTTTCTTTCTCCTATGAATGATACTTCTTCATCAGGAAAATACATTTTCAAGGGTTTGTATTCCCCTCCCACCGGATTTTCAGCAAGGTGATCTGCCAATGCTTGTCCCTTGACCGCTTTTTAAGTTACGTAGAAGATGTCAAACTCACTTAACAGTATTTTTATTTGGCCAACTTTCCAATCGGTGGGTTTTTGGAGTATATACTTCAGAGGGTCCATCCTGGATATGAGGTATGTAGTGTAGGCACAGAAGTAATGCCTCAATTTCTGAGCTATCCAGGTCAAAGCACAACAAGTGCGTTCAAGCAGAGAGTATCGTGCTTCATAAGGTGTGAACTTCTTACTCAAGTAATATATGGCTTGCTCTTTTCTTCCCGTCTCATCATGGTGTCCTAAAACACATCCGAAAGCTCCATCTAATACGGATAGATAGAGTAGCAAAGGTCGTCCTGGTTCTGGCAGGACCAGAATTGGTGGTGTGGACATGTACTCCTTGATCTTGTCAAAAGCTTTCTGACAATCCACATCCAGCTTGTTTCGGCATCCTTTCTTAGCATCTTGAAGATGGGTTCACATATGACTATGGATTGTGTTATGAAGCGGCTGGTATAGTTGAGACGTCCTAGGAAGCTCATCACGTTCTTTTTGCTCTTAGATGGCGGTAACTCCTGAATAGCCTTGACTTTAGATGAATCTAGCTTGATCCCTCGACGGCTGACAAGTCCCAATAATTTTCTTGCGGGAACCCCGAATGCACACTTTGCGGGGTTCAGTTTCAAGTTGTACCTCCTTAGTCTGTCAAAGAACTTTCTCAGGTCTGCTATGTGATCTGCAGCCCTTTTGGATTTGATAATGACATCGTCCACATACACCTCTATTTCTTTATGGATCATGTCATGGAAGATGGTTGTCATGGCTCTCATGTTAGTGGCCCCAGCATTCTTCATACCGAATGGCATCATCTTGTAACAGTATACACCTCACGGTGTGATGAAAGTTGTTTTCTCTGCATCTTCTTCATCCATCCAAATCTGGTGATAACCCACGAAGCAATCTACAAAGGATTAGAGTTCATGCTTGGCGCAATTATCGATCAGGATGTGTATATTTGGCAGTGGGAAGTCGTCCTTGGGACTTGCTCTATTTAAATCCCGATAGTCAACACATACTCTGATCTTCCCATCCTTCTTTGGAACTGGCACAATATTATCTAGACAGGTTGGGTACTCAACCACCCTGAGAACTTTGGCTTTGATCTGCTTGGTAACTTCCTCCTTGATTTTTAGGCTCATGTCTGGTTTGAACTTTCGGAGTTTCTGCTTGACTGGCGGATTAGTGGGCAGCTTGTAAGCTACTATGGACGTGCTCAAACTGGTCATGTCATCATATGACCATGCGAAAATATCCTCATACTCTTTTAGGAAGCGAATGTGCTCTTCCTTCTCTATTGGTGACAAGTGAATGCTGATGCGAGTCTCCTTAACGGCCTCGGCATCTCCCAAATTTACTGCCTCGGTCTCGTCCAGATTGGACTTAGGCTTATTCTCAAAATTTTCAACCTCCCTAACAATTTCCTCAGGTACCTCATCTTCTTGATTTGAATCACTATTCTCATATTGCGGTTGCCTCATTACATGTCACAGTCACTGGTTCATCAGGAAAAGTAATAATAACACCAAGGACTCGGCGGGCTCGGGATGGCATGGCGGTCCAGTTCCTAAAAACAGGTCCTTTCTTTATGGATTGAATAGTGAGGCCTTCTTCTTCTTCCTCCTCAATTATGGCACTGAAGTTCATGTCTTTATCTTCCAAGAACAAATTCGTCAACCCAGCTAGTGCTTCCTCTTCTGCAATCCCCCATATCGTATCAGCTTGGTGAAAAACTTGTTCCAAACGTGGCACCGGTTGCTCGAGAGGATAGTACGGTCCACGCCATGGAGGGACCAATTCCTATACTATTTCCATGTGTACTGGTATCCGATCCCAAAGGTGGTACCATGATTTTTCAGCTGTATCGGTTTAGTGATACCTTGAAGGTTTTTTCCAAATCCTTTGTCGGGTTCATATCCAGACCAGGCTAATATACTTTTTATTTTACTACTCCACTATTTATCTTTCTCGATGGCATTGACCCGTTCAATATGATGATAGGTTTCCCCTCCTAGCCTTTTTCTATGCCCAATGGTCGAGATGGTTTGACTAGTGTAAATGGGGTCACTCCCATCTCCGTGAATGATCACCTCCTGACGATTCCATTCGAACTTCATAGCTTGATGTAGTGTGAAAGGCACGACTCTAGTGGCATGGATCCATGGCCGGCCCAACAGAAGATTATATGAGGCTGGTATGTTAAGCACCTGAAACTCGACGTCGAACCAAGTTGGCCTCATTTGTAAGCAAAGGTTTATTTCCTCGATTGTGGCCCTTTGGGACCCATTGAAAGCTTTCACGTTCATGTTTCCTACCCGTATTTCATGAAAATCTTTGTCCAACCTTTCAAAGTGTCCAACGGACAAATATTAAGGCTCGAACCTCCATCAACCAAGACCCTGACAATGAATTTGTCTTCAAATTGCACTGTAATGTGCAATTCTCGATTGTGATTCAACCCTTCAGGCTGTAGCTCATCTTCATGGAAAATGATCTTATGACTTTCTAGGACTTTCCCTACCATATTAGCCATTTCTCCGCCAGTGATATTATTGGGTACATAAGCCTCACTCAGAACTTTCATTAAAACGTTCTTATGTGCCTCTGAATTTTGCAGCATTGACAGGATGGATATCTGAGTTGGGGTTTGGTTCAGATGGTCAACGAAGAAATACTCCTTTGCCTGTACTTTTCTCCATAGGTCATCTGGCCCTGTCTCAATGACGGGCTGCCTGGTAGTGGCATCCTTGCTTGATCCTCCCAAGTGTTCAGGTGTATAGACTCTTCTAGTCCTAGTCATCCCTTGTGCAACATCAAATTCTTCTACCTTGGCCTTCCCTTTTCACCAAGCCTCGGCAACATAATCCCAAGGTATTGCTTTTGAGTTGAATAGAGGTGTGGTTGATACCATCATAGTGAAAGGTGTGACAACTTCTACTTCAAATGGAGTGGGGGTGGCCGCGGGCGGAGCCACCTCTACCTCGAATAGAACTGATGCAGTCACCTCAACCCCGATTGGTGACTGAGTTTGTACCATGATAGTCGTAAGTGTGACTGCAACTTTAAAGTCATCACCTTCTCGAATAAGCCCAATCGACCCCTCAGGGTCCCATTCTTCGTTCGTCTCTATCATATGTACTCCACCACCTCTATGATTAGGGAGAGGGTTATCACCGACATTAAGTACGGCTTCCTTTGCCTGTATGACCTTGTTATCAATTAGTGTTTGGATCTTATCCTTCAATGTTCGGCACTCAGCAGTGGTGTGCCCCTTCATACCAGAATGGTACGCACAAGTTTTGTTTGGATTGACCCATTGGGAGGGATTTTCTAATGCCACAGCGGGAACATGAGTGATGTATCCCACGACTTTCAACCTCTCATACAACTGGTCGATGGGTTCAGCAATGACGGTATATTGTTTGGGTGACTTGCGGTCGAAGTTGGGTCTTAGTCTTGGATAATTTTGGCGAGTTGGATGTGATTGGAAGTGGGACGGTTGGGAGTTACAGGTGTGATAGATAGTGGCTGGTTGGGAATGTTTGGGAGATGAGGGTTGATATGTGGGCGGTGGTGCTTGGTATATGGGCGGAGGTGTTTGATATATGGGTGGAGGTATTTGATATGCGGGCGGAGGTATTTGATAGATAAGTGGAGATTTTGGGCCCTGAGCCACCATTACTATTCCAATATCTCTCTTCTTTGATATGCCGCCTGACTGTAATGCCTTATTTGTGGCCTATAGTGTCTCAAAATTCGTTACCATCCCGCTCTTGATTCCTTCCTCGATCCTTTCTCCAAGTTTGATGATATTAGAGAATTTATGATTTTCGATAACCATCAATCTTTCGTAATATTGTGGATCATGTGATTTGACGGAGAATTTGTTCATCTATCGTTCGTCCAAAGATGGCCTGACCTGGCCGCTTCCGACCTCCAATGAGTAGCATACTCACGAAAGATCTCAGTAGGTTTCTTTTTAAGATTCTGAATGTATAAAATATCTGGTGTGTTCTCTGTATTGAACCTGAACCGATCTATGAAATCCGATGCCATACCTACCCAATTGGACCGTTTCTTGGGATCTTGGCTGATATACCAGGACAAAGCATCCCCAGTAAGACTCCTCATAAAGAGCTTCATCTGGATCTTTTTCATCTTTCCCGACCCCGACAATCTTGTCACAATAGGTCCTTAGATGAACCCTGGGATCACTTGTGCCATCGAACATCTCAAACTTGGGAGGTTTGTACCCCTCTGGCAGTTCTACAGCTGGCTGTATGCATAGGTCTTCATAGTTCAAACCTTTTATTCCTTTGTCGCCTTCAATACCCTGAACTCGGCTTGTTAACTTCTTGAGCTCTTCAGCCATATTTTTAATGAGCAGGTCCTTCTCGGAGGATTCTGGTGTATAGTAGATTGGTTTGGTAGAGTGAGGTATAGTTTCTACGTATATAGGGTTACTTTGATGGGTGCCAGATACTTGGGTATAGTGATGGTCATTGGTGGAGTTTTGGGGATCGGGAATAGGTTGTGGTGTGTTTTGGGGAGTGTGGTAAGTGGTGGTTGGTGGGTATTGAATTGGTTGATGGTGATATTGTGGCGGAGTTGGTATTGGCAGCGGATTGAGATTTTGGGGCGGAGTTGTATATTGATTCGGTGCGGGAGGATTTTGTAGATGTGTATTTTGGGAGGTGTCGGGTTCTTTGTGTTCTGTTGGTTGATGTCGGGGACATTTAGGGTGAGTGACAAATTTGCCAAGTTGCGAACCTGCTTAAGTTCTCTTTGTAATTCCAGTATCATTTGTTCAGTATCAAGACTAGATTATTTGGGGCCGGAGTACTACGGCCATCTGAGGTTTCTATGTTCTCAACATTCTCCTTTCGGATACCACTTAAGTCGTCCATTTTTGCTTTTCCTCTACCTTTTGTATTGCTTGGAGGAGGAGGAGGTGGAGGGCCTCTAGATCTGGTATGATACGCTGATGAGGCTAGTATGAGTGAACCAACCAAAGGGGATGAGAATAATCAAAAAAATAAGAAAAAAAAAACAAAAAAGGTAACAAGTCAGTGAGGATTCTGAAATGTTTGTAGTATTTAAACACATATTGTGGAAATGTAAATTTGTGTCGTACTTTGGGAACCTCGCTGTGCCCGAGGTAATCCTAGCGACAAATAAATTTGGAGAACTTTTAATGCCAATAAATGCTTCATTTCATAATATAAAAAATAGACAAATCCCAAAACGACACTAAGATAATAAAAATAAGTCACTACCGGCACTTGGCCTTATTACATTTAGGAAAGCAAATAAATCTAGTCTATTTGGTCCCAGAAGGACCTTCTTCAGGCTGAATGCTCTTGTCGATCAAATCCTCCAGTTTGCGTAGGTTCGTCAGTAAGAATGCCTTTGCCAAATGTCCTCCTTCGTTTCCCTCAGCGTTGTGGCAGTCGGTGACTCTCTTCCTCATTTTTCTTCCAATTCTAACAGACTGTATTCAAGATATTCTAGCTTTTCGCTAGATTTGGATGCCCACTCTTTCCATTCATTGATTTGGTAACTTGATGGAAGACTCCTCCACCATTCTAGTAAGAGTGAGGGTGTGCTAACCATACTGAAGCGGGGACCTCGTTCCTCATTTCTGCAAAACAAAAGGGTTAGGCCTTTCCCCCCACCAGACTCGACTATTTATACATTTATGGTTAGCATATTGGCATTTAGTTCTCCAAATTAATGCACAGACTATGGTTGCATCCGTTGGGATTATGGAAACCCCGGTGGACTTTGGATAAGGCTCATCTTAAAGGATCATTATGTGGACAACATAATTAATCCGATTAGGTTTGACTATAATGCATGCACAATTTTGATCAGAGTAAGGTTACTATGGGATTTTAGACTGGTACACTCAAGCGGACAACTTGAGAGGGAAAAACACGGAACTGTCGACTGCACCGTTGATTGAATAGTTTTACCGCAAATAAGCCTTTCCGAATTTAATGGTAATAAATAGGAAGAGCGCAACCACTCATTAAGCGTTGTTATAGGATTTGATACGCACGAGTGGAATATAATGTGGAGCATGATTTATGCAGCAATTAATAGCATGTAGTCAGGTATTTGCACGTAAGGAAAAATAAATATAGTATTTAAATAATTGAAATACAGTTATGGAAAAGGAAAACAAAGAGACAAGTCAGTTTCAGGGATAAAGAATCATAAATGCTTCAAAGAAAACAGACAATTAAATTCAAATAAGGGGGAAGGGTACGGGATAAAGCATGCTTGGACTAATATATAAAGAATAAGTTCGTTATGGTAAGAGCCTAAAGGTATCCCCAGCAGAGTCGTCATGTTGTCGCGCCCCTTTTTTTTCCTTCGCGGAGAAAGTCCGGGTTCCGACATTCATAGGGGTAATAACTCATTTCCTTTTGGGATTTGGGTATTTGAAGAGTTGCCACCTAATGGATTATGGTGCGTTAGGGCACCCAGAGCGATTAACTCTTGGATTGGTTTGCATTACTAGAGATTTAGGGTAAGGACTCGAAATAACCTTGAGGGGAAGGTGTTAGGCACTCCTTTTTGTCCACAACGGTGGGTCCTGGCCGAACTTATACTTATGAACTAGTCCATCAATAAAAAATAGTTTTAAACACATAATTACAAATAAGAGTAGGTTTCGGACATTACATGACTCAAATAATGAGACAAAGGAAAGGCTTAAACAAATTGTATACATATAGAAAAGTAAAGTTTAAGCAAAGGGAATTTGGTAAGGAGGGGTCCTAGGTTGGTTAGCATATAGGATCATCCCACGCAATGCCTGGTAAACACTCCTCAATGAAGGGTTACACGTGACATTAGCGCGTAGTCATCATATCCCTATCTACCATTCACATCCCTTAGCGATTATTAAGCAAATGTTATTTAGCAATATCTATGCGTGCTGTTACCCGTCCCTGCTTAATGGTCCTGGAGGAAATTAGGACATCTACCTATAGGCAATTCTAGACAGACCCCTAAGGTTTAAAAGGATAAAATACTAGGCGACAAGCAAGAACAAATAGGACTTTAGCAAATAAAGGCAGGAAAGAAGCAATTAGAGGCTCAGGTTTACCTCCGCAGATAATGCATGTAAACAGCACGACTCAAACACAAACAATGTCAGTATTATTAAACAAGATCCTAATATCAAGACACCGAAGATATGCAATTTTATTTTATGAGCTCAGAAGCAGGGGCCCTAATCAGTTTGCCTACTGATTTTAAGCCTGTTAATCTTTAAGCAGTAAACACAAAGAACAATTTCCAGTTTTAAAAAGGTTGATTACCTAAGGCCTGCCTAGTGTAGGATAATTCACAACAGTTACTAGAATTATTAAAACAGTTTAGAAGTTATTTTACCTAAAGCATGTTGTTCTAAGTGTTGCAAAGATATACAGGGATTATGACCAGTTTTACTTAAAAAGATAATCAAACGTGAGACTGTTTTATGTCCTTTTTCATGCATCAATAGTTTAACTAGGTGTGACTGAGCGAGTGTGAACGAGATCCTAAAACATGGTATGTAATATGCAGAAATAAAATGCAGAATGAATTATATGCAAAATTCCTGAAGCATGATTTCTAAATGCACAGAGAGTTACAGCACTGTTAAGCATGATTTCCAGATGCATATGAGTAACAATTTTATGTTAGTGTTGTTATTTAGCCTAAAGCAGGATTTATAAGTGATAAAAATAATGTCAAATGAGATGCTGAAGCAGTAAACCTAAAACATGATATCTAATGCATGACATATTTTGAATATGTTGGTCTTAGACATGGATTCTAATGCGCATATAGGAAATGTAAACCTAAGGCATGGTTTCTACCCATTGATATTGATAACATATATAACTACCCTCCCTTTTTCACTAGCCAACCCAATATTCGTTTACAATAATTATTACAAATCAATATTGAGTTTAATTACATAGATAAACAAAAATAAGAAATTACACTATAAGGAGCCTGAAAACAGGCCCAGATTTCCAGAACCTCAAATGTCTAGATTGTTTCATAACCTTTCTTATATCTGGGTGTGTCAGAGTTTCCTAAGGACCTCAATGAATCCTGGGCAGTGCTCACACCTATATTTCACAACCATAATGGAGTAAGTACAGTATGGAAGAGCCAGCTCTAAGGCATCAGAGTTCAGAGGGATCTCATAGGGATCCCTAAGCAGTCACACATTGGAGGGGCCAGAACTTAAGGACCTAAGAGTAGTGTGAGAGTGTTTGATATAGTTTTGAAAACGTTTGAATGAAAACAATGTTGAAAGAGACTCAATTGAAATAGTTTTGTATAATAAAGAGAGTTGCTCAATATAACAGTTTTTTGACAAGAGTTATGGAATCAAATAAACAACAGACCCAACACAGAACCAAAACAGGTTCTACAACATTCAAAGAACAACCTTTACACAGGGGCAATGTGAATTGGGGACATATAAAGCATATGCAGTGAACACATAACAGACAGAAGTGCACATAACTACAGAATGAGAAGTATTCTAGGGGGTTCATGGGATTAGGGTACAGCATGAACTTCATAATTAACACAAAACTAAGTAACTTAAGGTACAAATTGTTTTGCCAAAGAAAGGTTCATACTAAAACCAGTTAAACATAAAATGGAACAAAGTTACATTGAGACATACTACAAAAGGGGGGGTAACATTTCATAAGCATGCTGATCCTAATGGGGTTAGTACATAACATAACTAGATAGACAAGAAAGCATCTCAACTACAGGTTGCACAATAAAACCATAGATAGAAACATACTAGAAGCAGGATGAACTGAAGTAGTAAAAGAAACATATTGATTTTTAAACTTGAATTGAAATCAGAACATACCAATAAAGAAGATAGTAAACACAAAATGGAGGATAGGAGAGCACAATAATTAGCCTTGGCTCACAGCCAGCTAATTCAAGACAGTAGCGAGTAGCAAGGAAAGAAAGCACAAAGCTTTGAGTGTGAGAGATAGTTTTTTGAACTAATGTATTCGTGTGTTTGTGTTAATGAGAGAGTATGTATATATAGCTTGAAACTAGGTAGAATAATAAGGTAAGAATCAAAGTCAAGAATTAATTATAGAGACTATGAATCAATCAGTATAAAATCAATGTAAGTACTCCTCAATTAAGGGAGTTAACTTCAAACAGTAAAGACAAATAAGGAAAGAGATCACATAAGACTGGAACATAGCACAAAAGGAAATATTTTCAGGCATAGTAAGTATAGAACAAATAATTAGTCTAGGTTTAGAAAATCTAATTAAAGAAAGTACTTAAGAATCGATTGACAACATAGTTGACCAAAATATAAGGCAAGAAAATATCTTGGAGGTTGAAAAACAGTAAGGAAATCATCACAAGAAATTAGTGAAAAGTATCAATTACAGGAAATTAGGTATTCAAACAGGAGTAGTACTGATTAAGGGGAGATTATCTCAAGTCTCTATGCATACCCGGAATAAACACATAATAGGCAAGAAGAGGCAAAAAAATCAGAAACCCTAATGGGCACAATGGTAAAAATCACATAGAATCAGGGATTCAACTAGAAAAAAAAATAATAATTAAAGGAATTGACAGAATAAACATAATATAAGCGGAAGAAGCAAAAATTAGAAACCCTAATGAACATAATAGGGTAAAATTATAGAAACTCAGAACGTTCATGAGAAACAAGCACGCATATAGATTAAACGAACAAATCATCAAAGGCAGACTCAGAACCTAGGATTAGGACCAAGGGACTTAGGGTTTTAACATAATAAATCAGATAAAATGGAAATACATGAATAAAAATTTAAATGTAGTAAAAATCATAGAATAATACGGAAAATCAGAAGGAAAAGTCATATTGAAAAGGGGTTAAGAAACCCTAGTTTGAAGACGAAAAGGCGTTTTTTGAAAAATCGGAGAGATTCTTAAGAAAATAGTAAAGATAACTCAAAATATACTCATATTTGTGGTAGATCTGAAGAGTCAAGAGATGAGTTAGAGTTTTAGAGAGAGATAACCCAGAGATAAAGAGATTCCGACTTAGAAGCCATGGATCTAGCCGGAAAATATAAAGATCTTACTCGGACGGTCAAGGATGGTCTGAGAACGGCATGAAAAGGCCATGTGTGTGAGTTGAACAACCTCCGGTCCCATTTAGGACCTCAAGGTAGCAAGGATCCGGCATGTGAGGGATCCATGGAGGCAAGGGATGATGGTTGAGTCACCATTGTTACCGGCGAGCCAACGGCCGGTGAGAAGAGCTTAGGGTTTAGCAAAGAGAGCTTGAGAGAGATGAGAGGATGTAACGGCGGAGCAGAAGAGAGAATGAGAGAATGGGAATGAGGATTTGAGGGGTAGTCTTTTAGGTTAATTATGGTATGGGTGAATCTGGTCCGTTGATCAAAATTGATCAACGGTCCAGATTAAACAAGAAATTGGGTCGGGGGATTAATGGATTGGGCCTAGGATGTTTGGACTGTTTTAGTTGGGTTTGGGGTCTGGTTTAATTAGGTTAGAATTGAAATGAAAGTAGGCTATACCCAATTAAATTAATTAAAATAATTTGTAAAAATAGCTAATAATCACAAAAAATAAATTTCATGCATAGAAAATAATTTAAAATGATTATTTAGTATTTTAAAATACAATGACTAAATTTTAGGTAAAGATGGTATAAAATTATATGATTGGGCTATAATTGCAAAGTTATTGCAATTATAGCCAAAAGATGCCAATTTGGCTAATTATTAAATAATTTGGTTTAAATAGGACCATGAATAATAAATTAAATCAAGAAATGCTTTTGAAATCATTTGTAATGCCATTTTGTAATTATTTATTGGAAATAAAATGCTGGGTAAATTAATAAAAATATAGAAAAATTATGGAAAAATACCAATTGCTATTAATGCATGATTTTTAAGGTATATATGCAATTTTAAAATATTTTGGGGAAATATTGGGTATCAACAATAAAACATCAAATCAACACAGCCCAACAATCTGATGTCACGAGTTTAGAGCCTCTAAATACAACTAGTCCGACTATCTATTACATAACAAATCTAAAAATGCGGAAAAACAAGGATAGGAAGGAGGAAAGCAGGGTTGCGAACGCCATGCAGCTACCTTGTAGTCTCTGATAAGCTCTGATAATGTTGGGGACCCTCACTCTGCCGCTCGGGCACCTGGATCTGTACACAAGGTGCAGGGAGTAACGTGAGTACGCCAACTCAGTAAGTAACTAAAGAAAATAAGGTCTGAGTGCAGTGACGAGCAGTTAAAAATCATATATAAGAGTATATAACAGAATATCAAATCAAACTCAACAGTTTGAAAGCCAATTACTTTGTAAAAACTTCAGTTTCAGTTGAAATACTTCGAAATCATTTACTTAGCAGTTTTCAACAGAGGCTCATTATAAAAGAAGAGTGAAATCAGAAAAATATCATCAATGGGCCCCTCGGGAAAGGTATCAGTCATGAATATAGCCTCTCGGTCAAGCCTCTCGGTCACTCCTGACTCAATTCTCGTCATATAGTACTCACACTCAGCACTCAGACTCAATAACATCTCATAATAGTAATAATCATAATAACCGCTATGACGTGCAGCCCGATCCATAGTTTATGGTCGACTACGTTCACTAGGGGGTGTACAGACTCCGGAGGGGCTCCTACAGCCCAAGCGTCATAGCTGCGGCGCGCAGCCCGATCAAATATATATATCGTTGCGGCGTGCAGCCCGATCCATATAAGTATCGGTGTGACGTGCAACCCCATCCATAATATATATACATACAATATTGCTGCGACGTGCAGCCCGACCCATAATATATATATATATATATATATATATAAAATCCTCACCATTAGGTCCTCAACCTCTCTCAATTATTAACCTCAAAGCCATTCGGGCATAACGGTGGAAATTAGGGAAACTCAGCCCAAACAGTGTTCACATTTTTAAGAAGTAGAGTGATAAAACCCAGGTTTAAACAATTAATAGGTAAAACATGACTAAGGATATGCTTTCAAATAAATAGAGTGAGGAAAATAGTAAAAATGCCCATATGGGTCTCAACAGGTCGACACAAGGCCCCAAACACGGCATACATCCCATAATATAGTATCAATCTCTAAAATAAGTGATATCATAAGATTTCAAATCAAATACGCGGCTTAATAGTCGCTACGGGACGGACCGAGTCACAATCCCTACTGGTGCACGCCCACACGCTCGTCACCTAGCATGTGCATCACCTCATTTATCAAAACAATACGAAATACCGGGGTTTGTACCCTCAGTTCCAGATTTACAATGGTTACTTACCTCAAATCGGATGAAATACTACTCCGCGACGCCCTTGCCTCTCGACTCGGCCTCCACTCGCACCGAATCTATCCAAAATCAGAATCATAACTTCAAAATACGCTAAGGGAACAAAGCCCATGCTAAAATAATCAAATTACAACAAAATTCGAAAAATTGACCAAAACCAGACCCCTAGGCCCACATCTCGGAATCCGATAAAATTTGTTTCAATGAAATCCTTATCACTCCACGAGTTCATTCATATCAAAAGTATTAAAAGACAACCCTTCCCAACCATCCGCTGGGCTTTCTGAAATGAAATCACCCTACTGGGGACAAAATTAGTGGAACCCCGCCACTCAATGCGTGGCACACCCGTCATAGCCAACGTCACGGTCTTAGCGTGACAGTCCAATATAGCATGACACGGAGATAGCCAATATATGCCCAATATAACATCGAAATCCACCATACATAACAAAAAAAGATCCACACGGGTCTCCAAACCCCCAATAGTCATCACACACGACCGGTACACACGGTCCACAACAACAGTATCGCCCATCGGAGTAGATACACAAACAAGTAAAACAAGAGACTCACGGGGCGTATCCAAATAACGAGCAAAGTATGATGACACATAAGAATAAGTGGAACCGGGATCAAATAATACAGAGGCATCTCTGTGGCAGACTGAGACAATACCTGTAATTACAACAACTGAAGCAACAACATTTGGTCAAGCTGGGAGTGTATAGAAACGATCCTGACCACCACCTGATCGACCTCCCCCTCTGGGGCGGCCCCTAGCTGACTGACCCCCACCCCTAGCTGCCTGAGCGGGTGGTAAAGTGACTGGAGCTGAAGTCGAGGGTTGACCCCTCTGCTGAGACGACCCCTCAAGAAGACGAGGGCACTGCCTCCTCATATGCCCAAACTCTCCACACTCATAACAACTCCCCGGTGCTGGAGATGGGGACTAAAGGGAACCCCTAGCACTAGAATGACCAGTAGAAAGACCTGACATGGAAGAACCCTGAACTGATGGAGAACGGGGCAAACTCTGGGCTGGAAGAGCACTGAGTAATGAATGGCCCTGATGAGAATTGTGAGAACCATGACCCGATGATTCCCCACGATAACCTGGGCGAGCTGACTGAGCCTGCCTGAATGGACGGCCTTTGTCGTGCTGAAACTGACCCCTTGAACGAGCAATACCCAAACTACCAGATCCCCGAGGCCTCTTGGCCTCTCTCTCCTCTCGCTCTTGGAGATGAACCAACTCAATCTTGCGGGCGATGTCAACAACCTCGTCAAAAGTAGCACCTGGCACCCTCTCCCTAGTCATGAGAATCCAAAGATGATATGTGATGCTATCAACAAACCTCCTGATCCTCTCTCGATCTGTGGGAACCAACCAGACCGCATGATAAGCTAACTCAAAGAACCGCATCTCATACTGTGTCACAGTCATATCTCCCTAATGCAACTGCTCGAACTACCTTCGTAGCTCCTCTTTACAGGACTGTGGCACATACTTCTCCAAAAAGATAACAGAGAATTGCTGCCAGGTAAGGGGCGCTGCACCAACAGGCCTACGCCTCTCATAAGCCTCCCATCAAGTAAAGACAGCTCCAAAAAACTTAAAAGTAGTAAATGCTACACCACTGGTCTCTAGAATACCCGCTGTGCGAAGAATCCTCTTACACTTGTCCAAGAAACTCTAGGCATCCTCGCCCTCAGTACCACTGAAAGTTGGAGGCTGAAATCTACCAAATCTCTCCAATCGACGCTGCTCGTCATCAGGCATAAATGGCACCACATACTCCTGAGCTGGTGCAACCGGCTGGGCTGGAGGTGCCCCCGGTGTCTGAAGTCCCTGCACAACCTGCTCAGGTGTGCGAGCAACGAGAGTCTGAGTGCCTCCACCGGCCTGAGAAGTAGTTGCGGCCGTAGTAATTGAGATCGCCTGAGCCAAACCAGTGCACACTGATAGAATCTGAGCTAGAGCCTCTTAAAGGCCTGGAATCACAATAGGCACAGTAGGTGCCTGAGCTGGTGCTGCTGGAGCATCCACAACTGGGACCTGATCCTGAACTGGGGCGGCTGATAGATTTGTAGGTGCTGCCCTAACTGTTGTGTGGGCTACACTCGTGCCCCTACCACGGCCTCAACCACGTCCTCGACCTCTAATTGCCCCAGCTGGCGGTACTAGTGGTCGTCCATCCTGACCGGTAGCACACGTCCTCACCATCTATGAGAGAATGGAATAACAAAAGTTTAGTACTCAGATCAACAGACTCGCATGACAAAAGATTCAAGAATATGAAGTTTTTACTAAAGGCTCTGCAGCCTCCTCGAGGATAAATACAGACGTCTCCGTACCGATCCGCGAGACTCTACTAAACCGGTTCATGACTCGCGAGACCTATGTAACCTAGGCTCTGATACCAACTTGTCACGACCCCAAATACCCGATTTTGATGGAGCCTATCATAATACTAGGCAAGCCAACCCAATCAAGTATCTTCAGTAAATTTCTTTTAACAAAACATTTTTCTAACATTAATTAAGTCTCAATTTTTCATAAGAAATATTTAAATCACTGAAATGTGCGTAAAACAGTAAAACATCAAACCAACACAGCCCAACAATCTGGTGTCATGAGTCTAGAGCCTCTAAATACAACTAGTCTGACTGTCTATTATATAACAAATCTAAAAATGCGGAAAACAAGGTTAGGAAGGAGGAAAACAGGGTTGCGGATGCCATGCAGCTACCTTGCAGTCTCCGGTAAGCTCTGATAATGCTGGGGACCCTCACTCTGCCACTCGGGCACCTGGATCTGCACACAAGGTGCAGAGAGTAACGTGAGTACGCTAACTCAGTAAGTAACTAAAGTAAATAAGGTTTGAGTGCAATGACGAGCAATTAAAAATCATATATAAGAGTATACAACAGAGTATCAAATCAAATTCAACAGTTTGAAAGCCAATTACTTCGTAAAAACTTTAGTTTCAAATGAAATACTTCGAAATCATTTACTTAGCAGTTTTCAACAGAGGCTCATTATAAAAGAAGAGTGAAATCAGCAAAAATATCATAAATGGGCTCATCGGGCAAGGTGTCACTCATGAATATAGCCTCTCGGTCACTCGTGACTCAACTCTCGTCACACACTACTCACACTCAGCACTCAGGCTCTATAACATCTCATAATAGTAATAATCATAATAACCGTTACGGCATCCAGCCCGATCCACAGTTTATAGTCGACTACGCTCACTGGAGGTGTACAGACTCCGGAAGAGCTCCTACAGCCCAATCGATGCGACATGCAACCCGATCCAATATATATATATCGTTGTGGCGTGCAGTCCGATCCATAATATATGCATATAATATTGCGGCGGCGTGCAGCCCGACCCATAATATATATATATATATAATCTATATAATCCTCACCATTAGGTCCTCAACCTCTCTCAGTCATTAACCTCACAACCACTCAGGCATCGCAGTAGAATTCAGGAAAACTCAACCCAAACAGTTTTCACATTTTTAAGAAGTAGAGTGATAAAACCCAAGTTTAAACAATTAATACGTAAAACATGACTAAGGATATGCTTTCAAATAAATAGAGTGAGGAAAATAGAAAAAATGCCTCTAAGGGTCTCAACAGGTCGGCACAAGGCCTCAAACATGGCATACAGCCCATAATATAGTATCAATCTCTAAAATAAGTGATATCATAAGATTTCAAATCAAATACGCGGCTTAATAGTCGCTACGAGACGGACTGAGTCACAATCCCTACCGATGCACGCCACATGCTCGTCACCTAGCATGTGCGTCACCTCATTTATCAAAATAATACGAAATACCGGGGTTTGTACCCTCAGTTCCAGATTTAAAATGGTTACTTACCTCAAACCGGATGAAATACTAATCCGCGATGCCTTTTCCTCTCAACTCGGCCTCCACTCACGCCGAATCTATCCAAAATCAGAATCATAACATCAAAATATGCTAAGGGAACGAAGCCCATGCGAAAATAATCAAATTACAACAAAATTCCCGAAATTGACCAAAACCCGATCCCCGGGCCCATATCTCGGAATTCGATAAAATTTACATCAATGAAATCCTTATCACTCCACGAGTTCATTCATATCAAAAGTACCAAAATCCGACCACAAATGGCCCCTCAAACCCTCACTCAAAGGTCTCCAACACCAAGCCCTAATTCTCAATTTTTAACCCTTAATTTCCATTAATTTCAAGCCAAATCAGTGAAATAACACTATAGGAACGAGTTTAGGATCCAAAAACCTTACCTCTATGAAATCCCTCTTCAAATAGCTCCCTCAAGTTCAAACCCGCATGAAAATGGTGAAGAATAGCTCAAAAATCGTGAAGGATGAAATATATACTTTCTGACCCAGGGATTCCGCACCTGTGGTCCTATTTCTGCTTCTGCGCTCCAACCAACCGCATATGCGGTTTTCACTTAAAGGTCTATTTTCGCATCTGCGATCGCATTCTCGCACATGCGCTACAGCAGGTACGCTACTTTAGCCGCTTCTGCGGTTCCAGCTGATCCCCTCTTGGCCGCATCTGTAGCTCCATCTCCACTTCTATGAGCCCGCACCTGCGGTCCCCTAGCCGCAAGTGCAGTTATGACAACAGACTTAGCTTCAGCTGCAACTTCCAAATTCCTAACTTTCCGCCAACCATCCGAAATCACCTCGAGGCCCCCGGGGCCTCAACCAAAAGAACAATCAAGTCATATACCACTATCCAAACTTATAAGAATCTTCAAAACACCTCGAACAACATCGAATCAACAAAAATACCTCGAATTCAAGCCTAAGGTTCCAAAATCTTCCGAATTTCGCTTTTGATCAAAAAATCTATCAAACCACGTCCGAATGACTTGAAATTTTGTGCACGTATCCCAGATGACACAACGAACCTACTGCAGTTCCTGGAATTCTATTCCGACTCTATCTCAAAATCTCACCTATCAACCGGAAAATGCCAAAATTCCAACTTCGCCAATTCAAGCCTAAATCTACTCCGAACCTCCAAAACACATTCCGATCATGCTCCTAAGTCCCAAATCATCTCCCAAAGCTATTCGAACCATCGGAAATCACATCCGAGTCCTATTTCACATAAGTCAACATCCGGTTGACTTTTCCAACTTAAGCTCAATCAAAAGAGACTAAGTGTCTCAAACCTCACCAAAACCTTTCTAAACCCGAGCCAACCAACCCGATAACACATAATACCAATAAACACAACAATAAGAAGCAAAAATGGGGGAAACAGAGCGGTAACTCATGAGACGACCGGCCGGGTCGTCACAACTTTAAGTCTGCAGAAGTTCATCAAGGAAGATGTTCCTATGATGTCCGATGAAACTCCAAATACTGAACGCTTTCTCGTGATTAAGGCGTGGAAGCATTCTAATTTTCTGTGCAAGAATTATATTCTTTGCGGACTAAAGGACGCTTTGTATAATGTCTATAGTGGCGTGGAGACGTCAAAAGAACTGTGGATTGCGCTTGAAAAGAAATACAAAACTGAAGATGTCGGGTTTAAGAAATTCGTTGTCGTTAAATTTTTGGACTACAAAATGGTAGATAACAAGTCTGTTATTACCCAAGTCTAGAAATTGCAAGTGATTATTCATGTCCTTGCTGAAGGTCTTGTCATCAATGAAGCATTCCAAATAGCAACGATGATTAAGAAGTTGCCTCCGTTGTGGAAGGATTTCAAAAATTATTTGAAATACAAATGCAAGGAGATATCCCTTGAAGATCTCATTGGTCGATTGAGAATCGAAAAGGACAACAAAGCTGCTAAAAAGAGAGGTCGTGGAACCTCAACAATAATGGGAGCAAACATTATTGAGGATACTTCTCAAAATAAGAGAAAGAGGAAGCATGCTTCTGGATCGAAAAGTAACCCAAGCAAGAAGCGGTTCAACGGAAATTGGTAAAACTGTGGGAAAGTTGGGCACAAATCTACAAAGTGTCGTGCTCCGAAGAAAGACAAGAAAAAGGGTCAAGCAAACATGGTTGAAAATCATGAAGATGTTGATGACTTGTGTGTTATGCTTTCTGAATGCAACCTGGTGGAAAATTCTAAGGAGTGATGGATTGATTCTAGAGCCACTCGCCATGTTTGTGCTGTTAGGGAAGCCTTTGCAACATATGCTCCTGTTGGACCTGAAGAGACACTTTCTATGGGAAATGCTGCAACCGCCAAGATTGAAGGATGTGGGAAGATCTTTCTGAAGATGACTTCTGGTAAGGTGGTGACTTTGAACAACGTCCTTCATGTTCCTTAGATTAGGAAGAATTTAGTCTTTGTTGGACTTCTTGTTAAGAATGGCTTTAAGTGTTTTTGTTTCTGATAAGGTTGTAATAAGTAAGAACGAAATGTTTGTAGGAAAAGGTTACCTCACTAAGGGCCTTTTCAAGCTGAATGTAATGATTGTTGAGAATAATAATAAAATTTCAGTTTCGTCTTACTTACTTGAGTCAAATGAATTATGACATATACGTTTGGTCATGTCATTTATAAAACCTTGCGAAAAATGATTAACTTGGAAGTATTGCCTAAATCTGAATGCGGCAAATCAAAATGTCAAATATGTGTGGAATCTAAGTATATTAAACATCCTTATAAGTCAGTTAAAAGGAACTCAAATCCTTTAGACTTAATTCACACAGATATTTACGACATGAAGTCAATACTATCTCATGGTGGAAAGAAATATTTCATAACTTTTATTGATGATAGTACTCGATATGCTATGTTTACTTACTTAATAGTAAAGATGAAGTAATAGACACATTCAAGTAATACAAAAATGAAGTTGAAATGCAAATTAACAAGAAAATAAAAATGATAAGAAGTGATAGAAATGGTGAATATGAATCTCCTTTTGAACAAATATGTTTAGAATATGGAATTATTCATCAAACAATGGCCCCTTACATGCCCCAATCCAATGGGATTGCGGAAAGAAAGAATCATTCATTAACGAAGATTATGAACGCATTGTTGATAAGTTCTGGTTTGCCACAGAACTTGTAGGGGGGAAGCCGTTCTTATGGATAGCCGAATACTAAATCGAGTACCCCATAGCAAAACACAATCCATTCCATATGAAAAATGAAAAGGAAGGAAGCCCAACTTGAATTATTGTAAAGTGTGGGGTGTTTGGCAAAAGTGCAAGTTCCTAAACCCAAAAGGGTAAAAATAGGACCGAAAACCGTTGATTGTGTTTTCATAGGATATGCGACCAATAGTAAAGCATATCGATTTCTGGTTCATAAATCAGAAAATCCTGACATTCATAATAATACGGTTACAAAATCAGATAATGTTGAGTTCTTTGAAAATATATATCCATATAAAAAGGAATGTGAGTCGATTGGTGAAGGATCTAAACGACCTCAGAAAGAAACAAAAGAAAGTACATTTAATCAGGATGATTCAAGACGTAGTAAACGTCAAAGAATGTTACTTCATTTGGACCAGATTTTGTGACTTTCTTATTGGAGAATGAGCCTCAAACATTTAAGGAAGTTATGTCTTCTTCGAAATTATTGTTTTGGAAAGAGGCGGTCAATAGTGAAATAGAATCTATATTAAACAATCATACATGGGAATTGGTTGATCATCCTCCTGGTTATAAACCGTTGGGTTCTAAATGGATATTTAAGAGGAAAATGAAAGATGATGGCACTATTGACAAATATAAGGCAAGACTTGTGGTCAAAGGATATAGACAACGAGAAGGTCTTGACTATTTCGATACATACTCTCCAGTTACAAGAATTACGTCCATACGAACGTTAGTAGCGTTAGCTGCAGTTTATGGTCTTGAAATTCATCAAATGGATGTTAAGATGGCCTTCTTAAATGGAGAGTTGGAGGAAGAAATTTACATGGAACAACCTGAAGGGTTTGTGGTTCCAGGCAAAGAAAAGAAGGTATGTAGACTTGTTAAGTCCTTTTACGGACTAAAACAAGCACCCAAACAATGGCATGCGAAATTTGACCAAACAATGTTGTCAAATGGTTTTAAAATAAATAAATGTAATAAATGCGTGTACATTAAAAATGTTCCAAATCACATAGTCATTGTTTGCTTATATGTGGACGATATATATGTTGATAATGAGTAATGACATTGCCAACATAAATGTTACTAACCGTATGCTAACTAGCAAGTTTGATATGAAGGACTTGGCAGTTGCTCATTTAATTCTGGAGATTAGGATCCATAAGACTTCTCAAGGTCTGGCATTATCACAATCTCATTACATTAAGACAGTACTTGAAAAATTCAAGCACTTGGGCTTTAAAGTTTCAAAGACTCCAATTGACATGAATCTTGCATTAGTAAAGAACAAAGACCAAAGCATATCACAATTGAATTATGCTTGTGTGTTAGGATGCTTAATATATATCATGAATTGTACACGACCAGATATAGCTTGTGTTATAAGTAAATTGAGTCGATATACGAGCAATCCAGGCAAATCTCATTGGATGGCAATGAAACAAGTTTTGGGGTATTTAGTACATGCCTAGGACTTTGCTTTGCACTACAGTAAATATCCTGCGGTCATTGAGGGATATTGTGATGCAAATTGGATCACCGGATCAATTGATTCTAAGTTGACAAGTGGATATGTATTCACTATTGGTGGAGGAGTAGTATCTTGGAAGTCGTTCAAACAAACTTGTATTGCCGCTCTACAATGGAGGCTGAATTCATAGACTTAGATAAAGCCGGTGAAGAAGCTAAATGGCTCCGGAATTTCTTGGAAGACATTCCATTTTGGCCCAAACTGTTGGCACCAATATGCATACATTGTGATAGTCAAGTGGCAATTGGAAAGGCTAGGAGCGTTATGTATAACGGTAAATCTCATCATATACGACGAAGACATAAAACCGTTAGGCAATTACTCTCTAGAGGAATTATCATGATTGACTATGTAAAGTCAAGTGATAATGTGTCGGATCCACTTACAAAAGGCCTAACTAGAGAGGTAGTTGAGAAATCATCAAGGGGAATGGGATTGTGGCCGAGAACAAGTCATTGTGGCGGTAACTCTACCTAGAAGACTGTAGATCCCAAGATCTAGGTTCAAGGAGATCAAACAAAGTTATTAATGACGGTTCAACATTGTCAACTAAAATTTTGGTCCATTCTCGTGATGACAATGTTCAGTACCAAGGATAAAGTATTAAGGCTTTTTAATGATTTCTAAATTTGATACGGGGTATATCAAATAGTGTATCTACGAGATGACACATTTAGGAATCACCTATGTAAGTGTGAAGTGTTAGCCGCTTCAAGGAGAATTTTGCAAAGCTAGTTCTCTATGCACTTATGAAACCAGGCGGTGTTCATGGCTGAAACGAACACAAAAATGAGAACCAAAGACGGTTAAGAATTAGTTGTATGAGTTATGGTTTCCTAGGTATACACCAAAGTTCGACGGTTCAAAGATATCAAATCTACCGATTGATCGAGTATATCCGACATAAGTTCACTACGGAAAGTTCAAAGAGAAACCTATTTATCCAGATGCAATTAATCCTTGCTTGTGAATCATACAGTTTTTCATGCATATTTCCATGATATAGCCATTCTCCATTCATGTAGGGATTGTTGGGTTTTTAAGTATATTAATGCTTAAAAGAGGGTGAATGGGAAATGAAGGGAAAATAAAATATTTGAGTTTCATTTGAGATTCCCTCCTTCACATAGACGAGTTGAAATAGGAGTAGAAACACAGAATCAGTCGAGATATGCAAAGGATAGAGGTTTAAACATAAAGAAAAATCGGTGTAAACAAGTGTAGAAGAAACTCTGAGAAACCCTAACTTTATAGAAAGTAAAAACAACTTAAAGTTGATGACTTTTCAAAAGAGGTTTGAGAATAGTGTAAAATATAGAAGGAACAAACTTGAATCATTTAAAAATGGCCCAGATCTAAGAGATACAAACGAAAGTTAGGGTTTCAAAGGAAACCCAAATAGAGATAGAAGAACCTGCTTAAAACTTCAAAGATCAAAACAAAAATAGTGTGACTTTGGCCAAAATCACACCGGAGAAGCCATGAACAGCCAAAAAAGCAACCCTAGATACAAGTCGGCATGGCCTAGGGCCCTTGAAGGCCTCATAAAGGATAAGCAAGGCGATGGAGGAACCATTGGAGGCTTGGGGTTGAAGAGTGGTCGCCGAAGAAGACCGGAGAAGGGAGGCAGTTGAAGAGGATTTAGGGTTAGGTTGATAGAAAAGAGGAGACGAGAGGATTCACAGGCGGCGGGGGCTTGGAAATGAGGTAGGGTTAGGAGGTCTTTTGAATTAAAAAAAGGAAAGGGATCGTATGGACCGTTGATCTAGGAGATCAACGGTCACGATTTGACCGGGTAGATGGGTTCTGGGTTTGGGTAAGTGTATATAGGGTCTGGGTCGGGTATTTTAATAAGAAATTGGGTTGGGGTTGGGTACAATTTGGGCTGTAATTGAAATGCCAAATCCGGCTATAATTTAAATAGCCACTTTCCCTATTTAATTTATAATAAATAATAAATAGTTTTCTAAAAATTAATTTTATGTTCCAAAATGATTTAAAACATGTAATTATAAATTTAAAAATATATGAACCAATTTTACGCATATAAAATGTAATTATACACTAAATGGGCTAACATTGCAATTATATGCAATTTGGCTTAAAAAATACCAAATGCAATTATAAAAATGCATAAAAAATATATTAACCACATTTGTATAAGTATAGAAATTAAATTAATAAATCATCATAACAATAATTTGGGAAATAATTATTGGGAATTTTATGAATAAAATGGGAGAAAATAAATTAATTTAAACCCTTAAAATTATGGAAAAATTTATAAAAATCATGTGCATGCATATATATGATATTTTGAGGGTATTTATGCATATTTAAAATATATAGGAAAAAATTGGGTATCAACAGCAGTTAATGTTTTATGTATCTTTGGGCTTGAGGCCGCAGTTAATGTTTTATGCATCTTTGGGCCTGAGGTCGCAATTTATGCTTTATGCATCTTTGGGCCTGAGGCCGCAGTTATGTATACATATACTTGGGCCCAAGGCCACAGTTTGTGCACATATATATTGGGTCTGAGGCCGCAGTTTATTTATTCAGATAAAGAGGTGGTTCATCATTTAGAAGAGAGAGTATTCATATCTTTACTTCCTATGTTATGTTCAGTTATCAATTATCATGTCAGTTATTAGTTATCATTTCAGTTATCAGTTATCAGTTATCATTTCAGTTTCAGTTTCAGTTTCAATAGTTATCATTTCAGTTATCAATTCTCAATTATTAGCTTAGTTTCAGTTTCAACATTTATAATTCTTTCTTTTAGTTGCTTTACGTACCATTGCAATTCAATTGTACTGACGTCCCTTTTTCCCGGGGCCTGCATCTCGTGATGCAGGTAATGATTTACAGGTTGACGATTCAGAGCGCTAGGATTCTCGTACCAGCTATTTGGTGATCCCCAGTTCTTTCGAGGCATTATTATTACCTTATAGTCTTCAGTATTTTCAGATAGTCAGTATATTTCAGTACTTCATTAGAGGCTTCATAGATAGAGTAACAGCTAGACAGAGTCGCAAGCTTTTCATATTAAGCTATGTTGGCTACAAATATGTTTCAGAATTGTATTAGTATTTCCGCACTTTGATTTATATCATCCATACTTTCAGTATATCAGCATGTGTTAGTTTATCTTCCGCATTCAGTATGTTATGATATCATATGTTGATTCAGCCAACTAGTTGGTTCGCTCGATCACATGTAGTTAGGCACCGGGTGTCGTGTTACGTCCAGGCCCAAGTTCGGGGCATGACAACCTTTTGGCCCTTAGCCGTATTTTAATAAAAGGTTAAGTTCAACCCATCTCGAACAACACCTATCGGCCTTTGGCCGCAATTCAATAAAAGGCTAAGTTCGACCCGGCTCGAACAACACCTTTCGGCCCTCGGTCGCATCTTAATAAAAGGTTAAGTTCGATCATGTTTGAACAACACTTATCTACCCTTGGCCACGATTCAATAAAAGGTTAAGCTCGACCACATTCTTGTAACACCTACCGGCCCTAGGTCACTACTTGGCAAAAGACCAAATTAACCAAGTTCAAACAACACCTATTATCCAAATGTAAATAAAGAGGCACACCCGACCTATATAAACAAATGGACAGCTACAACCTATAAATATTCGCCAACAAGGCTACAACCAACTATAAGACAATAACAATAGAAAGAGCAGAAATCATAACAAGCAAACAACAAAAGCAAAGTACACAAGTGCGGAAACAAGTAACAAGTATGGAAGAAGGCGCAGAAAACAACTCAAACATTCATATACAAATAGAGTTCATTACAATGGCTCTTAAAGATGACGGCAAAAATACACAAAAAAGTCTAAGAGAAAGACTACGGGCCCTCGCCATCACCGCTCTCTGCGACCTCACCACCTCGGCCCCCAGCACCCCCTCCACCTTCGCCCTGAGGATAAGCGGTATCATACTAGATGTCCTCCTCAAGCTAGTCTACATCCTCTTCCCAATCCTCCTTGTTAGGTTAAGGCATAGCGGGATCATATCCACAAGCGACTTGAGCTTCACGAGCCTTAACTCGGATATCCTCGAGGACAACCTCAGGAATGGATCCCACTACATGTAAATCCCAAAACACATCTAACCGGGCCTCGCATGGAACCATTCTTCGTATAACTCCTGAGGTATGTTGGGAAAATCAGAAGTGTTGGAAGAGTATGGCCATGCAAGTAGTTTAGCCTTATCAGCCTCTAGGGCGGTCACTTGATCATGAAGGATGGAGTTGTCTTTCTTCAGCTCCCCGATTCTCTTCTCGAGCCGGTCTTCCTTAACTCTTGCTGTCGATTGATCAATTTCCCACTCGGCTTGGTGAGTCATATTCGTCAACTCGAACATCTCCACTTTCCTTCGAGCGTTCGCACAAGAGGACTCCGCACTTTCAAGTTCCTCCTGTTTCTAGGCAATCTCGCAGCTGAGGGCCTCAAACTGAAACCAACAGTCTTCAAGTTGCCTTTGCAATTCGACCACATGAGCTTGAAGATCACTGCATTGGGTTTCTACACTCCTGCTAACCTCAAGCTCCTCTTCCTTACTTCTCAACATCCCCTCAAGAACGATGTACTTCTCTATGGATTGCACCAACTCTTCGTCCCTCTTCTGCAGATCTTCCCTAAGGGCCCGCAGGGCGTCGCCCTTGCAAAACCGATTATGGAGATCCTGATACTTGCCACGATACTCAAGTTATTTCTCTTTCAGCTTCACGAAGATCTCTTTACGACTTTTCTCCCTCCGGGCGCTCTCAATTTCTAAAATCACCATCTGCAAACCAAAAAAGAAGAGAAAAATGTTAGAACTTTGAATGCTCTAAAATAGGAAAAAGTTTGTATAACAAACACTCACCCTAAGAACGAGGCCAACAATGCTCCTCGATAGGGCACCGTCATTTATTTCCTTAAGGGTCTTACCCTCAACTTAGGAACAAAGAGGATTTAGTGCAGGGACTACATCCTCAGTGTCTAGCAACAAGTCACGATCCATAGGGATCACGATAGTCCTCGAACACCCCTCTAACCATACCTCAAGTTGGGTAAGTCCCTCTTTAATCATTCTCAGGTCGTCCGCATCGACGTCGGAACCTAACTCGTTGCCCTCATCACTAATTCTTTTTCCCCTATCATCGGAAAGCAAAGAAGCGTTCGCAGTTTTCCGAGAGGTTGAAGCCTCCTCTCGCTGCGAAAGGTCAAGGACGTCAGCAGGCCCCCTTCGGTCTCTATCTACTCGGAATAAAGAGATACGCCTACAACAACTTTCACCAGCCTCGGAGCCTCGAGACTCAGTTCAACATCATCGCTCACAAAAATCATCGCTATCTCATGCAATGAAAAACCCTCTTCTGTCGCATCAACGGCCGGAGTGACTTTGTCACCCACATCTACAGACCTCCTCTTTCGAGGTTGAAGATCTACGTCACTTGGAAAATGCTCACCGTCCTCGTCAATTAGTGAATATAAAAGAGGGACAGAAGTCTCAATAGCCGGAACAGAAACGGAGGCGGAAGTGGCGATGGGTGGAATTGGAATGAAGGCAGGATCGACCGTAGTCGATGCGGGGGCAAAAACTGAAGGTGTATTGTCCCTCCTCTTCTAGAACATGGGCGTGGGAGCTCTCGACCTCCTCGAAGATCCCCTAACCGAAGCTAAAGAAAAACGAGAAAAGGAAAAATCAAGAAAGATAACAGACATAGGTGAAGAAACCACGACGTCGATGGTGGGGAACAAGTTACTTGCGGGGGGAAGGGATGGCCTAAATCTCTGAGAAAAACTCAATCAATCACGTATTCCCCTCCGTATGAGAAAGAGCCTGTCTAACCCAATTGGCAATATAGGTCACCATATAAAAAGGTCGAGTAGTAGCTGCAAAAAAAGGGAAAGTCGATTAACCGACCCACAGTAAGGAAAATATTGGAAACAAAAAAAATGTAAACAGATACGAGTAGGGTTCGAAGCCTTAGGGAAGCCTGCGGCGACGGACACTATGACCTCAGTCTTGACAAAGAAATAATCAAGCCAGAAATGCTGACTAGCCTTGTCATCCATCCTCACCACCAAACATTTCCCCCCATGATGGCAAAGATTCAGCAAAGTCCCTCGATAGAAATGAGGGGCGAAGAGATGGATCGGGTGACATACTGTTATGTCAATGTCGGCCAATTCAGCGAATTTCGTCAATATCATGAACATATTAAAGATATAAGGGGCGAGTTGCGTTGGGCATACATTGTAGTAGCGGCATAACTCTTCTATCAATGGCGGAAAAGAGAACGAATATCCAATTAAGAACAGATATGCGTAAAGGGCGCAGAAGCCGGGATGATGAACTTGTGCCTTATCGTCGCCCGCAGGGACTAAGTCCACATGACTAGGTAGGCCAAGTCTATCTTTGAGTTTGGTTAACCGCTCAACCGTCATCATAGATTTAAACTTCTCTGTCACCATTTTCGATGCCTTGTGGAAGTTGGGTTTAGCATATGGATAACGAGTACGATTTCCTCTACAGTAGGCAGGGTTTCCTCATCAACGGTAGCTCCGATGTCCTCCCCCTAGTCAGGGAAACAACGTCTAAAGGGATAGAGTGATCTTCTATGTGGATTTTTGATAGGAGGTCCGACATTATTGTGGAAAGAGATAGAGAAGCAAAGAAAACAATAGAGCGGTAAAAGGGTTCTGCGAAGTAGAAGAAGAAGCTCTGCTTATGGAAGAGAATGCGTGCGAAAAAGTTTCAAAATCTACAAACCACCCCCTATTTATAAGACTTGGGGGCTCCATAATCAAAATAGTAGGCCATGATTATCACGGAGATCGAAATGCCAAAACCAATCAAGGGTCACACGTGAATCGATGCAACGCATCGTGAAATGATGTCATCATGACGCATGACATCATGATATCACTCTTTCTCTTGGATCGGATGGATTTAATAGACTTCCTAGGAAATTCAAAGAATTCAATGTGTGCGGCCCTCATAGAGCCACGTCGCCTAATCGTTACGACGAACACGACCTGTATAGCAAGCTCGGTAAGCTTAACCACAAACGTCACTATCCACTTATCGACCTCTCCTATAGGGACGACCTCGATAATTGGAGGGACTAACTGTATGGGCCAAAAAATATCTTTGATATGGGCAAGCCACATCAGCACCATGATAGCCTTCGTCGGCTGCCACGTGCTATTAGTAAGGTATCCACAAAGATCTACCCCAGGTTGAAGTAGCCTCGAAGCGATGAAGGGTGCGGTTGAAGATTCAGCAAAGATCAAGGTCGTGAAATCATCATAGTTCAAGGTCAAGGTCGAGCATCTCAGACAGAGTTATAACAACTAATATTAAGATAAGACACAAAAGAGAATATTCTCAGGATATATCTTGTTAGGGTTTCTAGGAACATGTTTTCTATAAATAGAAAAAGACACAATAATCGGGGGGGTGGGGGAGATATTCATTTGTATAAACATACATTGACTTTATAGAGAGAATTTGGTCTTGTTACAAGCATACAAAAATAACATTTTTACTAAAATTCTTGTCTAGCATTCCCACTGGATCCAAGTGTTCAAAGGATTATCAATCATTCATCATTATCAGAGAGAATATATACAAATCTCACCCCTTTTTCGGGAGACTCACACACTTCTATTTACTTAAATGTCATTTATTGCTACTTGTTATTATTTAATGTCATATTCTATCTTTTTGGATCATTGAACACTATCATTATTGCTTTCATTCATGTCATCCGGACAAACATACAAGTTATTTGTCATAAAATCGATAACTTTGTCTTTAGAATATTATTATTAGCTAAACTTAACTCTTCTTTATTTAAATCTAATTAGTTGAACTATGATCTATATTTTTGGTCAAACATATTGGCCGAATTTCAAATTTTGTAATTTTTTAAAAAATTCCATTGGAAATGTACAAATTATTACTAGTTAGAACTTAGAATCGAGTAACTTCAGACTCATATATGCTTCACAAAATCACATAAGAATTGATATAATCGCCTATATTATATGAAACGTGAGCCGAGGACCTTTCGAAAACAGCCTCTCTACCCCTTCGGGGTAGGGGTAAAGTCTGCGTACACACTACCCTCCCCAAACCCCACCTATGGGATTTTATTGGGTTGTTGTTGTTATATATAAAACGTGATCCTAAAATCGAGATAAGTCTTAATATGTTTAACTAAATTCTTTCTCAAAAAGCATTAAGTTGGTCAAACAATTAGAAGGTTTGAAATCGAAACAATAAGGTTAATCATGTGCTTATAATGTCTTTAATTCTTATAGTAATATATTGTTCACCCCTTTCTCCGTAGGAGATCATAAATAATACATGGTCGCTTTTTGGATAGCACATAAGCGATCTATGTAAATGAAAAATAATACTAACTAATTAATAAGCGATGAATCGGAAATTACGTAAGTAATTATAAATAATTCATGGGCGATTTCTAAGTAACAAATAGACGACCTATGTTTTCACCAGGATTCTCATTTTGAAGAAATGGTCCCGATAATAACTAATAAGTGATCAACCGGGGAGATTACTTAGGCGATCATAAATAATATATGAAAAATTTCTAGGTAATATATAAACAACCTATGAATTACCCGGGACCTCCTACTTTATAAAAAATGATCATGGTAATAATTAATAGCGATCAATCGAAGATCACTTAGGCAATCATGAATAATACATGAGCGAGTGCTAGGTAATACACAAGTGATTTATGAATTCACCAGAATTTCCTATTTTATAAAAAAAATATTGGTAATAACTAATAAATGATCAATTGGAGATTACGGAAGCGATCACAAATAATGTGCGGACAATTTCTAAATAATATATATGCGATAATCTTGGTATTTGTCCATACTCCTCACCATTATTATTACATCAAAGAAATCCTATAATCGTTTCCTTGTTTTTGTTTTAAATTAAATTATTGCTTTAATTAATTACCAGTAATTTTTTTTCCAACTGTGGCAGATTGGAATTAGAAGTTTCTTTATTTTAAGGTTTTGGGAACCAACACAATTCGTCACTGTCGTCGTCACTCGATTAGCGGGGTCCCACTCATCTGACGTGTCTTCACACTGTCAGAACTTTACAGCAAAAAAAGGTACCAAAATAATAAAAAATGAAACACGAAAAGAGGAAAGCGTAACATCGCCGGCGATTACTCTGACGATCTTCATATTAAATCCCTCTCTTCTCTTCGAGCTTCGAGCTGCTCTGAAAAAACTCCGTTTCTCTCTCCTTATCGGAGTTGATTTTTCCGGCGACTTGCCGTTTTGAACTCCGGGGAACACTCGCAAGTTTCTTCATCTAAGGTGAGCTACATATTTCTCATTTCTGGCTTCGAACGGTTATAATAGATTAATTACTAATATATACGCGCGGATGAGGAAACTCATTAGGTTAATTTTTTCCCCTGATAAATAGAGCTGGTGGCGGCATTGGATGGGACATGGCGGAGCCACCGTCGTTACCGTTGAAGGAGAACAAGCTAGCCAAAGGAACTTTTGCGGTGGTCGGAATCATGTCTACTCTCGTCATTTATGGAATATTACAGGTCTGCTGCATCATGATCTTCGCAATGCGTGTTTTTGTGTGTGTGTGCGCGCGCGCGTTTCATTGATTAATAGAAGCATTATTAGTACAGTTATAAACAAGAATTTGTATGCTTTATACATCTCTGTTGGAGTGTAGCTTCAAAGAAGTGCTTACTTGGCGTACTTGCTTAGTTAGGTACAATAACAACTACGTCGCAGTGTCCATATAAACTCGTATATTACACAAAATAAAAATAAAAGTTAAAAAGTACTTACTAGAAGTTCTTTATATTTTCTAATGACATATAAATCTCTAAAAGGCAGTTGAAGATAAAATGACAGTTGAAGGGTTTAGGAAATAGGAAGAACGATTTTAGTGACTGCATGCTGCCTAAAAGAAAAAGGAAAAGTAACTGTCTTTGATTTTGATAATGTTAAAGGCTTTTGAACGTTTCTTTTGCAGTTTGGAAAAAAAGAAAAAAAGAGAAAACATAGATGGTATTTAAGCTAATAGAAGTATAGGAATTTCTTGTCTAATGTGCTTTGGTTTGTTAATTCTAAGACACTTGAATGTTCCAATCACCTATACATATTTGTCTATTCACTTTCTTCATCTGACTACAACAACAACAACATACTCAGTATAACCGCACAAGTGGGATTTGGGGAGGGTAGTGTGTACGCAGACCTTACCCCTACCTGACGAAATAGAGAGGCTGTTTCCGATAGACCCTCGGCTCAAGAAAAGGTTAAAAGAGAGAGAAAGGAACTTTCTTCATCTGACTGCATACATTTTTTTGGATTGTATTAATGGTGTCAGCTATTTATAGTTTTGAAGAAAGTATTTCACAGTGTAAGTGCTATTTGATTACCGATTATGGGCAATTGAAATTACCATCTCAAGACATGCAAAGACGTTTCAGGAAAAACTCTTTGAGGGAAAGTTATTCTCTCTTCAAACCAATCTATAGAGTATCTAAATGGAACTGCCGAGCGAAGCTTGAGGCCATGGCTCTTCCTTTTAGCTTGAGATTCTCGTGTCATTCAGTATCAACAATGCCGGTTCAATATGGCCAGTTTGGTGTTGGACATGATAAGACACGGGTGTAGATATAAGACCTGTCACCTGTGTTGGATATGGTCAGATCAACTTTCATCTGGTTTTATGGGTTTTGCGAACTAAACCAGCAGCTGCAATGTAGGACCTCCTTAGAGGAAAAGGAGAAAGGTGGAGAATAAGAGAGCATAAGTTTGTCTTTTTTTTTTTTTTGAGATGGTAACATATTATATATTATAATAAAATCAGTACATAGGTTGTACTGAAACCATATTTACAAGTGAGTAGCCAAAAGAAAAAACTTGGTCCTCAGGCCTAACAAGATTCTAGGACATCTAGGATTGAAACAGTATCTTTTGTGTAGATCTGTTTACACCAAAAGCAAAACACAATTAAGCTTGATCTTCTGCACAGAGTTTCTTCTATCCTCAAAACATCTGGAATTCCTTTCTTTTCCAGATTGTCCACCAAATACATGTTGGGACAGTTCTCCATCTATCTCTGCCTCTTGCTCCAGTTCTAGCTTCATCCCATCTGAAAAGAACTTCAGTAATCTTACTAGGCATTGTCCAAGCTATGCCCCTAAGATTGATAAAGATCTTCCATAACTTGTCAGTTATCTTGCAATGTAAAAATAGATGGTTGACTCAACATCTTCTCCACATAAGTGACATCTTGAGCACAATTGAATCCCCCTCTTTATAAGATTGTCTTGTGTCATAACAGCCTCCTTTGCTAGTAACCAAGAAAAACATGCTACCTTATAGGGAATCTTGATTTTCCATATATGTTTTCAAGGCCAGTTCTCTTGTATGCTGCATTCACCTTATAGAGATGCCACTGTTATGTCCCTGCCACCTTATTGTGTCCACCCCACTCTGTTATTATTATTTTTTCTTTGCAAAATCAGTGATGAGAGCATGATTGAGTCAGCTAGAAAACAAGTATGTAAAAGAAGAAAAACTGAAGTTTTTATACTTAGAATTTTAGTGATTATATAGTAAATTAATGCATAATCTATGTGCGTTCAACATATTTGCTGTATCCATACGTCCTTTTAAGGGCTCAGGCAACAAAAAACTTGGCATACAGCTCATATACGAGCTTACCTGACTCAGTCTAAAAAAGTGTCGTTTACACTTCACTCGGTGGACTCCAGCATAGCCTGGTCCAAGCAAAGAAGTGTTCTTTTGAAGGTTGTCTAGTGTAAGAATAGTCTAAGTATGTTGAATCTTCTGGACTTGGATAATCTCATCTAGTCAACCTCAACTAGTTTCGGATTAAGGTGTAGTTGATTAATTGATAATATCACTCGGTGGGCCCACATCTTGTGAAAATGGTTCTTCTCCTCAAGCAGCTTACAGATAATATGCATAAAAAGAGTCAGTAAATCACATTTCTACTGAACAATTATATTCTACAATCTACTTATAATAAATTAGTTATCATGTGCAACTATTCTCTCTGAAGTTGAAGCAAACCATACTTAAATCCATACCATAACTGGCATCATGAATTTTACCAACCCTGTTAGGTCAAACTATCTTCGCATATGATAGCAGTGTAGGGATTTTTCCTTTATGTTTTCATCAACAAAGAATTTATGGATTTTCCATTAGTTAATTAAGAGTTCTATTTTGGTAAAGCCCTACTTTAAGTATTAAGCCGCTATCATATGACTCATGTTTTGCATTTTCTGTTCAGTATGGTACTAAAGAGTAAAGACTAATGACCTTTTTATCGGAAGTATTAAAGACGCTATCATATGGCTCATAGTATGTCTTTTTCGTTCAATATAGTGGGTAATAAAGACTAATGACCATTTTATCTCTCAGAATACTTTGTTGCTTCTTAGTTGCTCGTCAGTTAGAACAGTTCATATGTTTTTGTATATAGTTTAACTAGATACTCACTGTACCTTGTGGAAATCCAACTGTTGATGATGACTTCTCTAGGATCTAATCCCCCCCCCCCCCCCCCCTAGCAGGCCTCTTTTTTTAAGTGAAAATTTGATTTAATCTGAAAGGGGAATCTCTGTAGCTAATCATATGTTCGTTTTCCGTCTTTTTGCAACTTCTTTCCATAGCTTCATCGTTAAAAATGCCTGCTTAACCACCAACTTATATAAATTTAGAGTATTATGTATTTTTTATCTTAACATGGTGGTGGAATGTGTACCTGCAGGAAAAGATCATGAGAGTTCCTTACGGGCCGCAAAAAGAATATTTTACATTCTCATTATTTCTGGTTTTTTGCAATCGGATTACCACGTCTGCAGTCTCTGCCGGAGTTTTACTGGTACTAGAATCATTGCTAGCTTAGTTCATCTGTTTCTATTGTGTATTAAGAGCATAAGGCTTATATAATACTGCAAATATTCTTTGCGCATTCTCTAATCTGCTTGTTATTCCTGGGAATCTTGAAAGAACAGATAACATTTTACTCCTTTCTTTGTTTCTTATTTTAATTTTCAGGCAAGTAAGAAGGCCTTGGACCCAGTAGCTCCACTCTATAAATATTGTGTTGTATCTGTCTCTAACATCCTTACAACTACTTGTCAGTATGAGGTAAGTAGTAGCATATAAGACATAAACCAAGAACATCTAGAGACGAAACTGAAAAATGACTTACATCATTTAAAAGATTTCTCACGATGTATTATAACTAAGCATTGGTTATTTTGATGAATTCTTGCTTCAGGCTCTCAAATACGTCAGTTTTCCTGTTCAAACCTTGGCAAAATGTGCCAAGATGATACCTGTAATGGTAAGTTAACTTGATGAATAGATTGTTGTAATTGCTTAATAACTACTGCATGCAATTTTTCTTGGTCTGGACTTCTCTAGTATATGCATGATTAAAGCTCTATCGCAATGTGTTTGAGTCGTGGCATTGCTATTTCTAGGCTTAGCTTTGGCATTTTGTTTGTGTGAAGATATGACCCTGAGGCCTAACTTAACCCCGAAAGCTAGCTCATAAGGGGAGAATTGTTAAATACTTCCCTCAACCAATTTGGGACTTGACACTCTCCCACACGCCCAGGAATGGAACTGGAGCATGGATAACATAACACGGGGGCTCATGTTAGTTGGTGCTTCATGTGCAAAAGCTCGGGCAAAGATGTAGATCATCTGCTATTGCATTGTAAAGTGGCTAATCGGTTGTGGAGAGTGATCCTTAATTTGTTTGGGGTGCAATGGGCGATGCCGGGTATAGTGAAGGAGTCGTTGCATAGTTGGGTTCACATGAGTGGAAAGAGAAGTCCAAGGGCATGGAGCGTCGCTCCCTTAGCAATCATGTGGGTGATATGGAAAGAGAGAATACGAGGGCTTTTGAAGGGGTGGAACAAGATTTTGTGAAATTGCAAAGTAGTTTCTTGTTCTTAGTTTCTTTTTGGTGTACTGATGAGGTCCCTATATGTATAGAGGATTGGATCTCTTTTGTTGAGAACTATATTTTGGTGTAGGTTCTCTTTTTTGATATACGGCTTGTATACGGGTTAGTCCCCAGTTGTTAATAAAATTATTTATCTTATAAAAAAAAACGGGGGCTAACATTGAGAAACACCATAACAGGGATCTGGCTCTGATACCATGTGAAGATATAGCCTTTGGGCAATTTTCCCCTTATTAGATAGCTTTTGTGATTGAGTTAGGCCTAGCTACTCATCACACCCATGATATCATATTAGTCTACTTTGAAAATCCGTCGCATTTATTATTTCTAGAATTTCTCATTCTTATGGAAATCCAATTGTCTGGTTAAAAATTTATTGGAACACAAAAAGTATTGGTATTTGCTTAGTTGTATGTCACATTAGACATATACACCTAACCAAGAACCATCTCTTTTGCCCAGATACTGAAAAGGCCTGTTGGTATAATTTTACATTAGACATCTTAGAATGGGATGTTATTTTTCTTACAATGTTCTTGTGTAGACATATCGTTAACTATTTAATCGTGCTTTCTACTTGATATCCTTTTCTCTTTTTCTTTTGTGTTGATGCAGATCTGGGGTACTATCATTATGCAAAAGAAGTACAAAGGACAGGACTATCTTGTGGCATTCCTAGTAACCCTGGGTTGTTCCTTATTTATTCTGTATCAGGTAAGTATCTTGTTTGAATTGCTTGTAGGGTATTAGATGAATTGCTGCTTTCTCAAATTATGTCAAGAATCATTTTCAGAATATTGTGTTCATGTCAAACTTTTATAAATGATGTTTACCGGCCAGAAAAATCTTGTATAATTGATGCATATTTGATGTCATAGACATGGTGTGATTTTCATCAATTACTGAAACTTTCTTCTATTATCTTTGAGAATTCTGATTCAAAGCATCATCTGTTAAATCAGTCAGTCGTCCACATAAGATCATGTTATATTTTTTTGTTCAGTTAAACCTCTCACCTTTGATATATCTACCTGCTACTTACTCTTCATACAGTTTTCTCTCTCTTTTTTGGTGTGTGTGTGTTGTTGGGGTTTGGGGGGGGGGGGGCACGTAAAAAAATGTCGTTGATAATTCATCAAGATGGTGCCACTTGCAAATTATGGATATACTTAAAAGCTCTGCAAGATCCAATTATCTATACAGTGTGATATACTTGTTATGCCAAAAGCATAAACGAAATAAAAGGGAGCTCTTAACTCTCCACAAAGGGTTTTCGCACCCTGAGCTTATACTATTTTTTTGAGATGGAGAAAATACTATGAAGGTTTCTACGGTTCAAGTTGACAGAGTTGTTGGCAAATAGAATGTATCGAAGTTTTCATTTAGCCAAACTATCGTTGCACTACTCAACTAGTCTCTGAAGCAGTTGAAAAGTCCAATGATTCGATATGTACAATATGGATAAATTCAAGTTTCAGAGCATAGAATCTCTTTTTCCTATTTATCATGAAATTACCTAGAAGGCCCCAACCCTAAGTGAAGCTTTCCTGAAGCTAAACTTATTGTTCCTACTGTTGATAATATCAGCATGGTGCCCCAATCTTCCGCTTTTGATTGAGCCTAAGGGTCGTCGAAATTGAAAGTCTCAAGAGCTTTGTTTTGTGGCTTCCCAAATGAGACTGAAGGAAACATGCTAATGGTTGAGTCTTGCATAAGTGACTGAGTTTTCACCACCAAAGAGTTTGCCCAAGAATCCTATCAAAACTTCTTAGCCTCTTTGATATTACAGGTTTCCATAGTTTTTACTGATTCTCCGAAATGAATAGATGCTCACTAAAGAGATTCATGTTTTTGTATATTTTTGGAGCGCTATACGCCAACTTGTAGAGATGACTGGATGAATTTTGTTAAAAGACACTCTAGCTTGTAGAATTCTTAAATGGTGTACTCGTGAACTGGTTAATCCATCTTCCCGGTAAAAGTATACTTAAAACCTTTTTGTTTCTGATAGCCATGCTTGTGTTGGTCTGCTAAGTTCTGAACTTGCATTAGCTTCTGAGATTACCTCCACTGGTTAATGCTTTTGCTATTTTGTGTTTGGTTTTAGGCAGCAGGTGACATCAGTCCCTTCAATAGAGGAAGAGAAAGCACAGTCTGGGGAGTTTCTCTGATGATAGGCTATCTTGGGTATGCATTATAACTCACATCATCTTCCAGCATTCTAAACCATCAGTCATTGGATTAATGAAATGCTAAGTTAAGAAACTGGATTTGCTAAAAGTCAAGACTTGCTTCTTGAGAAAATTGAGTATCTGAGCTTCTAGACAATTGGCATTCAATCTCATAGCGTGCAATTGATTGATATTTGAGCATTGAAGTGTTACATACTGTAGCTTCTCTTTTCCTTGACTCGCTGTATATCTCACTTGTCCTGTAAGATCGCCAGAAAAGATTGTCCTTTTCGAAGACATACCACTTCATGATCTTAACTGCCAAGTTGATCCCCAATCCAGCAATATAACTCAGTTCAACGTGCATTGACAAAATTACTGAACTATTAAATACCTATGTCACGGTGTTTGCATCAGCATTTGTTAGCTTTGGTGGTTTACAAAGTGCATTTGGTATCATATTCGCCTATTGCGAATTCTCAAACTCATTGCATCCCCCCTGCTGTGCGCCCAGTAGGATAACATTCTTCTCTTCTGATGCTGTGGCCCAACCTCACAGCCTAATTAATTGGTCAACTGAAGAATTGTGAAAAGACTTGAGTGAAATGGAAAGTTCATATCATGGTTCTCCACCTCTTGCCCACCCAAGTGCAGAACCAAGAAGGATTATTTGGTCAACTGAAGAACTGTGATGAACTTGAGTGAAATGGAAAGGTTCATATGGTGGTTCTCCACCTCTTGCTCCACCCAGTGCAAAACCAAGAAGGATTACCTGGTGCTGGTATGAAAGATTTTGATGTTAAGTGGAAAATAAAATAAAGATTCATATATCATAGTTTCTGCATGTCAGGTATATTAAATACTCGCCAATACACACATGTACAAACTTTTAACATTAGATACCAAATATACTTCTTGCCACTTTCTCATTCTTCAGTTTTGTTTCTATAACCTCTTTTGGGGACATCTAATATTTGAATGGAAGACAATTTCTTGAAAGAGCATCGCTGCCAATTTGCTCCTGATGTTTGCACGGGACATATTGTTGTTACCTTTTTTATTTTGTTTTTTTAATTATTTTCTTTTTGGATTGTCGTTGAGAGCAACACCACGTTGTTATTCCCCTGGGAAATCGAATGTTTGTTTGTTAGTATCTGGATATTTTTTTCTAGGATGTTCACAAGCTTTATCAGTCATCTGATCTTACAGGTTTGATGGCTTTACGAGTACTTTCCAGGATAAACTTTTTAAAGGCTATGATATGGAAATACACAATCAAATATTCTATACAACGGTCTGTTCTTGTCTTCTTAGTTTCATCGGTAAGATCCCGTTTATTGGAATTCAGTGACATACCTTTGCAACTATTAAGTTTGTATTTGGTGGACATTTGAGAAATTCACTTTACATTTCCAGAAGATAATATGCTGGACCATTCAGTTGTTTCCAATGTCTTCTTGCTGAGCATGATAATATCCAGTTCTTCAGTCTATACCTGCCTGTATGTTTTTCATGTGCACCATGGAGGGAAGGGTGTGACTATTATTTTTAGGTGCCTCATTGTGGTTGTGTTTTACATAAGACTGTCACAGAATAATAATTCTTTAAGTTGTCATCAAAAATTTCTCAAACACGCTGATAGATTCCAAGATTCAGTTTACTTTTGACTTTGAAATAGTTAACTTATTATAAGATTTTGAGTACTGATACCATTTGCACCCAATTAAGTTTCCACGATAATTTCAAAACATATTTGATGTAGAGGAAATATTATGCACTTTTGTTTACATGATTGAGGATTAAACTCTAGCAGAGACATCTGCAGACAGTTGAGGCTACTGATTATATCAAATTACGTCCCTGCTTGTGGTATTTTGCTATAATTAGTTTGTACTGCAGGTACTACTGGTCGAAATACATATTGTTATTTGTTAATGAAGTTCTCTTGATGCACGCTTGATACTACTACTGATGTTTATCTAGGTTATGTTCATCATGACTAATATTAACTGGATTCTGCTCTCTGTCTCCATGTAGGTCTAATTTTACAAGGCAATCTTCTAATGGCAATAGATTTTGTATCCCGCCATCATGACTGTTTCTTCGATATTGCTCTGCTTTCAACTGTAAGTTGTCCAAGTAGAAGTTGATTTATTTAAACAACTATCCTGGTTTCACAAGTATTTGTGCTGCCAACTCTTACTGTCACTAAAAGATGCATAATATCATGAAGCCAATTATCTTTACTTTCGGAGTGGAAAAATGGGAGGACTAAACTGATTGTTGTTTTGGTTGCAGGTAGCAACTGCAAGTCAATTTTTTATTTCTTATACGATCCGCACATTTGGTGCTCTAACATTTGCAACCATAATGACCACAAGACAGGTATTAAGAAATACTATAAGAGTTTGAAAATTTGATCTTCTTCCTTCTAAACTGGCCATGTGCACAAAACTAAAATGTGATGTCTTATTAAATTTGTGTAGTTGGTGAGCATTTTGCTGTCATGCTTGTGGTTTGGCCATCCTTTGAGCTGGGAGCAATGCATTGGAGCTGTAAGCATCAACTTCACTCTATTGGTTTTGTAAGCTGAAACTTCTTTACTTAAAAAAGAAAAAAATATGTTAGTTTGATTTCTTTTTATCAGGTTATCGTCTTTGGATCCCTTTATGCAAGAACCTTCTTGAAGACTAAACAGAAGCCGCCATCGTTGGAGATGACTGAAACTAGAGCTTCAGGTCCTTCATAAGGAAATCTATCACGAAGTAACTTGTGACCATCGGAATAAGTGAAGTGAAATAGCTCTCTGCAACTTCGATGCTGCTCGGAGAAAGATGTAATTAAACTGAGGCATGAATGGGATTTCTTTTTTCGGAATTCCAGATGGAAGGCAACCTTGCTGTTATTGCATTACAACCTTGCATATGAAAATGGCATATGCAATGGAGCAAGATTTTGACAAGCCTTCCTCAAATCTTTGCATGTTAAATTGCCACCTCACTAAGCAACAGAAGTTCTATGATCTTTCGTTCAATTAACTGTGGACTTCTTTTCCCATTTTTGGTACTTCAAAAAAGATGTAATACACAGTATGCATGCATACTTGTTTTCTCTTAAGGAATTTGGAACTGTACTAGTAGACATCAGAAATGTATGAGGTATGTGTTGTGGCTCTAACCTTTTTTCAGCTTTAACTCATTATCAGCTGGTGGCTTTCACAAGGATCATTCATATGAGTAATCAACGTGTAAATTTGATGCAGTGGAACATGACATTATTTGAGTATCAAATCTAAAAATTGTACGTTTGGAACTGTCATACTATGGGGGAACTGACGAGGAGTACTCCAAACTTTAGCTGAAAAACACGAGTTGCACTATGGGTCTCAAAGAGGCGGGTCAGGCCGGATATTGGATGAGTCGAAAACGGGTAATGCAAAAACAAATAAGGGGATCCGACCCGATTCATATTTAATACAGATAAAAAAAGGCTTATCCGGCGGATAATATGGTTATCCATATTATCTATGGCTTCTTGAATATGATTACTTTTGGGAGAAATTCTAGTTTCCCAAGACATAAGAAAACTCCCAATTTGAGACTTTACAAATGTAAAAGTTAAACTCATTGGTTATCCATTTTCTAAGTGGATAATATGATTCCTATCCATATTTGACTATTTTTAAAAAGTTCATTATTCAACCCATTTTTAATGGATGATCGGGTGATAACTGTTTTTTTTTCATCTATTTTGCCACCACTAAGTTACACCATGTTTGTTTGACGCTTTAATAGTAATGTGGTTGATCACATGAAAAATGAGACATTACGCTTGATGTAATCTTGTAATTCATGGTAAAAGATGAGTATCAACAGCAAAAAGATTTCTTTTGTTTACGCAGTTTTACAGTTAGTAATTTAATAGTACATGTTACCGTGCGCGAGTAAGTGGAAAAGAGATAAGCGAGGCACGTGCAATTGGTCTGCGATTGGAGAAAGTAAACCAAAAAGAAGTAATACCTCTATTCACTTTTACTTGTCAAGTATTTTAAAAATAAATTTTTATTTTTACTTATCATTTTTCGTATTTCAAGAGAAAAATAATTTATTTATTTTTTTTGCCCTTGGCAATTAATTACTCGTTCTAAATCATCTTCCAAATTCATTAAGATTATACATTAATTAATATGCGTATCATGAAAAATTATACACTTTATTTATTATTTATTAAGGAATATGCAAAGTCAATAGTGGGCAAATAAAAGTGAACGGGATGAAGTAACAACAAAGTATAAAAGGGGGAAAATAATTGACAATTTGTCTTGGAAATGAAACATCTTAATTTTAGATTACAGCAATCGGTATTGGTAACTACACGAGGGCAGTTTTTTCAGGATTTAACAACCAATTCCAATTTTAGTTTGAATAAGCATTATAGGAGAGGAACTGATGATAAATTTTTTTGTTTTTTTCCTAATCAATGCACTCTCGTAGATATTTATATTACGAATAAGTTAGACAACAAAGTGGCTGTAGTTTAGTGGTGAGAATTCCACGTTGTGGCCGTGGAGACCTGGGCTCGAATCCCAGCAGCCACACTACTTTTTACTTCTTTAATCAGGGTAAAATTTTCTTTTTCCCTTAAATGCGTGTTTTACCGGATTCAAGAGTGGAATTTCGTATTTATTGAGTCTTAGGGTGTGTGTTTGGACTGAGGTGCTATGCGAGTCATGTGATGCACCTCGATTTAATATCCAAGATGTCATTTACTACAGAATTGAAAAATAGTCTGACACCTGATTTTACTTAAATATTTTATTAACTAATTGATCATTTTACCTTTTTATTTTGATTCAAAATAAGTAATTATTTACATAATTAAAAAGGAATTAATTTTATTTTTTTCAAAATTTGCCCTTATTTACATACTTCAATGTGTCAAGGTAACATCTAATTAAGGATAATTTAGATAATACATTTTATTTTCTAGGAGTTCGTATTTTCTTAATGGGTATGTCAGAAGTAAAATGGTCACTTATTATGGACCGATGGAAGTAATAGCGAACTGTTAAAGTTTATTTAGTCATTTTAAGGAGAAGTTATATAATTTAATATATTTAAAAAAACAAACTTGAGATTTTTCTTCTCAGCAAATCGAGAAATTAATCAAAGAAGTTTCATCCCTGTCAATTCAGTATTGCTCTGCACGCCTCTATTGCAACGATAAAAAAAAAAGAATATACAAATAATAAAAAGAAAGGAAAACGTGGTTTGATATACGTATAAAAGATCGAGAGTACAATATATTACAGTAACAAATCCTTCTGTTCTAGGTAATCTTCTATCTATATAGAACAGGATAAGCAAATTAACGTGATGATGTCAAGTTTCACAATCAATATTTCACAATCAATATGTTAAATGCCAAGTGCCAACAAGTGTCAAATTTTAAGATAAAATTAGTTAGGCTAGTTAATAATTATTTATTCTTTTTACTTTGAATTAAAAAAATTAAATATATAAAAAATATATAAATAAATCACTGTACAGGATAAAATATGTTCATATTAAATGATCATGCGAGAAAGCAACACGTGGAGCTGAAGATAGAAGGCAGTAAGGATTGAAGGCAACAATCTCGTTTGTTATCGGAAAAAATGATATTCATAAAGGCGAAATAAATGATCGTTGTCCGGTAGCATTCAATGAAGAATATTCTATAGTATTAAGTGCACGATCCGTTATAGAGAATATGACATTTACTGACTATCGTTACATATTCTTCAATGGCCCTCATAATGGTCATTTAAGAGGGGCTTGACCTTAGGACCTTGTTCCCTAGGTACAACTATAAATAGAGAGTTTTACCATCATTGTAACAGACACGAATTTTTTGACAAGCATACAATATACTCGGTTTAAAACTCAATAACAATTTACTTTCTTACTTATTTGCATTGCTCTTATTGCCTTCGGAAGCTTTGTTCCCGGGCTCAAGATCTCTATTGTCTTATCTCGATTTTAACGCCAAGTCTTATATTTTTGTCTAATTTATTTATTATTTTAGGATCAAATCGATTCAATTGTATATAAACCACGTATAAATTCAACTGTACCATTTTACGGGTAAACAGTTTGGTGCCCACCGTGGGGCTTTGTCACGACCCAAAATCCCAATCCGGTCGTGATGACGCCTCTCGTGAGGACAAGGCCAGCTAATCAACAAAACAGTACATCTCTTTATAATTACTTAGCAGGAATAAGTCTAAATCATGGGCAATATAATCTTAAATGCGAAATAAATGTGATAGAACAAGGAAAACCCTCCCAACTCAGCCCGAAATCGGGGTGTCACAAGTCATGAGCTAATACAGAGTTTACTAATATTTTACAAAGTTTGGAATTATCATAAATAACAAAGATAAGGGAGAAAACGGGGTTGCGGACATCAACCGCTACCTCGTTACTCCTAGTCACCGCCTGGTCTGGAAAGAATCAACGCTTAGGAGCGAACTCAGCTCTGCTTGTATCTCAAGACATGGTGCAGGGAGTAATGTGAGTACTCCGACCCAGTGAGTAATAGAAAACATGAAATCTCATAACGGCACAATATAGCGCTATCCCAAGCAGTAAAATCAGTTATACAGTAAAATAGTGAGTATCAGATAATTCTTCTTTTAAAACAGTAAAGACAAATAATTTCCACAGTAAGGATAAATCAAAAGCTTGCCCCTCGGGCTCAATATGTAAATCTCAGTATAGTATCAGCCCCTCGGGCTCACTCCCAACTCACCAGCACACAACATCAGCCCCTCGGGCTCACTCCCAACTCACCACACACAAGCAACGGCCTCTCGGGCCCACTCCCAACTCACCTGGGTACCCTGCGCTCACTGGGGGTGTGTACAGACTCCGGAGGGGCTCCTACAGCCCAAGCGCAATATCAATAGGCCTGAAAGCCTTCACACATCACACACGAGGCCTGAAAGCCTCCTCATATAACACTCGAGGCCTGAAAGCCTCCTCACATCACTCAACATATCCTCACGTATGGCCCTCGGCCTCAATCAGTCCAGAAAATAATCATAAGCCTCTTGGGCATCAGTAAAACAATAGTGCTCAGCTCAACAGCATTATAAATATCATTAAATCTCGAGTTGAGTATAAATGTAGCTGAGTTCACAAAATAATATAATTCAATTGGACTGAGTTCAAATAATATTTCAATTCGTGAGGAAAATAGTGATGTAAATTCACAAAAGATTTCAGATAATTGGCACGAAGCCCAAATATGGCAATAAGCCCAATCATAGTGAAAAACATAAATCTTTATCAATTACGCGGTAAAAATATCAACTGGGATGGACCAAGTCACAATCCCCAATAGTAAATGACCCCGCGCTCGTCATACAACGCGTGTCTCATCTCAACATAGCAGTATGTTGTGCAATCCGGGGTTTCAAACCCTCAGTGCATCATTTAAAATCATTACTCACCTCAAACCGGCTACTTCTTTAGCTCGCGACGCCTTTGCCCCTCGAATTAGCCTCCACGTGCGTCAAATCTATCCAAAATTAGAACGAATATGTCATAATATGATAAGGGAACAAAGGCCAATCAAAACAATCAAAAAATACCAAAATTCTCGAAATTAGCAAAAACCCGAGCCCCGGGCTCACGTCTCGAAATTCAAATTTTTTTACATCAAGGGGTTCCTTATCTCTCCACGAGTCTAACCATACCAAAATTATCAAATTCCCATAACATTTCGACCCTCAAATTCTCAATTCTATCCGAGAGGGTTTCTAACTTTTCCCGCTAAATTCACGGATTAAATGCCAAAATTTGTAATACATTCGAGTAATCTAACCAAAATTGAGTTAAGAATACTTACCCCGTTGTTCTCTCTGAAAATCTCCCGAAAAATCGCCTTATCCGAGCTCCAAATCGTTAAAAATGGAAAATCTCCCGAACTTAACATTCTGCCCGGTACTGTTCACGGGGTTATTGTACACAACATTGTTCACGGATCACTGTTCACTGTTCATCCGCGCGGTTACTGTTCACTGCTGCAGAAAATACAGCAGCTTTTAAGAAATTTGCAGCACAACCATTTTTCACTAAAATGGTTCTAACTCCATCATACGAACTCGGAATTAGACGATTCTTGTTCCTATGAGTCAAAAATAATAATACGAACACAACTCTTCAATCGAAACTCAATTCGGAGCTCGTTTACCCAGTTCAATACCCATTTCGCTCGTTAACCAATTAACTTACATTTCACGTCAAAAACCCAATCGCGACTTGATGAAATTAAACCAAAATTTTCAGATCAGTCCTATAATTCATGATTTAAATTCTGGAAGTCTCGAAATCAAATTTGGATCTCTAGAACTAAAAATGAACCTTTAGATCATGACATTTATACTCAAAACGGCAAAAATCTTTCAAAAATGACCCGTTGGGCATCCAAAACACACCCGAGGCCTCTGGGACCCCTACCAATAATACCAACCAGTCCCAAAATACATTACGGACTTGCTCGAGGCCTCAAATCACATCAAACAACGCTAAAATCATGAATCAGCCTCCAATCCAAGTTTTATGAACTTTAGAATTTCCAACTTCTATTTTCGATGCTGAAACCTATCAAATCACGTCCGGTTGACTTCAAATTTTGCACACAAGTCCAAAATGACATAACGAAGCTACAGAAATTCTCGAATTCCATTCCGACCGTCGGATCAAAATTTCACCTATCAACCGGAAATCGCCAAAATACTAACTTCGCCAAAATGAGCTAATTTCTTCACCGGACCTCCAAAATTAATTCCGATTGCGCTCCTAGGCCTTAAATCATCCCCCAAAACTAACCGAATCATCGGAATTCAATTCCGAGCCCTCTAACTCACAAGTCAACGTCCGGTTGACTTTTCCAAACTAATTCTTCCTTAAAGAGATTAATTGTCCCATTTCATACCAAACTCGATCCGAATTGACTCAAATTCACCAAGTACACATATTGAAACATGAATAAGCATTTAACAGGGAATACGGGACGAAAATACAGGAAACAACGGTTCGGGTCGTTACAGGCTTAGACAATTGTGAAATTGAATTGATCCGTGCATCTATTACTAACTTGTTTGATTCTTGTTCTTAGCAAAAAATTATTAAAAATGGTAGATAACAATGTCAACATTGGACAAAACGTTGAGGCCCAAGAAAATCAGCCTCAGCACGAAAATTCCATCAGTGATACCCTCAACGAGGGGATGAGGCCACGCCGGTTCATGACGGGCAGTATCCACGACATGTTCGAGAGGCAACTCCTGATGATGCTGAGGACGGGCACGTCGTTGAAATAAAGATCCTGAGGGAACAACAAAAGGCCATTAAGGGCCATCTCTCGCGGCAGGATCAGGTTATGATGGACTTAATGCAGGCGTTGTTGGATGCTTCCAATAATGCGAATGGACGGGATCTAGTTCCTCTCGGTGCTCCGAAAAATCAAACAACGCAGAGGGTTGATATCAACACCCCAAGGCACAAAGTCAATTTTGACAAAGTTAGGGGGAAACCGTAGCATCATTTAAAATCATTACTCACCTCAAACCGGCTACTTCTTTAGCTCGCGACGCCTTTGCCCCTCGAATTAGCCTCCACGTGCGTCGAATCTATCCAAAATCAGAACGAATATGTCATAATATGATAAGGGAACAAAGCCCAATCAAAACTATCGAAAAATACCAAAATTCTCGAAATTAGCAAAAACCCGAGCCCCGGGCCCACGTCTCAAAATTCAATTTTTTTACATAAACGGGTTCCTTATCTCTCCACGAGTCTAACCATACCAAAATTACCAAATTCCCATAACATTTCGACCCTCAAATTCTCAATTCTATCCGAGAGGGTTTCTAACTTTTTCCACTAAATTCACGGATTAAATGCCAAAACTTGTAATACATTCGATTAATCTAACCAAAATTGAGTTAAGAATACTTATCCCATTGCTCTCTTCGAAAATCTCCCGAAAAATTGCCTTATCCGAGCTCCAAATCGTTAAAAATGGAAAGTCTCCCGAACTTAACATTCTGCCCGGTACTGTTCACGGGGTTACTGTACACGGCACTGTTCACGGATCACTGTTCATTGTTCATCCGCGCGGGTACTGTTCACTGTTGCAGAAAATACAGCAGCTTTTATGAAATTTGTAGCATAGCCATTTTTCACTAAAATGGCTCTAACTCCATCATACGAACTCGGAATTAGACGATTCTTATTCCTATGAGTCAAAAATAATAATACCAACACAACCCTTTAATCAAAACTCAATTCGGAGCTCGTTTACCCAGTTCAATACCCATTTCGCTCGTTAACCAATTAACTCACATTTCACGTCAAAAACCCAATCGCGACTTGATGAAATTAAACCAATATTTTCATATCAGTCCTATAATTCATGATTTAAATTCTGGAAGTCTCGAAATCAAATTTGGATCTCTAGAACTAAAAATGAACCTTTAGATCATTACATTTATACTCAAAACGGCAAAAATCTTCCAAAAATGACCCGTTGGGCATCTGAAACACATCCGAGGCCCCCGGGACCCCTACCAATAACACCAACCAGTCCCAAAATACATTACGGACTTGCTCGAGGCCTCAAATCACATCAAACAACGCTAAAATCGTGAATCAGCCTCCAATCCAAGTTTTATGAACTTTAGAATTTCCAACTTCTATTTCCGATGCCGAAACCTATCAAATCACGTCCGATTGACTTCAAATTTTGTACACATGTCCAAAATGACATAACAAAGCTACAGAAATTCTCGGAATTCCATTCCGACCGTCGGATCAAAATTTCACCTATCAACCGGAAATCGCCAAAATACTAACTTCGCCAAAATGAGCAATTTCTTCACCGGACCTCCAAAATTAATTCCGATTGCGCTCCTAGGCCTTAAATAATCCCCCAAAACTAATTGAATCATCGGAATTCAATTCCAAGCCCTCTAACTCACAAGTCAACGTCCGGTTGACTTTTCCAAACTAATTCTTCCTTAAAGAGACTAATTGTCTCATTTCATACCAAACTCGATCCGAGTTGACTCAAAAATTCACCAAGTACACATATTAAAACATGAATAAGCATTTAACGGGGAATACAGGACGAAAATACCGGAAACAACGGTTCGGGTCGTTACATTCTCCCCAACTAAAACAAACGCTCGTCCTCGAGCGAGTTAAGAAACATACCTGGAGTTTCACATAGGTGCGGGTACTTGCTCCGCATCTCCTGCTCGGTCTCCCAAGTAGCCTCCTCCACAGGCCGACCTCTCCACTGTACTTTCACTGATGGTATATCTTTTGATCTCAATTTTTGAACCTGTCGACTCAAAATAGCCACTAGCTCCACATTATAAGTCAAATTTTCATCTAACTGTACTGTACTGAAATCTAAAATATGAGACGGGTCCCCAATGTACTTCCAGAGCATGGACACATGGAGTACCGGATGAACACCCGACAATCTAGGCGGCAAAGCAAGCTCGTAAGCCACCTCTCCAATCCTCCTAAGTACCTCAAATGGTCCAATAAACCGCGGACTCAACTCCCCTTTCTTTCCGAACCTCATAACACCCTTCATCAGCGAAACCTTCAGCAAAACCTTCTCGTCCTCCATAATGACACATCTCGGACCTTCCGGTCCGCATAACTCTTCTGACGCGACTGAGCTGTGCGAAGTCTTTCCTGAATCACCTTCACCTTTTCTAAGGCATCCTGGACCAAATCTATCCCCAACAACCTAGCCTCACCGGGCTCAAACCAACCCACTGGAGTTCTACACCGCCTCCCATATAAGGCCTCATACGGTGCCATCTGAATACTGGACTGATAGCTGTTGTTGTAGGCAAACTCTGCAAGTGGTAAAAATTCAACCCAAGAACCTCCAAAATCAATCACGCAGGCACGCAACATATCCTCCAATATCTAAATAGTACGCTCGGACTGTCCGTCCGTCTGAGGATGAAATGCTGAACTCAACTCCACCTGAGTGCCCAACTCGCGCTGAAAAGTCCTCCAAAACTGAGAAGTGAACTGAGTACCTCTATCCGAAATAATAGTAACCGGAACACCATGCAACCGCACAATCTCCTGAATAAAGATCTTAGCCAGCCGCTCCGCAGAATATGTGGTACACACCGGAATGAAATGTGCTGACTTGGTCAGCCTATCCACAACGACCCAAATCGAATCAAAATTCTTCAAAGTCCGAGGAAGGCCACTCACGAAATTCATAGTAACTCTCTCCCATTTCCACTCAGGAATAATCATCTGCTGAAGCAAACCGCCCGGTCTCTGATGCTCGTATTTCACCTGTTGACAGTTGAGACACCGAGCCACATATCCCACAATGTCTTTCCTCATTCTCCTCCACCAGTAATGCTGTCTCAAGTCCCGATACATCTTCGCAGCACCCAGATGGATGGAATACTGCGAACTGTGGGCCTCCTCAAGAATCAAATCTCTAAGCCCATCAACATCGGGCACACAAATACGACCATGCATCCTCAATACGCCATCATCACCTATAGTCACATCTTTGGCATTATCATGCTGAACTCTGTCCTTAAGGACAAGCAAATGCAGATCATCATATTGGTCCTCTCTGATGCGATCATATAAGGAAGATCGAGAAACCACACTAGCCAATACTCGGCTAGGCTCAGAAATATATAACCGCACCAACTCATTGGCCAAGGTCTGAACATCAATTGCAAGAGGCCTCTCCCCAACTGGGATGTAAGCCAAACTCCCTATACTGACTATCTTTTGGCTTAACGCATAGGCCACTACATTGGCCTTTCCCGGATGATATAGAATGGTAATATCATAGTCTTTAAGTAACTCAAGCCATCTCCGCTGCCTCAAATTAAGATCTTTTTGTTTAAATAAATGCTGAAGACTGCGATGATCAGTGAATACCTCACAAGATACGCCATATAAATAGTGCCTCCAAATTTTTAAGGCATGAACTATAGCAGCCAACTCCAAATCATGAACAGGGTAGTTCTTCTCATGGGGCTTCAACTGACGAGAAGCATAAGCAATAACTCTACCCTCCTGCATTAGCACACAACCAATCCCAACTCTGGAAGCATCACAATATACCGTGTATGAACCTGTAGCTGATGGTAACACCAACACTGGAGTTGTGGTCAGAAGTGCTTTGAGCTTCTGAAAGCTCTCCTCACACTCGCCGGACCATACAAATGGGGCACCTTTCTGAGTCAACTTGGTCAAAGGCGATGCAATAGAAGAAAACCCCTGAACAAATCAGCGATAATAGCCTGCTAGCCCAAGAAACTCCCGAATCTCTATGACTGAGGACGGTCTAGACCAACTCTGCACTGCTTCTATCTTCCTTGGATCAACCTGTATACCTTCGCTGGACACTATGTGTCCCAAAAATGCCACAGAACTTAGCCAAAATTCACATTTGGAGAATTTTGCATAAAGCTTCTCCTCTCTCAATCTCTGCAACACTACACGCAAATGCTGGGCATGCTCCTCCTGGCTACGCGAGTACACCAGGATATCATCAATGAATACAATAACAAATGCATCCAGATAAGGCTGAAATACACTATTCATCAAATGCATGAACGCTGCTGGGGCATTGGTCAGCCCGAAAGACATAACCAAAAATTCATAGTGACCATATCTAGTCCTGAAGGCAGTCTTGGGAATATCCGACTCCCTGATTTTCAACTGGTGATAGCCCGAACGGAGATCAATCTTAGAAAATACCCTCGCTCCCTGAAGCTGATCAAATAAGTCATCAATGCGAGGCAAATGATACTTGTTCTTCACTGTTACCTTATTCAACTGCCTATAATCAATGCACATTCTCATTGTGCCATCTTTCTTCTTCACAAATAAAACAGGTGCACCCCACGGGGACACGCTAGGCCGAATGAACCCCTTATCTAGGAGTTCCTGAAGCTGCTCCTTCAATTCTTTCAGCTCTGCTGGTGCCATATGATATGGCGGAATAGAAATGGGTTGAGTGCCCGGCACTAAGTCAATGCCAAAATCAATATCCCTGTCCGGTGGCATGCCCGACAGGTCTGCAGGAAAAACATCGGGAAAATCCCTCACAACTGGGACAGAATCAATACTAGGAGTCTCAGCTCCAACATCCCTCACAAATGCTAGATATGAAAGGCAACCCTTCTCAACTATACGCTGGGCCTTCAAGAATGAGATCACTCTACTAGGGATATAATCAGTCACACCACGCCACTCGATCCGCGGTACCCCCGGCATAGCCAAAGTGACTGTCTTAGCATGACAATCTAGAATAGCACGACACGGAGATAGCCAATCCATGCCCAAAATGACATCAAAATCTACCATGCTCAATAGCAATAGATCCACTCGGGTCTCGAGACCCCTAATAGTTACCACACATGACCGGTACATACGGTCTACCACAATAGTATCGCCCACTGGGGTAGATACATGAACAGGTAGAGCAAGAAACTCATAGGGCGTACCCAAATAACGAGCAAAGTGTGATGACACATAAGAAAAGGTGGAACCGGGATCGAATAATACCGAGGCATCTATGTGGCAGACTGGAACAATATAGCTCTTAACCGTGTAATCAACTAAATTAATAGCAAGCTCCCCAACTTGGATCAAATCCATATAACAAAACGCACTCAATAAATCATAAGGCACATACTCTATTGTTGCTGTAATACCATAGTGAGATTGAACTCACTCCTTCATAAGTTTATGGAAACACAAATCATTTGGAATTTTTAACTCTTCTGCAATTCTTGTATTCACTCACACAACAGTTAAGCCCACTCTCTAGGCAGCACAATTTAGATTTCAACGCATATTCTTCACTTGTAAATGAGATCTTTTAATAGACAACATAAGGATCACACCACCTTAGAACACTCCGTAGGAGATAACCCACTTGTTTTGCCTCCAATTAACATTTTGTATACCTTCCACTGTCATACACATTACGCAGTCACTTAATCTTCTTGAGTCTAAACTCATACTGTAACATGAAATTTACTTCACTCCAGATAGGAGACATGAAAATATTATTCACGCGCCCATAACTCGGGGATACACATCCAATTACAATGGAAATCAAACACTTAATGGTTCATCTATCATCCAACTGACCTTCCTCGCCACTTCTGAGTCATATAGATACATCTCGCAGTACTGACATACTCATCACGTAGCTATCCAGCCGTCATTCAAACCAATAGGGGCAATACCGAACATATAAGTTCAAAACACTTGCTCACACAATCAACACCTCGGTGCTCAAGCCATAGGCAAAGATCCGACCTCAAGTCCTCCAGACTGGCCCAACATCAACTCATAGAGATCACATCTCACCCCTCGATCGGGGAATCACAAGTTGTTGATGCACTTCTGATACTGAGCGCTCATACGCGCATACGAACACGTGGAAGGAATTTCAAGAGTTACTTTTCAAGCTGAATCAAGGACGCACGATAAGAGTTTCAAGAATATGAAATTTTTCCTAAAGGTTCTGTAGCCTCTCGAGGATAAATACAGACGTCTCCGTACCGATCCGCGAGACTCTACTAAACTTGTTCATGACTCGTGAGACCTAAGTAACCTAGGCTCTGATACCAACTTGTCACGACCCAAAATCCCAACCCGGTCGTGATGGCGCCTCTCGTGAGGACAAGGCCAGCCAATCAACAAAACAGTACATCTCTTTATAATTACTTAGCAGGAATAAGTCTAAATCATGGGCAATATAATTTTAAATGCAAAATAAATGTGATAGAACAAGGAAAACCCTCCCAACTCAGCCCGAAATCGGGGTGTCACAAGTTATGAGCTAATACAGAGTTTACTAATATTTTACAAAGTTTGGAATTATCATAAATAACAAAGATAAGGGAGAAAACGGGGCTGCGGATGTCAACGGCTACCTCGTTACTCCTAGTCACCGCCTGGTCTGGAAAGAATCAGCGCTTAGGAGCGAACTCAGCTCTGCCTGTATCTGCACACATGGTGCAGGGAGTAATGTGAGTACTCCGACCCAGTGAGTAATAAAAATAAATAACGACTGAAAACATGAAATCTCATAACGGCACAATATAGCGCTATCCCAAGCAGTAAAATTAGTTATACAGTAAAATAATGAGTATCAGATAATTCTTCTTTTAAAACAGTAAAGACAAATAATTTCCAAAGTAGGGATAAATCAAAAGCTTGCCCCTCGGGCTCAATATGTAAATCTCAGTATAGTATCAGCCCCTCGGGCTCACTTCCAACTCACCAGCACACAAAATTAGCCCCTCGGGCTCACTCCCAACTCACCACACACAAGCAACGGCCTCTCGGGCCCACTCCCAACTCACCTGGGTACCCTGCGCTTACTGGGGGTGTGTACAGCCTCCGGAGGGGTTCCTACAGCCCAAGCGCAATATCAATAGGCCTGAAAGCCTTCACACATCACACACGAGGCCTGAAAGCCTCCTCATATAACACTCGAGGCCTGAAAGCCTCCTCACATCACTAAACATATCCTCACGTATAGCCCTCGGCCTCAATCAGTCCAGAAAATAATCATAAGCCTCTTGGGCATCAGTAAAACAATAGTGCTCAGGTCAACAGCATTATAAATATCATTAAATCTCGAGTTGAGTATAAATGTAGCTGAGTTCACAAAATAATATAATTCAATTGGACTGAGTTCAAATAATATTTCAATTCGTGAGGAAAATAGTGATGTAAATTCACAAAAGATTTCAGATAATTGGCACGAAGCCCAAATATGGCAATAAGCCCAATCATAGTGAAAAACATAAATCTTTATCAATTACGCGGTAAAAATATCAACTGGGATGGACCAAGTCACAATCCCCAATAGTAAATGACCCCGCGCTCGTCATACAACGCGTGTCTCATCTCAACATAGCAGTATGTTGTGCAATCCGGGGTTTCAAACCCTCAGTGCATCATTTAAAATCATTACTCGCCTCAAACCGGCTACTTCTTTAGCTCGCGACACCTTTGCCCCTCGAATTAGCCTCCACGTGCGTCAAATCTATCCAAAATTAGAACGAATATGTCATAATATGATAAGGGAACAAAGGCCAATCAAAACAATCGAAAAATACCAAAATTCTCGAAATTAGCAAAAACCCGAGCCCCGGGCCCACATCTCGAAATTCAAAATTTTTTACATCAACGGGTTCCTTATCTCTCCACGAGTCTAACCATACCAAAATTATCAAATTCCCATAACATTTCGACCCTCAAATTCTCAATTCTATCCGAGAGGGTTTCTAACTTTTCCCGCTAAATTCACGGATTAAATGCCAAAACTTGTAATACATTCGAGTAATCTAACCAAAATTGAGTTAAGAATACTTACCCCGTTGTTCTCTCTGAAAATCTCCCGAAAAATCGCCTTATCCGAGCTCCAAATCGTTAAAAATGGAAAATCTCCCGAACTTAACATTCTGCCCGGTACTGTTCACGGGGTTACTGTACACAACATTGTTCACGGTTCACTGTTCACTGTTCATCCACGCGGTTACTGTTCACTGCTGCAGAAAATACAACAGCTTTTAAGAAATTTGCAGCACAACCATTTTTCACTAAAATGGCTCTAACTCCATCATACGAACTCGGAATTAGACGATTCTTGTTCCTATGAGTCAAAAATAATAATACGAACACAACCCTTTAATCGAAACTCAATTCGGAGCTCGTTTACGCAGTTCAATACCCATTTCGCTCGTTAACCAATTAACTCAAATTTCATGTCAAAAACCCAATCGCGACTTGATGAAATTAAACCAAAATTTTCAGATCAGTCCTATAATTCATGATTTAAATTTTGGAAGTCTCGAAATCAAATTTGGATCTCTAGAACTAAAAGTTAACCTTTAGATCATTACATTTATACTCAAAACGGCAAAAATCTTTCAAAAATGACCCGTTGGGCATCCGAAAAACACCCGAGGCCTCCGGGACCCCTACCAATAATACCAACCAGTCCCAAAATACATTACGGACTTGCTCGAGGCCTCAAATCATATCAAACAACGCTAAAATCATGAATCAGCCTCCAATCCAAGTTTTATGAACTTTAGAATTTCCAACTTCTATTTCCGATGCCGAAACCTATCAAATCACGTCCGATTGACTTCAAATTTTGCACACAAGTCCAAAATGACATAACGAAGCTACAGAAATTCTCGGAATTCCATTCCGACCGTCAGATCAAAAATTCACCTATCAACCGGAAATCGCCAAAATACTAACTTCGCCAAAATGAGCTAATTTCTTCACCGGACCTCTAACATTAATTCCGATTGCGCTCCTAGGCCTTAAATCATCCCCCAAAACTAACCGAATCATCGGAATTCAATTCCGAGCCCTCTAACTCACAAGTCAACGTCTGGTTGACTTTTCCAAACTAATTCTTCCTTAAAGAGACTAATTGTCCCATTTCATACCAAACTCGATCCGAATTGAGTCAAATTCACCAAGTACCCATATTGAAACATGAATAAGCATTTGACGGGGAATACGGGACGAAAATACAGGAAACAACGGTTCGGGTCGTTACAGGCTTAGACAATTATGAAATTGAATTGATCCGTGCATCTATTACTAACTTGTTTGATTCTTGTTCTTAGCAAAAAAATATTAAAAATGGTAGATAACAATGTCAACATTGGACAAAACGTTGAGGCCCAAGGAAATCAGCCTCAGCACGAAAATTCCATCAGCGATACCCTCAACGAGGGGATGAGGCCACGCCGGTTCATGACGGGCAGTATCCACGACATGTTCGAGAGGCAACTCCTGATGATGCTGAGGACGGGCACGTCGTTGAAATAAAGATCCTGAGGGAACAACAAAAGGCCATTAAGGGCCATCTCACGCGGCAGGATCAGGTTATGATGGACTTAATGCAGGCGTTGTTGGGTGCTTCCAATAATGCGAATGTACAGGATCTAGTTCCTCTCGGTGCTCTGAAAAATCAAACAACGCAGAGGGTTGATATCAACACCCCAAGGCACAAAGTCAATTTTGACAAAGTTAGGGGGAAACCGTAGCGGTTCTGACAAAAACAATGAAAATGATCACTCATGCAGTTTATGAGAGAAATAAATGCCTGAATGGATCAAATTCGGGTGCACCACGAGTATTGAAAGGACCGGACTCAAAAAAGTACACCCAACTGCCGTTCAAACCTAACGCGACACCAGAGTTGATCCAGAAGCGGTTCAAAATGCCAGTCATGCCGAAGTATGATGGGACTTCACACCTTTAGGAGCATATCACCATTTACACAACAACGGTGAAGGGAAAAGATTTGGCTCCATACCAGTTTGAGTCACTCTTGTTGAAGAAATTTGTAGAGACCCTCACGAAGGGGGCCCTAATATGGTATTCGCTCTTGCCCGAGCTTTTCATAGATTCCTTCGAGATGCTTACGGATTCTTTCATTAAGGCCCATGAGCCAGAAAAGTACAAGCTCGAAAGGCCGAAATATTCATAATTACACAAGGAGAGTCCGAATTGTTGCGGGAGTTCGTGACTCGATTCCAAAAAGAAAGGATGATGCTCTCGGCCATACCGGACGAATGGGAAGCAGGAGCATTTACTAAAGGGTTGAATCCGAGAAGTTCTGATGCTTCCCGAAAATTGAAAGAAAGTCTGCTCGAGTTCCAAGCAACAACATGGGCAGATGTTCACAACCGGTACGGGTCAAAGATAAGAATTGAAGATGATCAACTCGGCTCTCCAGCGTCAATTAAAGGCCAGGACCGGGAAAAGAATAAAGAGAAATTGAAAGATGATTTCGATATAGATCAACGATCTTCAAGAGGTCGGTCTTTGCCCTATGATCGAGCCGAAGGACGCGATAGAGGTTTTCGATCGGCGAATGGATTCGCTATAAATAGGAGAACTGATCGCGGCCAGAATAATAGGTCATTACAGGATAAGGAGACATTAGGGTCTCGATATTCCTCCTATCCCAGGCTTTTTGAGTACAACTTTAATGTCAGCATTGTGGAGCTGGTGTCGGCTATGAGGAACATTAAAGAAACACGCTTCCCGAAGCTATTGAGATCCAATCCCAGCTAAAGGATCCTAATTTATGGTGCGGATATCATGGGACCAAACAAAGGACGGTTAGCATCTGCGCGAGGAGGTGGTGACATTATTGAAAAATGGTCATCTTAGAGAATTTTTAAGCGATCGGGCTAAAAATAACTACGGCTGCAATCGTGATAATGTAGAACCTTCAAAAACAGGAGAAGATCCTCATCGCTTGACAATCAACATGATTTTTTTTTGGGGGGCGGGCGGAACGAGATTAATAGTGTGACATTTTTGGCGGCAAAAAAGACAAAGGTGCTAGTGACCCGCAACAAGAGACTCTGGGAAGTCGCTGAAGATGACATCACTTTTACGGAGGAAGATGTAGATGGATTGCTACTGCCGCACAACGACGCGTTGGTAATCTCTTTAAATGTCTTAGATTTTAAAATTAAACGTGCTTTGGTGGACCTAGGAAGTTCGGCAAACATCATCCAATGGAGAGTGTTGGAGCAATCCAAGCTCACCGGAAGTATCATTTCGGCCACAAACTCCTCTCCCGGGCTCAACCTAGCAAGCGTGACAACTCGATGAGAGATCTTGCTGCCCATGAGTGCCGAATGAGTGATAAAAATGGCCCTTTTCGAGGTGGTGGATGGCGATATGGGCTATAATATTATCCTGGGGAGACTGTGGTTGCACAAGATGAAGGTTGTGCTATCAACATATCATCAGCTGCTGAAATTCCCAATTCCTGAAGGAATTAAACAAATAAAAGGCGATCAACCGATAGCAAGGGAGATGAATGCAATCTCAGTTTTCAGTAGCAAAGGGAAGGAGCATGCGACATAGCAATTACAGGAACCGGCGCCTGCTCCCGAGTCGAGCAAAGTCAACCAGGGGAGGAGTTGTCAGAATCCTATTATGTACCAAGATATTTTCAGGTACCAAAAGAAACAGACGCAACAAAATCCACAGCGGAAGAACTTTAACAAGTCGCATTGTTCGAAAAATTCTTTAGAGAGGAAGTTCCACTTAGGGACAGTACTACACCCCAAGCTCAGGTATGGATTTATTAAATTTCTTAAACTTTATGTCGATTGTTTTGCGTGGTTGCAAACGGATATGACAGGTATCCCGCCAGAAGTGGACGCACACAAACTAGGCATGGATCCCAACATCTCTCCGGTAAGACAAAAAAATGTTCTTTTGTCGATGTCAGGAATAAATTTATCAAAGAAGAGGTAACTCACTTGCTTGATATCGGTTCAATCCGAGAGGTAAAGTGTGTTGACTGGCTAGCTAACATAGTAGTAGTTTCAAAGAAAAATAATTAGTTTTGCATGTGCATAGACTATAAGGATTTAAATAAGGCATGCCTAAAAGACTCATTCTCATTGCCAAATACTGATCAAATTATTGATGCGAGGGTCGGGCACGAGTTAATGAGTTTCATTGATGCTTATTTCAGGTACAACTAAATTAAGATGAACCCGGGGATCGGGAAAAAACTATGTTCATCATGAACTTCGGCATATATTGTTACAATGTGATGCCTTTCGGGCTAAAAATGCCGGAGCCACTTACCAGCGGCTTGTAAACAAAATGTTTGAGAAACATATAGGGAAACTATGGAAGTTTACATTGATGATATGCTGGTTAAGTCTTTGAACGTAGGTGATCATCTTAAACACATGCAAGAGACTTTTGACATCTTAAGGAAGCACAACATGAAGCTTAACCCCGAGAAGTGTGCGTTCGGGGTCATCTTCGGTAAGTTACTGGGATTCCTGGTGTCACAAAGGGGAATTGAGGTTAATCCCGATAAAATTAAAGCCATCAAAGACATCCGGATCAACTGACGAGCATGAAAGAGGTTCAAAGGTTGATAAGGAGACTGACGGCTTTGTGCAGGTTCATTTCCCGGTCTTTAGAGAAATGCCATCATTTCTTTTCATTACTCAAAAAGAAGAATAGATTCGAATGGACTCCAGAATGCCAAAAGGCTTTGAGGGATTGGAAAAGGTGTTTGTCAAGTCCTCTATTACTGTAAAAATCCGAGGAAGTTGAACAACTGTTGATCTACTTAACGGTCTTGGAGGTAGCAGTAAGTGTTGTTTTAGTCCTCGAGGACGAAGGTATTACATAAAATTTTGATGGGACTCGCTACCCACATCTGGAAAAATTGGCCTTAGCCCTCGTAGTCGCTGATCGAAAGCTAAAGCCTTATTTTCAATGTCACCCGATAGCTATGGTGACCACTTTTCCCCTTCGGAATATTTTTCATAAACCTGAAATCTCAGGTAGGCTGGCCAAATAGGTCGCTGAAATGAATGAATTTGACATAGAATATAAACCCAAGACTGCGATTAAGTCGCAAATTTTAGCCGACTTTGTGGCCTATTTCAGTCTGGGACTTTGATTTGACCTTTGGCTACCAAAGAAGTTGTAATGGTGTAAAAATCGACATCAGGCATTTGGACATTGTTCATGGACGGAGCTTCCAAAGTGAAGGGGCTCGGTCTCGGCATAGTGTTAACCACGCCCTCGGGAGAAACCCTAAGGCAGGCCATAAGAACTGTTCCTCTGACTAACAATAAAGCAGAGTATGAATATTTGATTGCTGGGCTCAAATTAGCCCATGGACTGGACTTCGAGGTCATAGAAATCAAATGCGACTCCCAACTGGTAGTAAATCAGGTCTAAAGGATCTTCGAAGCCAACAAGGAACGCATGCAACATTACGTAATAAAAGTCTAGGCTCTGCTTGCTCAGTTCAGGGAATTGTCAATTACGTACATCCCAAGGGAAGAGAATGCGAAAGCAGATGCGCTAGCCACAAAAATGAAGGGAACGGACTCCGGCACGGTCGTACAACTTATATATTCGGTTTCGAAAGCGGAAGCTATTACGAGGTGAACATAACCAACTTGGTATGGGACTGGATAAATGAGATCATTGACTACCTCGAGCACAAAAAATTGCCTGAAGATCCTAAGGCATCTCGGGCGCTGCGCACTAAAGCAGCTTGATACAACTTTAAGGTAGGTAAATTGTACAGAAGATCTTTCCAAGGCCCATTGGCCCAATGTTTGGGAGCCTCTGAATCTAACTATGTTATGCGAGAAGTCCACGAAGAGATCTATGGAAATCACTCAGGCGCGGATTCCTTAGTGTTAAAATTAATTAGGACAGGATACTACTGGACTCAGATGGAACAAGAGATTATCTTCAAAAATATGATAAATGTCAACGCTACGCACCATTGGTACATCCACCGGCAAAGCCATTGCACTCAGTTTTGTCACTATGGTTGTTCATGAAGCGGGGGATCGATATTGTCGGACCACTGCCACTGACCCCCGGTAAGATAAGATTTCTTTTGATTTTAGATGACTACTTTTCTAAGTGGGTTGAAGCAGGTTCTTACTAGAAGATAGGCAAACGTGAAGTGGTAGATTTCTTATGGGAGAATATAATTTGCATATTTGGGATAGAAAAAGAGATAAACTGCGACAACGGGCCGCAATTTATAGCACAAATTTCTTTGAAGACTTGAAAATCAAAAGGATCACATCATCTTCCTATCATCTGAGCGCAAACGGTTAAGCAGAATCAATAAACAAGGTGATATACAAAATATCAAAAAGAGATTGGAAGCATCTAAAGTTAAATGGCCTGAAGAGTTTCTAGGAGTACTATGGGTGTACCTAACAATAGCCAAATCAAGCACGAGGGAGAATCCTTTATCTCTTGTGTATGGAGTAGAAGTCTTAATCCCGGTGGAAACAGGAGAGCCTACACTGAGATATTTCTTGGCGAACTAAGAAACAAACAATGAAGTAATGCCGGTCAATTTGGAGTTGCTCGATGAACGCAAGGACTTGGCACATATAAGGATGGTAGCCCAAAAGCAGAGAAAGAAAGATATTACTATCGAAGAGTCAACCTCGGTTATTTTAAGGTAGGAGACTTGGTTTTAAGAAAATTAACTCAGAACACCGGGGAGCTCAATGTGGGGAAGCTGGATCTAACATGGGAAGGCCCCTACTGGGTTTTAGATGTCACTGGGAAAGGTTCATACGAGTTAGAAATCAAGATGGGGAAAAGTTGTCGAGCAACTGGAATGTGGCATACCTCAAGAGATACTATTGTTGATAAGCCTCACCTATACTAAAAGAATGTGTTGCACTATTTTTCCTTTCATCCAATTTTTGTCCCAATTGGGTTTTCTTGGAAAGGTTTTTAATGAGGCAGCAACGGAAAGCATACTACGAAGGAATCATCAGCAACATAAATTAGACCTTTAAATTACAAGGCACACAAGCAAAGAACCACTACAGAGCGATTAGATATTCTTTTGCTCGGCAGCATAGCTTCTACAGGGAAGTAAAGCTTGTTGTCGAGCAAAGATTATCCGACTGTTCACAACTACAAGACACTGGGAGATTGTTTGATAACCTTTGGCTCGATAGCATAAATTCCTAAGGGGAAGTGAAATTTGCTATCGAACTGAAGATTATCTTGCAATTCACTAGTGGAAACCTCAAAGGTGCAAAACTTCCAGTGTTCAAATTCGCATTCGAGAAATAGGGGATGATATGAGGATACGACAACAATGACTGCCACATCGATCGGAGTACGAAACCCGAAAACAAAGTTATATCATCGGGATCGGGGGACTGCATGACCAGCCTCGTAGAAACAAGTTGTACAATTTAGCCACAAGAAATGGCAATTTATTTTTAGCACAATGAATGCTAATGTAATTTTAAAAATAGAAGGAATAAAACAAAGTACTTTTATTTCTATCTTGTTTCTTATCTGAATGATGAATTAATTTTATCATTTGAAAGTTAAACAAGTACTTCAAATGCTAGTGTCGTAATGAACAGGCGACGTCCTCTTCAAGATCACCATAAATATAAGCGGTCCTTTTCTTGTGAAACCCTCACGTTAAAGGGTTGATTTCGGAAGAACTTATACTCGAAATGCAAATACTACAAGGGAAAAATACACCCGAAGCCTCGCATGTCTCGGCGCGAAAAACTTACAAGAATACTTAAACGAAAAGGACGCAAAGAGTAAAACTTGTGCAAATACTTAAAAGAAAAAGTACTTCTACTCACAGCAAACGTACCAAGTAGCACAAATACAAAAGTACGGAAAAGAAAAGAAAGTGAAAACTAAGCTACTACATCTCCGGAACCCGGAGGAAGAGAAGCATATACACCCCTAGGAGAAGTGGGCGGATCCGCCGCCGGCTCAATATCTTGATCTTCACCATTTTTGCCTTTAGCATCATCACCTTCCGCTTCTTCTTCAGTTCCCGAGAACTCAGAACTGGAACTTGAAGAGTCGGTATCATCAGGCTAGTCTGGAAGACCCCTTTTGGCAGTTGACTCCAGCTCACGGGCCTTAGCAATTTTGGCATCAAAGTAAATGATACCCGCTTTGGCCTCTTCCAAGGGTTTTCTCCTCATGTTATACCTAAATAATGTTTTTTCTACAATGAGAGAAGTCGCCCAGCGCTTAAGTTCTTCTTTAAGCTAGCCAACCTCGGCAGAAAGGTTATCCCGTGCAAATCTAATGGACTAGAGGCTGACATCAAGGTCACGGACAGTGGAGCTCAAAATTCTATTGTGCTCTATGGTCCTCTTATGCTTCTTCTCCAATCGGGCATACTTTTAATCGGTAACAGTAACTTCTTCAGCTTTGGAGTTCAAGACTGGCTCTAAATTTTTCAACCTTTTAGTGGAGGTAGCCTCACGATCGGATGCAACAAGAACGACATCATTGACTTCAACCCATTTGGCTCTAGTTTCTTCACAATTCTTCCCTTAATGGGATAACCTCCTGGTTAAGGGTCACTACTTCTTGCTCGCTTTGCTGCAACCGAGCCTCCAACTCAACAGCTTCAGTAGCTCGTGCTTCCAGTTCTGAGAGGCGAGTAGCAGTCTGATCTCGATCAGCCAAAAGTTGATCCTTCTCGGAGGTAAGTTCCTCCTTATCAAGAACCAGCTTTTAAAGGCCCTCATAAGTAAGGAAGTTTGCCTGCAAAAAAAAATACAAACTCAAAACCATGGCATAAAAAAGATAGAAGAAACAATAGAGTAAGCAAATGCTATCCTATACTGTCGATGTGTTGTGCATGGCATTGTTCAACAAACATTCTCCCAAGAGAGTTTTTATCTTATCCCTATCTTTTTCTAAAGCCAAATGCTTCAGATAGTTAGCAAGTTCCACCAGCCGAGATAATAGATGGCATCTGGTAGAGACCGAGAGGGCGACATTCCTCCTCCTTTTGGGATATTCGAAAGGGGCAGCATAATTTTGCCCCAAACTCTCATGAATAAGGGACTGTGGAAGAAGGACACCTTCCTCTCGGGCAACTATGTCCGGTGGAGATGAGGTAGCAGTTGCTGGTGGCGAAGGCAGAGTGGGCGAAGAAGGAGAAGAAGTTGATGGTGTTGTAATTTGAGAAGCGACTGCGGCGAATTGAGTGCTGGTTGTTGGTTACTCATCAACCGAAGACAGAAGGGACTTGGTACTCAGCCTCACGGTATCGGGCATGGAGACTGGGACTCAGAAGCGGGAGTTAGCATCTTCCTCTACATTATATTTCGCCCAGAGTGTCGAGGTGTCATCCTCGTTTGGCGTAGCTAGCTCAACAGATTGAGCATCCTATTGAGCTGATGAAGGTTATCATCATTTATGTAGAGAAGCCCCCTCATCACTGGCTCATCCATCATCTTCAATCACCATGGTGTCTATGGCCAGCTCGAGCGTTGCACTCATCACTACAATATCCAAAGATGGCTGGGGTGCGACACTCTTTGCCTTTTTATTTTTTCCCCCAACCGCGGAGGAACATCTCTTTTTTTGTTTCTTGTTCTCCGTATGAGGACTCCAAAAAGAAGCCCTTGCATCAGAAGCAATCCTGGAGACACATGTTCGGGTAAAAACCTCATACAATAGCCTCGTCGCGTTAGCAATGTTAACCAAGACGTCCTCCTCGGGGATGAGAACTGAGCCCTAGGATAAACCTGAATTCAATAAGAGAAAAAGGGTTAATTGACTTTCTTATATGAAAGGAAAAATTAAGATGAGTTCAACCTACCATGATTTTTGGCCTTCCGCCCATATTTAGAGGTTAGTTCTTTCCACGTGTAGGTTTCGGACGTAGTGACGTCCAAAAGTATTTTGGACCCATTGGTCTAAGCCTTCAACCGTTAGTAGAGTCCACTAAGTTGCTGAAATAAGTGAAAGAATGGGAATCAGTAACAACATAGGGTGATATTTAACTAGAAAAAGAGACAAACGATGAACTTACGATTACGATTCCACAATTCCGGAAAGATGTCCTTGGTGGCAACTGCAACGAACCGTTCTATCCACCCACAATCGTTGTCATCATCCATGCTGGTTAACAGAGCATGGTGGCCACATCTGCTGAAATTTATCATTCCCCCGCAGAAAATCTAGGGGGAATAAAGGTTCATTACTCGATCCAGGGTTAGCTCCTCTCCCGTCTCTTGGTATAGACACCAAAGACAAGCAACAGTCCTCCACACAAAAGGATTTACTTGTGTTAGAAATACCTGGTAACGAATGCATAACTCCACGATAACGAAGTCAAGCTCCCCGCTAAAAGAAAATGGTCCCAAAGTGAATGAATACGTATAAAAATACGTGAAACCTTTCTTTGCTAAGGTTATCCGCTCCTCTAGGTCAGGAGCGATGATGTCTAAGTCATGGAAATAACAGTATTTTTTCACGGCGGGAATCCTGGAAGGACGGATAGAGGAAGGATACACACCAACAACCCACGTGTGAGGATTAGCGGAAAAGTACTTCTCTTCGAAGTCCTTAGTTGTAACAAGGCTCATTGGGATAATAATGCTCACCGTAGGAGGAGGAGCATCCTCAACTTTATCTTTGTTCTTTGAGAAACTAGGGTTTTTGGAAGATGGAGTCATTTTTATCAGAAGGGAGGAAGAGGTTTTCTCTGAAGAAGAAGAAGGGTAGAGAAAGTTGAAGGCAAATACGAGTTGAGTAAAGAGAGTTTGAGAATGTTTGGGAAATTATGAAGTGTAAATAAAGAAGTTTGATGCGTATAAGTAAAATAATAGGCGGCTAAAATCGTGGCCATAATTACCTCGATAACCGGCAAAAGTGGTGATGAATCGTGGGATGACGCGTGTTCGGGGCATTAAATGCGGATAGACTCTTACTACCTCCGGAAGCTTTGTTCTTGGGCTCAATATCTCTACTGTCTTATCTCGATTTTAACGATAAGTCCTATATTTTTGTCTAATTTATTTATTATTTTAGAATCAAATCGATTCACTTGTCTAAAAATCACGTATAAATTCAAATGTACCATTTTACGGGTAAACAATCACTTCAATGTATAAAATGATAAGACTAATTTGTTTTTGAGATGAGAATTTTTTTGAATAATAATTCATATGATAAGGCTATATGGATAAATTCGCGTAACTAATAGTATTATAACAGATAAAACTAAAGACAAAAACATAAATAATAATTTCAAGAAATAAATAAAATATATAAAGATATAATTTAACTTATTATGTTATGTAGTAGTTTTAATAAAAAATGTAAACTTTCATATTAAATACGAACGGGAAGAAGAAGTCAATTTGACTTCTTATTGAAAATAATCAAGAGTAATAATTACTACAATTATTAGTAGATTTATGACATGTAATAAAAGAACTTCAACGTTTAACCTTTGAAATAATTCCATACCATCCATTTAGAAAAATAATACAATAATATTCGTATTATAGATAAACATTAAATAAAAAAATTAAAATATTATAGAACAAAAATTAATGTATAATCTATCTATATAGAATAGGAGAACCAAATCAATATGATATCGATGGATTTAAATCTTGACATTATTTGATAAAATTAAGTAAATAATAATACTTCATTGTATTATATTAAATTGGTAATTTATTAAATATTCATATGTACAACAATAACAACAAACCTATTTTTTCCTCACAAGTGGGGTCTGGTAAATATTCATATGTCAATTTAATAATATTAAATAGTGAATAATACAATTAAATAAGCAAGAAATAAAAAAATATAAATTTATGAAAAATATAAAAATATAAGACTTATAATTAGAATTATAATGAGAAAATCCGTACATATACACATAACTGAAATTATAATAAACAAATAGTCACAAAGGAAGAATACTAAAAAAAAAAATTCAAGCGATAGTATAAAAATATACATACTAATTAAATTTCTCAGGTACAAAATTCTAATAAATAAATAGAACTCATAATTTTTTTCTATTATATAGAAAAGGAAAGATGGTCAAACAAGGGTATATATGCCATTTCAAAAAAATTCCTGCATTGTTTGCATTTCTAAAATACAAATTATCATTAATATACGTGGACCCCACCTTTCCCTAAACACAATACTCCTTTAAATGTACTATAGATTAGACTACTTTTGCAGAGAGTATTGCAAGCAAATACTCCTTTTCTCATTTGGTTAGATTATTAAATTTGGTTTAGTCAACTGGAAGTTTCCACAGAGAAACTAAAATTATATTTTAAATAATAGAGAAACAAAAAGAAATATTGATAAATATTTACAAGATTTTTATATTTACCCATACAATTTTGAAGCAATTTAAAAATTAAAATTAAAAGATTTTCATCTATCCACGCTATTTGAAAGCGGTTTCAAACTAAAAAAAATCATATTCAATAGTTTGTTAAACCTCAAAAGTTAATTTAAGTGATGAGATTTGTCCATACTGTACTAGCAGACTATCTCTTATATGCTTAATTGATGTGAAAATTTAATCTATATGGTTTGAACTCCATTCTTCCATGATAAGTTTTCAACTGTGAATAAATTGTCTTAAAACATTATTTGCTACTATAATTTTATATTGTTTCATTATGAAAATTAACATATGATAAATCTATAGAAAAATAAAAACATTTCTCTTATCTCCTCAATTAAGAAAAAAATTAAAATCCCTATAATTTATATTGATTTCTATCAAATGTTGATTATTTTATTACCAGTTAACGAGTTATAATAAAATATAATTTAAACTACTATATTGAATTACTACAATTTATATCATGTTAATATTTGTTCAGTGCTTTTGGTTCTCTTTGTTTGAAATAGTAAATTGTCTCTTTAGGGATGCAAGTCCCATTGGAAGTTCTCTTTGTTTATTGTACTAAAACTTTCTCTTGATTTTGTTGTATACATGACATGTAAAACCATAAGTTTTTTGTTCTATCTTTTATCGTATTGCAAAGAATGATGTTGTTCGTTTTAACTTTCATCAAGTAGCCGATTGTTCCTACTGTTAAAATACTTGCGAAACTAATTTGGATATGCAATTTTAAGACTACAATGTTGGGCCCGTATACGGGCCTTTCCTCATCTAGTTTTATAATATAAAAAAAATATAAAGATATATATATATATATATATATATATATAATTATTAAAAATGCTGTTAGATTTTGTATAAAAATAATGAAAGGCTTTTGATAAATTCAAAATTATAATTTTGTAAAAAAATATTACATTATTTAATTTTTCAGTAAAATACAAAATGAGAAAATTAATCAAATATTACAATAGAAAAGAATGTACGAAAAGAGGGGGATAAAGATAATTTTATTAAATCATAATTTTATAAGATTAATATTCTGTCAAATTATTCACGTATCGCGCAAGATCTAATATTAGAATAACTAATTAGTAGAAGAGTGTAGTTTTAAGAGGTTTAAATTTAGATATTATGGAAGTATGAAGAAGAAAAAAGTGTGTGCTTTGTATATTTCCTAATTTAGGTGTAACGAGCCTTTAAATATTACTGAATGTACAGATAGTATGAGCATAAAAATTGCTTAATTTTTTATCAGCTCATAATTAGTAAACTAATATTTCTCAATAATATTCTTCTAGTGTGCTCTATTTCTTATTCTGTTAACGCCCCCACTAGCAGACAAATAAAAGGTCGAAAAGCAATCAATAACATTTTCTATGTTGTTAGTTTGGGCGACTTCTTCCACTAAGATATTCGGTTATTAAACTACCACACATGAGCAAATTAAATATTAGCATGCTATTATAAATTATTGCCAGTTGATTTATTTTATTTTTATGTCAACATAACATTTTAATATTTAAGTTTCTTATTATTGTTATTGTCTTTGTTGAATTTTGTGATCATTCCATTTAAAATGTTATAAGTGATATACTTTTATACATTCAATTGTGTTTTAAAATGCTATGTGGATCTAATTTTTCTTGTCATTATTTGAATTCATGATAAATTTTTCATCATATATCATATTGATTTTATGATCATTTCATAAAACGGTTAAAGTTATTAAGATTGAGACTTTTCATCTATTTACTTATGCGTTAACAATTTTGATCAATATCTTAATCAGTTACTTTTTTGTGCATGGAATTAATTCTAATAATAGAAAACTAGAATATTAGGACCATAACACTTACTAATGATATATTCACACAATATAATCGGCAGATATAAACCACCTAACGATGAAGCTATCATACAAGGAAAATTAAAGATTAAATTTGCTTCACCAAAAGTTACAAGGATCAATATCGAATATATTAATAATTGAGTGATAAAAATGCAATTATTCTTTTAATAAGTTTACAAACAGTTATTGTGAAACAACAAGTAAAAAGAAAATGGAAGAAGTTATTTGGGACTAATCTTTAAAAACTAGCCCACGTGGGAATTTGTTTATTCCCACCAACAGGTCATGTCTCTCCTAATCCCAATTCTTTATGGTCAACACATCTTCTTTTTCTTTTTTCTTTCCATTATTAAAGACAAAGTCATTATCTTCTAATACTAATAGAATCATGTAATCAGATTTCTATTACAATAGAAACATTAATTAAGTAAAGCAGTTCATAATTTCTTTCGAATTCGAAATCTAATTACCAGTCGGCTAGTTAATATCTTATCCTTTTGTCCTGAAACTCTATAATTAAGTTATTACCTATTTATAGTAATAGGTAACTGTTTAGAGTAAATATGATCTAAATAACAGAGTAAATAAATTTTTACTCTTTTAACAGTTATTGAAAATAGTAAAAAGACTATTAGGACCATAAAATCCACAAAGGAAATATCACATACTCCAATAATAATTAGCAGATAAAAAGCACCAAATAATTAGCATTGAATATTTCGTACTTAAACAAAATAGTTACCACTTTTATCTAAAACTCAAAATCCGCAAACCCCCTAAACCAACTATAATTCTGTTCTATCACAATCTTCTTCTCTTAGTAAAAATCCTTATCCTACGGAATTATGGTGAAATTCCCCTCTATAAATACCAAACTCTCGTTCACTTTACAAAGCACTCAGCTTTTACACAGCTTTCTTGTTTTTTTCTTCAGTGAGAGATTCTTTTATAATACAAAAAGAAAGAAAGAAAGAGAGATGGATCTTGATCTTACACCAAAGTTGGCAAAGCAAGTGTACGGAGGAGATGGTGGTTCTTATCATGCATGGTGTCCTAATGATCTGCCGATGTTGAAAGAAGGCAATATTGGTGGTGCTAAACTTGCTCTTTCCAAAAATGGTTTTGCTTTGCCTCGTTACTCCGATTCTGCTAAAGTTGCCTATGTTCTTCAAGGTAAAATTTGGGTCTCTTTTTTTTCTGGGTTATGATCATAATTTGGGGTTTTTGTGTTTACTGTTTTAGAATTCTATGTCTACTACTTGGGTTTTATAATTGGTGTTTTTTGACTTTTTTTATTTATGAGTCGTAATGGGTTTGTTGTTTTGATTTATGGGATTTGTTTCAATTTTGTTCTTTAGAGTAAATATTTACTACTCCATTGTTCCAGAATTCTATAATCCTACTTGCGTTTTGTTGGTTTTTTTTATGAATCGTGTTTTTTTGTTTTGTTTTGATTGGTGGGGTTTTATTTATTTATTTATTAGTTAGTTAGTTAGTTATTTTTAATGGAGTTTACTTTTTTGGATTTGGGGGTTTGGTGATTAGTCTTGGTTTTGATGGTTTGGTTTAGGATCTAGGTCTTGTGTGATCTATTTTTAACTATTTATTATGATGTTAAGGTCTAAGAATTTGATCCCTCTTTTGCTGTAAATCTGTTTTTTTTTTTGATTGTGACATGGTTTGTGAGTAATTATGAACATCTTGCTAAGTTATTGGATTGGAAGTTTGTTTTCATCTATATTACTTGGTTATTTGAACATCTTTCTCTTTTGGTATATGCTTCATGTTAAATACTGTGATTTGTGTGGTTGAATTAAAGATTTAATCCTTAAGTTTCTTGATGCCTAATGATTTTGTGATGGTGTATGGTATATGTAACTTTCAACTTTTAAATACATTGTATACAGATCTGCTTATTGGGTTCTTTTCTGAGCATTTATCTGAATTCTATCAGGTTCTGGAGCTGCTGGAATTGTTCTTCCAGAGAAAGAAGAGAAGGTGCTAGCGATCAAGACGGGCGATGCTATAGCCCTCCCTTTTGGTGTTGTAACATGGTGGTACAACAAAGAGGACACAGAACTTGTGATTCTCTTCCTTGGCGATACCAAAACTGCACACAAAGCTGGTTCATTCACAGACATGTACTTGACCGGCTCGAATGGCATTTTCACTGGTTTTTCAACCGAGTTTGTTAGCAGGGCATGGAATGTAGAAGAGAGTGTTGCCAAAACTCTTGTTAGCTCCCAAACTGCTCAGGGTATCGTGAAGCTTGACTCGGGCTTCCAAATGCCCGAGCCTAAGCAAGGCCACAGGGACGGCATGGTTCTCAACTGTTTGGAAGCCCCATTGGATGTTGACATTAAGGGTGGTGGAAAGGTTGTTGTTTTGAACACCAAGAACTTGCCTTTGGTCGGGGAAGTTGGACTTGGTGCTGATCTTGTGAGGTTGAATGGAAGTGCTATGTGCTCTCCCGGTTTTTCATGTGACTCGGCTCTTCAGGTCACTTACATTGTTAGAGGCAGTGGCCGTGTTCAGGTTGTTGGCCCTGATGGTAAGCGCGTTCTTGAAACACACATCAAGGCGGGCAATCTCTTCATCGTTCCAAGGTTCTTTGTTGTCTCCAAAATTGGTGATCCTGATGGCATGGACTGGTTCTCTATCATCACTACCCCTAAGTATGTGCCTTTTTTTGTTGTTTTTGTTTTGTTTATGTCAATATACTGATTTGCTTAACCGATTTCTAACCTTAAACAAACTTTTATGTGGCAGTCCAATTTTCACTCACTTGGCGGGAAGGACTTCAGTGTGGAAGGCATTATCGCCACAAGTGCTGCAGGCTGCATTCAAGGTTTCACCAGATGTAGAGAAGCAATTCAGCTCAAAGAGGACTGCAGAAGAGATTTTCTTCCCACCACCAAACTGATTTGATTGATCAAAGTTTCAATCCTTTAATAAACTTAGTAATAACAGTAATAGTATTAGTAGTATAGAGGTTTTGGAATTAATGGTATACTGTTTTTGATTCGGATATTTCTGTTGGTGTTGAGGTATCTTTGCTCTTCAGTTTTAATAATAATATCCTAGTTTAGTATACTATCTTTTGTTGGTTGCCTTTTTGTTTCTGATTTTGATGGTACTGGTTTCTCTTTATCCACAAGTATTAGAACATATATGCATTGCCTCATTTACCTTAGTTAAAAACTTAAAATTTACAAACCTAAGAGAAATATATATCATCTACTCTGATACTCTGACTAAGATATCTTGATCATATATGAGCTTCTTTATATAATCAACAAATAATTTCCACTTGCAGCTTCAAACCAAATAAAATTAATTACCACATTGCTCTTTAATTCAAGGTCTTAGACTTCAGGAGTTATATCTTCAAAACCAAACAAAAAAGTTGCCAATTATTTAAAATCAGTTTACAAATAACATTCTACAACAAGTGCTAACCAAAAAAAAAAAAAAAAAAAAAAAACAAAGGGTTAAGTTGCCAAAAGAGAATACAGGGGCCAGTCGACAAAAGTTAAAAAGTTAAAGGGCTCCACTGCATTTTCCTCCTTTTTTAAGTACTATATTATTCATTTCATTTCATGGCGTTCCCTCCATCTTCAGAATAATAACCCGCCAAAGATTGAAATTGCGTATCACTATTGTTAGTTTGGGGAATTGGAATTGGAATTGGGAAGAGAAAAATTCAAAACAGATGCCATTATTGAGCTCAATGGAGTGCGATTACCCATTAATCGACTCCAATTTCCGCGACTTCTGTGCTTCTCACGTCATTTATTCAGGTTCCCTTTTCTATACTCTCATTTTTACCCAACTTGTTCTTATCAGTTTGAAGAGCCGATTTATTCTATGATATTATCTTCCTCATCTAGCTCTGATTAACTCAATCTCTTGGGTTTGCTTTTATAGTTGTGTTAATCTTGCAATGTCCTCTTTACCCCCCTTTCATTTTATGGGGATTCCATATATAAATATGTGCGCGCGCGTGTGTGCAAGGGCTAAGACTTGAGCGTCAGGTTGTTATTTATTTTGTAAGAGGACCAACGGTGTTCTATATTTTCATGATGATATGATTCTGCGCAGAAAACCCTGCTACGCTACAACTTTGTATGCAACTTAGCCTTATATTGTAGACCAGCAGCGGAGCAAGGAATTTCACTAAGGGGTGTCAAAATACAAAGAAGTAAATACATGAATAAGTAAAGGGGATTCAATATATAGTATATACAGCTACACAATGTAATTTTATGACGAAGGGAGGTGGCTACTCTACTGCTATAAACAACTGATTTTGTAAACTTATGTGGCTAGAGCAGTTTCATCCTACCTCAGAAATAGTAAATTAGTAATACAGAATAGGAATGGCAAAGGGGCGGGGGGGGGGGGGAGGGGGAATGGGTTGGTGCTTAACCCACAAAATTTTAACCCGTCCCGCCCTGCCCTGCCCCACAACTTCTTCTTCTTTTTTTCCATTTTGTTATTTTTGCTAAAAAATACAAGTTTAATATTTCATTTTTTTCAGCCTCTTAAATCCCTCATATGGATCCAAATATTATATTTTTAATTTCAGAGATTATAATAGAAAATAAATAAACTGAAATGCATAAGAACTAAATAACTGAAAAGCATAAAAACTGGAAAATAAATGATTTGAAAAGCATAATGTCAGCATATCGTATACCTAAATTTACGTATTAAGTTATACTTGATAAATTTCCGTATAACAAATATGCATCATAACTTTTTTTTATAACTAGTTTATAAATATAATATGTAAACTCAACGTTTGCTGATATTTTAAGTGAAATATGATATAACAGTAGTGGACAATGTCCTTGGCACGTATAGATAAATATCTTGTATATTTAACAGTAATAATTGCATAGTCAAATTCTCCGGTCACTCTATATTTATTGCTTGCCTTATTTTATATGGTCTATAGTGATTTAGTACTAACACTCTATTCTTCATTCTGCCCGTTAAATGTTAGTACTAAACCTGCAAACCCACAACGCAACCGCTCCGCATTAGATTTTGAAACAATCAGTTTCAACCTGCCCCGCCCCGCACCCGCACCGCCCTATTGCCATCCCTAGTAACACTTTCATATAGAGGGAAGCTCATTTTAGATCAAAATGATACTTCTGATATGGATAATGGGAGGAGCATATGTTACAAATATGTCAGGAATTCTTCCTTTTTCTCTTTCAGAGATTGCTGGATTTGCTCATGTTTAGGCAGTTTGTTGGATAGTGTGAGGAGAGATGACCTAGAGTAATAGTACTACCTTTAAAATGACAAAAACGGTGCATGTCACGAGTTTGAACCCTGCCGCAGGTAAAAGCATAGTATTTGTATGGAGAAGGGTAGTTTCTCACTTATGAAAAAAATAACAAAACACTGGTTGGGTTGGGGGGGGGGGGGATTCCCATCCATATATGATTGTTAAGGTTGGATCTCATATTTGACACCACCCCGCATTTCCATTTTACCTGTATAAATTTTATTAAAGAATTCGGAGAGATGATTGAAAGAATTTGATGCCCAGAATGGACAGTTTACTAATCTTTTGGATCCTTGTGAAATAATTATAGTGTTAACAATTGAATTGTACGCCATCCTTTCCATTTTTGGTGTCCCATTTGGTTTGCATACGACTATTAAGCTAAAAGTTGAAGTTTTATCATGGATCCAGAAGTGGAGATAAAAGTTGACCTTTTGAAGACTTTGAAGAATAAAGTGGGTTCCAAATCACCCTATATATATTTTAACAATGAAGAAGTATTGAGAAGTGTAGAGAAAAAGTACTCCTGAAAGTGTGGACACAATTCTGGGACGCTTTAAAATAGAAAGTAGGATAATGGATAAATATGAAGTTTATGTCTTTCAGTCATATTATTTTTCTTCTTCTATTTTTGCAGTTGAAGATTTTCTTCTACGTGATCTTTACGTATTAGTGATTTCAACCGAACAGCATCATAATTCGGAGAGATTGAAGGAGGTCTGATCTGCCACATATGTAGTTTTCATTTCATATCTCTGTCTTTTGGTATTCCTATAATGATCTGTATGTCCGTTTTACGTGTAAAGTAGGGCATCACTCAAGTTCTGACTATCATTAATGGTCAGCATCAACCATGGGTAAATGGTCAGGAGTTGTTGGATGATGCTTTACAAAATAAAAGCTCCTTACCTACTGGATGTAGAAGGTAATAATGCTTGAACGCCGATACTTTTATAGCTTCTTTGGCAGTAGATAACTGATGAATAGGACTACTCTTGGCCAGAATAGATGTGTTTCTTCATGGTGGATTAAAGAAGGGACATCTGAGTGAGCTAGTTGGCCCGTCATCCTCTGGTAAAACACAAGTAAGAGTGTATTGATAATGCAAATTCTATTTGACATATCTGTGGAGATTGTGCTGATTTCTGATTTTTGTTTCTTTGAAGTTAGATAAATTTCTGAGTATTGAATTATTGAAGCTTGTTTCATCTTTGAAGCCTCTTTGGGCTTTCAGTGCTGTTACTGATTCAAGATTATATTTGGGTCCAGATTTGCTTACGAGCTGCTTCAAGAGTTGCAAAAGGCTGGGGCAAAATCATTTTCTTGGACTCTGGAAATTCTTTCTCTTCAAAACGTGTTGCTCAATTTGTCACTCAGACATCAGATTCTTCTGCTTATGAGGTCAAACATGTTTCTAGCCTTTTGGATTAACCTTATTTCTTCGTATTATGTTCTCATTGTCTAAACTTACCAAAGAAACAATGAATAGATTTTTTCATCTGTGATTTCCCTCCTTGCCAAATTTTATTATTTGTTGCAACCTAGGTAGGATACAACTTGGTTGTAGTTTCAGAAATCTGTGTTGATTGGCACACCAAAGTATCCAGTAAAAGTTAGGGGTAGTCCTGAAACTTCTGATTAGATTACTAGATGTTTTTGTGTATGACTCCACATTCTCTATCTTACATTTGTGGTGGTGAACAGAAAAAGGGTACTTGCAGAATTGTTGGAAAGTCAATTCCTTCTTTGTCACGACCCTAAATCCGTACCCGGTCTTGATGGCGTCTATCGTGAAACAAGGCCAGCCGACACAACACCCAATTCATTTAAACAATTATAATAACACAATTTAAGTCTTTATCATGCTAAAAATCCCAAAATAAAAGTGAACTAGTACAATTTGCGGAAACCAACACAGCCCGACATCGGGTGTCACCAGTCATGAGCATCTAACATAAGTCTAACAGTATGAAAGGGTTTATACAGTCTATTACAGAACTGGAACAAGGGAAGTAAAATAGGAGGGAGAAACAGTGGGCAGCGAACGCCGAGCAGCTACCTAGTGGACTCCGAATAGCCTGTTGGGAGCAATCAACCCTCACTGGCGGGACCCAAAGCTCCTGAATCTGAACACAGGGTGCAGGGAGTAAAGTGAGTTCTCCAACTCCGTGAGTAATAAAAGTAAAAGCAGCCGAGAGATAAGAAATCACGTAAAGCACAACAACATGCTATAAAGAGACAGTATAAAATTAATACAATGCAACAAAACAGTGAAAACTTGTAAAAACACCTCAGTTCAGTAAATACCTCTTTAAAACATCTTTTAACAGTTAAACAGGTGAATGAAAAGCAGCGAGAAAAGATAAACACATAAAATCAGCCCCTTGGGCACAATACCAATAGAAATTAGCCCCTCGGGCAATAACATAGAACAACCTCAGCCCCTCGGGCTATATCACATATCTCACTGGGTACCCGCGTTCATTGGGGGTGTACAGACTCCGGAAAGGGCCCCTTACGGCCCAAGCGCAATATCAAGTCATCTCGTGGCATAATCAATAGGCTCTCGGCCTCATATCAAGCCACCACGTGGCATAACAACTCAGGCCCTCGGCCTTATAATCATAAATCAGTACAACACTGTTGCGGTGTGCAACCCGATCCCATAATAACCTCACAACACAGGCTCTCGGCCCTTTTTAGTCAGAAATCTCTAAAAGCCACTCGGGCACAGTAAAAATATGATGTTCAGCTCAAAATATCATTTAAGATGTCAAAACAGTATAAACATGGTTGAGTTATAAAAACAGTAGAATATAGCATGACTGAGTACAAGTATAAGGTCAAAACAGTGAGGAATAGTAGTAAAAATTCCCTAAGGGTCCAAAACAGTTGGCATTCAGCCCAAATATGGCATTCAGCCCAAAACATGATGATAGCAAACAGTTTTCAGTCAAATACGCAGTAAAACAGTCATTCGGGATGGACTAAGTCACAATCCCCAACGGTGCACGACCTCACGCTCGTCATCTAGCGTGTGCGTCACCTCAAAATAGCACAACGATGTGAAATCCGGGGTTTCATACCCTCAGGACAACATCTACAATCATTACTCACCTCAATCTGGTCCAAACTCTAGCCCGAGATGCCTTTGCCCCTCGAATCGGCCTCAACTCGCGTCGAATCTATCCAAAATCAGAATCATGACGTAAAAATATGCTAAGGGAACGAAGCCCATGTGAAAATAATCAAATTACAACATAAATCCCGAAATTAACCAAAACTTGACCCCTGGGCCCACGCCTCGAAATTCGATAAAATTTACATCAATAGACTCCTTATCTCCCCCCACGAGTTCATACATATCAAAAGTACTAAAATCCGACTACAAATGACCCTCAAACCCTTGCTCAAAGGTCTCCAATCTCAAGCCCTACTTTTCCCAATTTCTAACCCTTAATTTCCATTAATTTCCAAGCCAAATCAGTGAAATAATGCCATAGGATCAATTATTAGGTTCAAAAATCTAACTCCAAGTGTTATCCCTCAAAATAGCTCCCTCAAGCTCAAACCCGAATGAAAATGGTAAAGAATAACTCAAAAATCGCGAAGGAATCCTTTTATACTTTCTGACCCAGGCTTTTCGCACCTACGGTCTAAATACCGCATATGCGGTTTTCACTTAAACTCCAAGTCCGCATCTGCGATCAAATAACCGCACTTACGCCATCGCATGTGCGCTGAGCACTCCGCATCTGCGGCTCCTGCCCTTCGCGTCCTTGACCGCATTTGCGGTCCCCAATCTGCAGTTGCGGAAACAATAGGAGCAGAAAACTTCTGCAATTTCTCCAAAACTCCAAACTCTCTGTCAACCATCCGAAATCACCCCGAGGCCCCCGGGATCTCAACCAAAAGCACAAACAAGTCATATACCACACTATTCACACTTATACCAATCTTCAAAACTCCTCAAACAACATCGAATCAACCAAATCACATCGAATTCAAGCCTAAGGTTCCAAAATCTTCCTAATTCCGCTTTTGATCAAAAAGTCTATCAAACCACGTCCGAATGACCTGAAATTTTGCACACACATCCCAAATGACATGACGGACCTATTGCAACTCCCGGAATTCCATTCCGACCCTTATATCAAAATCTCACATATCAACCGGAAAACGCCAAAATTCCAACTTCGCCAATTCAAGCCTAAATCTGCCCCGTACCGCCAAAACACATTCCGATCACGCTCCTAAGTCCCAAATCACCTCCCGAAGCTATCTGAACAATCGGAACTCACATCCGAGCCCTTTATCACATAAGTCAACATCCGGTTGACTTTTCCAACTTAAGCTTACTCAAAAGAGACTAAGTGTCTCAAACCTCACCCAAAACCTTTCCGAACCCGAGCCAATCAACCCGATAACACATAATACCGCTGAGCAAGGCAATAAGAAGCAAAAATGGGGGAAATGGAGCGGTAACTCGTGAAACGACCGGCCGGGTCGTTACATTCTTCTCTCTTTTGTAATTCTTTCTAGTTGATTTCCTTCATCATTATAATAACTCTAGCTCTGTCATCAAATCATGGTATCACGTAGTTGATACATTATAAGCTGCACAGAACCATCTGATTATAGTTTATGACAGTTCCATAATTCGTGCTGAATGAATTTAAATAGGAGAACTATGCTGTAAGAAGTTTCTTTGCACTGCTGATTTACAAAAGAAGTTGAAGTTAGAAGTTGATTATTTTACTTTTTCCTTTCTATTACTGACATGTGAACCAACAAGGACTGATTTTTACAGATTCATACTCCAATAGGACTTTCAATTCTCTTATTAGGTCGCATAGATTAGGCTTCCTCTTGTCCCAAATTCAGTTACATATGCAACTGAATATCTACTAACTGGAGATGTACTGTACACATTAACGTTTGTCCAGCACGAATAATACGGCTCTGGAGATTTATTGTGCAAGTTGCTGTAACCAACTTTTCAATACCATCTTCCCTCTCTGACATTTAACTCTTTCTGTAGGTGGACAAGGCCCTTCAACAAGTAATGAACAACATAGTATGCTTGTCAGTGTTTGACATTTTTACACTGTTTGAAGTGCTTCATCAGCTAAAGAACAATCTCATATCTCAGGTTTTTGGAAATACACTGCTAAAATTTCTCTACTCTCATCTCATCTCCTTTTCCCTATTACCATGGATTGGGTACGAGTCCTCAGGGCACTCACTTCCGAGGGTATGAAATGCAGGTAGATCAGCATATACGGATGATTATCATTGACTCAATATCAACACTCATTACACCAATTCTTGGAGGAGGTGGTGCACAAGGTAATTTTTCACTAAAAGATGAAATGATAACTTTATGGTAGTAATTTTTAGTTATCCTTTTTACTAGTATTTACTTAAGCAATTTGAGATTTAAGTTGTAGTTTCTTTATTTTAAGAAATATTTGTTTTGTTTTCTTTAATGTAGTTCCTTGGTTGACGAAACTACAAATTCTAATTGGTTTAGATTTAGTTGTTTTTTTTTTCCTCTAGTATTTATATTCCAGCTAGTTTGGGATTGAAACTTAGTTGTTGATACATGCTCTCAGACATAATGCAACATTTGTGAGTTCTCCTACAATTTTTTTCACCGATTTGTTGTTTCTGCTATCCTAGTGCAAACTTGTTTCTAGGTATCTGATGGACAATTGCTTATGAAAAAAGATGTTAAATGGGAATAAAGTAGTAAACGTGCAAATTCCTACACTGATATTAATCTTGCTTTTCTGGATTTCATTTTTTCCAAATAAATTTAATTTTATCCTGAGTTTCTTCTTCCGTCTATAGGCAGATGATTAGGTTTTCCCCTGCGGTATCATGTCCACAGATTTGTCAATTTACTTTTGTTGAATGAGGGAACGAAAATAGTGGAGAAATGTATAGAAGCTTTGCCTCTGTAATCTGTTTCATATGTGTGAATTGTTTGTTGAAGTAGAAAACTTAAGTTTAATTCCGTATGTCAAAACTACCTGCTTGACTACTGACTCCCGAAGTAACAACTAAAGTTTTTGCGTGAATCAGGACATGCTTTAATGGTTTCAGTGGGATTTTTACTAAAACGATTAGCACATGAACATGATATCTGCATTTTGGTAAGTTTGGCAGTAACATAGCATTAGCATGTTCTCTTTGCTGCAGCGTTGTTCATTCTCTATGGGGTATCATCTTTTGTCTTCTAATGCGCTTTTTCAACTGATGGAATTGATTTTCGTTTAACTGGATCAGTGTATTAGGCACATCAGCCAGAAACTTGAACGCGTCAAGTTGTTATATACTTGCCATTTGAACCTATTAATGGGTTAGATCTTCTAAAAGGAACTTCGGTTTTGTATTGATCCACAGATTTCAAATTACAGCCAACAAGTTCATTCTACTTCCTCTGTTTCAAAAAGAATGACACTATTTCCTTATTAGTCTCTTTAAAAAAGATTGACACCTTTTAATATTTCCTTAATAAGAAGCATGTATAACCACACAAATGTTATGACAGGTTTCAGACCACAAGTTTTAAAAGTTTTACACAGATGATATGACTTATTTAAGACCACATATCTCAAAAGTTTTCCCTTCTTTATTAAAGTTTGTGTTAAGCCAAACTAAGATAATCTTTTTGAAATGGAGGAAGTAATTAAATTCATATAACCCCATATCGTCCACCCGAACTTTTCTCCATAAGTAATGGAGTATTTTCGTACTATTTTCACTATAGGCATTTAGTTTGCTAGATATCCTATTTGTGGACCACATTATAATATTTATCCTTCTGTGCTAGGTCACCAATCACATGGTGGCCGGTGAGAAAGGTACTTCCAAGCCAGCACTTGGAGAGAGTTAGAGGGGCATTCCGCATGTTAGACTTCTATTATCCAGAGACCGAGCTCGGAACATCAGCAGCATGCCAGTACTTAGACACCCACACATGGTATGTTTCTTGCAAGAATAACTCTATTGTTCAAACTTGGTTCTCAGCAACTTATTGAACTTCATCAGACTAATCAACCTAAACACCTGACTTTGCAACATCAATGTTTGATCTGGATATAACGAAACACCATCACTGTGTATGAAGATTTATTTCTAATAGTGGATATTTCATCCAGGCTACAGGAGATAGAATTGAGTTCGAGGTACAATGATCATGCTTTATAATGCCAGAGAATCTTGGCTTTTAGTTTATCAAGGTATCAACTTGATGTTGTCGAATTGTCGAGGAAAATGAATATTTTTGTTGGAAAAAAAGAAAGATATGTTGACCTTGTGAGATGGAGATGAAGCTACGAGACTACTACTTGTTTTTACTTTTATATGAAATGGATTGTGGTTCGTATTTTGTGGTGTCTCTCATTTGGACTGAGATGAAATTAATATTATTTTGGCATTTTGACAGAAAATATATACTGAATATAAAGGAGAAAATTACTTTGTTTATCAAAATTGCGAGCTGATGCTTGCGAAACTATCTCAGCAAGAGCAATATACATGTACTAAATTAAGACCTGATTAGCTTTATGACCAGCTTTCTCTGCCTAACTGTTTGCAAGTGAAATGTATGAGTATAAGTTTTTTCAACTATTGATTTATATATTTGGTTTCAGTATCCTTTTCATAACACTCATCCGTTTAAAAGGGTTTTAATGGACGTCATCTTTCTTTGGTGTAATATCTAAATAACGTTGAATTACTTTTAATATCAAAAGCAGATGAAAATGCAAAGAATTTGTCATATAAACATCTAAGTTCCTCTCGTGAAATCCTATACGGATCATAAAGTTATGATTTAGCATGTTATCTAAGATTTTTATTGTCTCATCTTAGTAGTATAAATTAAGGTTAACTGATAAATGTAAGATGAATTTTCATAAAGCATTATAGTTTAGAGGCTAATAATTACAGTTTACCTAATTACCATTCATAGCTATTGTTCAATCGTTATCGGCTTGTATTACTTGTATTCAAACGCGCAACGAATATAGCTTGTGTTAACTGTATTCGTTCGCACAACGCATACTACTTGTATCAACTGTATACTTTTGTGCAATTGCATTCGTTCGCGCAACAAATACAACATGCATCAACTGTAACCAAGATGAAATACAAGGGTGTATACAAATAATACAACTTAAATCGATTGTATACAAGAATGTAAACGAAGGATACAACCTGTATCGACTGTATTTGTTTGCGCAACGAATATAACCAAGGCAAAATATAGAAATATAGAAAAATAAAATGCTCTTGTTGAGACGAACTCAAGACCTCCGCTAACTAAGCGGGCTCTATTGAAAAATAGTCAGTGTTTGCAAAGTCATTGAAAAATAGTCATTATTTTGCTGTAACACGAAAAGTTCTAGCATAATATACTGGAGATAGGTGCACCTGTGTATGAACTTCTAGCATATTATGCTAGAACTCTAACACACGGAAAGTTCAAGCATAATATACTGGAGATTGGAGCACTTGTGTATGAACTTCCAGCATATTATGCTGGACCAGTATATTATGCTGGAATATTTTACGTATTTTGAACAGTATTTTCGTTCAGATTTATCTTTACATGAAAAGTGGCTAAATATCGATTACTTTGAAATTGTTGTTATTTTCCAATTAAATCTGTAAAAATAGCACGGTATAGCCAGTTTTCGGACTGGTCATTCAAAAATAGCCAGCGTTTACCAAGTCAATAAAAAATAGCCACTATTTTGCTGCAACAGAGACCGGTCCAGCATAATATACTGGAGTTCGGTGCAGCTGTGTATGAACTCCAGCATATTATGTTGGACCGGTATACTTTGCTGGATCCAGTATAATATACTGGAGACTGGAGCTCCGGTGCTCCAAACTCCAGTATATTATGCTGGAGTTCTAGTGTATTTATGCTGGAACTCCATCATATTATGCTGGAGTTCCAGCATACTTATCATGGAACTCCAGTATAATATGCTGGAGTTCAAGTATACTTATGGTGGAACTCCAGCATAATATACTGGCGTATTCCGAGTTTGAATAGTGTTTTCGCTCAGATTTATCTTTACATGAAAAGTGGATAAATTTCAATTACTTTTAAAACTGGGCTATTTTTGACGACCATTTGTAAATCTGGCTATTTTTTAATTTCTCCCATTAAATCTGACTATTTTTGAATTTCACCCAAACACATCTATAAACTAGGCTCAATTTCCAGCTTCTGAAGCATCTGTTTGGCCCAAATCAAAATCTCACCAAAATCGGTACCCATCCAATCTCGAGTGCATAAGCTTTCAAATGTGCTTCCAAGTTTAAGCAACCCATTTTCCCTCCACAGATCTTTCATCTAACACTTGAAACTGTAATCTGACTTCTACCTCCTACACTCCATGATCAATTCAAGAATCAAACAAGCTAGCACAACTCCCTCAAAACTCAAAATTAACAACCTTACATAATTCAGAACCTCAATTTTCCATTCCCAACCATACCATAGTCATCATCGTTCTCATAAACCCACCTCAAAATCCTCACCTGAAAGGCCTCATAAGCCTATAAAAAACCTCATTCGCATGCGAATACCACTACTTGCTGACCTCAAACAAATCCAAGATCTTGATAAAGCTATTTCACTGTTCCATGATTACCAACAAACCGAGTTCAAACATGACTACCCTACTTATTCTTGTCTTATTTATAAGCTCGCTAAGTCTCGAGACTTTAAAGGTGTTGAAATCCTTCTTGGATATTTAAAAACATATTATATTCGATGTCAAGAAAAGGTTTTTATTGGATTAATTCAGCATTACGGGAAAGCCCGGTTGGTTGATAAAGCTATTGAGCTTTTTCTTAACATGGGGTCATTTAATTGTACGCTTAGTGTACAGTCTTTTAATGCACTTTTAAATGTGCTTGTTGAAAATGGGTGTTTTGATGATGCAAATGAAATGTTAAGGAATTGTTCGAAAATGGGTATTTGGTTTAATGCTGTTTCGTTTAACATTATTTTTAAGATGTGGCTGGAAAAGGGTGATTGGGAAATAGCGCGTAGAGTGTTTGATGAAATGCTTGAAAGAGAAGTTGAGCCGACTGTGGTGACTTACAATTGTCAAATTGGATTTTTGTGTAAGAAGGGGGATGTTGAAGGTGCTAAAAATTTGTTTCAGGATATGTTTAGAAAGGGAAAGAAGCCAAATGCAGTTTCTTATGCTTTGTTGATGGAAGGTTTGAGTTCTTTGGGTAAGTATAAAGAAGCCAAGAAGTTAATGTTCGATATGGAATACCAAGGATGTAAGCTGAAAATAGTCAATTATGGTGTTTTGATGACTGATCTTTTAAAACGAGGCGACATTGGTGAGACAAATAGTTTACTCGTGGAGATGAAAAAGAGGCACATTAAGCTCGACGTTGTGATCTATAATATGTTAATCAATTATTTCTATAAGGAAGGTAAAACTGCTGAAGCGTATAGGATGTTAGTTGATATGCAAATTACAGGTTGCAATCCTAATGCAGCTACATATAGAAGGGTGGTTGATGGTATTTGTAAGACAGGAGAATTTGAGGAAGGTTTGAAGGTTTTGAATGCAATGTTGATTAGCGGGCATTTTCCGCCTGTAAAAACAGTAAGGTGTATGATTCTTGGCCTGCTTGATAAAAGGAAGATTGAAGATGCTTGCTTTGTTTTGGAGGAAATGGAGAAAAGGAAGAAACTGTTTGACTTTGAGTCATGGGAAGCCATTGTCAAAGATGCATGCAGCAATAGTATTGTTGTATATAGGCTCGTTGATGAGCTTGTATTTTAACTATTGAACTTGTATGCTATTACTTAGGAAAATCTCTAAAATAGATCGCGACCATATTTGTTTTGTGCTCGTCTTGATGCTATCTCAGATGTCCATTTGAAAAGAGCTATTGAGCAACCCTACTAATTACACAATAATTCCCTTCCCCTTGCTTGCTTGTAGTCAGTTCCAGTGGCATGATTTTTTACTTGGTTTGTGGAGCTGGGCATGCTTGATTGGAGCATTTGGTGTCCGGCTAAACCTCAATAATAATTGTTGGCTCTTATAAAAAGGAGTATGTAATTTCACCCCTGTTAAGATGGAGTAGTAGAAAAGAATACCATATACTTTTACCCCCAAAAGAAATATTGTAATAGTTCCTACTATTTCAAAGCGGGAGTAAAGGGCATCTTCGTCGTCCTGCTTACTGTAAACACATGTTTTTTTCCCTATGAAAGAATTACTCCCAAAAAAATTCAAAATAAAACAATTTTTCTTTATGTGCAATTTTGAGAATTTTTGTGACATTTTTGGATAATTATTTGTATTTTTCTGTGCATGTTTATTTGTTAAAACGATAAAAATATAAAAATATGTCGCATTTGCATTTAGGATTTAATTCTACAATTAGGAATAATTAAGTTTGTTTTACAAGAATAAAAATTACAAAAATATGCATCGTTGGCATTTTTAGCATTCAATGTCAGATTGTGCAATTTTGTTTTAATGAGTGTTTAATTATGTATGATATTTGTCGCTAGGAATTAATTAGTATTTTTTATAAGTTAATTTAGCTTATAACTTAATTTAGAATTTTAGTTTTATTAATTAGAAAGCAGAAGAAAATAGAGCAAAAATATAAATAAAATCAGAATTGGGCCTCTTCTTCAATTTCAAACCACAGGCCAAAAAAATAAATACCAACCTTCCCCATGACCCGGTCCATTTCAACCCGGGTCGACCCGGTCCGCCCCATAACCCAAGCACTCCCCTTCTTTCATTTTCATTTTTTCACTTTCAAATCCCAAAACCCTAACACTAAACCATCCGCCCCTTTTTTTCTCTCTTCTCCTTCACCATCTCCAAAACTCCAAGCTCATCCATGGCTGCCCCTCAAGCTCACTCCAAACAGCCCCTCCCTCGTCCGCCATTGAAGACCAAACGACCCCTATTACTGTGCATCTTCTTCTTCTTCGACCAGCAGCTGCCTAAGCTTCGTCTTCATCGACGAACAACATCCGCCATTGACGAGCTCGTCAAGCTCCCATGGCTATTGCATCTGCTGCTCCCCGTCGCTCGTCGACCAACCACAACAGCCATCGACGACCTCACGTCCAAAATAACCAACGTCCATGGCTGCTTCACCACTGTTGCTTCTGCTACGTCCAAACAGACCCCGCTGCCACTGCTTCGTCTTCTTCGTCGTCGAGCTTGAGCTCGACACCCATGGCTGCTGCTGCGTCTTCTTCTCCACCCCGTCACCAACTGCTTCTTTTGCTTCGTCTTCAACAGACCAGCTGACCCCATTCTCGTCGAAAACCAACGAGCAGCAACATCTCCAAGACTGCTGCTCCAGCTCCACCTTCGTCGACGTCCAGCTCCGCCAACAAAACTTCTGCTGTGTTGCTGCTGCTTTATCCCCGTCCAGTATCTGCTTTGGCTGCATTGTTGCTGCCTCGTCGAGCATCTGGATTTAAAACCAAACTCCTTCGCTGCTGCTTCACTTTTGTTTTCGTCCAAAACGAGACCTCACCATCTCGTTTGTTCGAGTTTTGGTCGGGGTCGTTGAAACAGTTCATACGCAATCGAGGTCCGGATTGTTAAACGTTTTAAGGTCCGTCTCATCTTCCTTTCTCATTTTATGATCTATATGTGAGTAATATAAGAGCCGCTAAAATCTGTTTAAATATTATGGGTTTAAGGAGTTTGAATCGTTTTTGGATTGAATCTTGGTTGTAAGAAATTCGTTGAATTCTGTTTAGTCGAATTTAAGTTCGATTGGTTTGTCATTCGTGATTATTAGTTGTAGAATGTATAGTATCTTTGTTAATATTGAGTTGGTTCGGTAATTTCGTTTTATGTATTGTTTGGTTTCCTGCTCTTTGTTGTTCATCATATGATTTCAGTTTGCATTTTCGATTCAGGTAATTGTGATTCATGTTGTTTCAGTTTACTTTTGTTGTTAATATGGTTGTCTCCTTGCTCATTCATTTTTTGTCTAAGTTAACCAGGATTGGTTCCTAATATGGTTAACTTATTTCCATTAATTTGATGTTGTTCAATCTGTGTTCATGGGATTTGTTGTTTGAATTTGTTTAGAAATTAGTTATATTTGTTGTATTTTGGTTAGGATTGATTACGTGAATTGGTTATAGCTGATGGGGGTAGATTGGTAAATTGCAGTACGTTCAGGGGTAAACTGATAATTTCAGTAAGGTCGGAGGGGAGATTTTTGGAGAACATTTTTTGAGGAGGAAAAAACGAAAAAGGTTGGACATTTTTGGGAACCTTAAGAGGAAATTCTGAAACATAGAAAGAAAGTCTGTAAGGTTTAGTTTAGTTCAACTAGTGTTGTTCCATTGAAAACGGAAAAGAGCTTCAGCTTTAACTGTCGAGTGTATTTTCGAATCTTCTCTTGATTACTGAATTCTTAGGGTGTTTCTACTTGTGCTTTGATTAATATTTGGTTGTTTAAGCTGCTTTGGGGTCAGTTACTGGGATTTGTGTTGCTGGTTGGTATTGCTTGGAATTTTAATTTGGTTTTCTGAGCCGCTGCTGTTGGGTTGCTGTGTTATTACTGATGCTGACTCCTCCTTCTTTTCTTCTTGTACTGCCATTTCCAGGTACACATTTGTACACTCTCGGCTTGAAGCGAAATGAAGTATTAACCAGGCTTTGTTCCTGTTGAATTCCTCCTGTTTAGATTTGTGCTTAAATAGAATTTTCCTTTCTTTGTGTAAAAATGTAGTTGACTGATTAATGAGTGATGGGGTTGCATATGTATAACTTCTTCATCTAATAATGTTAGTTTAAATTAATAAAAGAATAGTTAATCTGTTTTGATATTATTGTGTGTCAATCTCATGTTCTAGTGTTATTAAATGATAGAATATAGAACGAGAGCAATCCTTCTTTGTACAAACTCGATTGCAATTTTCCACTTGCATTAGCCGTAAACTAATAACTAATAAGTTTTGTTTTTTTAGCATGTAATTAATTGGGAGATTTTTTTTTATTTTAGAGACAAACTTAATAGAACAAATGTAGTCACTGTAGGTTTATCCTTTTAAATAAAAATGAGATGAGCCACGCCAAATAAAACGCACAGATTGCGGGGCCCTCACAAAAATGTATGTGTTGATTACTTAGAACTCGGGATAGGCCGCTTAGTGAACTCCATGGATTTACCCAAAATAATAATACGCTAATCGCTTTAGGCGCGCATTTTAATAAATCTTACCTTCTTAAACTCGGGTGCACATTTATGTGACCCAAATCCAAATCTTAACGGAATCGAAATGTGTCTCTAATCATGGGTACATTGATTGTGACGTGGTCCGAGATGCATGTCCATGACGTTGCAAATTCCTTTAAAAGAAGGAGATGATCCTCGCCGAATAAAAATACAAAATTGTGGGGCCCTCGGTAAATATTTGCTTTAAAATTGCTTAGACTTCGGGATGGACCGTTTAGCCAAATTTCACGGCCCTACCCAAAGTAAATGATACGCTAGTCGTTTTAGGCGCGCCTTTAATAAATTAATTTTCTTAAACTCGGGTGCACATTTATGTGACCCAAATCCAAATCTCAAAAGAGTTGAAATGTGCCAACCACCACGGGTGCATTGATGTGACGTGGTTGGAGATGTATTTTCACGACGTTGCAATTTTTGATAAAAAAATATATAATAATAATGACAAAAGCGGTTAAAAGTTAAAACTTGCACATGAGCTCATAATTGTATAAAATCAGATAAACAAGCCGAATATGACAGTTGAGCGACCGTTCTAGAACCACGGAACTCGGGAATGCCTAATACCTTCTCCCGAGTTACAGAATTCCTTATCCGGATTTTTGGTTTGCGGACTGTAATACAGAGTCATTCTTTTCCTCGATTCGGGATTAAATTGGTGACTTGGGACACCCTAAATCTCCCAAGTGGCGACTCTGAAATAAACAAACAAATCCCGTTTCGATTATCTTTTAATTGGAAAAACTACTTCACCCCTTGCGGGGGCGAAAAAAGGAGGTGTGACACTTACCACTCGAAGGGCTATTTAATAATTAACTCCTGACATATTAGGAGTTACTGTTACTGCTTTGTAAAATTTATGTATCTACTTTGTTTTATTGCATAGGTTGTTATTTTGTTCCCATCATTTAAGGAGTTAGTTTTTTCTTGCTTTCTGGTCTGTTAACTAGGCCTCTATAGCTTGTTTGTGTATATAATCAGCTCATCATCATTTAACAAAAAAAAAATTTGTTTCATCTTGCTCATTCATTATATGCGAAAATATTATTTTGTGCATACTGTGAGCACGTGATTTTTGCTTCACGGAAATTACTCCAAAAGAAATAAAAAAAAATAAAAAAACAAAATCCATCTGTGTACGATTTTTAGAATTTACGTGACATTTTGGTAATTATTTGGTCCGTAAATGCTTGCCGTTGTTGTGATTGATATATGTTGCATGCACATTCAAGATTTAATTGTGCCTTGTAGAGTCGATTAAACCATATTTTATTTTAAAAGAAAGAAAATCACAAAAATATGCATTTTTGTTGTGTTTTGTCATTTATGTGCGCTGTGGTGTAATTTTATTTTAATTAAATGTTTGACCTTATGTGTTAATTGTTGTTAAGGTATAACATTGTTGTAGGCTAATTTTGGTTTTACAAAATTATTTTAGAATTTTGTTGATTGTTAATTAAAGTAGAAAAAAAAGAGTTGAAATAGTAAAGAATACTCGGATTTGAGCCAAAATCAAGCTAAAATTCAGGCCCAAATAGCACCAAAAATCGGCCCAAGTCAGTCAGCCCAGAAGACCCGTCCCCCACGCCATCAAACGACGTAGTCTGATACCAGAACTACGTCGCTTCGATGATAGTTGATCCCAGCCGTCCATCTAGCCCTCATCCAATGGATGCAATCAATACCCATATCCAAAAGCCTGGCCCGACCCATTCCCATATCCGGTCTCACCCACCACTACGCCCAAACGACGTCGTCCCCCTTCAGTGAATAGATCCTGGCCATCGATCTCACCTGATCCAACGGCCAGGATCTAAACTCCTAAGTCGTATATAAGCCCAACCCTGTTACCCCGCCCCTATCCAAACACCCCCCTGGTTTCATCGTCTCTCAAAGACGATCCCAAACACCCCAAACCCTAGTAGCCGCCATAGCTTCCCTTCAACGTAAACCCGGCGGCAACAACGCCACCGGTCACCATAGCTATACCACTGAACCTACAAACCACCCTGAACACGAATCCCTGGTCACATAACTTCGAATCATCTCCAGGGTTCTCGAATCTTCGATCAAAGATTCGAGCCAAAACCCTAAATCACCTAATGAGTCCCAAATTCACACCAGCCACTCCTCTGACATCCCTTATACCCTAGTCAACGTTGGTTTCGTTCGAATCTAGGTAGAACTCTTCGAACCCCAAATCTGAGCTCAAGAACCCTAAGAATTGAATCCATAAGGGTCTGTCCAAATCAACAACAGATTGGGGTCTAATAGACCTTAATCGAGGTGTTCTCAGTCGAGAACACTTCGATTAAAGTCCATTCGACCTCAAAGAAGTCGAGTCCGGTTCAGGCCTGGTTCGTTTTTGATGTAAGCTTCCGAGGTAATTGTCTTTTCTTTCCTTCTGTTTATGTGTTATTCGTATGTCAGTAGATTTGTTTTTTATTTTTGATTATTTTTCTGTCAATCCTCTCCATCTTCAAAGACCCTTTTATGTGGTCGATTTCTCTTCTATTCAGTGTTAAGTGTATGTTATGAGATATCTATTCACTTCGACTAATGTCGTCGAATAGTTAAGTTTCGTAAACTCCCTGATAAATGTCCCGAATATTGAAATAATTTGGTGGCCTGTTTAGTCTATGTTGTTTGTCGATTGTTTGCTACATGTAATAGTTTGTATAGTCGATTTGAGTAACGTCGTCGAATAATTAAGTTTCATAAGTTCCATGTTTCGTCCAAAAACACATGAATCGCATGTGTGCTTTGTTTTAGCCTGCTTTTGTTGTCGACTGATTAGTATACGTTGTAACTCGCAAAGTCGATTCGATACATATTGTCGTTTGTGTCTTACAGTCTTGGAAGGCAACGACTTGATTCATACTGTCTGATTCTGATTAAATGGCTGTCTAAATCCAGTAATAAACTAATTATAGGTTGTAGTTTGTTAGTTGGTGAGGTTCGAATTAGGATTAAAATGGTTATAGTTGACAGACTCAGCGATATGAAAGGGGTGGGGTAAGGCAATAATAATCAGTGGCTTGAGGGATAATTTGGGGTGTCAAAGACTGACAAATGCTTAGGATTAATGGGCTGTCAATTGGTTAATGAAAAATACTATTAATCCAGTATTAGTAGGGTGCACAACACATGAACATGGGTCAAAATAAATAATTTAATAAAAGCCCATGACTCTTGAATGAATCAATATGACAAGCATGCTATAGTGGAGAACCAAATGACTTGCATCAAGAAGATACTTAGGCGTGGGAAGTTGAAGGGTGTGGGGAGGAAGTCTGGATACGAGGCAGTCCTGTGAAGGTCCTTTGGGCCTATAAATGAGCTCATTTTTACTAATAAGGAGTTGGAAAAAATTGAAAGAAAACAGAAGAAAATTTCAGAAAAACTGTGAACTAAATACTGTCTGAAACTGCATAAGAGACTAAGGTTGGCAATCGAGAGTCAACACTGGACAACCCTTTAAAAGAAAAGGCAGTTGGTCAGTTGTTTGGTTGGATATTGCTGATTGTCAAGCTATCTTTTGTCAAGTCGGTTATCTAGTTGGGTTGTTACTATTTCATTGGGGTATTCTGATTTCTCTGCGGGATTACTACTGTATTCTGGGCTTCTGTATGCTGCTGGACTGCTTCTGGTCTTATTGTTATTGAAGCTGTTGTTGGTTATTCGTCGAGTTGTTGTGATTATTGAACTGCTGTTACTATTGCATTGAATATTCTGGGTTTTTATGCTGGTTTACTACTCTGTTCTGGGATTGTTGGTTGGTGCTCGACCACCTGTGGGTTTATCGTTGTTGAAACTGTTGTTGGTTGTTCGTGAACTAGTGGTTATACTGTTGTTGTTTGTTACTACTGTATTACTGTTGCCTGGCTGCTTGCTGCTGATATTCTCCTTCTTCTTCTTGTTCTTGTTGTCTAAATCCAGGTACACATACTAAGCTGATGTAATTCCATGTTGAAGTTGACATTTGAAGCATGAATATACACATGAAGAAGTTGAAGTTATAAACTGAATTTAGTTTTCTTTACTGATTGTACTTAAGCCATTTTATGTATCACTGATATGTAGACTCCTGCCAAGGAGCTGTATAACTGGACCGTTTTCATATATGCAGTCATTTAGTTTATGAACTCCTTATGTAGGCCCTTAGTTAAAAGAAGAATATGATGCTAAAAAGCACCCTGCTTATTTCAGTTTGTTTGTAAAGATGCATGTCAAACTAGAATTAGGCCAATAGACTTCTAATTGTCATGACAGTCTAATTTCAGTACGCAAATGGTTTGAATTAGGATTAACACTAGATCTTTAAGTTCTTTCATGCCAACAGATCGCTTACTTTAAAACTTACAACAAACTGTTAAATGAAATAGTATCAGTTTGTCTTTCAGCTTTGCAAACTCACGAATAGGTGTAGAAACAATTAATTAGGCCCATATCGGAATGAAGATGGCCCAGGTCCAGTGTAATACCATATGCATTGGACCCAAGCCCATGATTTGGCAAACGGAAGACCCATACGCGTCCTCGCATTCGGATTTTATAAATTTTGTTCGGAGATCGACTATAACAATTTCAAGTATGTAATGGGATTAGGATCTCTTTTCATCTTTCATTTTAGAGACAGACAAAAAATAGAAGAATGTAGCCGCTTTAGGATATCCTTTTAAAATAAAAATGAGACGAGCCTCGCCAAATAAAACGCGCAGATTGCGGGGCCCTCGTTAAATGTATATATCAAAATACTTAGTTTTCGGGACGAGCCGTTTAGCAAATTTCACGGTCTTCCCAAAATAATAACGTGATAGTCTCTTTAAGCGCATGTTTAATAATTTACTTTCTTAAACTGGGGTGTGCATTTCATGCGACCCAAATCCAAATCCCAAAACATTGAATAAAATATGTTCCGGATTGCGGGTGCATTTCATGTGACGTCATCCAAAGACATGTTTTAAACGACGTTCAATTTTCTTTAATAGTTTGAATAAAAGTGGTAAAAAGCTAAAATTGGCACATAGGTTCATAATTGTATAAAAATCAGATAATTAAGCCGAATATAACAGTTGAGTGACCGTGCTAGAACCACGGAACTCGGGAGTGCCTAACACCTTCTCCCGGGTTAACAGAATTCCTTATCCAGATTTCTGGTACGCAGATTGCAATATAGAGTCATTCTTTTCCTCGATCCGGGATTAAATTGGTGACTTGGTACGCCCTAAATCTCCCAAGTGGCGACTCTGAAATAAATAAATCCCGTTTTGATTGTCCTTTAATTGGAAAAAACTCCCACGCCCCTCGCGGGAGCCGAAAAAGGAGGTGTGACAGCTCTGGCGACTCCGCTGGGGATTATAACCCAGAACCACTTATTCAGGGTTAGAAATCGAGCTTAGAATAAATTGTTATATTTAGCTTTATCTGATTTTGTTACATGATCTGTGCTTAATGTGCTAACTAACTACTTTTGCCGCTTTGATGTTTTGTGAACTGTATATAAACTGTGCTGAAACCCATATCCTCTTCGAGTCTTCTGAATCATGAAGAAGGGTGTACTTCGTACGACTTCTTTTCTGTATAGTGTCAAAACCCAATTTAGAACGAGGTTCGGACAAGTTGCTAAGCCGGTGAAGCTTCTGTATTCCCGGTACGCTGCCCCCCCTCGGCTCGAGCTGTCCGCTCGGGTAAGCCAGGTCTAGAACAAACACCCAGGTTCTGAACCTAGAATAACTCAACTTCATGCCGGATCCCTAGTAGGAACGCTTATCTGCATCATGTGCATTTTTGACTTAGGGGACTCAACACAGGGGTTGGGTCCGTCTAGGAATAGCAACCTAAAACAGAAAAGACCATCCTGATGCATCTTGCTCACTGCTTGTGCATTTATTTGCTTTGGACTTGCATGATGATCGGTTTTGAATATAGAGAAAAAAAATTAGCAGTGTATAGGGTTAATCTTCTGTTTAAAAAGAAAATAACAATGTTTCAATGGCGTCGAAACTCTGACAAAATTTTGGAAAAATATTTTACTTTTAATATAGTTTGTTTTATTCAAAAAGAAAAAAAAAAAAAGAAGAGAGTCTATCCCTTTTTTTTATCTGGTCTGCAGAAATGGAAAAGGAAAAGATAATTTGTGTTGTTATGAGGAAAGTGTCTTGATTTTTTTGTTTTAGCTTATTTGCCAACAAAAACAAAAATAGTTTTTTATATAGTTGTTTAAATTGGGCGAACTACGCCGGTTTGATTCTCACCGGGTGTGAGATACGTAGGCAACCCTCATCGGGTCCAACCCCCCTTTTTGCTAAAGAAAAAAAAAACATGTTAAATGTTAATTTCATCATATCAAGTCAGGCTGTTTTGCCATGTATAGCCGAGTATTCCCGAAAGGGACGCCGGAAGGTTGAATTTGCACAAACGGCCATTGTTTTTGTTTTTTGATTTTTTGACCGGTATACTCACGTAGCCTTAAAATCTTCGCCCCTGAAGTGCTGAAAGGCCGTATTTGAAAAACCGAGTCCTTCATCTTCAAAATCCAGAAAAAATCAAATATAGATAGTTCTGTTTTGAGTCTAATAAGAGTTTTTCTTTAATTACCCTAATAAATGTGCAGGATGAGCACGAAGCAAAATGAATCGTTCTCGGCCTTTAGCGAGGTCCCTCTACAACTCCACATGTGGTGGAATGATCTGAAAGCCGATAGTAAAGAGATGGTGGGAAAAGTATTGGGAGGTTTTGTCAATTTGCTGAGTATTAAGCCAAGGACAGATATTCTTGAAGCTCTAATACCGTTTTGGGACCCAACCCGCAATGTATTCCATTTTGTTGACTTTGAACTTTCACCTACACTAGAGGAAGTCGCCGGATATGCGGGATTGAATGGGAGGTTAAGAGGGCAGTATTTACTTTCACCAAGGCCAGTATCTCCGCACGCGTTTTTGGATTTGCTAAGCATTAGTCGGAAGGTACAAAATGATGATTTGTCGAGAGAATGTTGTGCTCTCCAATTCTTGTATCAACGGTACGGAACTCCTTAGGGTTTTAAAGAACCAAACCTCGGATTAACTCATGGCGGGAACAAAAACAAATGGGAAGCAAGATGTACTTTGGCTTTTATCACAGCATTTCTGGGAATCGTGGTCTGTCCCCGCAAGGATAAGAAAGTAGAGATAGGCCTTGTAGGGATGACCGATATTGCAATCAAAAGAACCGACAGTACTGTGGTTCCTTTGATTTTGTCCGAAATCTACCGAGCTTTAACTATATGCCGAGAAGGAGGCAAGTTCTTTCAGGGGTGCAACCTGTTACTTCAGCTATAAATGCAAGAACACCTCCATCACTGAGCAGGATACATGAACCACGGGTTGACTGAGAGAAATTGCATCAGCGGCTTTTAGAAATGCATGACATGCGTTAGATTTCCTGAAGGTGTCGAAGCATGGTTTACACGATTAAGGTCAACGACAACCGACCAAATTGAATGGGCATTCGGTTGGCTGACTGATATTGAGGTGATATACATGGCAGCTGAAGAATGTCATGTTCTTTTAATGGGACTTCGCAGCATCCAACCGTATGCTCCTCATCGGGTATTGCGCCAGCTGGGCAGGTTTCAAGTAATTCCTACTGATGAAGATCTAAGCAAGCACGCCATTGAGCTGAGCCCGGGAGTCGTATTTCCCGAAGGAAAGATTAGAAAGTTGTGGCACGAATGTAGATTCTTGGAACCCAAGACCATGGTTCGAGAACTGGCTAAAGGTGAGGTAGACCCAAAGTACGATGCTTGGTTCGAAAGAAGGTTCCAGATTTGTCAGAGACCTGCTAAAAGAGCCCACGTCCAACAATTCACGGATGATTCGCAGGAGCAGTGGGGCTGGTTAAGGAGGGAGGAAGGCTACCGAGCTGAAATCGGGACGCTAAAGCGACAAATCGAAAGGCTTACATTTGAGAACAATGTGCAAGTCGCCTCTAAGCAGGCTGAAAAGAACAAATTAGCCAAAGAGAACCAGACACTGAAAGCCCGCATTCGCCAAGTCAGTAAGAGTAACGCGACCGACAGAAACGTCGCTCCGACGAAAGATTGATAGCAGATTTGATAAATCAGGTCAGCAAAAGCCGGGAAGAATTAGAGAGATCGGAAGCTTGCATAGCAAGAATGAGGGTCAGATGGGAAAAAGGTACAATGGCCCGGAGGCAGCGTTTGCAACAAGTCATAAGGGATTATGAAATGAGCATCGGGATATTAAGGAAAACGAACTCCACTCTTCAAGAGCGGATCTTCAAACAAGCACGAGATTCCCAAGCTGACGGAAGACGCTGTTACGATGCAATGACCAGAATGGAAAGACAAATGGAGATGTTCCAGGATCGACTTGCCGACAATGCTCAAGCACTGGGATTAAAAAATCGGCGAATAGAGCAATTGTTCGTTGAAAGGGACAATATTCGAGGAAGGATTGATGAGATTGGTCACTACATCTACATGAGATGCCTAGCATGTGAGCAAATACCTCGGAAAACCCTCCTTGTTTCCATCATGGGCTGCGTCCACCGGATCATGAATAAGTTGAAGAGCTTGCAGAGAGACCTTACACCGAGGGCCGCGGAAAGGCCGAATGATGCCTCGCGGGCCCCTAAGTTGGAATTTTAATCTTTTTGTCGAGTCTTGTTTAATTGGCTTTGTTGTCTTCCCATATGTTGTTTTCTTTTCTTTTAATCAAGTCGGGTTAAGAACTTTGGAATCTGTACTATTGTTGTTCCTTGTTTGAAGTAATTTGTAATAGCAAATTTTGGTGATGAATTAATTGATTCCGAAAGAATTTTTGTGTGTCTTTACTTTGGGGGCAGAACAACGCCCAGTCTGATTCACGCAGGGACGTGATACGTAGGCAATCCACATAAGATTCGACCGCCATTAATAAAAAGGGAGAGAAAAGAAAGAAGAAGAAAATACAAAAATAGAATAAAATACAGGGGTTCCCAAAGTACTTTAAAGGGACAAATAAGCAAGTCGGGATGACGCATGTTGTTTGAAGCAAAGCATGTTAGAAACGGTTAACTGCCTAGGAGCATTGCATCCCCAATGTGCTATTATCAAATCTGTTAAACTCTAACGCTAACAAGTTTGTTGTTTTCCACAAATCTCAGACAGTTAGTTGTTAAAGCATTCTGGCAACACACCCTTACCAAACCAGATCCAAAGGACCGGTAACAACAAGCATGACTACTTCAGAAAATAGTACCGAGGAAGAGAGGCCGTTGAGCCAATTGTTAAAAGAAGCGATGGAGAAGATAGAAAGGATGGGACTAGAGATGAATGCAATGCAGTTAGCTCTAGCCAAAGCACAAAAGAGCCCTGAGACACTGGGGCACATGCCGGAATACCCTCACTCCGGCCCTTCAACAAGCCTCCCAAATCACCGTTATCATCAGGAGAGAAGCCCCCATGATTCCCAAGCTCCACCACCCCATCAACCTCTTCCAACACCAAATGTTCCCACTTTTATGGGACCCACATCAGCCACCCTGCAAAGATCAACCAGCGAGCCGTTGTTTCAGGCTCACGATACGCAATACTATCCCCCCGATCCCACATTCTACGCACCAGAACCCCATACTTACAATCCACATTTGGAGGTACCGGCGGAAATTGAAAAACCGGTTAAGGTCCCAGAACAAGATGAGGTAATGAAGAAGTTCAAAAACCTGGAGCAGTCCTTCAGGAACCTACACGGATTGGGCAACCAGGTCAGCGTCGCCTACAAGGATCTATGCCCTTTCCCGGACGTCCAACTCCCGGCTGGGTTCAAGATGCCTAAGTTTGATTTATATGAAGGGCACGGTGATCCTATGGCACATTTGCGGGGCTTTTGTAGCAAAATGAGAGGGGCATGTGGCAAAGATGAGCTACTGATATCTTATTTCGGTCAAAGCTTAACTGGATTGGCACTGGAATGGTATACCAGGCAAGATTCCAGCAGATGGTACACTTGGGATGATCTGGCGCAAGCTTTTGCGAGTCACTTTCAATACAATCTCGAGATAGTCCCTGACCGTCTCACATTGCTGAGGACCGGAAAGAACCCTGGGGAAAGTTTTCGTGAGTTCGGTTTCCGCTGGAGAGAACAAGCGGCCAGAGTTGATCCTCCTATGAGAGAGGGACAAATAGTGGACTATTTCTTGCAAATACTGGATCCAACTTACTTTGGTCACTTGGTGACGATGGTTGGAAAATCCTTCAATGAAGTAGTAAAGATAGGGGTCATGATATAGGAGGGTTTGAGGTCTGACAATATCCTGAATTACTCAGCGCTCAAGGCGACGACCCAGGCTATTCAGAGCGGCACGGGAGGTGCGCTGGGAAGGAGGAAGAAAGAAGAAATTGCCATGATTAAGGCAAGCAGTTGGTCTAGGTCCGCAAACCACACTACAACCAGCCCAGACCCCACAGGTCAAACTACCCATACAACCCGCCACAACCCTACTACCCACCACAAGAACAACATTTTTCCGTCCATCACGCCCAAACTTACACCCAGCCTCCGGCTCATCCGCAATGGCGTGCACCGGCTCCCCAACATACATATCCACCTCTACAAAACACACATTCACCTTCATAAAACACGTATCCGCCACCGAGGACCTACAGTAATCCTTCAGGACCGAGCTTTCGCGGAAATCAGGCTTTCAGGAATGAAAGGACGCAGAAGCCAAGAACATTCACTCCGTTGAGAGAAACCTATACTACTCTGTTTCACAAGTTGAAGCAGATAGGCCTACTAAGTCCTGTTGAAGCCAAATTGCCAAGTCCCCTCCCCAAAAATCTGAACCATTCAGTGAGTTGCAAATATTGTTCGGGTGCTCCCGGGCATGATACTGAGAAATTTTGGAGGTTGAAGACTGCCATACAAGATCTTATTGACACAAATAGGATCGAGGTTCAGGCACCGGGGGAACCCAACATCAATGAAAATCCGTTACCGATGCACCATGAAGCTCACATGATCGAATTGGTGTATGAAGGAGGAAAACCAAAAACACCCTCACAAACGATAATGATGATTCGCGCCAGTACTAATGAAGAGTCGACAGGTGGAAAGGCAGTGGTACGGTCGGGAGAGGTATATGACAAGCTATTTGTGATAGCAGGAAAAGGGTCATCTATTACTGCGAAGAGGCCAGAGTCAGTCAGCGCAGTGTTGTAGGGAGTAGCAAACAAACCAAGGTTGGTAGTAAAAGGGGTCCATGTGGGACCAGTTGCTATCAAGTCAGTCATACAGTTGCCGATGACGAGTGAGAAGGCTATGTCGTGGAACTATAGTCAAGTGACGGTGACGCATAAGAGGAAGGAGGTTGTGGAAGACGTATGCGAAGCACAAGGGTTAACTCGATCGGGAAGGTGTTTTGCTCCCGTAGAGTTGAGAAAGGTCAATCCTGAAACAATAAAGAAACCTATAACAGAGGAAGAGGCAAAGGAATTTCTGAAGAAGATGAAGGCACAGGATTACTCAATTATAGAGCAATTGAGAAAGACCCCAACCCAGATTTTGTTGTTATCCTTGTTAATCCATTCAAACGATCGCTGTCAGGCCTTAATGAAGATTCTGAACGAGGCCTATGTCCCGGACAAGCTCTCAGTGAACCATTTGTAGAAAGTAGCGCACAAGATCTTTGAAGCAAACCGAGTGACATTATCGGATGATGAGTTACTGGTAGAGGGTACTGAACACAACAGAGCACTCTATCTGACGGTAAAGTGCGAAGAATCGGTGGTCACTCGAGCATTAATTGATAACGGGTCAAGTGCCAATATCTGTCCCCTGGCCACTCTCAATAAGCTAAAGGTTGCTGATGACAGGATCCACCATAACAGTATCTGTGTCTGAGGTTTTGATGGGGGCGGCATTAACACAGTAGGTGATATCGTACTGGAACTAACCATTGGCCTAGTCGAGTTCACTATGGAATTTCAAGTAATAGATGTGGCAGTGTCGTACAATCTTTTGTTGGGGCGACCATAGATCCATGCAGCTAAGGCAGTGCCTTCTACGCTACATCAAGTGGTCAAATTTGAATGGGATAGACAAGAGATTATGGTACACGGGGATGACGGCACATACGCCGCCAGTGATACTATTGTGCCTTTCATAGAAACTGACGACGATAAGGGCCCATGGGTTTATCAGGTTTTTGATGCAGTCTCGGTGGACAAAATTCCTGAGGGCGAGGGCCTTCCACTTCCCAGAATCACAATCGCAAATGTCATGATAGCGTCAGAAATGTTGAATAACGGGTTTGTACCAGGGAAAGGTCTGGGGGTTGACCTGCAGGGAATGATCCAGCCAGTTTCTTTGCACAAGAACCTGGAAACTTTTGGGTTGGGATTCAAGCCCACCGCAGCGGATGTGAAGCGAGCCCACAAATTGAAGAAAAGAGTTTGGGTCCTTTCTAAACCAGTCCCACGCCTGTCCAGGTCATTTGTCAAAGCAGGGTGCAGAATGTTACCAATCTCGGAAGTTCTTGGACCTCTGATAGGGCCGAACCGAGATTTGAATGAAAGCTTTGGAAGAGTGTTTGCCAACGTTAACATGATAGAAGCTGGAGAGGGTTCCAATAAGGCAGACATACAGTTTGTGGGTCCCAAGGTCAAGGTCAACAATTGGATGGCTACTACTCTTCCTACTTGGAGGGAGTCTTGGTAGTTGACTCTGATTTTCCTTTTTTGCTTCTGGATTATTCCAGGGTTGTAATCCATATTTCTTTTTATTATGTCAAATACATTGTGAAACCTTGTTATCCCGTAATTCAATAAAATGAGTAGTTTCTTCTTTATTTCTTATATTTGTTATTTTTATTTATTTTAATATTGCTTCTTTCGTTTCTTTCTCTGAACAGTTCTTTTCATACTGATTCTAATGACATGGCATGCACAACGGATCTTCAACCTAGTCTAAAAGATCAATCTGATTCCGAGCTAAACATACAAGAGGTCGATTATGATAATGAATCGGAATACAGTGAGGATGAAGCATTCGAGGAGATAAACAGGGAGTTGAGCCAGCTTGAAGAAAAATACAAACCCAACTTAAATGACACAGAAGCCATCAATTTAGGGGATGCCGACGATATTATAGAAACTAAAATAAGCATCCACATTGCGCCAAATATCAGGGAGGAATTGATCAAAACACATACTGAGTTCAAAGATATTTTTTCATGGTCGTATCATGACATGCCGGGGTTAAGCACAGATTTAGTGGTTCATAAATTGCTCACTGACCCGGCGTGCCCTCCCGTTAAGCAAAAATTGAGAAAGTTCAAAACGGATACGAGTATGAAGATTAAAGAAGAAGTAACCAAGCAGCTACAAGCAAAGGTTATTCGTGTCACTCGATATCCTGATTGGCTGGCTAATGTGGTGCCGATACCAAAGAAAGATGGAAAAATCAGGGTGTGCGTCGACTACCGCAATCTGAACAGGGCAAGCCCTAAAGACAACTTTCCTTTACCCAATATCCATATCTTGATCGACAATTGTGCCAGGCATGAGATCGGATCTTTTGTGGATTGCTATGCTGGGTATCATCAGATTCTGATGGATGAGGAAGATGCGGAAAAGACAGCCTTCATTACGCCGTGGGGAACTTATTGCTACCGGGTAATGCCATTTGGTTTGAAGAATGCTGGGGTAATGTACATGAGAGCAATGACCACTGTGTTTCATGACATGATACACAAAGAAATTGAAGTGTACGTAGACGATGTAATCATAAAGTCCAAACATCAGGAAGACCACGTAACGGACCTAAGAAAGTTCTTTCAAAGACTTCGAAGGTATGATATTAAGCTCAACCCGGCCAAATGCGCATTTGGTGTTCCATCTGGGAAGCTTTTGGGATTCATTGTCAGTCGGTGAGGTATTGAACTAGATCCATCAAAAATCAAATCTATCCAAGAGTTGCCACCGCCGAAGAACAAGACAGAAGTAATGAGTCTGTTGGGAAGGTTGAATTAAATCATCAGATTTATTGCTCAACTCACAGCAACCTGTGAACCCATTTTTCAGCTGTTGAAGAAGGATGCTGCAATAGGATGGACGGCGGAATGCCAGGTGGCATTCGACCAGATCAAAGAATATTTATCAAATCCACCTGTATTGGTTCCCCTGAGCCGGAAAGACCGTTAATTCTTTATCTGACGGCCTTGGAGAATTCTTTTGGCTGCGTGTTGGGGAAACACGACATTACGGGAAGAAAAGAGCAAGTCATCTATTATCTCAGGAAGAATTTTACAGTATATGAGGTTAAGTACACTCAACTCGAGAAGACATGTTGCGCCCTAACTTGGGTGGCCCAGAAGTTGAAACATTATTTATCCTCATATACTACTTATCTCATTTCCCGCTTGGATCCATTAAAGTATATTTTCCAGAAACCTATGCCCACAGGAAGGTTAGCAAAATGACAAATATTACTCACGGAGTTCGATATTGTCTATGTAACGAGGACAGCCATGAATGCCCAAGCGTTGGCAGATCACTTGGCTGAGAATCCTGTTGACGAGGAATACGAGCCGTTGAGGACGTATTTTCCCGGCGAGGAAGTAATGCAGATAGATGAGTTGGAGTTACCTGAGGAACCCGGTTGGAAGCTTTTCTTTGATGGAGCCGCAAATGTGAAAGGAGTTGGAATAGGAGCAGTGCTTATTTCTGAAACAGGACATCATTACCCTGTTACAGCTCAACTGCGTTTCTATTGTACCAACAACATGGCTGAGTATGAGGCATGCATTTTGGGTTTGCGATTAGCGGCAGACTTGGATGTCCAGGACGTCTTGGTCTTGGGAGACTCGGACCTCCTGGTGCATCAAATTCAGGGTGAATGAGAAATACGGGATTTGAAACTCATACCATATCGACAATGTTTGCACGATCTGAGCAAGCGATTTCGATCAGTAGAGTTCAGACACATCCCGAGAGTTCACAATGAGGTTGTCGATGCATTGGCCACTTTAGCATCAATGTTGCACCACCCAGACAAAATTTATGTTGACCCGTTGCACATCCAGGTTCACGATCAGCATGCCTATTGCAACATGATAGAGGAAGAAGTGGATGGCGAGCCATGGTTTTATGACGTCAAAGAGTATCTCAGGATGGGGATATACCCAGAGTAGGCCACCGGAGACCAAAAAAGAGCCATTCGGCGATTGTCTAGTGGTTTCTTCCTCAGTGGAGGAGTGTTATACAAGAGAACCCCAGATTTGGGATTGCTGAGATGTATAGACGCCAGTCAAGCCACGACGGTTATGACAGAGGTACATGCTGGAGTTTGTGGGGCCCATATGAGTGGATATCTATTGGCGAAAAAGATTTTTTGAGCAGGGTATTATTGGCTCACCATGGAGCATGATTGTATCAATTTCGTGCGGAAATGCCATCAGTGTCAGATACACGGCGATCTGATTCATTCTCCACCAACGGAATTGCACACAATGTCAGCACCGTGGCCATTTGTGGCATGGGGGATGGACGTCATTGGGCCTATTGAGCCGGCAGCTTCGAACGGTCACAGGTTCATTCTGGTGGCCATCGATTATTTTACTAAGTGGGTTGAAGCCAAAACTTTCAAGTCAGTAACCAAGAAGGCAGTGGTGGATTTTGTCCATTCCCATATCATCTGTAGATTTGGGATCCCGAAAGTGATAATCACGGACAACGGTGCTAATCTTAACAGCAGTTTGATGAGAGAAGTATGCGAACAGTTTGAGATTACACACCGTAATTCCACACCATATCGTCCCAAGGCAAATGGAGCTGTTGAAGCAGCCAACAAGAACATCAAAAAGATACTGAGGTAGATGGTAGAAGGATCCAGGCAATGGCATGAAAAATTACCATTCGCATTGTTGGGTTATCGCACTACCGTCCGTACTTCAGTAGGTGCAACCCCTTATTTGTTGGTGTATGGAACTGAAGCAGTGATACCAGCGGAAGTGGAAATTCCATCCCTTCGGATTGTCGCCGAGGTTGAGATTGATGATGATGAGTGGTTCAAAACCCGTTTGGAACAGTTGAGCTTGATTGATGAAAAGAGATTGACAGCCGTGTGTCATGGCCAGTTATATCAAAGGAGAATGGCGAGAGCTTACAACAAGAGGGTGCGCCCCAGAAAATTTGAAGTGGGGCAACAAGTGTTGAAACGAATCCTGCCACACCAAGCGAAAGCAAAGGGCAAATTCGCCCCGAATTGGCAAGGACCATTCATTGTAACCAGAGTATTGTCCAATGGCGCTTTATGTTTAACAGATATCGAAGGAAAATGCATCGACATGGCTATCAATTCCGACGCAGTTAAGAGATATTATGTATAATCTCTTTTGATTGTAATTGACATTTGTTTGGGGTTGGCATTTATCGGAGAATGAGATGACGGAGGCAATTCTTTCTTCTATCAAAACACTTTAACCTTTGCTTACACTTTTGGGCCTTATTTATTCTTTCATATCCCTCTTTTGGAATCAGTAATCAAAACAAAAGATAAAAAGAGAGAAAAACAATAATAAAGACAAAAGAAAAATCACAAGAAAAAACAAAGAAAATGGGAACTACGTTTGACCTGATTCCTCAAAGAAGGATACGTAGGCGCCTCACGGCTCGGTCATGGTGTAACAAAAAATAAGAATCCCCAAGCAAGAAAACTGGGGCAGAAGTTGTGTTTATAATTTTGGGAAGGAATGTTTGATTCCAAGAGTTGTAATATTTTACCCGTCAAAATTATTTTGAGCCTTTTGATACCCCCTTTTCCTTTTTTTAGCCATACACAAAAAACCATATTGATATCCAAAAAAGACCTCCCGATCAGTATTCGAGAAGTGCCAAGTTCATGCACGTGGAAGTCAGGACCAACACTCTGATCCCCAGCAGAGAAAAGGATCAAAAACTGGAAACGAATCGATAGCCGAAAGAATCCCCACCAAAGAGCATCGTATCGACACACTCCAATCCCTAGCTGAAAAAATAAAATAAAATGAGAGAGTCTCGTTGGTGAAAACCTTCGCGGGCACCATGATGCGACGAGAGTTGAGAGAAATGAGAGAGTCTTATTAGTGAAAACCCCTCGAAGGGCACTATGAGGTGACAAGGCAAGATTGACGGAAAGGGTCCGCCTTTGGCAAAAGTCGAATATTCATTTATCCCCAGCGAGATAAGACCATCCGAAAAGTCGATTGATACAAAAGACTGGGTTGATCGATCTGGAATGCACGACATGATCGTTGGGATTGGTTATGTCATTTAGATAAGTTCTTTTCTTTTCTTTTTCCCAGCGTTTTGTTCAGAAAGACTTCGTTTTTCTATTATCACTCTTTCATTTTTGGATTTTATTCCCCCCAACAGTTCATTTTTGAAAAAGGATTTTCAGAATCTACTACCAATTGCCAAAACGGTGCAAGGCGAAAAACGAAAAGGACAAGCCATTAGACAAAACGAAAAGAAATTTGTCGCAAGACCAAAAGATGAAGGGGTCTAGATCCTAAGAGGCCCACATCTCCAAGGGAAGTTATGGATCAAATTCCAAGATGATCCGCAGCAGATTTGCAAGATACAGGGACAACTCCGACAACCATCCCCAGAGGGAATATCAGCCTCAACAAGTTTTATAGCAATACAAGGAAAAGAAAAGGGAAAAACCATCCTCAACAGAAGTGGCACGACCACTCGCCCCATGTTAAACTAACAAATTTTTCTTTGATTTGAAACAGGGAGAAGAAATATTATTGACCGCAGGAAGACAAAGTCACAAAGCAGATTATCAAACTGGGGCAGGAAAATTTTCTCTCATTACAAAATTTTTCTCTCAATAAGAAATTGTCGAAGTCAGGAGCCCGCCTGGAGAATGGAGGTGATATAATATAAGAAATTGGTGAAGTCAGGAAGGAGCCCGCCTGGAGAATGGAGGCCGTTTTATTTGAAGAAGTTGAAGAAGTCAGGAGCCCGCCTGGAGAATGGAGGCTGATTTATTTTAAGAAGTTGTAGAAGTCAGGAGCCCGCCTGGAGAATGGAGGTGTTTATTTTAAGAAGTTGTAGAAGTCAGGAGCCCGCCTGGAGAATGGAGGCTGTTTTATTTTAAGAAGTTGTAGAAGTCAGGAGCCCGCCTGGAGAATGGAGATGTTTATTTTAAGAAATTGGTGAAGTCAGGAGCCCGTCTGGAGAATGGAGGTGATAGAATATAAGAAGTTGAAGAAGTCAGGAGCCCGCCTGGAGAATGGAGGTGATAGAATATAAGAAATTGGTGAAGTCAGGAGGCCGTTTTATTTTAAGAAGTTGAAGAAGTCAGGAGCCCGCCTGGAGAATGGAGGCTGTTTGGAGAATGAAGGCTGAATTATTTTTGAGAAAGTTGTTGGAGTCAGAAGCCCACCGGTAGAACGGAGGTTGTTAAATTCAAGTTGTTGAAGTCAGGAGCCCGCCTGTAGAACGGAGGTTGTTATATGTTGAAGATTGATGAAGTCAGGAGCCCGCCTGCAGAACAGAGGAATACCTTACAAGATCAAGCAGTAACCCACCGGAAGGTGACGGTTACAACAAAAATCCCCAGCAGAATGAAGATGACTGCATCCTCAGCGGACAGAACAAAATGATGAATACTAGTATTCGGAAAAGCAAAAGACCAGTGTCATCACCAGCAATTGTCAGAAAAGAGAAGCACCAGAAGAAACACTAGTCGACAAAAAAGCAAGACAACAAGAACAAGTTTGAAGATAGATCGGATCTTGTGATCCGTAGTCTAGTCTAGCACCTTATTTTCTTTTTAGCACGGTGTAATAAGGAGACCAGTAGAGCAGTAGTAACAGCATACAACAGCAACAACAACAAACATTACAGTCACATGGTAGTCCCAGCTACCAAAACTTCCCGAACTACATTAACCTGATTCCCTTTTAGCCAGGGATATGTAGGAGACCTTTGAAGCAAAGATTCGGTTAAATCTTTTTTCAAACAATACTTCACACGGAGTACTCCAACAGGGCAAAATCACTCGTATCCGCTCACTTTATCTTTGCGCGGGCAGCTGTGAGCACGTGATTTTTGCTTCACAAAAATTACTCCAAAAGAAATAAAAAAATAAAAAAACGAATCCACCTGTGTACGATTTTTAGAATTTACGTGACATTTTGGTAATTATTTGGTCCGTAAATGCTTGCCGTTGTTGTGATTGATATATATATATATATATATATATATATATATATATATATATATATATATATATATATATATAAATACATGTTGCATGCACATTCAAGATTTAATTGTGCCTTGTAGAGTCGATTAAACCATATTTTATTTTAAAAGAAAGAAAATCACAAAATATGCATTTTTGTTGTGTTTTGTCATTTATGTGCGTCGTGGTGTAATTTTATTTTAATTAAATGTTTGACCTTATGTGTTAATTGTTGTTAAGGTATAACATTGTTGTAGGCTAATTTTGGTTTTACAAAATTATTTTAGAATTTTGTTGATTGTTAATTAAAGTAGAAAAAAAGAAAAGAGTTGAAATAGTAAAGAATACCCGGATTTGAGCCAAAATCGAGCTGAAAATCAGGCCCAAATAGCACCAAAAATCGGCCCAAGTCAGTTATCCCAGAAGACCCGTCCCCCACGCCATCAAACGATGTAGTCTGATACCAGAACTACATCGCTTCGATGACAGTTGATCCCAGCCGTCCATCTAGCCCTCATCCAACAGATGCAATCAATACCCATATCCAAAAGCCTGGCCCGACCCATTCCCATATCCTGTCTCACCCACCACTACGCCCAAACGACGTCGTCCCCCTTCAGTGAATAGATCCTGGCCATCGATCTCACCTGATCTAACAGCCAGGATCTAAACTCCTAAGTCGTATATAAGCCCAACCCTGTTACCCCGCCCCCTATCCAAACACCCCCCTGGTTTCATCATCTCTCAGAGACGATCCCAAACACCCCAAACCCTAGTAGCCGCCATAGCTCCCCTTCAACGTAAACCCGGCGGCAACAACGCCACCGGTCACCATAGCTACACCACTGAACCTACAAACCACCCTGAACACGAATCCCTGGTCACATAACTTCGAATCATCTCTAGGGTTCTCGAATCTTCGATCAAAGATTCGAGCCAAAACCCTAAATCACCTAATGAGTCCCAAATTCACACCAGCCACCCCCCTGACATCCCTTATACCCTAGTCAATGTTGGTTTTGTTCGAATCTAGGTAGAACTCTTCGAACCCCAAATATGAGCTCAAGAACCCTAAGAATCAAATCCATAAGGGTCCGTCCAAATCAACAATAGATTGGGGTCTAATAGACCTTAATCGAGGTGTTGTCAGTCGGGAACACTTCGATTAAAGTCCATTCGACCTCAAAGAACTCGAGTCCGGTTCAGGCCTGGTTCGTTTTTTATGTAAGCTTCCGAGGTAATTGTCTTTTCTTTCCTTCTGTTTATATGCTATTCGTATGTCAGTAGATTTGTTTTTGATTTTTGATTATTTTTCTGTCAATCCTCTCCATCTTCAAAGACCCTTTTATGTGGTCGATTTCTCTTCTATTCAGTGTTAAGTGTATGTTATGAGATATCTATTCGCTTCGACTAATGTCGTCGAATAGTTAAGTTTCGTAAACTCCGTGATAAATGTCCCGAATATTGAAATAATTTGGTGGCCTGTTTAGTCTATGTTGTTTGTCGATTGTTTGTTACATGTAATAGTTTGTATAGTCGATTTGAGTAATGTCGTCGAATAATTAAGTTTCATAAGTTCCATGTTTCGTCCAAAAACACATGAATCACCTGTGTGCTCTGTTTTAGCCTGCTTTTGTTGTCGACTGATTAGTATACATTGTAACTCGCAAAGTCGATTCGATACATATTGTCGTTTGTGTCTTACAGTCTTGGAAGGCAACGACTTGATTCATACTGTCTGATTCTGATTAAATGGCTGTCTAAATCCAGTGGTAAACTAATTATAGGTTGTAGTTTGTTAGTTGGTGAGGTTCGAATTAGGATTAAAATGGTTATAATTGACAGACTCAGCGATATGAAGGGGGTGGGGTAAGGCAGTAATAATCAGTAGCTTGAGGGATAATTTGGGGTGTCAAAGACTGACAAATGCTTAGGATTAATGGGTTGTCAATTGGTTAATGAAAAATACTATTAATCTAGTATTAGTGGGGTGCACAACACAGGAACATGGGTCAAAATAAATAATCTAATAAAAGCCCATGACTCTTGAATGAATCAATATGACAAGCATACTATAGTGGGGAACCAAATGACTTGCATCAAGAAGATACTTAGGCGTGGGAAGTTGAAGGGTATGGGGAGGAAGTCTGGATACGAGGCAGTCGTGTGAAGGTCCTTTGGGCCTATAAATGAGATCATTTTTACTAATAAGGAGTTGGAAAAAATTGAAAGAAAACAGAAGAAAATTTCAGAAAAACTGTGAACTAAATACTGTCTGAAACTGCATAAGAGACTAAGGTTGGCAATCGAGAGTCAACACTGGACAGCCCTTTAAAAGAAAAGGCAGCTAGTCAATTGTTTGGTTGGATATTGCTGATTGTCAAGCTATCTTTTGTCAAGTCGGTTATCTAGTTGGGTTGTTACTATTTCATTGGGGTATTCTGATTTCTCTGCGGGATTACTACTGTATTCTGGACTTCTGTATGCTGCTGGACTGCTTCTGGTCTTATTGCTATTGAAGCTGTTGTTGGTTATTCGTCGAGTTGTTGTGATTATTGAACTGCTGTTACTATTGCATTGAATATTCTGGGTTTTTCTGCTGGTTTACTACTCTTTTCTGGGATTGTTGGTTGGTGCTCGACCACCTGTGGGTTTATCGTTGTTGAAACTGTTGTTGGTTGTTCGTGAACTAGTGGTTATACTGTTGCTGTTTGTTACTGCTGTATTACTGCTGCCTGGCTGTTTGCTGTTGATATTCTCCTTCTTCTTATTGTTCTTGTTGTCTAAATCCAGGTACACATACTAAGCTGATGTAATTCCATGTTGAAGTTGACATTTGAAGCATGAATATACACATGAAGAAGTTGAAGTTATAAACTGAATTTAGTTTTCTTTACTGATTGTACTTAAGCCATTTTATGTATCACTGATATGTAGACTCCTGCCAAGGAGCTGTATAACTGGACCGTTTTCATATATGCAGTCATTTAGTTTATGAACTCCCTATGTAGGCCCTTAGTTAAAAGAAGGATATGATGCTAAAAAGCACCCTACTTATTTCAGTTTGTTTGTAAAGATGCATGTAAAACTAGAATTAGGCCAATAGACTTCTAATTGTCATGACAGTCAAATTTCAGTACGCAAATGGTTTGAATTAGGATTAAAACTAGATCTTTAAGTTCTTTCATGCCAACAGATAGCTTACTTTAAAACATACAACAAACTGTTAAATGAAATAGTATCAGTTTATCTTTCAACTTTGCAAACTCACGAATAGGTGTAGAAATAATTAATTAGGCCCATATCGGAATGAAGATGGCCCAGGTCCAGTGTAATACCATATGCATTGGACCCAGGCCCATGATTTGGCAAACGGATGACCCATATGCGTCCTCGCATTCGGATTTTATAAATTTTGTTCGGAGATCGACTATAACAATTTCAAGTATGTAATGGGATTAGGATCTCTTTTCCTCTTTCATTTTAGAGACGGGCAAAAAATAGAAGAATGTAGTCGCTTTAGGATATCCTTTTAAAATAAAAATGAGACGAGCCTCGCCAAATAAAACGCGCAGATTGCGGGGCCCTCGTTAAATGTATATATCAAAACACTTAGTTTTCAGGACGGGCCGTTTAGCAAATTTCACGGCCTTCCCAAAATAATAACGTGATAGTCTCTTTAAGCACGTGTTTAATAATTTACTGTGCATTTCATGCGACCCAAATCCAAATCCCAAAACATTGAATAAAATATGTTCCGGATTGCGGGTGCATTTCATGTGACGTCATCCAAAGACATGTTTTAAACGACGTTCAATTTTCTTAATAATTTGAATAAAAGTGGTAAAAAGCTAAAATTGGCACATAGGTTCATAATTGTATAAAAATCATATAATTAAGCCGAATATAACAGCTGAGCGACCGTGCTAGAACCACGGAACTCGGGAGTGCCTAACACCTTCTCCCGGATTAACAGAATTCCTTATCCAGATTTCTGGTACGAAGATTGCAATATAGAGTCATTCTTTTCCTCGATCCGGGATTAAATTGGTGACTTGGGACGCCCTAAATCTCCCAAGTGACGACTCTGAAATAAATAAATCCTGTTTCGATTGTCCTTTAATTGGAAAAAACTCCCACGCCCCTCGCGGGGGCCGAAAAAGGAGGTGTGACACATACAACTCACACTAGTTGTATGATGCATCTTTTTTGTCTTATAATTTTGTGGACCAAGAAATGTAAGATTAAGGTCTACAAATTTGTGAGACAAAAAAAAGCTTCACACAACTAATATTAGTTGTGTGAGGTACACAATAAAACTTCTCCATTATATGGTATCAGAGCGATCTCCTTGACTCTCACGAGTTTTTTTCCTGATCCTCTAACTCCACACAGGCTCACACTAAAAATGCCCCCTAATGTAATAAATGTTGACTCCACTAGCAGTAACTCTGATGTTATTGTTCAGTTTAATCGTGTATCGCATCTGCCAATAAAGCTTGTCGGTGGCCATAACTTTGCGACATGGAATTTTTATGAAAGCAAGCTGGATAATGTCTCCCCTTATTAGCACTAATTTCTTATCGCATTAAAATTAAAAGAAAAGAAAAAGGTGGAAAAGGAAAAAAAAAAAGAAGAAGAAAAAACGCTTAAACGGGGACATATAATAATTAATGAGAAAGAAGGGACTAACATGCAATTTCAATTAAAATAGTGACCGACCTGCAATTTCGACAAATATAGTGTCTCTTTGACTTGATGATACAGCGCTGCTCTCGGAACTCAGATGGCAAAAGGGATGCAGCTATTCGTCAGCAGTACTCTCTCTCTCCCGATATTTCACACACACACACACACACACAAAATACAAATATTTATTGTATTTTATCTGTTCTTATTAATCGTGATTTATTTGTCTGATGTTGTCCATATTAAAACCCCAACACTGATGCATTTGAATTTTGTTCTTTTAAACAGAATTATCGTTTTACACTACGAATGAAAGATTGAAGAAGCTCTTTTCACCTTTTGGCGTTGTTATAGAAGGTTACTTCACCTTTCCTCATTTCTATATTCTGAAAATCATTATTTTTTCATCTGAAATGTAATCTAATTTATCCTCAAACTAAGTAAGTGTGAAATTTAGGGTGTGTTAAGTATGACAGGAGTCATTTTCCAAGGAAATTTATGTCATGAAAAATATTTTTCAAAGTATAGAGTATAATATTAAAAATTAATAAATAATATCAGCAAATTGGAGAGTATTCTGATGAAACTTTTGAGTACTAGAGATTATTAATGAAGTTTAGTGCTAGTTGAAGATAATTGGTGGAAATATGACTTCCGCCCATAAGTGAGGGAAGTCGTTTTCCTCCCTTTGATTGAGCTGTTTTCCATTTTCCCTTATACCAAATACGCTATTTATCTATTATACTTGATTGCCCTATAGCTATTTATAAATATGGAATTTATACTTTGTGACGGATTTGTTAAATAGGTCTATAATTAATCTGGGATTGAGGCGTAGCTGATTTGATTGATTGATTTATATGGATTTATTAATTTGGGCGAGCAGCGAGGCTTGTTGAAGACCCAAGAACGCAAAGGCCTAAAGGTTTTGGATTTGTTACCTTTGAGTCAGAAGTAGATGCTCGGAATGCATTGAATTCCATTAACGGAAGGGTAATTCCTCAGCTTTGTTGGTAGATGTGTGTAGACGTGTGATTTTTAACCCTCCCCGAGAATTTTCACATTTTTAGCGTAAATATTTAATTTAGGCCTAATATAGCTATTTCAATTATTTTTGACTTCTTTACTTTATTTTCATCACAAAAATGAAAAATTACAAAAAAAGAATATATAAATTTTAGTTCATGTATTTCTCATAAACTCTAAAAATACAAAAATAGTACTTTATATTTTTATCTCTATATAAAAACGAAAATTATAAAAAATAATTTCATTAATATTTTGTAGTCTTTTTAATCCTTAAAAATACAAAAATATTACTTTATATTTTTATCTCTATATAAAAACGAAAATTACAAAAAAAAATAGTTTCATTAATGTTTTGTAGTCATTTTAATCTTGAAAAATATCCAAAAATAGTTTTGTTTTAATTATCACTCTTAGTTTAATAGTTATTTTGTTTATGTGAGACTAATTAAATAGGATCGTGTTTTTATTCTCGGTTGCGGGGAAAGAACAACATTTGGATTCAAAATATCCATTTTTAGGCTTAATTTTCGGACCTAGCCCAAAACATTTTCAGTCGAGACACACATGAAAACACACGCTAACACATGCTAACACATGCCAACACATGCTAACACATGCCAACACATGCTAGCACATGAACACACACACTCTCTGCACTTTACAACTCACACTCCACAAACATACAAAAAACAACACACAAAAGGGATGAAAAACAAAAAAAGTGACAGCCATGTCTCCATTTTCGGCCACCCCAAAAAGAGCCATAAAATCCCCTCAAATCCATCACCAAAGAGAGAAAAAAAAGGATAGAAAGTTAGCCTCTAGAGCTAAAAAGGGGGCGGTATACACTTTATATACACTGGATATACAGTAAATATACATAGAATATACACGATATACATTCTGCATACAAGAAATATACAGCGGCAGAAAGAACTAAAAATGGCGTAGACCCCCTCATTCTTGAGAATTCTCTGCCACACAAACACTCATAAATATGGAGAACAATCTCACACCATAATACTGGAGAGCTATATCCATTTTTCACTTTGATTAGATTTTACTTCAAGAGGAAGAAAAATCGAAACAAAACCGGAGTTGCAATGAGATGCTCGTGTTTGGCCAAGAGGTTCCGATCCCGTTCGTAGTCCGATCCGCGATTCCGAGTATATTGCTCGTTGTTTCTGTTGTTGCTGTTTCGTTGATTTTTCATTCAGTTTCTCATTTCTGTTGCTTACTTGTACCTCCGAACAAAGGCTAAATATAAAGAAAGTTTCTTTTAAGGTCGGTTTCTTCCTTATCCTTTATGTTATTGTTTTAATTATTTGTGAAGATTTGGTTTATACTTTCATGGAATATATCATGTTTACTTTGCTTTTTTCTTGTTATTTGGGTTTAATTGCTCGTGTTTGCAATGTCCTCATAGATTGATATTAAATTACTTTTGAGTAATGTTTTTAGAATGATTTTGTTGTAGGGTATTTCTTGTTTGGGATTGATAACAAAGTTGACTGTGATTAAAGTTTTGATGACATAGGCCATGAGGGAATAATTTGATTTGAGGCCTGATTTAAAGATTGCAATATATAGTTTAACATGGTACAATCCGACTCATTTATCAATTAGGATATTGCTTTTATTATTAGAGACAAGAGGTAGAGTAGAAATCGTAGTCACTTTAGGATCTGCCTTTAATAAAATGAGACGAGCCTCGCCAAATAAAATGCATAAATTGCGGGGGCCTCAATAGATGGTTATTTTAAATGCTTAGATTTCAGGACATGTCGTTTAGCGAATTTTGCGGCCTTCCCAAAATAATAACGCGTTAGTATCTTTAGGCGCGTATTTAATAATGTTATCTCCCTAAACTCGGGTGCACATATGTGACCTAAATCCAAATCTTAACGGAGTCGAAATGTGTCAACAACCACGGGTGTATTGATTGCGACGTAGTTCGAGACGCGTTTTCACGACGTTGCAATTCCTTTAAAAAATAATAATAAAGCGGTAAATAATTAAAATTGCACTATAGTTTTGAACATGTATTAAAATCAGATATTTTAGCCATTACAATAATTTAAGCGACCGGGCTAGAACCACGGGATCCGGGGGTGCCTAACACCTTCCCTCGGGTCAACAGAATTCCTTACTTAGAATTTCTGGTTCGCATACTTCATTTGGAAAGTCGAATATTTTCCTTGAATTGGGATTCAACATAAACCGGTGACTTGGGACACCAAAAGCCAAACCTATCTCAAGTGGTGACTCTGAAATAAATAAACAAATCTCATTTCGAATATTATCACTTAAATTGGAAAAACTCCCTTGTGTGTTTATCCCTCGGGGTGGGCGCGCCAAAAGGAGGTGTGACAATGTGTACACTTGTTTCTGTGTGTTTGTTGATGGTGTGTTTTGTGTATATTTTATGGAACATGCTTAATGATGGTGCCTGTCATCAGTTGTGAATGTAGCCTTCAGCAATGAGTGCAAGCACACCCGCTACTTCCCATTCAAATTTATAGGTTTTTCTTAAATATTATTTTTGTATTAAATCTATCCATTGTTAGATAGGAAACACATAGTTGTTATAGAAGTGTCCCACTTTAAAAACTAGGTGTTCCTCTATTATTGACAATTCTTAGTATGTCTTTCGCTTAGAAAACTATCTATCAATCATAGATTAAATAAGGCAGATGTCTATTTCCAGCACTTCACAGCAAAACTATAAGCGAAAGATTTTTCCAAGCATCTTAAACAATTTAGCGTGCTGTTTGACTTTGTGAACTTTTGCTATCATCGACCTGCACAAATTGTTGCATTTACTGTTATAAAGGACTTGGTCCTGCAAATGCTTTCAGTTGGAGACAGGATAATCATTGCTCGAATGAAAATAATGATAAAGGGTGGAAAATGTAAGTTAGGGGCATTAATAGGCTTATAACGAAACATGCGAAGAATATAACCATCTAAAGAAATTTTCACTTAGAAAGGGTCTGGGTTCTAAGAAATCTATGGAGAAACGGTGTTTGGTCTTGGAACTGTATCCCATTATGTTCGACTATTATTGTTGTTGTTTTTGGTGTTTATTTTATCTAATTATTTTATGGATATATAATCTACCTTTGTTGACTTAGTTGTCTCATAAACTCTTTAGTGGAAATGAATAGTAGGAAGTCTCTTGTTGTTGCAAGTCTTCCTTTTGGTTTTGCAAGCAATATGGTAGAGCAAAATCTCTTGAAGTTCACTGGTCGTAGATGTTTCATTGCTTTAAGTAGTGGTAGTCGTTGAGCTATTGATAAGAAACTGGGAAGTTGTAGTAAAGACTAAAGAGGTTATAGAAGTTATCATTTTAAGAAAAATAAGGACTGCAAAATGATGAATTATTATTTTGGAGATGAGAAATTTTCAGCAGGTAACAAACAAAACAAGAAAAGGTAAAAAGAAAAGTATACTCATATTTTGCATAACTTGTCAGCTGAAGAACAAAATTATGATATCAAACTCCAATCCTGCTGCTCGCCAAGATGACGAACTGTCTGTTTCCCCTCTATTAAGCCACTGCCACCAGTCACCCCATGTGGTCTCTACCTTTCTTGACTTCTCATCTAATATTGGGACCTCATTGTCGCATCTATGCTTCTATTACCCCTCTGCAACTGAACTTTCTTTTTGTGTGTGTTTTTAGTGCAAAATAACAGTTGAGAACATTATGTTGTTCAAAAGGGTAATCCCTAAACTTGTGTACACAGATCAAAAAGAATGTTATAGTTTTTTATAAAACATGGGAAAGTACCCAGTAGACAAATAGAGATGAGTGAAAGCACAATTGCTGAGAGCAGTAGACATCCTATATCAATGATATGAATATGTTAGGAAAAAATTGGTGTTGGTCTTGAAAATTATTTGTACACATGTCTACTTTTAGCGTAGCTCTGTGGTTTGTTTGCATATCTACTTTTGATGTATTTTTGGACTTTATAGGCTCTCTAGTTTTATAGCACTTCAACTGTAAATGAGCTAACAAACTTTGTTTTGTAATCTTTTTCCATCTTCTTGATGCCTTTAATGATATCCTGCTTACTTCATAAAAAAAATGCATGAAGTGTTTTTCGTTGGCTGGAGATGTCAATAATGCACCAAGCTTTGGCTTGAAAGCTAATTTGAGATTGTGGTGGTTGGTTAATTGTCTGTAACAATTATGCTTGATTTAAGTATGTGCAGAGTCTTGATTTTATGGATTATTTCAGAAATTTAAAGTAGATGGCTTTTTTTAGAGAGAAAGAGAGAGACTGTTTTGATTGTTTTTTGTTGCTCCAAATCTTGGCTTTGTGAGATTGTTGCAAAAAAAAAAAAAAGTCAGTCAACAGTAAGGACCATGGAAAAGATTCTGATCTGCTAAAATTAAGAAATCCTCAACAATCAGGGGGAATTTAATTAGCATTATGTCTTTGCAGAAAGCTCTTTTACTTCCCCAAGGGAATTTGTTTTCCAGCATTATAAAGTGTATTTAATTTTGTTTCATTTTTACCTCCTGGTGAAATATCGAATGTTGGTTGTCTGAAATATCGTAGATGAGCTTGTATTTTAGCTATTGGACTTGTATGCTATTACTTAGGAAAATCTCAGAAATAGATCGCGGCCAGATCTGTTTTGTGCTCGTTTTGATGTTATCTCAGATGTCCATTTGGAAAGAGCTATTGAGCAACCCTACTAATTGCACAATAATTCCCTTCCCCTTGCTTGCTTGTAGTCAGTTCCAGTGACATGATTTTTTACTTGGTTTGTGGAGCTGGAAATCCTTGATTGGAGCATTTGGTGTCCGGCTAAACCTCAATAATAATTGATGGCTCTTATAAAAAGGAGTATGTAATTTCACCGCCGTTAAGATAGAGTAGTAGAAAAGAATACCACATGTTTTTACCCCCAAAAGAAATAATGTAATAGTTCCTACTATTTTAAAGCGGGAGTAAAGGGCATCTTCGTCGTCCTGCTTGCCACTCGAAGGACTATTTAATAATTAACACCTAACATATTAGGAGTTACTGTTACTGCTTTGTAAAATTTGTGTATCTACTTTGTTTTATTGCATAGGTTGTTATTTTGTTCCCATCATTTAAGGAGTTAGTTTTTTCTTGCTTTCTGGTATGTTAACTAGGCCTCTGTAACTTGTTTGTGTATATAATCAACTCATCATTATTTAACAAAATTATTATTTTTTGTTTCATCTTACTCATTCATTATACGGGAAAATATTATTTTGTGTCTCATACAACTGACACTAGTTGTATGATGCATCTTTTTTGTCTTAGAGTTTTGTGGACCAAGAAATGTAAGATCGGGGTCCACAAATTTGTGAGACAAAAAGAGTCTCACACAACTAATATCAGTTGTGTGAGGCACACAATAAAACTTCTCCATTATATTGTATCAGAGCGATCTCCTTGACTCACACGATTTTTTTTTTCTGATCCTCTAACTGCCATAGAGGCTCACACTTAAAATGACCCATAATGTAATAAATATTGACTCCACTAGCAGCAATTCTAATGTTATTGTTCAGTTTAATCATGTATCGCATCTGCCAATAAAGCTTATCGGCGGCCATAAATTTGCGACATGGAATTTTTATGAAAGCAAGTTGGAGAATGTCTCCCCTTATTAGCACTGATTTCGTATCGCATTAAATTAAAAGAAAAAAAAGGTGAAAAAAGAAAAGAAAAAAAGAAAGAGCAGAAGAAGAAAAAACGCTGAAACGGGGACATATAATAATTAATGAGAAAAGAAAGGACCAACATGCAATTTCAATTAAAATAGTGACCGACCTGCAGTTATTTTGATTGAGACTCAACCAACAAAACTTGTATGAGGCACCTCTGCCTATTTGACAAGTGGAAATATGGGTCCCACATGTCAGCTCCCTCTTTTTATCTCTCTCACACTTACGTGTTTTCCATTTCACGAAAAATTTTATTTTATGTCTCATACAACTAACACTAGTTGTATGAAGTATTTTTTTTGTTTCACGGTTTTGTGGACCCAGATTTTTGTGGATCCAGAAGTATAAGATTGAGGTCCACTAGTTTATGAGATAAAAAGGAGTCCCACACAACTAATGTCAGTTGTGTGAGACACACAATAAAACTTCTCCCCATTTCACCATCTCATTTCTATCTTTTTTACCCCATTTTACTTAAGAGTAGGTCCTACCCTACTTTTTTTAACCTACTTATACTCATGTTTCTCTCAGTAGTGATATTCAATCCGTTTTCTTCTTTCAACTTTTACTAAACTTCATCATCTCTTTAATTTTGAGTTAAATGCATTTCGTTCCTCTACTTCTCCAAGCATGCGTGGCCATATATCAGGTAAAATCGATAATCCGAACCGTTAATTATTTATTGAATTATCGGTATTGAGTTATTGAGTTAACGGTTTGATAACCAGTATTTTTTTTTTATTGGGTTATCGGTTCGGGCTCGGTTTAACAATTCCCTTATTGGGTAAAGCAATAACCCAATAAAGCTTTACTAATTTACTAGTTTAGGCTTAAGTATATACTAGTAATAGTAGGGTTTCATTTTCATATACTAATTTTGCTTTCTCCGCCAGTCGCCAGTCGCCAGACGCCAGTCCGCTGTCCGCCTCACTCACTCAGTTCCTCACCCTCAGAAGTCAGACCTCACCAGTTCTCTGCCAGTCCGCCACCGGCCACACGGCTCAAGCAGTCAAGCCCTCACCAGTTCTCCGCCTCACGACTCACGCGGTCACGCCCCCACGACTGAGCCCGTCAAGACTCAGTTTTCTATATCTTTTTCCGGCAGAGCATTGCACTAAGGTCAGTGTTTCATATCCCATTTCTGAATTCGTCTTAGTTTGGTATCTTAGAAATCAATTTTTGCATATTTTCCTTTTTATGAAGCTAGAAAAATGGTTTCCCTAAAATGTTTGGTTTCTTGAATTTATACTACACTGATTGTTTGAATTTATCTTAGTTGATTGTTTATCACAGTCCTTACATCTCTTCATTTGAAGTACTATTTGAATTTTTTGCTTAACCATCACTTATAGGAGTTAGATGGCTGAAAGCCATGGAATTACTGCGAAATCTTATTTTGGGACTTACAGCTCATGTTATTCTTTAACAAATAAATTAAATTTACATCTTTTTAAAATGATTCCAGATTTCCAGTTTGATTAAAGCCATAAAAGCATATGTCGAAGTCTTCTTTAGTTACCATCTGGCGCAGAATTAGTGACATGTACTATATGTGAAATGATGTTTCTTTATCTCTATTGAAACTAAGAGAAGCATGAGGCAGTTCAATACTTTGTAGTAATGAAAGCAAACCTTCTGTTATCATATTTTCCTTTTTTATGTGTAGTTATATGTGTTTCATTTTAAGATTTTAAAATGAGGCATGTTGAGCGTTGTTTGGAGCGCAATTTGGTGAAGCCTATAAGGATTGAGTAGTTGTTGTGTTGTTTACTTGAATTTGAACTATTAGTATTATGTTTGGACTTTGAACTTGTTAATCTTAAGGTTGCTACTACTTTGTATTGTTATTAATGTGTTTGAACTATTACTTTGGAGTTTGGACATTACTGTGTGTACCATCTGTTTTTGGATTGTGAAAGTTGGGATCTTTTTATCTCCTATTTTTATTAGATTGGAGTTTTGAGCTGTTTGCACTTTGTATGTGGGCAATTGAGGTACTGGCCACTGGGTATGTTTAGTTTGAGGCAAAAATTTAATCTTTTTTGCTTTTTCCTTTAGAATTATGAGTATATGATTATGGGTGTTGTCAATATGTGTTTAATTTTTCTATGTGCAGCTTTGAATTGTTGTTCTATGTGCAACTTTGTGACAGCCTTCAAATGCTTGTAGTTCTGCCACAAGATCTTGAATTCTTGATACTGAATAGAAGTTTAAATCTCATTTTGGAACCTTTAAAATTGTTACTCAGCTGTAGTTTAGCTTTTAGTTTTATACTGAAAATGGTATATTGAGAATTTCTTTTGTTGGATTGAAATCCCCACCCGCTCCTTGGTCCTTACCCTGAAGTGTCATATATAGCAGCTTCCAAACTTTGTACAAATATTACTTTGTACAAATACTAGCGTTCAACACTCTTAATTTTAGGTAATATTCAGCGTTCAACACTCTTAATTTTAGTTTTACCTTATCGGGTAAACCGATAACCGAATCGATAATGATCAATAACTGATTAACCGATAACCGATAACCGATAGGCAAAACCGATAATATTCAAAACCGAACCGAACCGACGTTCACCCCTACTCCAATGCAGTCTCGCAGAATCCAATCATCAAATATTTTAATTAACACTTTCAACTCAAACAACGATTCAAATTTAGCATATGCCACCAAGAATCCAACAATTTTCAATTATTGCCAGGGGCGGCCCGACGAATTTTGTGGCCTAAAGCCAAACTTTTTGAGGGGCCTTAACTTTTTATTTTTTTTATTATTTATTTCAAGTCTATTTTTTTTAGCTTTTCTTAGATACAAAGTTATTAATGGTTTTCTTATAATCAGTAACTCCTAATAAGTATTTCTCAACTGACAATATAGCTAATCCATTTAACCTTTCTTGTGACATTGTTGTTCTTAGGTAAGATTTTATCAATTTTAATTTTGAAAACTCATTTCCGCTGAAGCAACGGTAACATGAGTTATTAACATTATTCTATAAGAAATTTAGGTATTTGAAAAAGAATTAAATCTTTTTATTTGATTAAGTGTATCAATTAAACTGCAATCTTCTAATTGTACTATTTTCCTTAATACTCTTAATTTAGAAAATAAATTTAAACCATCAATATCGAATTGATTATTATGCTTTAAGGAACATTCAAGATTAAGACAATATTTTTTCAAATTTCCAACATCTAGTGATTTTAATTTTTATTGCCAACTAGAAAGCCAAAAATATTTTCATATGCTTTGAATTGTTCAAATCTATTTTGAAGTGAAAAAATAGCATTATCTATTATGTATAAAAGTAATCAACTCTAAAGGACCCTTCAAAAGATTTTGAGATTTCTTTATCAACATTCACATCAAATTGTTACTTCCTATATATCACACGTTTCTTACGAAATTCGGGTTCGATATTCATTTCAAGTGCAATTTCCTTAGTAGAAATCATAGCAGTTGCAAATCCTTCTTCTCTATATTTGTTAAAGAAATAAATAAACTTTTTCACTTCACAAAACCTTTTTTGAAACTTATACATAGTCTATTAGCTGTAACATAAAATGGGGCCTCGACAAATATGGGGCCTAAAGCGGTTGATTTACTTGCTTTATGGAAGGGCCACCCCTGATTATTGCAGAAAATAAAATACACGTAAAAATTCAAACCTAGAATCCCATATCATCACAAAAGAAAAGGTCTTCAAACCTAAAGATATTCAAGTTGTATCCAAGCAACAATATTAAAATAAAATGATAAATGTGAAGTTGAGTTTACATCACTGCACACCAGTGAGATGTCAGATTAATAAGCTTCAACCAAACTATTGATCCGACAAGTACAAATTAGGAACTAAAAAGCATAGATATCTCAAAAAATCAATGATTCTCCCGCAAAAATATTTTGCCCATCATTTTTCTATTTTAAAATACACAGAGAAAAATCCAGTCATTCTTCTTTTTAGACTCTTGAATTTGGACAAGCATACACGAACAAACGACCCTAAAAATCCACATGTTCCCTTCCTTTTAGAAAAGGAGTAGAAGATAGAGGAGAAAAGTTGACTGCTTTTTCATTTTGTCATCTCGTAAAGTTGGTAAAAATATGAGAAAGGGAATTGAGATAAGGGGATGGAAACATGTGGGACCCATATTTCCACTTGTCAAATAGGTAGAGGTGCCTCATACAATTTTTGTTGGTTGAATCTCACTCAAAATAAAATTTCTCCTCTTTGACTTGATGATACAGCGCTGCTCTCGGAACTCATATGGCAAAAGGATTGCAGCTATTCGTCAGCAGTACTCTCTCTCTCTCCCGATATTTCACACACACACACAAAAACACAAATATTTATTGTATTTTATCTGTTCTTATTAATCGTGATTTATTTGTCTGTTGTTGTCCTTATTAAAACCCTAACACTGACGCATTCGATTTTTGTTCTTTTAAACAGGATTATCGTTTTACACTACGAATGAAAGATTGAAGAAGCTCTTTTCACCTTTTGGCGTTGTTACAGAAGGTTACTTCACCTTTCCTCATTTCTATATTCTGAATCATTATTTTTTTCGTCTGAAATGTAATTTAATTTATCCTCAAAATAAGGAAGTGTGAAATTTAGGGTGTGTTAAGTATGACATAAGTCCTTTCCCAAGGAAATTTATGTCATGGAAAATATTTTTCAAATTATAGAGTATAATATTAAAAATTAATAAATAATATCAGCAAATTGGAGAGTGTTCTGATGAAACTTTTGAGTACTAGAGATTATTAATGAAGTCTAGTGCTAGTTGAAGATAGTTGGTGGAAAAATGACTTCCGCCCATAAGTGAGGGAAGTCATTTTCCTCCTTTTGATTGAACTGTTTTCCATTTTCCCTTATACCAAATACGCCATTTATCTACTATACTTGATTGCCTTATAGCTATTTATAAATATGGAATTTGTACTTTGTGACTGATTTGTTAAATAGGTCTATAATTAATATGGGATTGAGGCGTAGTTGATTTGATTGATTGATTTATATGGATTTGTTAATTTGGGCGAGCAGCGAGGCTTGTTGAAGACCCAAGAACGCAAAGGCCTAAAGGTTTTGGATTTGTTACCTTTGAGTCAGAAGCAGATGCTCGGAATGCATTGAATTCCATTAACGGAAGGGTAATTCCTCAACTTTGTTGGTAGATGTGTACACTTGCTTCTGTGTGTTTGTTGATGGTGTGTTTTGTGTATATTTTATGGAACATGCTTAATGATGGTGCCTATCATCAGTTGTGGATGTAGCCTTCAGCAATGAGTGCAAGCACACCCGCTACTTCCCATTCAAATTTTTAGGTTTTTCTTAAATATTGTTTTTTTTAATTAAATCTGTCCATTGTTAGATAGGAAACACATAGTTGTTATAGTGGTGTCCCACTTTAAAAACTAGGTGTTCCTCTATTATTGACAATTCATAGTCTGTCTTTCGCTTTGAAAACTATTTATCAATCATAGATTAAAGAAGACAGATGTCTATTTCCAGCACTTCACAACAAAACTATAAGCGAAAGATTTTTCCAAGCATCTTAAACAATTTAGCGTGATGTTTGACTTTGTGAACTTTTGCTATCATCGACCAATACAAATTGTTGCATTTGTTGGTCTAAAGGACTTGGTCCTGCAAATGCTTTCAGTTGGAGACAGGATAATCATTGCTTGAATGAAACTAATGATAAAGGGTGGAAAATGTAAGTTGGGGGCATTAATAGGCTTATAACGAAACATGCGAACAATATAACCATCTAAAAAAATCTAACTTTCACTTGGAAGGGGTCTAGGTTCTAGAAAATCTATGGAGAAACGGTGTTTGGTCTAGGAACTGTATCTCATTATGTTCGACTATTGTTGCTGTTGTTTTTGGTGTTTATTTTATTTAATTGTTTTATGGATATATAATCTACCTTTGTTGAATTAGTTGTCTCATAAACTCTTTAGTGGAAATGAATAGTAGGAAGTCTCTTGTTGTTGCGAGTGTTCCTTCTGGTTTTGCAAGCAATATGGTAGAGCAAAATCTCTTGAAGTTCACTGGTCGCAGATGTTTCATTGCTTTAAGTAGTGACAGTCGTTGAGTTATTGATAAGAAACTGGGAAGTTGTAGTAAAGACTAAAGAGGTTATAGAAGTTATCATTTTAAGGAAAATAAGGACTGCAAAATGATGAGTTATTATTTTGGAGATGAGAACTTTTCAGCAGGTAACAAACAAAACAAGAAAAGGAAAAAGGAAAAGTATACTCATATTTTGCATAACTTGTCAGCTGAAGAACAAAATTATGATATCAAACTCCAATCCTGCTGCTCGCCAAGATGACGAACGGTCTGTTTCCCCTCTATTAAGCCACTGCCACCAGTCACCCCATGTGGTCTCTACCTTTCTTGACTTCTTATCTAATATTGGCACCTCATTGCCGCATCTATGCTTCTATTACCCCTCTGCAGCTGAACTTTCTTTTTGTGTGTGTTTTTAGTGCAAAATGACAGTTGAGAACATTAAGTTGTTCAAAAGGGTAATACCCAAACTTTGTGTACACAAATTAAAAAGAATGTTATAATTTTTTATAAAACACGGGAAAGTACCCAGTAGACAGAAATAGAGATGAGTGAAAGCACAATTGCTGAGAGCAGTAGACATCCTATATCAATGATACGAATATGTTAGGAAAAAATTGGTGTTGGTCTTGAAAATTATTTGTGCACATGTTTACTTTTGGCGTAGCTCTGTGGTTTGTTTGCATATCTACTTTTGATGTATTTTTGGACTTTGTCGGCTCTCTAGTTTTGTAGCACTTCAACTGTAAATGAGCTAACAAACTTTGTTTTGTAATCTTTTTGCATCTTCTTGATGCTTTTAATGATATCCTGCTTACTTCATAAAAAAAAAATGCATGAAGTGTTTTCCGTTGACTGGAGATGTCAATAATGCACCAAGCTTTGGCTTGAAAGCTAATTTGAGATTGTGGTGGTTGGTTAATTGTTTGCAGCAATTATGCTTGATTTACTTATGTGCAGAGTCTTGATTTTATGGATTATTTCAGAAATTTAAAGTAGATGGCTTTTTTGAGAGAGAAAGAGAGAGACTGTTTTGATTGTTTTTTGTTGCTCCAAATCTTGGCTTTGTGAGATTGTCGCGAAAAAAAAGAAAGTCAGTCAACTGTAAGGACCATGGAAAAGATTCTGATCTGCTAAAATTAAGAAATCCTCACCAATCAGGGGGAATTTAAGTAGCATTATGTCTTTGCAGAAAGCTCCTTTACTTCCCCAAGGGAATTTGTTTTCCAGCATTATAAAGTGTATTTAATTTTGTTTCATTTTTACCTCCTGGTGAAATATCGAATGTTGGCTGTCTGAAGAGTCTTGCTGCTTTCCGTTTTTCTGTTCTGTCATTGAAATGATCTACCGGTTGCAGATTGTTGATGGAAGACTGATTTTTGTGGAAGTTGCTGATAATACACAAGCTACAGAAAACAAAACATCCCGTAAATAACTTTCTCATAATTCAGCATATACATCATGGGAGAATTTTTGGCCATTGCTCAATCCTCCATAGTGCTGCCTCACTTTCGCGTCCAAGCTTGGAGTCAAAGGCAGCATTTCTTTGCTCATAGTCAGCCATTGAGGTCACTTCGTTCATCTCTACATCCATTGAATACCCCTTGCACGGTGTACCCAAACTTGTCCACTCGATCAAAGCCTTCCTACTGGGGAGTCAAAGCCAGTGTTGTCTCTGATTCTACAATGCCAACCACCTTCACTGTTGATTCAGCAGGGCCAGGAATTGATATTCTGCCAGAGACAGGTGGTGGTGGTGGAGATGATTCTGGGAGTGCAAATGGCGGTGGTGGTGGTGGGGGAGATAATGGTGGCAATAATAATAATAATAATGATGGTGGCAACGAGGGGGAGTCAGATGAAGGCAAGGATCATAGCAATAAAAAGAAAATGGCCCTTTCTATGTCCCAAAAATTGACATTGGGCTATGCTTTCTTGGTTGGAGCTGGTGGTTTTATGGGTTATCTGAAAAGTGGCAGCACGAAGTCCCTAATTGCAGGTGGAGTTTCTGCCTCCCTTTTGTACTCTGTTTATGCTATGCTTCCAACACAACCTGTTTTGGCATCATCAATGGGTTTCGTCCTCTCGGCTGCACTTCTGGGAGTAATGGGATCTCGGTTTCTGAAGTCAAAGAAGGTTTTTCCAGCTGGTGTTGTCTCCTTTGTGTCTCTTGTTATGACTGGTGGTTATCTGCATGGAATATTGCGCACTGCACATTAGATCCCTAAACTAAGCTACTGATCAACATGGACAATCATTAGTGTCTACTCTCTACTGTTGATTATAGTTTTCCTATCTGTTTGAATTTTGGATTTTGCAAAATTTCCTAAGCTGTCTGGCTCCTATAACTCTCTGCTGGACTCTAATGATGTATGAAGGCTTACTTTATTAGCCCTCTGTTTCTGTCGTCTATTCGTTCTGTTCTGGAGAAGTTTTCCTTTATTATTCCTGTTTTTATGTGATTTTCCGAAAATATCTCGACCAGATTCAATGGTTAAGGCTCATTGGTCTTGGAGGATCCAACAGTATCTCTAACAATAATCTGGATGTGTACAAGATGTGCACATTGTTGAGGAAATTAGGACACTGAAATCTGTGGACATATCTGCTCAACGTCCAGAAATCGGAGACCAAAAACAACTAGTAATTGTTATTTCACTTTATCAGTGAACAATTTAGGAAGTGCTTTTTTATCTCTGTGATTCGAACCGAATCAGAAAGGAGAATTTTTTGGCAATAATAGGGGAAAGATGAAACATTGTAATCGAGTTGAACACAAGAATGGGGTAAAAGTGATCACCCTAGCAACGGAGACTTATATGCATCAAATCAAACAATTTAACCTTAAGAATTAGTACAGAAAATACATATTGCTTGATCGTTGATTATATAATAAATGCATGCATAAAAGACTCCATTGGTTGGGTAGAATACTGAATGCGAATAAGTTATTTATGGTCTAAGGGGTGGGGCTGCAGAGGTCAATCTTAACATGCATGTGTCATAAACAATGTAATTTGATGTGCCCCTTGTTCCCATAACACTTGCTGCTTCAAAAGTTTGGTCTTTTGGTCCTTGGCGTTGTAATCACAATAGAATAGCATTGGCACGTCCATGGCTCTTGGTGAGACTGTAGACAATTTGGAAGGAATTCCTCGATATTGGAACAAGATTCAGCCCGAAAGAGTTGCTGGAGATGTCAAAAATTCTTATTCCTTTCTTCTTGCCTGTAGGGAGCTCAAAATATGAAATGAATGCTCCGAAAAGAATATGCCTTATCAACACAAATTCATTGGGAATTTCTGGATGTTAATGTAACTAAGAGTCGAGAATTCCATTCCGACCCTTATATCAAAATCTCACATATCAACCGGAAAACGCCAAAATTCCAACTTCGCCAATTCAAGCCTAAATCTGCCCCGTACCTCCAAAACACATTCCGATCACGCTCCTAAGTCCCAAATCACCTCCCGAAGCTATCTGAACCATCAGAACTCACATCCGAGCCCTTTATCACATAAGTCAACATCCGGTTGACTTTTCCAACTTAAGCTTACTCAAAAGAGACTAAGTGTCTCAAACCTCACCCAAAACCTTTCCGAACCCGAGCCAATCAACCCGATAACACATAATACCGCTGAGCAAGGCAATAAGAAGCAAAAATGGGGGAAATGGAGCGGTAACTCGTGAAACGACCGGCCGGGTCGTTACATTCTTCTCTCTTTTGTAATTCTTTCTAGTTGATTTCCTTCATCATTATAATAACTCTAGCTCTGTCATCAAATCATGGTATCACGTAGTTGATACATTATAAGCTGCACAGAACCATCTGATTATAGTTTATGACAGTTCCATAATTCGTGCTGAATGAATTTAAATAGGAGAACTATGCTGTAAGAAGTTTCTTTGCACTGCTGATTTACAAAAGAAGTTGAAGTTAGAAGTTGATTATTTTACTTTTTCCTTTCTATTACTGACATGTGAACCAACAAGGACTGATTTTTACAGATTCATACTCCAATAGGACTTTCAATTCTCTTATTAGGTCGCATAGATTAGGCTTCCTCTTGTCCCAAATCAGTTACATATGCAACTGACTATCTACTAACTGGAGATGTACTGTACACATTAACGTTTGTCCAGCAAGAATAATACGGCTCTGGAGATTTATTGTGCAAGTTGCTGTAACCAACTTTTCAATACCATCTTCCCTCTCTGACATTTAACTCTTTCTGTAGGTGGACAAGGCCCTTCAACAAGTAATGAACAACATAGTATGCTTGTCAGTGTTTGACATTTTTACACTGTTTGAAGTGCTTCATCAGCTAAAGAACAATCTCATATCTCAGGTTTTTGGAAATACACTGCTAAAATTTCTCTACTCTCATCTCATCTCCTTTTCCCTATTACCATGGATTGGGTACGAGTCCTCAGGGCACTCACTTCCGAGGGTATGAAATGCAGGTAGATCAGCATATACGGATGATTATCATTGACTCAATATCAACACTCATTACACCAATTCTTGGAGGAGGTGGTGCACAAGGTAATTTTTCACTAAAAGATGAAATGATAACTTTATGGTAGTAATTTTTAGTTATCCTTTTTACTAGTATTTACTTGAGCAATTTGAGATTTAAGTTGTCGTTTCTTTATTTTAAGAAATATTTGTTTTGTTTTCTTTAATGTAGTTCCTTGGTTGACGAAACTACAAATTCTAATTGGTTTAGATTTAGTTTTTTTTTTTCCTCTAGTATTTATATTCCAGCTAGTTTGGGATTGAAACTTAGTTGTTGATATATGCTCTCAGACATAATGCAACATTTGTGAGTTCTCCTACAATTTTTTTGACCGATTTGTTGTTTCTGCTATCCTAGTGCAACCTTGTTTCTAGGTATATGATAGACAATTGCTTATGAAAAAGATGTTAAATGGGAATAAAGTAGTAAACGTGCAAATTCCTACACTGATATTAATCTTGCTTTTCTGGATTTCATTTTTTTCCAAATAAATTTAATTTTATCCTGAGTTTCTTCTTCCGTCTATAGGCAGATGATTAGGTTTTCCCCTGCGGTATCATGTCCACAGATTTGTCAATTTACTTTTGTTGAATGAGGGAACAAAAATAGTGGAGAAATGTATAGAAGCTTTGCCTCTGTAATCTGTTTCATATGTGTGAATTGTTTGTTGAAGTAGAAAACTTAAGTTTAATTCCGTATGTCAAAACTACCTGCTTGACTACTGACTCCCGAAGTAACAACTAAAGTTTTTGCGTGAATCAGGACATGCTTTAATGGTTTCAGTGGGATTTTTACTAAAACTATTAGCACATGAACATGATATCTGCATTTTGGTAAGTTTGGCAGTAACATAGCATTAGCATGTTCTCTTTGCTGCAGCGTTGTTCATTTTCAACTGATGGAATTGATTTTCGTTTAACTGGATCAGTGTATTAGGCACATCAGCCAGAAACTTGAACGCGTCAAGTTGTTATATACTTGCCATTTGAACCTATTAATGGGTTAGATCTTCTAAAAGGAACTTCGGTTTTGTATTGATCCACAGATTTCAAATTACAGCCAACAAGTTCATTCTACTTCCTCTGTTTCAAAAAGAATGACACTATTTCCTTATTAGTCTCTTTAAAAAAGATTGACACCTTTTAATATTTCCTTAATAAGAAGCATGTATAACCACACAAATGTTATGACAGGTTTCAGACCACAAGTTTTAAAAGTTTTACTGTCATAGATGATATGACTTATTTAAGACCACATATCTCAAAAGTTTTCCATTCTTTATTAAAGTTTGTGTCAAGCTCAAACTAAGATAATCTTTTTGAAATGGAGGGAGTAATTAAATTCATATAACCCCATATCGTCCACCCGAACTTTTCTCCATAAGTAATGGAGTATTTTCGTACTACTTTCACTATAGGCATTTAGTTTGCTAGATATCCTATTTGTGGACCACATTATAATATTTATCCTTCTGTGCTCGGTCACCAATCACATGGTGGCCGGTGAGAAAGGTACTTCCAAGCCAGCACTTGGAGAGAGTTAGAGGGGCATTCCGCATGTTAGACTTCTATTATCCAGAGACCGAGCTCGGAACATCAGCAGCATGCCAGTACTTAGACACCCACACATGGTATGTTTCTTGCAAGAATAACTCTATTGTTCAAACTTGGTTCTCAGCAACTTATTGAACTTCATCAGACTAATCAACCTAAACACCTGACTTTGCAACATCAATGTTTGATCTGGATATAACGAAACACCATCACTGTGTATGAAGATTTATTTCTAATAGTGGATATTTCATCCAGGCTACAGGAGATAGAATTGAGTTCGAGGTACAATGATCATGCTTTATAATGCCAGAGAATCTTGGCTTTTAGTTTATCAAGGTATCAACTTGATGCTGTCGAATTGTCGAGGAAAATGAATATTTTTGTTGGAAAAAAAGAAATATATGTTGACCTTGTGAGATGGAGATGAAGCTACGAGACTACTACATGTTTTTACTTTTATATGAAATGGATTGTGGTTCGTATTTTGTGGTCTCTCTCATTTGGACTGAGATGAAATTAATATTACTTTGGCATTTTGACAGAAAATATATACTGAATATAGAGGAGAAAATTACTTTGTTTATCAAAATTGCGAGCTGATGCTTGCGAAACTATCTCAGCAAGAGCAGTATACATGTACAAAATTAAGACCTGATTAGCTTTATGACCAACTTTCTCTGCCTAACTGTTTGCAAGTGAAATGTATGAGTATAAGTTTTTTCAACTATTGATTTATATATCTGGTTTCAGTATCCTTTTCAGAACACTCATCCGTTTAAAAGGGTTTTAATGGACGTCATCTTTCTTTGGTGTAATATGTAAATAACGTTGAATTACTTTTAATATCAAAAGCAGATGAAAATGCAAAGAATTTGTCATATAAACATCTAAGTTCCTCTCGTGAAATCCTATACGGATCATAAAGTTATGATTTAGCATGTTATCTAAGATCTTTATCGTCTCATCTTAGTAGTATAAATTAAGTTTAACAGATAAATGTAAGATGAATTTTCATAAAGCATTATAGTTTAGAGGCTAATAATTACAGTTTACCTAATTACCATTCATAGCTATTGGTCAATCGTTATCGGCTTGTATTACTTGTATTCAAACGCGCAACGAATATAGCTTGTGTTAACTGTATTCGTTCGCACAACGCATACAACTTGTATCAACTGTATACTTTTGTGCAATTGTATTCGTTCGCGCAACAAATACAACATGCATCAACTGTAACCAAGATGAAATACAAGGGTGTATACAAATAATACAACTTAAATCGATTGTATACAAGAATGTAAACGAAGGATACAACCTGTATCGACTGTATTTGTTTGCGCAACGAATATAACCAAGGCAAAATATAGAAATATAGAAAAATAAAATGCTCTTGTTGAGACGAACTCAAGACCTCCGCTAACTAAGCGGGCTCTATTGAAAAATAGTCAGTGTTTGCAAAGTCATTGAAAAATAGTCATTATTTTGCTGTAACACGAAAAGTTCTAGCATAATATACTGGAGATAGGTGCACCTGTGTATGAACTTCTAGCATATTATGCTAGAACTCTAACACACGGAAAGTTCAAGCATAATATACTGGAGATTGGAGCACTTGTGTATGAACTTCCAACATATTATGCTGGACCAGTATATTATGCTGGAACTCCAGTATATTATGCTGGAATATTTTACATATTTTGAGCAATATTTTCGTTCAGATTTATCTTTACATGAAAAGTGGCTAAATATCGATTACTTTGAAATTGTTGCTATTTTCCAATTAAATCCGTAAAAATAGCACGGTATAGCCAGTTTTCGGACTGGTCATTCAAAAATAGCCAGCGTTTACCAAGTCAATGAAAAATAGTCACTATTTTGCTGCAACAGAGATCGGTCCAGCATAATATACTAGAGTTCGGTGCACCTGTGTATGAACTCCAGCATATTATGTTGTACCGGTATACTTTGCTGGATCCAGTATAATATACTGGAGACTGGAGCTCCGGTGCTCCAAACTCCAGTATATTATGCTGGAGTTCTAGTGTATTTATGCTGGAACTCCATCATATTATGCTGGAGTTCCAGCATACTTATCATGGAACTCCAGTATAATATGCTGGAGTTCAAGTATACTTATGGTGGAACTCCAGCATAATATACTGGCGTATTCCGAGTTTGAATAGTGTTTTCGCTCAGATTTATCTTTACATGAAAAGTGGATAAATTTCAATTACTTTTAAAACTGAGCTATTTTTGAACGACCAGTTGTAAATCTGACTATTTTTTAATTTCTCCCATTAAATCTGGCTATTTTTGAATTTCACCCAAACACATCTATAAACTAGGCCCAATTTCCAGCTTCTGAAGCATCTGTTTGGCCCAAATCAAAAATCTCACCAAAATCGGTACCCATCCAATCTCGAGTGCATAAGCTTTCAAATGTGCTTCCAAGTTTAAGCAACCCATTTTCCCTCCACAGATCTTTCATCTAACACTTGAAACTATAATCTGACTTCAACCTCCTACACTCCATGATCAATTAAAGAATCAAACAAGCTAGCACAACTCCCTCAAAACTCAAAATTAACAACCTTACACAATTCAGAACCTCAATTTTCCAATCCCAACCATACCACAGTCATCATCGTTCTCATAAACCCACCTCAAAATCCTCACCTGAAAGGCCTCATAAGCCTACAAAAAACCTCTTTCGAAAGCCAATACCACTACTTGCTGACCTCAAACAAATCCAAGATCCTGATGAAGCTATTTCACTGTTCCATGATTACCGGCAAACCGGCTTCAAACATGACTACCCTACTTATTCTTGTCTTATTTATAAGCTCGCTAAGTCTCGAGACTTTAAAGGTGTTGAAATCCTTCTTGGATATTTAAAAACATATTATATTCGATGTCAAGAAAAGGTTTTTATTGGATTAGTTCAGCATTAAGGGAAAGCCCAGTTGGTTGATAAAGCTATTGAGCTTTTTCACAACATGGGGTCATTTAATTGTATGCGTAGTGTACAGTCTTTTAATGCACTTTTAAATGTGCTTGTTGAAAATGGGCGTTTTGATGATGCAAATGAGATGTTAAGGAATTTTTCGAAAATGGGTATTTGGTTGAATGCTGTTTCGTATAACATTATTATTAAGATGTGGCTGGAAAAGGGTGATTGGGAAATGGCGCGCAGAGTGTTTGATGAAATTCTTGAAAGAGAAGTTGAGCCGACTGTGGTAACTTACAATTATCAAATTGGATTTTTGTGTAAGAAGGGGGATGTTGAAGGTGCTAAAAGTTTGTCTCAGGATATGGTTAGAAAGGGAAAGAAGCCAAATGCAGTTTCTTATGCTTTGTTGATGGAAGGTTTGAGTTCTTTGGGTAAGTATAAAGAAGCCAAGAAGTTAATGTTTGATATGGAATACCAAGGATGTAAGCTGAAAATAGTCAATTATGGTGTTTTGATGACTGATCTTTTAAAACGAGGCGACTTTGGTGAGGTAAATAGTTTACTCGTGGAGATGAAAAAGAGGCACATTAAGCCCGACGTTGTGATCTATATATGTTAATCAATTATTTCTGTAAGGAAGGTAAAACTGCTGAAGCGTATAGGATGTTAGTTGATATGCAAATTGCAGGTTACAATCCTAATGCAGCTACATATAGAATGGTGGTTGATGGTTTTTGTAAAACAGGAGAATTTGAGGAAGGTTTGAAGGTTTTGAATGCAATGTTGATTAGCGGGCATTTTTCGCGTGTAGAAACAGTAAGGTGTATGATTCTTGGCCTGCTTGATAAAGGGAAGGTTGAAGATGCTTGCTTTGTTTTGGAGGAAATGGAGAAAAGGAAGAAACGGTTTGACTTTGAGTCATGAGAAGCCATTGTCAAGGATGCTTGCAGCAATAGTATTATTGTATATAGGCTCGTTGATGAGCTTGTATTTTAACTATTGGACTTGTATGCTATTACTTAGGAAAATCTCTAAAATAGATCGCGACCATATTTGTTTTGTGCTCGTCTTGATGCTATCTTAAATGTCCATTTGAAAAGAGCTATTGGGCGACCCTACTAATTATACAATAATTCTCTTCCCCTTGCTTGCTTGTAGTCAGTTCTAGTGGCATGATTGTTTACTTGGTTTGTGGAGCCGGGCATGCTTGATTGGAGCATTTGGTGTCCGGCTAAACCTCAATAATAATTGTTGGCTCTTATAAAAAGGAGTATGTAATTTCACCCTTGTTAAGATGGAGTAGTAGAAAAGAATATCATATATTTTTACCCCCAAAAGAAATACTGTAATAGTTCCTACTATTTCAAAGCGGGAGTAAAGGGCCTCTTCGTCGTCCTGCTTGCCACTCGAAAGGCTATTTAATAATTAACGCCTGACATATTAGGAGTTACTGTTACTGCTTTGTAAAATTTGTATATCTACTTTGTTTTATTGCATAGGTTATTATTTTGTTCCCATCATTTAAGGAGTTAGTTTTTTATTGCTTTCTGGTCTGTTAAGTAAGCCTCTGTAACTTGTTTGTGTATATAATCAGCTCATTATTATTTAACAAAATTATTTTTTTTGTTTCATCTTGCTCATTCATTATATGTGAAAATATTATTTTGTGTCTCATACAACTAACACTAGTTGTATGAGGCATCTTTTTTGTCTCAGAGTTTTGTGGACCAAGAAATGTAAGATCGGGGTCCACAAATTTGTGAGACAAAAAAGTGCCTCACACAACTAATATCAGTTGTGTGAGGCACACAATAAAACTTCTCCATTATATTGTATCGGAGCGATCTTCTTGACTCTCACGATTTTTTTTTTCTGATCCTCTAACTGCCACAGAGGCTCACACTTAAAATGGCCCATAATGTTATAAATATTGACTCTACTAGCAGCAATTCTAATGTTATTGTTCAGTTTAATCATGTATCGCATCTGCCAATAAAGCTTGTCGGCGGCCATAACTTTGCGACATGGAATTTTTATGAAAGCAAGTTGGAGAATGTCTCCCCTTATTAGCACTGATTTCGTATCGCATTAAAATTAAAAGAAAAGAAAAAGGTGAAAAAAGAAAAGAAAAAAAGAAAGAGCAGAATAAGAAAAAACGCTGAAACGGGGACATATAATAATTAATGAGAAAAGAAAGGACCAACATGACATTTCAATTAAAATAGTGACCGACCTGCAGTTTCGACAAATACAGTATCTCTTTGACGAGAAATTTTATTTTGATTGAGACTCAACCAACAAAACTTGTATGAGGCACCTCTGCCTATTTAACAAGTGGAAATATGGGTCCCACATGTCAGCTCCCTCTTTTTATCTCTCTGACACTTACGTGTTTCCCATTTCACGAAAAATTTTATTTTATATCTCATACAACTGACACTAGTTGTATGAAGTATCTTTTTTGTTTCACGGTTTTGTGGACCCAAATTTTTGTGGATTCAGAAGCGTAAGATTGAAGTCCACTAATTTATGAGATAAAAAGGAGCCTCACACAACTAATGTCGTGAGGCACACAATAAAACTTCTCCCCGTTTCACCATCTCATTTCTATTTTTTTTACCCTATTTTACTTAAGAGTAGGTCCTACCCTACTTTTTTTAACCTACTTATACTCATGTTTCTCTCAGTAGTGATATTCAATCCGTTTTCTTCTTTCAACTTTTACTAAACTTCATCATCTCTTTAATTTTGAGTTAAATGCATTTCGTTCCTTACTTCTCCAACGCAGGCTTGGGCATATATCGGGTAAAATTGATAATTCGAACCGTTAATTATTTATTGGATTATCGATATTGGGTTATTGGGTTAACGGTTTGATAACCAGTATTTTTTTTATTGGGTTATCGGTTCGGGGTCGATTTAGCAATTCCCTTATTGGGTAAAGCGATAACCCAATAAAGCTTTACTAATTTACTAGTTTAGGCTTAAGTATATACTAGTAATAGTAGGGTTTCATTTTCATATACTAATTTTGCTTTCTCCGCCAGTCGCCAGACGCCAGTCCGCTGTCCGCCTCACTCACTCAGTTCCTCACCCTCAGTCCTCACCCTCAGAAGTCAGACCTCACCAGTTCTCTGCCAGTCCGCCACCGGCCACACGGCTCAAGCAGTCAAGCCCTCACCAGTTCTCCGCCTCACGACTCACGCGGTCACGCCCCCACGACTGAGCCCGTCAAGACTCAGTTTTCTATATCTTTTTCCGGCAGAGCATTGCACTAAGGTCAGTGTTTCATATCCCATTTCTGAATTCGTCTTAGTTTGGTATCTTAGAAATCAATTTTTGCATATTTTCCTTTTTATGAAGCTCGAAAAATGGTTTCCCTAAAATGTTTGGTTTCTTGAATTTATACTACACTGATTGTTTGAATTTATCTTCGTTGATTGTTTATCACAGTCCTTACATCTCTTCATTTGAAGTACTTTTTGAATTTTTTGCTTAACCATCACTTATAGGAGTTAGATGGCTGAAAGCTATGGAATTACTGCGAAATCTTATTTTGGGACTTACAGCTCATGTTATTCTTTAACAAATAAATTAAATTTACATCTTTTTAAAATGATTCCAGATTTCCAGTTTGATTAAAGCCATAAAAGCATATGGCGAAGTCTTCTTTAGTTACCATCTGACGCAGAATTAGTGACATGTACTATATGTGAAATGATGTTTCTTTATCTCTATTGAAACTAAGAGAAGCATGAGGCAGTTCAATTCTTTGTAGTAATGAAAGCAAACCTTCTGTTATCATATTTTCCTTTTTTATGTTTAGTTATATGTGTTTCATTTTAAGATTTTAAAATGAGGCATGTTGAGCGTTGTTTGGAGCGCAATTTGGTGAAGCCTATAAGGATTGAGTAGTTGTTGTGTTGTTTACTTGAATTTGAACTATTAGTATTATGTTTGGACTTTGAACTTGTTAATCTTAAGGTTGCTACTACTTTGTATTGTTATTAATGTGTTTGAACTATTACTTTGGAGTTTGGACATTACTATGTGTACCATCTGTTTTTGGATTGTGAAAGTTGGGATCTTTTTATCTCCTATTTTTGTTAGATTGGAATTTTGAGCTGTTTGCACTTTGTATGTGGGCAATTGAGGTACTGGCCATTGGGTATGTTTAGTTTGAGGCAAAAATTTAATCTTTTTTGCTTTTTCCTTTAGAATTATGAGTATATGATTATGGGTGTTGTCAATATGTGTTTAATTTTTCTATGTGCAGCTTTGAATTGTTGTTCTATGTGCAGCTTTGTGACAGTCTTCAAATGCTTGTAGTTCTGCCACAAGATCTTGAATTCTTGATATTGAATAGAAGTTTAAATCTCATTTTGGAACCTTTAAAATTGTTACTCAGCTGTAGTTTAGCTTTTAGTTTTATACTGAAAATGGTATATTGAGAATTTCTTTTGTTGGATTGAAATCCCCACCCGCTCCTTGGTCCTTACCTTGAAGTGTCATATATAGCAGCTTCCAAACTTTGTACAAATATTACTTTGTACAAATACTAGCGTTCAACACTCTTAATATTAGGTAATATTCAGCGTTCAACACTCTTAATTTTAGTTTTACCTTATCGGGTAAACCGATAACCGAACCGATAATGATCAATAACCGATTAACCGATAACCGATAACCAATATCTTATCGGTTTGGTTATCGGGTTATGATATTTGTAAACCGAAAACCGATAGGCAAAACCGATAATATTCAAAACTGAACCCAACCGACCGATGCCCACCCCTGCTCCAACGCAGTCTCGCAGAATCCAACCATCAAATATTTTAATTAACACTTTCAACTCGAACAACGATTCAAATTTAGCATATGCCACCAAGAATCCACAATTTTCAATTATTGCCAGGGGCGGCCCGATATACACTGAGATTGTCCCTATTTTCTCCAATATATAGGCTTACTTATGGTTTAAACAAGCTTACAATAGTTTAACCATTACTTGCTTCAAACTCCAATTCTATTGGAAGAAATGAAGGTGCATTTTGGCTATACTGGAATTTTAAGCAATTCTATTATTGTCTTGCTTAATGCTTACCCCAAGCAATTCTATAAATGTGAAGTTGAGTTTACATCACTGCACACCAGTGAGATGTCAGATTAATAAGCTTTAGCCAAACTATTGATCCGACAATTACAAATTAGGAACTAGAAAGCATAGATATCTCAAAAAATCAATGATTCTCCCACAAAAATATTTTGCCCATCATTTTTCTATTTTAAAATATAGAGAAAAATCCAGTCATTCTTCTTTTTAGACTCTTGAATTTGGACAAGCATCCACGAACAAACGACCCTAAAAATCCACATGTTCCCTTCCTTTTAGAAAAGGAGCAGAAGATAGAGGAGAAAAGTTTACTGCTTTTTCATTTTGTCATCTCGTAAAGTTGGTAAAAATATGAGAGAGGGAATTGAGCTAGGGGATGGAAACATGTGGGACCCATATTTCCACTTGTCAAATAGGTAGAGGTGCCTCATACAAGTTTTGTTGGTTGAGTCTCACTCAAAATAAAATTTCTCCTCTTTGACTTGATGATACAACGCTGCTCTCAGAACTCAAATGGCAAAAGGGTTGCAGCTATTCGTCAGCAGTACTCTCTCTCTCTCTCGATATTTCACACACACACACAAAAACACAAATATTTATTTTATTTTATCTGTTCTTATTAATCATGATTTATTTGTGTGTTGTTGTCCTTATTAAAACCCTAACACTGACGCATTCGATTTTTGTTCTTTTAAACAGGATTATCGTTTTACACTACGAATGAAAGATTGAAGAAGCTCTTTTCACCTTTTGGCGTTGTTACAGAAGGTTACTTCACCTTTCCTCATTTCTATATTCTGCAATCATTATTTTTTCGTCTGAAATGTAATCTAATTTATCCTCAAAATAAGTAAGTGTGAAATTTAGGGTGTGTTAAAGTATGACATAAGTCCTTTCCCAAGGAAATTTATGTCATGGAAAATATTTTTCAAATTATAGAGTATAATATTAAAAATTAATAAATAATATCAGCAAATTGGAGAGTGTTCTGATGAAACTTTTGAGTACTAGAGATTATTAATGAAGTCTAGTGCTAGTTGAAGATAGTTGGTGGAAAAATGACTTCCGCCCATAAGTGAGGGAAGTCATTTTCCTCCTTTTGATTGAACTGTTTTCCATTTTCCCTTATACCAAACGCCCTTTATCTACTAAACTTGATTGCCCTATAACTATTTATAAATATGGAATTTGTACTTTGTGGCGGATTTGTTAAATAGGTCTATAATTAATCTGGGGTTGAGGTGTAGTTGATTTGATTGATTGATTTATATGGATTTGTTAATTTGGGCGAGCAGCGAGGCTTGTTGAAGACCCAAGAACGCAAAGGCCTAAAGGTTTTGGATTTGTTACCTTTGAGTCAGAAGTAGATGCTCGGAATGCATTGAATTCCATTAACGGAAGGGTAATTCCTTAGCTTTGTTGGTAGATGTGTACACTTGCTTCTGTGTGTTTGTTGATGGTGTGTTTTGTGTATATTTTATGAAGCATGCTTAATGATATTGCCTTTCATCAGTTGTGGATGTAGCCTTTAGCAATGAGTGCAAGCACACCCGCTACTTCCGATTCAAATTTTTAGGTTTTTCTTAAATATTATTTTTTTTTAATTAAATCTATCCATTGTTAGATAGGAAACACATAGTTGTTATAGTGGTGTCCCACTTTAAAAACAAGGTGTTCCTCTATTATTTACAATTCTTAGTCTGTCTTTCGCTTAGAAAACTATTTATCAATCATAGATTAAAGAAGGCAGATGTCTATTTCCAGCACTTCACAGCAAAACTATAAGCGAAAGATTTTTCCAAGCATCTTAAACAATTTAGCGTGATGTTTGACTTTGTGAACTTTTGCTATCATCGACCAATACAAATTGTTGCATTTGTTGGTCTAAAGGACTTGGTCCTGCAAATGCTTTCAGTTGGAGACAGGATAATCATTGCTTGAATGAAACTAATGATAAAGGGTGGAAAATGTAAGTTGGGGGCATTAATAGGCTTATAACGAAACATGCGAACAATATAACCATCTAAAGAAATCTAACTTTCACTTGGAAGGGGTCTAGGTTCTAGAAAATCTATGGAGAAACGGTGTTTGGTCTAGGAACTGTATCTCATTATGTTCGACTATTGTTGCTGTTGTTTTTGGTGTTTATTTTATTTAATTGTTTTATGGATATATAATATACCTTTGTTGAATTAGTTGTCTCATAAACTCTTTAGTGGAAATGAATAGTAGGAAGTCTCTTGTTGTTGCAAGTGTTCCTTCTGGTTTTGCAAGCAATATGGTAGAGCAAAATCTCTTGAAGTTCACTGGTCGCAGATGTTTCATTGCTTTAAGTAGTGACAGTCGTTGAGTTATTGATAAGAAACTGGGAAGTTGTAGTAAAGACTAAAGAGGTTATAGAAGTTATCATTTTAAGGAAAATAAGGACTGCAAAATGATGAGTTATTATTTTGGAGATGAGAACTTTTCAGCAGGTAACAAACAAAACAAGAAAAGGAAAAAGGAAAAGTATACTCATATTTTGCATAACTTGTCAGCTGAAGAACAAAATTATGATATCAAACTCCAATCCTGCTGCTCGCCAAGATGACGAACGGTCTGTTTCCCCTCTATTAAGCCACTGCCACCAGTCACCCCATGTGGTCTCTACCTTTCTTGACTTCTTATCTAATATTGGCACCTCATTGCCGCATCTATGCTTCTATTACCCCTCTGCAGCTGAACTTTCTTTTTGTGTGTGTTTTTAGTGCAAAATGACAGTTGAGAACATTAAGTTGTTCAAAAGGGTAATACCTAAACTTTGTGTACACAAATCAAAAAGAATGTTATAATTTTTTATAAAACACGGGAAAGTACCCAGTAGACAGAAATAGAGATGAGTGAAAGCACAATTGCTGAGAGCAGTAGACATCCTATATCAATGATATGAATATGTTAGGAAAAAATTGGTGTTGGTCTTGAAAATTATTTGTGCACATGTTTACTTTTGGCGTAGCTCTGTGGTTTGTTTGCATATCTACTTTTGATGTATTTTTGGACTTTGTCGGCTCTCTAGTTTTGTAGCACTTCAACTGTAAATGAGCTAACAAACTTTGTTTTGTAATCTTTTTGCATCTTCTTGATGCTTTTAATGATATCCTGCTTACTTCATAAAAAAAAAATGCATGAAGTGTTTTCCGTTGACTGGAGATGTCAATAATGCACCAAGCTTTGGCTTGAAAGCTAATTTGAGATTGTGGTGGTTGGTTAATTGTTTGCAGCAATTATGCTTGATTTACTTATGTGCAGAGTCTTGATTTTATGGATTATTTCAGAAATTTAAAGTAGATGGCTTTTTTGAGAGAGAAAGAGAGACTGTTTTGATTGTTTTTTGTTGCTCCAAATCTTGGCTTTGTGAGATTGTCGCGAAAAAAAAGAAAGTCAGTCAACTGTAAGGACCATGGAAAAGATTCTGATCTGCTAAAATTAAGAAATCCTCAACAATCAGGGGGAATTTAAGTAGCATTATGTCTTTGCAGAAAGCTCCTTTACTTCCCCAAGGGAATTTGTTTTCCAGCATTATAAAGTGTATTTAATTTTGTTTCATTTTTACCTCCTGGTGAAATATCGAATGTTGGCTGACTGAAGAGTCTTGCTGCTTTCCGTTTTTCTGTTCTGTCATTGAAATGATCTACCGGTTGCAGATTGTTGATGGAAGACTGATTTTTGTGGAAGTTGCTGATAATACACAAGCTACAGAAAACAAAACATCCCGTAAATAACTTTCTCATAATTCAGCATATACATCATGGTAGAATTTTTGGCCATTGCTCAATCCTCCATAGTGCTGCCTCACTTTCGCGTCCAAGCTTGGAGTCAAAGGCAGCATTTCTTTGCTCATAGTCAGCCATTGAGGTCACTTCGTTCATCTCTACATCCATTGAATACCCCTTGCACGGTGTACCCAAACTTGTCCACTCGATCAAAGCCTTCCTACTGGGGAGTCAAAGCCAGTGTTGTCTCTGATTCTACAATGCCAACCACCTTCACTGTTGATTCAGCAGGGCCAGGAATTGATATTCTGCCAGAGACAGGTGGTGGTGGTGGAGATGATTCTGGGAGTGCAAATGGCGGTGGTGGTGGTGGGGGAGATAATGGTGGCAATAATAATAATAATAATGATGGTGGCAACGAGGGGGAGTCAGATGAAGGCAAGGATCATAGCAATAAAAAGAAAATGGCCCTTTCTATGTCCCAAAAATTGACATTGGGCTATGCTTTCTTGGTTGGAGCTGGTGGTTTTATGGGTTATCTGAAAAGTGGCAGCACGAAGTCCCTAATTGCAGGTGGAGTTTCTGCCTCCCTTTTGTACTCTGTTTATGCTATGCTTCCAACACAACCTGTTTTGGCATCATCAATGGGTTTCGTCCTCTCGGCTGCACTTCTGGGAGTAATGGGATCTCGGTTTCTGAAGTCAAAGAAGGTTTTTCCAGCTGGTGTTGTCTCCTTTGTGTCTCTTGTTATGACTGGTGGTTATCTGCATGGAATATTGCGCACTGCACATTAGATCCCTAAACTAAGCTACTGATCAACATGGACAATCATTAGTGTCTACTCTCTACTGTTGATTATAGTTTTCCTATCTGTTTGAATTTTGGATTTTGCAAAATTTCCTAAGCTGTCTGGCTCCTATAACTCTCTGCTGGACTCTAATGATGTATGAAGGCTTACTTTATTAGCCCTCTGTTTCTGTCGTCTATTCGTTCTGTTCTGGAGAAGTTTTCCTTTATTATTCCTGTTTTTATGTGATTTTCCGAAAATATCTCGACCAGATTCAATGGTTAAGGCTCATTGGTCTTGGAGGATCCAACAGTATCTCTAACAATAATCTGGATGTGTACAAGATGTGCACATTGTTGAGGAAATTAGGACACTGAAATCTGTGGACATATCTGCTCAACGTCCAGAAATCGGAGACCAAAAACAACTAGTAATTGTTATTTCACTTTATCAGTGAACAATTTAGGAAGTGCTTTTTTATCTCTGTGATTCGAACCGAATCAGAAAGGAGAATTTTTTGGCAATAATAGGGGAAAGATGAAACATTGTAATCGAGTTGAACACAAGAATGGGGTAAAAGTGATCACCCTAGCAACGGAGACTTATATGCATCAAATCAAACAATTTAACCTTAAGAATTAGTACAGAAAATACATATTGCTTGATCGTTGATTATATAATAAATGCATGCATAAAAGACTCCATTGGTTGGGTAGAATACTGAATGCGAATAAGTTATTTATGGTCTAAGGGGTGGGGCTGCAGAGGTCAATCTTAACATGCATGTGTCATAAACAATGTAATTTGATGTGCCCCTTGTTCCCATAACACTTGCTGCTTCAAAAGTTTGGTCTTTTGGTCCTTGGCGTTGTAATCACAATAGAATAGCATTGGCACGTCCATGGCTCTTGGTGAGACTGTAGACAATTTGGAAGGAATTCCTCGATATTGGAACAAGATTCAGCCCGAAAGAGTTGCTGGAGATGTCAAAAATTCTTATTCCTTTCTTCTTGCCTGTAGGGAGCTCAAAATATGAAATGAATGCTCCGAAAAGAATATGCCTTATCAACACAAATTCATTGGGAATTTCTGGATGTTAATGTAACTAAGAGTCGAGAATTCCATTCCGACCCTTATATCAAAATCTCACATATCAACCGGAAAACGCCAAAATTCCAACTTCGCCAATTCAAGCCTAAATCTGCCCCGTACCTCCAAAACACATTCCGATCACGCTCCTAAGTCCCAAATCACCTCCCGAAGCTATCTGAACCATCAGAACTCACATCCGAGCCCTTTATCACATAAGTCAACATCCGGTTGACTTTTCCAACTTAAGCTTACTCAAAAGAGACTAAGTGTCTCAAACCTCACCCAAAACCTTTCCGAACCCGAGCCAATCAACCCGATAACACATAATACCGCTGAGCAAGGCAATAAGAAGCAAAAATGGGGGAAATGGAGCGGTAACTCGTGAAACGACCGGCCGGGTCGTTACATTCTTCTCTCTTTTGTAATTCTTTCTAGTTGATTTCCTTCATCATTATAATAACTCTAGCTCTGTCATCAAATCATGGTATCACGTAGTTGATACATTATAAGCTGCACAGAACCATCTGATTATAGTTTATGACAGTTCCATAATTCGTGCTGAATGAATTTAAATAGGAGAACTATGCTGTAAGAAGTTTCTTTGCACTGCTGATTTACAAAAGAAGTTGAAGTTAGAAGTTGATTATTTTACTTTTTCCTTTCTATTACTGACATGTGAACCAACAAGGACTGATTTTTACAGATTCATACTCCAATAGGACTTTCAATTCTCTTATTAGGTCGCATAGATTAGGCTTCCTCTTGTCCCAAATCAGTTACATATGCAACTGACTATCTACTAACTGGAGATGTACTGTACACATTAACGTTTGTCCAGCAAGAATAATACGGCTCTGGAGATTTATTGTGCAAGTTGCTGTAACCAACTTTTCAATACCATCTTCCCTCTCTGACATTTAACTCTTTCTGTAGGTGGACAAGGCCCTTCAACAAGTAATGAACAACATAGTATGCTTGTCAGTGTTTGACATTTTTACACTGTTTGAAGTGCTTCATCAGCTAAAGAACAATCTCATATCTCAGGTTTTTGGAAATACACTGCTAAAATTTCTCTACTCTCATCTCATCTCCTTTTCCCTATTACCATGGATTGGGTACGAGTCCTCAGGGCACTCACTTCCGAGGGTATGAAATGCAGGTAGATCAGCATATACGGATGATTATCATTGACTCAATATCAACACTCATTACACCAATTCTTGGAGGAGGTGGTGCACAAGGTAATTTTTCACTAAAAGATGAAATGATAACTTTATGGTAGTAATTTTTAGTTATCCTTTTTACTAGTATTTACTTGAGCAATTTGAGATTTAAGTTGTCGTTTCTTTATTTTAAGAAATATTTGTTTTGTTTTCTTTAATGTAGTTCCTTGGTTGACGAAACTACAAATTCTAATTGGTTTAGATTTAGTTTTTTTTTTTCCTCTAGTATTTATATTCCAGCTAGTTTGGGATTGAAACTTAGTTGTTGATATATGCTCTCAGACATAATGCAACATTTGTGAGTTCTCCTACAATTTTTTTGACCGATTTGTTGTTTCTGCTATCCTAGTGCAAACTTGTTTCTAGGTATATGATAGACAATTGCTTATGAAAAAGATGTTAAATGGGAATAAAGTAGTAAACGTGCAAATTCCTACACTGATATTAATCTTGCTTTTCTGGATTTCATTTTTTTCCAAATAAATTTAATTTTATCCTGAGTTTCTTCTTCCGTCTATAGGCAGATGATTAGGTTTTCCCCTGCGGTATCATGTCCACAGATTTGTCAATTTACTTTTGTTGAATGAGGGAACAAAAATAGTGGAGAAATGTATAGAAGCTTTGCCTCTGTAATCTGTTTCATATGTGTGAATTGTTTGTTGAAGTAGAAAACTTAAGTTTAATTCCGTATGTCAAAACTACCTGCTTGACTACTGACTCCCGAAGTAACAACTAAAGTTTTTGCGTGAATCAGGACATGCTTTAATGGTTTCAGTGGGATTTTTACTAAAACTATTAGCACATGAACATGATATCTGCATTTTGGTAAGTTTGGCAGTAACATAGCATTAGCATGTTCTCTTTGCTGCAGCGTTGTTCATTTTCAACTGATGGAATTGATTTTCGTTTAACTGGATCAGTGTATTAGGCACATCAGCCAGAAACTTGAACGCGTCAAGTTGTTATATACTTGCCATTTGAACCTATTAATGGGTTAGATCTTCTAAAAGGAACTTCGGTTTTGTATTGATCCACAGATTTCAAATTACAGCCAACAAGTTCATTCTACTTCCTCTGTTTCAAAAAGAATGACACTATTTCCTTATTAGTCTCTTTAAAAAAGATTGACACCTTTTAATATTTCCTTAATAAGAAGCATGTATAACCACACAAATGTTATGACAGGTTTCAGACCACAAGTTTTAAAAGTTTTACTGTCATAGATGATATGACTTATTTAAGACCACATATCTCAAAAGTTTTCCATTCTTTATTAAAGTTTGTGTCAAGCCAAACTAAGATAATCTTTTTGAAATGGAGGGAGTAATTAAATTCATATAACCCCATATCGTCCACCCGAACTTTTCTCCATAAGTAATGGAGTATTTTCGTACTACTTTCACTATAGGCATTTAGTTTGCTAGATATCCTATTTGTGGACCACATTATAATATTTATCCTTCTGTGCTCGGTCACCAATCACATGGTGGCCGGTGAGAAAGGTACTTCCAAGCCAGCACTTGGAGAGAGTTAGAGGGGCATTCCGCATGTTAGACTTCTATTATCCAGAGACCGAGCTCGGAACATCAGCAGCATGCCAGTACTTAGACACCCACACATGGTATGTTTCTTGCAAGAATAACTCTATTGTTCAAACTTGGTTCTCAGCAACTTATTGAACTTCATCAGACTAATCAACCTAAACACCTGACTTTGCAACATCAATGTTTGATCTGGATATAACGAAACACCATCACTGTGTATGAAGATTTATTTCTAATAGTGGATATTTCATCCAGGCTACAGGAGATAGAATTGAGTTCGAGGTACAATGATCATGCTTTATAATGCCAGAGAATCTTGGCTTTTAGTTTATCAAGGTATCAACTTGATGCTGTCGAATTGTCGAGGAAAATGAATATTTTTGTTGGAAAAAAAGAAATATATGTTGACCTTGTGAGATGGAGATGAAGCTACGAGACTACTACATGTTTTTACTTTTATATGAAATGGATTGTGGTTCGTATTTTGTGGTCTCTCTCATTTGGACTGAGATGAAATTAATATTACTTTGGCATTTTGACAGAAAATATATACTGAATATAGAGGAGAAAATTACTTTGTTTATCAAAATTGCGAGCTGATGCTTGCGAAACTATCTCAGCAAGAGCAGTATACATGTACAAAATTAAGACCTGATTAGCTTTATGACCAACTTTCTCTGCCTAACTGTTTGCAAGTGAAATGTATGAGTATAAGTTTTTTCAACTATTGATTTATATATCTGGTTTCAGTATCCTTTTCAGAACACTCATCCGTTTAAAAGGGTTTTAATGGACGTCATCTTTCTTTGGTGTAATATGTAAATAACGTTGAATTACTTTTAATATCAAAAGCAGATGAAAATGCAAAGAATTTGTCATATAAACATCTAAGTTCCTCTCGTGAAATCCTATACGGATCATAAAGTTATGATTTAGCATGTTATCTAAGATCTTTATCGTCTCATCTTAGTAGTATAAATTAAGTTTAACAGATAAATGTAAGATGAATTTTCATAAAGCATTATAGTTTAGAGGCTAATAATTACAGTTTACCTAATTACCATTCATAGCTATTGGTCAATCGTTATCGGCTTGTATTACTTGTATTCAAACGCGCAACGAATATAGCTTGTGTTAACTGTATTCGTTCGCACAACGCATACAACTTGTATCAACTGTATACTTTTGTGCAATTGTATTCGTTCGCGCAACAAATACAACATGCATCAACTGTAACCAAGATGAAATACAAGGGTGTATACAAATAATACAACTTAAATCGATTGTATACAAGAATGTAAACGAAGGATACAACCTGTATCGACTGTATTTGTTTGCGCAACGAATATAACCAAGGCAAAATATAGAAATATAGAAAAATAAAATGCTCTTGTTGAGACGAACTCAAGACCTCCGCTAACTAAGCGGGCTCTATTGAAAAATAGTCAGTGTTTGCAAAGTCATTGAAAAATAGTCATTATTTTGCTGTAACACGAAAAGTTCTAGCATAATATACTGGAGATAGGTGCACCTGTGTATGAACTTCTAGCATATTATGCTAGAACTCTAACACACGGAAAGTTCAAGCATAATATACTGGAGATTGGAGCACTTGTGTATGAACTTCCAACATATTATGCTGGACCAGTATATTATGCTGGAACTCCAGTATATTATGCTGGAATATTTTACATATTTTGAGCAATATTTTCGTTCAGATTTATCTTTACATGAAAAGTGGCTAAATATCGATTACTTTGAAATTGTTGCTATTTTCCAATTAAATCCGTAAAAATAGCACGGTATAGCCAGTTTTCGGACTGGTCATTCAAAAATAGCCAGCGTTTACCAAGTCAATGAAAAATAGTCACTATTTTGCTGCAACAGAGATCGGTCCAGCATAATATACTAGAGTTCGGTGCACCTGTGTATGAACTCCAGCATATTATGTTGTACCGGTATACTTTGCTGGATCCAGTATAATATACTGGAGACTGGAGCTCCGGTGCTCCAAACTCCAGTATATTATGCTGGAGTTCTAGTGTATTTATGCTGGAACTCCATCATATTATGCTGGAGTTCCAGCATACTTATCATGGAACTCCAGTATAATATGCTGGAGTTCAAGTATACTTATGGTGGAACTCCAGCATAATATACTGGCGTATTCCGAGTTTGAATAGTGTTTTCGCTCAGATTTATCTTTACATGAAAAGTGGATAAATTTCAATTACTTTTAAAACTGAGCTATTTTTGAACGACCAGTTGTAAATCTGACTATTTTTTAATTTCTCCCATTAAATCTGGCTATTTTTGAATTTCACCCAAACACATCTATAAACTAGGCCCAATTTCCAGCTTCTGAAGCATCTGTTTGGCCCAAATCAAAAATCTCACCAAAATCGGTACCCATCCAATCTCGAGTGCATAAGCTTTCAAATGTGCTTCCAAGTTTAAGCAACCCATTTTCCCTCCACAGATCTTTCATCTAACACTTGAAACTATAATCTGACTTCAACCTCCTACACTCCATGATCAATTAAAGAATCAAACAAGCTAGCACAACTCCCTCAAAACTCAAAATTAACAACCTTACACAATTCAGAACCTCAATTTTCCAATCCCAACCATACCACAGTCATCATCGTTCTCATAAACCCACCTCAAAATCCTCACCTGAAAGGCCTCATAAGCCTACAAAAAACCTCTTTCGAAAGCCAATACCACTACTTGCTGACCTCAAACAAATCCAAGATCCTGATGAAGCTATTTCACTGTTCCATGATTACCGGCAAACCGGCTTCAAACATGACTACCCTACTTATTCTTGTCTTATTTATAAGCTCGCTAAGTCTCGAGACTTTAAAGGTGTTGAAATCCTTCTTGGATATTTAAAAACATATTATATTCGATGTCAAGAAAAGGTTTTTATTGGATTAGTTCAGCATTAAGGGAAAGCCCAGTTGGTTGATAAAGCTATTGAGCTTTTTCACAACATGGGGTCATTTAATTGTATGCGTAGTGTACAGTCTTTTAATGCACTTTTAAATGTGCTTGTTGAAAATGGGCGTTTTGATGATGCAAATGAGATGTTAAGGAATTTTTCGAAAATGGGTATTTGGTTGAATGCTGTTTCGTATAACATTATTATTAAGATGTGGCTGGAAAAGGGTGATTGGGAAATGGCGCGCAGAGTGTTTGATGAAATTCTTGAAAGAGAAGTTGAGCCGACTGTGGTAACTTACAATTATCAAATTGGATTTTTGTGTAAGAAGGGGGATGTTGAAGGTGCTAAAAGTTTGTCTCAGGATATGGTTAGAAAGGGAAAGAAGCCAAATGCAGTTTCTTATGCTTTGTTGATGGAAGGTTTGAGTTCTTTGGGTAAGTATAAAGAAGCCAAGAAGTTAATGTTTGATATGGAATACCAAGGATGTAAGCTGAAAATAGTCAATTATGGTGTTTTGATGACTGATCTTTTAAAACGAGGCGACTTTGGTGAGGTAAATAGTTTACTCGTGGAGATGAAAAAGAGGCACATTAAGCCCGACGTTGTGATCTATATATGTTAATCAATTATTTCTGTAAGGAAGGTAAAACTGCTGAAGCGTATAGGATGTTAGTTGATATGCAAATTGCAGGTTACAATCCTAATGCAGCTACATATAGAATGGTGGTTGATGGTTTTTGTAAAACAGGAGAATTTGAGGAAGGTTTGAAGGTTTTGAATGCAATGTTGATTAGCGGGCATTTTTCGCGTGTAGAAACAGTAAGGTGTATGATTCTTGGCCTGCTTGATAAAGGGAAGGTTGAAGATGCTTGCTTTGTTTTGGAGGAAATGGAGAAAAGGAAGAAACGGTTTGACTTTGAGTCATGAGAAGCCATTGTCAAGGATGCTTGCAGCAATAGTATTATTGTATATAGGCTCGTTGATGAGCTTGTATTTTAACTATTGGACTTGTATGCTATTACTTAGGAAAATCTCTAAAATAGATCGCGACCATATTTGTTTTGTGCTCGTCTTGATGCTATCTTAAATGTCCATTTGAAAAGAGCTATTGGGCGACCCTACTAATTATACAATAATTCTCTTCCCCTTGCTTGCTTGTAGTCAGTTCTAGTGGCATGATTGTTTACTTGGTTTGTGGAGCCGGGCATGCTTGATTGGAGCATTTGGTGTCCGGCTAAACCTCAATAATAATTGTTGGCTCTTATAAAAAGGAGTATGTAATTTCACCCTTGTTAAGATGGAGTAGTAGAAAAGAATATCATATATTTTTACCCCCAAAAGAAATACTGTAATAGTTCCTACTATTTCAAAGCGGGAGTAAAGGGCCTCTTCGTCGTCCTGCTTGCCACTCGAAAGGCTATTTAATAATTAACGCCTGACATATTAGGAGTTACTGTTACTGCTTTGTAAAATTTGTATATCTACTTTGTTTTATTGCATAGGTTATTATTTTGTTCCCATCATTTAAGGAGTTAGTTTTTTATTGCTTTCTGGTCTGTTAAGTAAGCCTCTGTAACTTGTTTGTGTATATAATCAGCTCATTATTATTTAACAAAATTATTTTTTTTGTTTCATCTTGCTCATTCATTATATGTGAAAATATTATTTTGTGTCTCATACAACTAACACTAGTTGTATGAGGCATCTTTTTTGTCTCAGAGTTTTGTGGACCAAGAAATGTAAGATCGGGGTCCACAAATTTGTGAGACAAAAAAGTGCCTCACACAACTAATATCAGTTGTGTGAGGCACACAATAAAACTTCTCCATTATATTGTATCGGAGCGATCTTCTTGACTCTCACGATTTTTTTTTTCTGATCCTCTAACTGCCACAGAGGCTCACACTTAAAATGGCCCATAATGTTATAAATATTGACTCTACTAGCAGCAATTCTAATGTTATTGTTCAGTTTAATCATGTATCGCATCTGCCAATAAAGCTTGTCGGCGGCCATAACTTTGCGACATGGAATTTTTATGAAAGCAAGTTGGAGAATGTCTCCCCTTATTAGCACTGATTTCGTATCGCATTAAAATTAAAAGAAAAGAAAAAGGTGAAAAAAGAAAAGAAAAAAAGAAAGAGCAGAATAAGAAAAAACGCTGAAACGGGGACATATAATAATTAATGAGAAAAGAAAGGACCAACATGACATTTCAATTAAAATAGTGACCGACCTGCAGTTTCGACAAATACAGTATCTCTTTGACGAGAAATTTTATTTTGATTGAGACTCAACCAACAAAACTTGTATGAGGCACCTCTGCCTATTTAACAAGTGGAAATATGGGTCCCACATGTCAGCTCCCTCTTTTTATCTCTCTGACACTTACGTGTTTCCCATTTCACGAAAAATTTTATTTTATATCTCATACAACTGACACTAGTTGTATGAAGTATCTTTTTTGTTTCACGGTTTTGTGGACCCAAATTTTTGTGGATTCAGAAGCGTAAGATTGAAGTCCACTAATTTATGAGATAAAAAGGAGCCTCACACAACTAATGTCGTGAGGCACACAATAAAACTTCTCCCCGTTTCACCATCTCATTTCTATTTTTTTTACCCTATTTTACTTAAGAGTAGGTCCTACCCTACTTTTTTTAACCTACTTATACTCATGTTTCTCTCAGTAGTGATATTCAATCCGTTTTCTTCTTTCAACTTTTACTAAACTTCATCATCTCTTTAATTTTGAGTTAAATGCATTTCGTTCCTTACTTCTCCAACGCAGGCTTGGGCATATATCGGGTAAAATTGATAATTCGAACCGTTAATTATTTATTGGATTATCGATATTGGGTTATTGGGTTAACGGTTTGATAACCAGTATTTTTTTTATTGGGTTATCGGTTCGGGGTCGATTTAGCAATTCCCTTATTGGGTAAAGCGATAACCCAATAAAGCTTTACTAATTTACTAGTTTAGGCTTAAGTATATACTAGTAATAGTAGGGTTTCATTTTCATATACTAATTTTGCTTTCTCCGCCAGTCGCCAGACGCCAGTCCGCTGTCCGCCTCACTCACTCAGTTCCTCACCCTCAGTCCTCACCCTCAGAAGTCAGACCTCACCAGTTCTCTGCCAGTCCGCCACCGGCCACACGGCTCAAGCAGTCAAGCCCTCACCAGTTCTCCGCCTCACGACTCACGCGGTCACGCCCCCACGACTGAGCCCGTCAAGACTCAGTTTTCTATATCTTTTTCCGGCAGAGCATTGCACTAAGGTCAGTGTTTCATATCCCATTTCTGAATTCGTCTTAGTTTGGTATCTTAGAAATCAATTTTTGCATATTTTCCTTTTTATGAAGCTCGAAAAATGGTTTCCCTAAAATGTTTGGTTTCTTGAATTTATACTACACTGATTGTTTGAATTTATCTTCGTTGATTGTTTATCACAGTCCTTACATCTCTTCATTTGAAGTACTTTTTGAATTTTTTGCTTAACCATCACTTATAGGAGTTAGATGGCTGAAAGCTATGGAATTACTGCGAAATCTTATTTTGGGACTTACAGCTCATGTTATTCTTTAACAAATAAATTAAATTTACATCTTTTTAAAATGATTCCAGATTTCCAGTTTGATTAAAGCCATAAAAGCATATGGCGAAGTCTTCTTTAGTTACCATCTGACGCAGAATTAGTGACATGTACTATATGTGAAATGATGTTTCTTTATCTCTATTGAAACTAAGAGAAGCATGAGGCAGTTCAATTCTTTGTAGTAATGAAAGCAAACCTTCTGTTATCATATTTTCCTTTTTTATGTGTAGTTATATGTGTTTCATTTTAAGATTTTAAAATGAGGCATGTTGAGCGTTGTTTGGAGCGCAATTTGGTGAAGCCTATAAGGATTGAGTAGTTGTTGTGTTGTTTACTTGAATTTGAACTATTAGTATTATGTTTGGACTTTGAACTTGTTAATCTTAAGGTTGCTACTACTTTGTATTGTTATTAATGTGTTTGAACTATTACTTTGGAGTTTGGACATTACTATGTGTACCATCTGTTTTTGGATTGTGAAAGTTGGGATCTTTTTATCTCCTATTTTTGTTAGATTGGAATTTTGAGCTGTTTGCACTTTGTATGTGGGCAATTGAGGTACTGGCCATTGGGTATGTTTAGTTTGAGGCAAAAATTTAATCTTTTTTGCTTTTTCCTTTAGAATTATGAGTATATGATTATGGGTGTTGTCAATATGTGTTTAATTTTTCTATGTGCAGCTTTGAATTGTTGTTCTATGTGCAGCTTTGTGACAGTCTTCAAATGCTTGTAGTTCTGCCACAAGATCTTGAATTCTTGATATTGAATAGAAGTTTAAATCTCATTTTGGAACCTTTAAAATTGTTACTCAGCTGTAGTTTAGCTTTTAGTTTTATACTGAAAATGGTATATTGAGAATTTCTTTTGTTGGATTGAAATCCCCACCCGCTCCTTGGTCCTTACCTTGAAGTGTCATATATAGCAGCTTCCAAACTTTGTACAAATATTACTTTGTACAAATACTAGCGTTCAACACTCTTAATATTAGGTAATATTCAGCGTTCAACACTCTTAATTTTAGTTTTACCTTATCGGGTAAACCGATAACCGAACCGATAATGATCAATAACCGATTAACCGATAACCGATAACCAATATCTTATCGGTTTGGTTATCGGGTTATGATATTTGTAAACCGAAAACCGATAGGCAAAACCGATAATATTCAAAACTGAACCCAACCGACCGATGCCCACCCCTGCTCCAACGCAGTCTCGCAGAATCCAACCATCAAATATTTTAATTAACACTTTCAACTCGAACAACGATTCAAATTTAGCATATGCCACCAAGAATCCACAATTTTCAATTATTGCCAGGGGCGGCCCGATATACACTGAGATTGTCCCTATTTTCTCCAATATATAGGCTTACTTATGGTTTAAACAAGCTTACAATAGTTTAACCATTACTTGCTTCAAACTCCAATTCTATTGGAAGAAATGAAGGTGCATTTTGGCTATACTGGAATTTTAAGCAATTCTATTATTGTCTTGCTTAATGCTTACCCCAAGCAATTCTATAAATGTGAAGTTGAGTTTACATCACTGCACACCAGTGAGATGTCAGATTAATAAGCTTTAGCCAAACTATTGATCCGACAATTACAAATTAGGAACTAGAAAGCATAGATATCTCAAAAAATCAATGATTCTCCCACAAAAATATTTTGCCCATCATTTTTCTATTTTAAAATATAGAGAAAAATCCAGTCATTCTTCTTTTTAGACTCTTGAATTTGGACAAGCATCCACGAACAAACGACCCTAAAAATCCACATGTTCCCTTCCTTTTAGAAAAGGAGCAGAAGATAGAGGAGAAAAGTTTACTGCTTTTTCATTTTGTCATCTCGTAAAGTTGGTAAAAATATGAGAGAGGGAATTGAGCTAGGGGATGGAAACATGTGGGACCCATATTTCCACTTGTCAAATAGGTAGAGGTGCCTCATACAAGTTTTGTTGGTTGAGTCTCACTCAAAATAAAATTTCTCCTCTTTGACTTGATGATACAACGCTGCTCTCAGAACTCAAATGGCAAAAGGGTTGCAGCTATTCGTCAGCAGTACTCTCTCTCTCTCTCGATATTTCACACACACACACAAAAACACAAATATTTATTTTATTTTATCTGTTCTTATTAATCATGATTTATTTGTGTGTTGTTGTCCTTATTAAAACCCTAACACTGACGCATTCGATTTTTGTTCTTTTAAACAGGATTATCGTTTTACACTACGAATGAAAGATTGAAGAAGCTCTTTTCACCTTTTGGCGTTGTTACAGAAGGTTACTTCACCTTTCCTCATTTCTATATTCTGCAATCATTATTTTTTCGTCTGAAATGTAATCTAATTTATCCTCAAAATAAGTAAGTGTGAAATTTAGGGTGTGTTAAAGTATGACATAAGTCCTTTCCCAAGGAAATTTATGTCATGGAAAATATTTTTCAAATTATAGAGTATAATATTAAAAATTAATAAATAATATCAGCAAATTGGAGAGTGTTCTGATGAAACTTTTGAGTACTAGAGATTATTAATGAAGTCTAGTGCTAGTTGAAGATAGTTGGTGGAAAAATGACTTCCGCCCATAAGTGAGGGAAGTCATTTTCCTCCTTTTGATTGAACTGTTTTCCATTTTCCCTTATACCAAACGCCCTTTATCTACTAAACTTGATTGCCCTATAACTATTTATAAATATGGAATTTGTACTTTGTGGCGGATTTGTTAAATAGGTCTATAATTAATCTGGGGTTGAGGTGTAGTTGATTTGATTGATTGATTTATATGGATTTGTTAATTTGGGCGAGCAGCGAGGCTTGTTGAAGACCCAAGAACGCAAAGGCCTAAAGGTTTTGGATTTGTTACCTTTGAGTCAGAAGTAGATGCTCGGAATGCATTGAATTCCATTAACGGAAGGGTAATTCCTTAGCTTTGTTGGTAGATGTGTACACTTGCTTCTGTGTGTTTGTTGATGGTGTGTTTTGTGTATATTTTATGAAGCATGCTTAATGATATTGCCTTTCATCAGTTGTGGATGTAGCCTTTAGCAATGAGTGCAAGCACACCCGCTACTTCCGATTCAAATTTTTAGGTTTTTCTTAAATATTATTTTTTTTTAATTAAATCTATCCATTGTTAGATAGGAAACACATAGTTGTTATAGTGGTGTCCCACTTTAAAAACAAGGTGTTCCTCTATTATTTACAATTCTTAGTCTGTCTTTCGCTTAGAAAACTATTTATCAATCATAGATTAAAGAAGGCAGATGTCTATTTCCAGCACTTCACAGCAAAACTATAAGCGAAAGATTTTTCCAAGCATCTTAAACAATTTAGCGTGATGTTTGACTTTGTGAACTTTTGCTATCATCGACCAATACAAATTGTTGCATTTGTTGGTCTAAAGGACTTGGTCCTGCAAATGCTTTCAGTTGGAGACAGGATAATCATTGCTTGAATGAAACTAATGATAAAGGGTGGAAAATGTAAGTTGGGGGCATTAATAGGCTTATAACGAAACATGCGAACAATATAACCATCTAAAGAAATCTAACTTTCACTTGGAAGGGGTCTAGGTTCTAGAAAATCTATGGAGAAACGGTGTTTGGTCTAGGAACTGTATCTCATTATGTTCGACTATTGTTGCTGTTGTTTTTGGTGTTTATTTTATTTAATTGTTTTATGGATATATAATATACCTTTGTTGAATTAGTTGTCTCATAAACTCTTTAGTGGAAATGAATAGTAGGAAGTCTCTTGTTGTTGCAAGTGTTCCTTCTGGTTTTGCAAGCAATATGGTAGAGCAAAATCTCTTGAAGTTCACTGGTCGCAGATGTTTCATTGCTTTAAGTAGTGACAGTCGTTGAGTTATTGATAAGAAACTGGGAAGTTGTAGTAAAGACTAAAGAGGTTATAGAAGTTATCATTTTAAGGAAAATAAGGACTGCAAAATGATGAGTTATTATTTTGGAGATGAGAACTTTTCAGCAGGTAACAAACAAAACAAGAAAAGGAAAAAGGAAAAGTATACTCATATTTTGCATAACTTGTCAGCTGAAGAACAAAATTATGATATCAAACTCCAATCCTGCTGCTCGCCAAGATGACGAACGGTCTGTTTCCCCTCTATTAAGCCACTGCCACCAGTCACCCCATGTGGTCTCTACCTTTCTTGACTTCTTATCTAATATTGGCACCTCATTGCCGCATCTATGCTTCTATTACCCCTCTGCAGCTGAACTTTCTTTTTGTGTGTGTTTTTAGTGCAAAATGACAGTTGAGAACATTAAGTTGTTCAAAAGGGTAATACCTAAACTTTGTGTACACAAATCAAAAAGAATGTTATAATTTTTTATAAAACACGGGAAAGTACCCAGTAGACAGAAATAGAGATGAGTGAAAGCACAATTGCTGAGAGCAGTAGACATCCTATATCAATGATATGAATATGTTAGGAAAAAATTGGTGTTGGTCTTGAAAATTATTTGTGCACATGTTTACTTTTGGCGTAGCTCTGTGGTTTGTTTGCATATCTACTTTTGATGTATTTTTGGACTTTGTCGGCTCTCTAGTTTTGTAGCACTTCAACTGTAAATGAGCTAACAAACTTTGTTTTGTAATCTTTTTGCATCTTCTTGATGCTTTTAATGATATCCTGCTTACTTCATAAAAAAAAAATGCATGAAGTGTTTTCCGTTGACTGGAGATGTCAATAATGCACCAAGCTTTGGCTTGAAAGCTAATTTGAGATTGTGGTGGTTGGTTAATTGTTTGCAGCAATTATGCTTGATTTACTTATGTGCAGAGTCTTGATTTTATGGATTATTTCAGAAATTTAAAGTAGATGGCTTTTTTGAGAGAGAAAGAGAGACTGTTTTGATTGTTTTTTGTTGCTCCAAATCTTGGCTTTGTGAGATTGTCGCGAAAAAAAAGAAAGTCAGTCAACTGTAAGGACCATGGAAAAGATTCTGATCTGCTAAAATTAAGAAATCCTCAACAATCAGGGGGAATTTAAGTAGCATTATGTCTTTGCAGAAAGCTCCTTTACTTCCCCAAGGGAATTTGTTTTCCAGCATTATAAAGTGTATTTAATTTTGTTTCATTTTTACCTCCTGGTGAAATATCGAATGTTGGCTGACTGAAGAGTCTTGCTGCTTTCCGTTTTTCTGTTCTGTCATTGAAATGATCTACCGGTTGCAGATTGTTGATGGAAGACTGATTTTTGTGGAAGTTGCTGATAATACACAAGCTACAGAAAACAAAACATCCCGTAAATAACTTTCTCATAATTCAGCATATACATCATGGTAGAATTTTTGGCCATTGCTCAATCCTCCATAGTGCTGCCTCACTTTCGCGTCCAAGCTTGGAGTCAAAGGCAGCATTTCTTTGCTCATAGTCAGCCATTGAGGTCACTTCGTTCATCTCTACATCCATTGAATACCCCTTGCACGGTGTACCCAAACTTGTCCACTCGATCAAAGCCTTCCTACTGGGGAGTCAAAGCCAGTGTTGTCTCTGATTCTACAATGCCAACCACCTTCACTGTTGATTCAGCAGGGCCAGGAATTGATATTCTGCCAGAGACAGGTGGTGGTGGTGGAGATGATTCTGGGAGTGCAAATGGCGGTGGTGGTGGTGGGGGAGATAATGGTGGCAATAATAATAATAATAATGATGGTGGCAACGAGGGGGAGTCAGATGAAGGCAAGGATCATAGCAATAAAAAGAAAATGGCCCTTTCTATGTCCCAAAAATTGACATTGGGCTATGCTTTCTTGGTTGGAGCTGGTGGTTTTATGGGTTATCTGAAAAGTGGCAGCACGAAGTCCCTAATTGCAGGTGGAGTTTCTGCCTCCCTTTTGTACTCTGTTTATGCTATGCTTCCAACACAACCTGTTTTGGCATCATCAATGGGTTTCGTCCTCTCGGCTGCACTTCTGGGAGTAATGGGATCTCGGTTTCTGAAGTCAAAGAAGGTTTTTCCAGCTGGTGTTGTCTCCTTTGTGTCTCTTGTTATGACTGGTGGTTATCTGCATGGAATATTGCGCACTGCACATTAGATCCCTAAACTAAGCTACTGATCAACATGGACAATCATTAGTGTCTACTCTCTACTGTTGATTATAGTTTTCCTATCTGTTTGAATTTTGGATTTTGCAAAATTTCCTAAGCTGTCTGGCTCCTATAACTCTCTGCTGGACTCTAATGATGTATGAAGGCTTACTTTATTAGCCCTCTGTTTCTGTCGTCTATTCGTTCTGTTCTGGAGAAGTTTTCCTTTATTATTCCTGTTTTTATGTGATTTTCCGAAAATATCTCGACCAGATTCAATGGTTAAGGCTCATTGGTCTTGGAGGATCCAACAGTATCTCTAACAATAATCTGGATGTGTACAAGATGTGCACATTGTTGAGGAAATTAGGACACTGAAATCTGTGGACATATCTGCTCAACGTCCAGAAATCGGAGACCAAAAACAACTAGTAATTGTTATTTCACTTTATCAGTGAACAATTTAGGAAGTGCTTTTTTATCTCTGTGATTCGAACCGAATCAGAAAGGAGAATTTTTTGGCAATAATAGGGGAAAGATGAAACATTGTAATCGAGTTGAACACAAGAATGGGGTAAAAGTGATCACCCTAGCAACGGAGACTTATATGCATCAAATCAAACAATTTAACCTTAAGAATTAGTACAGAAAATACATATTGCTTGATCGTTGATTATATAATAAATGCATGCATAAAAGACTCCATTGGTTGGGTAGAATACTGAATGCGAATAAGTTATTTATGGTCTAAGGGGTGGGGCTGCAGAGGTCAATCTTAACATGCATGTGTCATAAACAATGTAATTTGATGTGCCCCTTGTTCCCATAACACTTGCTGCTTCAAAAGTTTGGTCTTTTGGTCCTTGGCGTTGTAATCACAATAGAATAGCATTGGCACGTCCATGGCTCTTGGTGAGACTGTAGACAATTTGGAAGGAATTCCTCGATATTGGAACAAGATTCAGCCCGAAAGAGTTGCTGGAGATGTCAAAAATTCTTATTCCTTTCTTCTTGCCTGTAGGGAGCTCAAAATATGAAATGAATGCTCCGAAAAGAATATGCCTTATCAACACAAATTCATTGGGAATTTCTGGATGTTAATGTAACTAAGAGTCGAGAATTCCATTCCGACCCTTATATCAAAATCTCACATATCAACCGGAAAACGCCAAAATTCCAACTTCGCCAATTCAAGCCTAAATCTGCCCCGTACCTCCAAAACACATTCCGATCACGCTCCTAAGTCCCAAATCACCTCCCGAAGCTATCTGAACCATCAGAACTCACATCCGAGCCCTTTATCACATAAGTCAACATCCGGTTGACTTTTCCAACTTAAGCTTACTCAAAAGAGACTAAGTGTCTCAAACCTCACCCAAAACCTTTCCGAACCCGAGCCAATCAACCCGATAACACATAATACCGCTGAGCAAGGCAATAAGAAGCAAAAATGGGGGAAATGGAGCGGTAACTCGTGAAACGACCGGCCGGGTCGTTACATTCTTCTCTCTTTTGTAATTCTTTCTAGTTGATTTCCTTCATCATTATAATAACTCTAGCTCTGTCATCAAATCATGGTATCACGTAGTTGATACATTATAAGCTGCACAGAACCATCTGATTATAGTTTATGACAGTTCCATAATTCGTGCTGAATGAATTTAAATAGGAGAACTATGCTGTAAGAAGTTTCTTTGCACTGCTGATTTACAAAAGAAGTTGAAGTTAGAAGTTGATTATTTTACTTTTTCCTTTCTATTACTGACATGTGAACCAACAAGGACTGATTTTTACAGATTCATACTCCAATAGGACTTTCAATTCTCTTATTAGGTCGCATAGATTAGGCTTCCTCTTGTCCCAAATCAGTTACATATGCAACTGACTATCTACTAACTGGAGATGTACTGTACACATTAACGTTTGTCCAGCAAGAATAATACGGCTCTGGAGATTTATTGTGCAAGTTGCTGTAACCAACTTTTCAATACCATCTTCCCTCTCTGACATTTAACTCTTTCTGTAGGTGGACAAGGCCCTTCAACAAGTAATGAACAACATAGTATGCTTGTCAGTGTTTGACATTTTTACACTGTTTGAAGTGCTTCATCAGCTAAAGAACAATCTCATATCTCAGGTTTTTGGAAATACACTGCTAAAATTTCTCTACTCTCATCTCATCTCCTTTTCCCTATTACCATGGATTGGGTACGAGTCCTCAGGGCACTCACTTCCGAGGGTATGAAATGCAGGTAGATCAGCATATACGGATGATTATCATTGACTCAATATCAACACTCATTACACCAATTCTTGGAGGAGGTGGTGCACAAGGTAATTTTTCACTAAAAGATGAAATGATAACTTTATGGTAGTAATTTTTAGTTATCCTTTTTACTAGTATTTACTTGAGCAATTTGAGATTTAAGTTGTCGTTTCTTTATTTTAAGAAATATTTGTTTTGTTTTCTTTAATGTAGTTCCTTGGTTGACGAAACTACAAATTCTAATTGGTTTAGATTTAGTTTTTTTTTTTCCTCTAGTATTTATATTCCAGCTAGTTTGGGATTGAAACTTAGTTGTTGATATATGCTCTCAGACATAATGCAACATTTGTGAGTTCTCCTACAATTTTTTTGACCGATTTGTTGTTTCTGCTATCCTAGTGCAAACTTGTTTCTAGGTATATGATAGACAATTGCTTATGAAAAAGATGTTAAATGGGAATAAAGTAGTAAACGTGCAAATTCCTACACTGATATTAATCTTGCTTTTCTGGATTTCATTTTTTTCCAAATAAATTTAATTTTATCCTGAGTTTCTTCTTCCGTCTATAGGCAGATGATTAGGTTTTCCCCTGCGGTATCATGTCCACAGATTTGTCAATTTACTTTTGTTGAATGAGGGAACAAAAATAGTGGAGAAATGTATAGAAGCTTTGCCTCTGTAATCTGTTTCATATGTGTGAATTGTTTGTTGAAGTAGAAAACTTAAGTTTAATTCCGTATGTCAAAACTACCTGCTTGACTACTGACTCCCGAAGTAACAACTAAAGTTTTTGCGTGAATCAGGACATGCTTTAATGGTTTCAGTGGGATTTTTACTAAAACTATTAGCACATGAACATGATATCTGCATTTTGGTAAGTTTGGCAGTAACATAGCATTAGCATGTTCTCTTTGCTGCAGCGTTGTTCATTTTCAACTGATGGAATTGATTTTCGTTTAACTGGATCAGTGTATTAGGCACATCAGCCAGAAACTTGAACGCGTCAAGTTGTTATATACTTGCCATTTGAACCTATTAATGGGTTAGATCTTCTAAAAGGAACTTCGGTTTTGTATTGATCCACAGATTTCAAATTACAGCCAACAAGTTCATTCTACTTCCTCTGTTTCAAAAAGAATGACACTATTTCCTTATTAGTCTCTTTAAAAAAGATTGACACCTTTTAATATTTCCTTAATAAGAAGCATGTATAACCACACAAATGTTATGACAGGTTTCAGACCACAAGTTTTAAAAGTTTTACTGTCATAGATGATATGACTTCTTTAAGACCACATATCTCAAAAGTTTTCCCTTCTTTATTAAAGTTTGTGTCAAGTCAAACTAAGATAATCTTTTTGAAATGGAGGGAGTAATTAAATTCATATAACCCCATATCGTCCACCCGAACTTTTCTCCATAAGTAATGGAGTATTTTCGTACTACTTTCACTATAGGCATTTAGTTTGCTAGATATCCTATTTGTGGACCACATTATAATATTTATCCTTCTGTGCTCGGTCACCAATCACATGGTGGCCGGTGAGAAAGGTACTTCCAAGCCAGCACTTGGAGAGAGTTAGAGGGGCATTCCGCATGTTAGACTTCTATTATCCAGAGACCGAGCTCGGAACATCAGCAGCATGCCAGTACTTAGACACCCACACATGGTATGTTTCTTGCAAGAATAACTCTATTGTTCAAACTTGGTTCTCAGCAACTTATTGAACTTCATCAGACTAATCAACCTAAACACCTGACTTTGCAACATCAATGTTTGATCTGGATATAACGAAACACCATCACTGTGTATGAAGATTTATTTCTAATAGTGGATATTTCATCCAGGCTACAGGAGATAGAATTGAGTTCGAGGTACAATGATCATGCTTTATAATGCCAGAGAATCTTGGCTTTTAGTTTATCAAGGTATCAACTTGATGCTGTCGAATTGTCGAGGAAAATGAATATTTTTGTTGGAAAAAAAGAAATATATGTTGACCTTGTGAGATGGAGATGAAGCTACGAGACTACTACATGTTTTTACTTTTATATGAAATGGATTGTGGTTCGTATTTTGTGGTCTCTCTCATTTGGACTGAGATGAAATTAATATTACTTTGGCATTTTGACAGAAAATATATACTTAATATAGAGGAGAAAATTACTTTGTTTATCAAAATTGCGAGCTGATGCTTGCGAAACTATCTCAGCAAGAGCAGTATACATGTACAAAATTAAGACCTGATTAGCTTTATGACCAACTTTCTCTGCCTAACTGTTTGCAAGTGAAATGTATGAGTATAAGTTTTTTCAACTATTGATTTATATATCTAGTTTCAGTATCCTTTTCATAACACTCATCCGTTTAAAAGGGTTTTAATGGACGTCATCTTTCTTTGGTGTAATATCTAAATAACGTTGAATTACTTTTAATATCAAAAGCAGATGAAAATGCAAAGAATTTGTCATATAAACATCTAAGTTCCTCTCGTGAAATCCTATACGGATCATAAAGTTATGATTTAGCATGTTATCTAAGATCTTTATTGTCTCATCTTAGTAGTATAAATTAAGGTTAACTGATAAATGTAAGATGAATTTTCATAAAGCATTATAGTTTAGAGGCTAATAATTACAGTTTACCTAATTACCATTCATAACTATTGTTCAATCGTTATCGGCTTGTATTAGTTGTATTCAAACGCGCAACGAATATAACTTATGTTAATTGTATTCGTTCGCACAACGCATACAACTTGTATCAACTGTATACTTTTGTGCAATTGTATTCGTTCGTGCAACAAATACAACATGCATCAACTGTAACCAAGATGAAATACAAGGGTGTATACAAATAATACAACTTAAATCGATTGTATACAAGAATGTAAAGGAAGGATACAACCTGTATCGATTGTATTTGTTTGCGCAACGAATATAACCAAGGCAAAATACAGAAATATAGAAAAATAAAATGCTCTTGTTGAGATGAACTCAAGACCTCCTAACTAAGCGGGCTCTATTGAAAAATAGCCAGCATTTGCAAAGTCAATGAAAAATAGTTATTATTTTGCTGTAACACGGAAAGTTCTAGCATAATATACTGGAGATTGGTACACATGTGTATGAACTTCCAGCATATTATGTTAGAACTCCAACACACGAAAAGTTCAAGCATAATATACTGGAGATTGGAGCACTTGTGTATGAACTTCCAGCATATTGTGATGGACCAGTATATTATGCTGGAATATTTTATGTATTTTGAACAGTATTTTTGTTCAGATTTATCTTTACATGAAAAGTGGCTAAATATCGATTACCAAGTCAATGAAAAAATAGCACTATTTTGCTGCAACAGAGACCGGTCCAACATATTATACTGGAGTTCGGTACACCTGTGTATGAACTCCAGCATATTATGTTGGACCGGTATACTTTGTTGGATCCAGTATAATATACTGGAGACTGGAGCTCCGGTGCTCCAAACTCTAGTATATTATGCTGGAGATCTAGTGTATTTATGCTGGAACTCCATCATATTATGCTGGAGTTCCAGCATACTTATCATGGAACTCCAGTATAATATGCTGGAGTTCAAGTATACTTATGGTGGAACTCCAGCATAATATACTAGCGTATTCCGGATTTTGAATAGTGTTTTCGCTCAGATTTATCTTTACATGAAAAGTGGATAAATTTCAATTACTTTTAAAACTGGGATATTTTTGAACGACCAGTTGTAAATTTGGCTATTTTTTAATTTCTCCCATTAAATCTGGCTATTTTTGAATTTCACCCAAACACATCTATAAACTAGGCCCAATTTCCAGCTTCTGAAGCATCTGTTTGGCCCAAATCAAAATCTCACCAAAATGGGTACCCATCCAATCTCGAGTGCATAAGTTTTCAAATGTGCTTCCAAGTTTAAGCAACCCATTTTCTCTCCACAGATCTTTCATCTAACACTTGAAACTGTAATCTGACTTCTACCTCCTACACTCCATGATCAATTCAAGAATCAAACAAGCTAGCACAACTCCCTCAAAACTCAAAATTAACACCCTTACACAATTCAGAACCTCAATTTTCCAATCCCAACCATACCACAGTCATCATCGTTCTCATAAACCCACCTCAAAATCCTCACCTGAAAGGCCTCATAAACCTACAAAAAACCTCCTTCGCAAGCCAATACCACTATTTGCTAACCTCAAACAAATCCAAGATCCTGATGAAACTATTTCACTGTTCCATGATTACCAGCAAACCGGCTTCAAACATGACTACCCTACTTATTCTTGTCTTATTTATAAGCTCGCTAAGTCTCGAGACTTTAAAGGTGTTGAAATCCTTCTTGGATATTTAAAAACATATTATATTCGATGTCAAGAAAAGGTTTTTATTGGATTAATTCAGCATTATGAGAAAGCCCAGTTGGTTGATAAAGCTATTGAGCTTTTTCACAACATGGGGTCATTTAATTGTACGCGTAGTGTACAGTCTTTTAATGCACTTTTAAATGTGCTTGTTGAAAATGGGCGTTTTGATGATGCAAATGAGATGTTAAGGAATTGTTCGAAAATGGGTATTTGGTTAAATGTTGTTTCGTTTAACATTATTATTAAGATGTGGCTGGAAAAGGGTGATTGGGAACTGGCGCGCCAAGTGTTTGATGAAATTATTGAAAGAGAAATTGAGCCGACTGTGGTAACTTACAATTGTCAAATTGGATTTTTGTGTAAGAAGGGGGATGTTGAAGGCGCTAAAAGTTTGTTTCAGGATATGGTTAGAAAGGGAAAGAAGCCAAATGCAGTTTCTTATGCTTTGTTGATGGAAGGTTTGAGTTCTTTGGGTAAGTATAAAGAAGCCAAGAAGTTAATGTTTGATATGGAATACCAAGGATGTAAGCTGAAAATAGTCAATTATGGTGTTTTGATGACTGATCTTTTAAAACGAGGCGACATTGGTGAGGCAAATAGTTTACTTGTGGAGATGAAAAAGAGGCACATTAAGCCTGACGTTCCATTTTCCTAGTGGATATGAAATACAAGGGTGTATACAAATAATACAATTATATCGATTGTATACAAGAATGTATACGAAGGATACAACTTGTATCGACTGTATTTGTTTGCGCAACGAATATAACCAAGGCAAAATACAGAAATATAGAAAAATAAAATGCTCTTGTTGAGACGAACTCAAGACCTCCGCTAACTAAGCAGGCTTTATTGAAAAATAGCTAGCGTTTGCAAAGTCGTTGAAAAATAGTCATTATTTTGCTGTAACACGGAAAGTTCCAGCATAATATACTGGAGATTGATGCACCTGTGTATGAACTTCCAGCATATTATGCTGGAACTCCAACATACGGAAAGTTCCAGCATAATATACTGGAGATTGGAGCACTTGTGTATGAACTTCCAGCATATTATGTGAAGAAATGAAGGTGCATTTTGGCTGTACTGGAATTTTAAGCAATTCTATTATTGTATTGCTTAATGCTTACCCCAAGCAATTCTATAAATGTGAAGTTGAGTTTACATCACTGCACACCAGTGAGATGTCAGATTAATAAGCTTCAACCAAACTATTGATCCGACAATTACAAATTAGGAACTAGAAAGCATAGATATCTAAAAAAAATCAATGATTCTCCCGCAAAAATATTTTGCCCATCATTTTTCTATTTTAAAATACAAAGAGAAAAATTCAGTCATTCTTCTTTTTAGACTCTTGAATTTGGAAAAGCATACACGAACAAACGACCGTAAAATCCACATGTTCCCTTCCTTTTAGAAAAGGATAGAAGATAGAGGTGAAAAGTTGACTGCTTTTTCATTTTGTCATCTTGTAAAGTTGGTAAAAATATGAGAAAGGGAATTGAGATAGGGAATGGAAATAGGTGGGACCCATATTTCCACTTTTCAAATAGATAGATGTGTCTCATACAAGTTTTGTTGGTTGAGTCTCACTCAAAATAAAATTTCTCCTCTTTGACTTGATGATATAGCGCTGCTCTCGGAACTCAGATGGCAAAAGGGTTGCAGCTATTCGTCAGCAGTACTCTCTCTCTCTCTCTCTCTCTCTCTCTCTCTCTCCCGATATTTCACACACACACACACACAAAAAAACACAAATATTTATTGTATTTTATATGTTCTTATTAATCGTGATTATTTGTCTGTTGTTGTCCTTATTAAAACCCTAACACTGACGCATTCGATTTTTGTTCTTTTAAATAGGATTATCGAGTGCATAAGCTTTCAAATGTGCTTCCAAGTTTAAGCAACCCATTTTCCCTCCACAGATCTTTCATCTAACACTTGAAACTGTAATTTGACATCTACCTCCTACATTCCATGATCAATTCAAGAATCAAACAAGCTAGCACAACTCCCTCAAAACTCAAAATTAACAACCTTGCACAATTTAGAACCTCAATTTTCCAATCCCAACTATACCACAGTCATCATCGTTCTTGTAAACCCACCTCAAAATCCTCACCTAAAAGGCCTCATAAGCATACAAAAAACCTCCTTCGCAAGCCAATACCACTACTTGCTGACCTCAAACAAATCCAAGATCCTGATGAATCTATTTCACTATTCCATGATTACCAGCAAACCGGGTTCAAACATGACTACCCTACTTATTCTTGTCTTATTTATAAGTTCGCTAAGTCTCGAGTCTTTGAAGCTGTTGAAACCCTTCTTGGGTATTTAAAAACATATTATATTCGATGTCAAGAGAAGGTTTTTGTCGGGTTGATTCAACATTACGGCAAAGCCCAGTTGGTTGATAAAGCTATTGAGCTTTTTCACAACATGGCGTCGTTTAATTGTACGCGTAGTGTATAGTCTTTAAATGCACTTTTAAATGTGCTTGTTGATAATGGACGTTCTGATAATGCAAATGAGATGTTAAGGAATTGTTCGAAAATGGGTATTTGGTTAAATGCTGTTTCGTTTAACATTATTATTAAGATGTGGTTGGAAAAAGGTGACTGGGAACTGGCGCGCCAAGTGTTTGATGAAATTATTGAAAGAGAAATTGAGCCGACTGTGGTAACTTACAATTGTCAAATTGGATTTTTGTGTAAGAAGGGGGATGTTGAAGGCGCTAAAAGTTTGTTTCAGGATATGGTTAGAAAGGGGAAGAAGCCAAATGCAGTTTCTTATGCTTTGTTGATGGAAGGTTTGAGTTCTTTGGGTAAGTATAAAGAAGCCAAGAAGTTAATGTTTGATATGGAATACCAAGGATGTAAGCTTAAAATAGTCAATTATGGTATTTTGATGACTAATCTTTTAAAATTAGGCGACATTGGTGAGGCAAATAGTTTACTCGTGGAGATGAAAAAAGGCACATTAAACCCGACGTTGTGATCTATAATATGTTAATCAATTATTTCTGTAAGGAAGGTAAAACTGCTGAAGCGTATAGGATGTTAGTTGATATGCAAATTGCAAGTTGCAATCCTAATGCAGCTACATATAGAATGGTAGTTGATGGGTTTTGTAAAACAGGAGAATTTGAGGAAGGTTTGAAGGTTTTGAATGCAATGTTGATTAGCGGGCATTTTTCGCATGTAGAAACAATAAGGTGTATGATTCTTGGCCTGCTTGATAAAGGGAAGATTGAAGATGTTTGCTTTGTTTTGGAGGAAATGGAGAAAAGGAAGAAAAGGTTTGACTTTGAGTCATGGGAAGCCATTGTCAAGGATGCTTGCAGCAATAGTATTGTTGTATATAGGCTCGTTGATGAGCTTGTATTTTAGCTATTGGACTTGTATGCTATTACTTAGGAAAATCTCTGAAATAGATCGCGGCCAGATCTGTCTTGTGCTCGTCTTGATGCTATCTCATATGTCCATTTGGAAAGTGCTATTGAGCAACCCTACTAATTACACAATAATTCCTTTTCCCTTGCTTGCTTGTAGTCAGTTCCAGTGTCATGATTTTTTACTTGGTTTGTGGAGCTGGGCATGCTTGATTGGAGCACTTGGTGTCCGGCTAAACCTTAATAATAATTGTTGGCTCTTATAAAAAGGAGTATGTAATTTCACCCCCGTTAAGATGGAGTAGTAGAAAATAATACCATATACTTTTACCCCCAAAACAAATACTGTAATAGTTCCTACTATTTCAAAGCGGGAGTAAAGGGCTTCTTCGTCGTCCTGCTTGCCACTCAAAGGGCTATTTAATAATTAACGCTTGACATATTAGGAGTTACTGTTACTGCTTTGTAAAATTTGTGTATCTACTTTGTTTTATTGCATAAGTTGTTATTTTGTTCCCACCATTTAAGGAGTTTGTTATTTTATTTTTCTTGCTTTCTGTTAACTAGGCCTTTGTAACTTGTTTGTGTATATAATCAACTCATCATCATTTAACAAAATTATTTTTTTTGTTTCATCTTGCTCATTTGGGTCCACAAATTTGTGAGATAAAAAAAGAGTCTCACACAACTAATGTCAGTTGTGTGAGGCATACAATAAAACTTCTCCATTATATGGCATCAAAGCGATCTCCTTGACTCTCACGAGTTTTTTTTTCTGATCCTCTGACTGCCACACAGATTTGATCGCTGCCGACTCGACACTACACTATGGTAGGAAGAGTGGGTCGCAATAGCTTTTACCCGAATAGAGGTCCGGGATCGAATTTCCACAAGGAGCTAGTAGTGGAGTTGTATTTTCTGTTTAGCCTAGAGCTGCGGTTGTGCTTCTAATGTCACTTCAAACATCTTTTGAGATTTTGTATTTATAACTACTATTATAAAACTACGGATTAAAGCTAGATTATGCTAGGAGAATATTGCTAAGTTGTAATTAATGGAAATAAGAGCACTAGGGTCGTGGCATTACCTTGGTGGCTAATTGATGGGTAGAAGTTACTTAGGTTCGATTGACTTATTAGGGGCTTATGCTATAACCGTTGCATAATTTTACCAACTCTCACACCTCTCGGTAGAGAGAGTGATTTTGCCCAATTGACTCTCTCGAGACCAAATGGGTAGGCAAATTAGACCAAACAACTAGGGTTCAAGTAGGGTGATTACTCTCTCGAGATTTAACCCGTTAATTGGGACTATCATTTCTCATGAGTCCATCCCAATTCCTTGTTGGGTCAATTTTGGGGTCATAGACTCTCTTTCTCAAGAAGAGTTAAACCCACAAAGCTTGAAACGGTGTTTGCAACCACCAATTCTAAATTAAATCATAAAATCAACCCAAATAACAAATACCCATAGTCAATCTAACCCTAGATGGCAACACACATCAATTACCCACACTAGGGTTGAGCCACAACCCTAGCTAATGGGTTTAGCTACTCATGCTAGATACAGAAATTGATGAAGAACTAAACATATTAATTAATTACTGAGAAGAAACTACAATAATCTATTGTTAATGGGAAGTAATTATGCAAAAAATGGCTACAACACCAAGCACAGCTTCTGTCTATCGTTCCCAGATATATCGATCCCTAAAAAAATAGTAAAATGTTCTATTTATTCTAGGCTGGAAAAACTGGACAAAAATACCCTTGTGGGGTCAGTGCGGGCCGCACAAAATGAACCGCGGCCGCACTGGCTCTTGGACAGTTGTTTGATGACTTGAGCTGAGGGATACGGACCGCGTGGAAGTGTATCGCCGCCGCGATGGCAACTGGCGGTCGGCGCAGACGTGACCACGGACCGCGTGAGGAAAGATGCACTCTGCTGAACTTTATGAACGCGGACCGCACAAAGCAGGAGTGCGGTTGCGAAGCTTCACCACGGACCGCACATGTCCTACCGCGGCCGCGTGACTTCAAGCTCGAACATGCCATGTCTCTGAACCTCCTAATGCGGTTGCGGTCACTGTTACGCGGTCCACACTAGGCCCTTTTTCTTCACTTCTCTTGGTCTTTGACACTTGAGCATGTTTCACTCCTTTTTGAGCTGATCTTTGACATTTCGTCACTTTGTCGATCAAACCTGCAGTCAAGCACAACTTGTGAGCATATTAGGGCTATTTTTGTATCAATTTATACTCAAAGCATAGGCAAGTAGGGGCATAAACACGTAAAAATCCTAAGTTATCAACTCCCCCAAATTTAAACCTTTGCTTGTCCTTAAGCAAACAAAATAAGACTCACCCCTTAAAGGAACATCCAAGTAATTCCAGTTATCCTAAAATAGCCTCAACAAGTATCAATTGGGACTAACAATTGCCCTCAGTACGAATGCATCATTAACACATTTAAAACTTTGAAAACTATGGATCAAGTGTGACACAAGAGCATCAAGAGTTCACACATTTCATTAAAGAGCTTTTCTCACTTACTTTGGTCATTGTGGAACCCAAACTCCCACATCCTTAACTCTCCCTAAGCAAACCTCACCTTTTAAGTATTGACACACAAATCGAGGTTAATGGAATTTCACTAATCTCTCTAAAAAAAGGTCACAAGTCTGGCTCTAAGTACCATATGTTTGCCCCTTATGTAAGTATCCACTAATGTAAGTGATCGTAGCAGACTCAACCTAAGGATGAGTGGGCGCTAATACCTTTACCCAATAGCGATATCGGGGTCGAATTTTCCACTGGGAACTTCAAATTGGAGTCGAGTATTTGTATGGTCTAGGATAGTGTTTTAGCTCATAATTGATCTTCTAACATTTTTGGTTTTCTTTTGTTTAAGAGCTACAATTTATCAACTACAGTTGTAAAACTAGGTTATGCTAAAATTACGATTCTAAATTGTATGCAAGATAGATAAAAGCACTAAGGATGCAGCATTTACCTAGGTGGTCCACTAACGGGTAGAAATTCCTAATGCCAAAATGACAAATATGGGGCTTATGCTATAACCGTTGCACCTTTTACACCCACTCTCACACCTCTCGGTAGAGAGAGTGATTTTGCCCGATTGACTCTCTCGAGACCAATCGGGTAGGCTAATTTGCCCAAGCAACTTATGGTTCAAGTTAGGTAATTACTCTCTCGAGGTCTAACCCGTTAATTGGGACTACCATTCTCATGGGTCCATCCCGATTCCTTGTTGGAGTTAATCTTGAGGTCATAGACTCTCTTTCTCAAGGAGAGTCAAGACCCACTAAACTAGACTTAGTGTTTGCAACCACCAAATCTTAGTGAAAACTTAAGATTAATCCAAATAGCAAACACCCACATCATTCATGCACTAAACAATCACACCCATCAATTTCCCACACTAGGGTTGAGCCAAAACCCTAGCTAATGGGTTTAGCTAGACATAGTAGTAACAAAAATCAAAGAAATAATAGATGAAATTGACATAATAGTTAACTACAATGTTAATCTACTTGATTCCCATTTAAAACTAGAAGAAATGGCCCAAAATAGGCTGATAATAGGGTAACACGAGTTCAGTTGCTCTCTACTCTTGAACCGCCTCCTCCAAAACTCCTTGCTAAAAAGTAAAATGTTCTATTTATACTTCACAGGAAAAACCGGACAAAAATACCCCTGAGGGCTTCATTACTTGCATCTGGTACTGGGGGGCGCGGACCGCACAAAAGTGACGTGCGGCCGCATGAACTTCATCCACACGGACCGCACTGATTAGATGCGCGGTCGCATGAGCTTTTGTCTCGAGTGATTGCTTCTCTGATTCTCTTAGGTGCGGACTGCACAAAAAGGGATGTGGACCGCGTTGGAACTGGGTGCGGACCGCACGAGAAGAGGCGCGGACCGCGCAGATTATCTTAAAAATATCATGGCCTCTGAACTTTCCTGCGCGGCTGCATGGCAAAACAGTGCGGTCCGCGCAGGTTGAACTTGGATATGCCCAGCTTCTGAACTCTCCTGCGGGGCCGCGTGACAGAACAGTGCGGACCGCGCAGGGCCTTTTGATCCCCCCTTTCAGTTGTCTCTTGACACTCGGCAGATTTCACTCATTTTTTGAGCCGATCTTTAGTATTTGTCATCTTGTCGCTCAAACCTGCAATCAAGTGTCATTTGTAAGCATTTTGGGACTATTATATGGCAATAAATGCACAAAGCTCAGGTAAGAATGGGTATAAAAAACATGCAGAAATCGCAGTTATCAACTCTCCCAAACTTAAACCTTTGCTTGTCCTCAAGCAAATAGAATGAGACCTACCCCTCAATGGAAAACAACCAAGTAATTCCTGTTTATCCTAAAGTAACCTCAGCAGGCATCAATTGGGACTAGCAATTGCCCTCAATGCGAATGCATCCTCAACATATTTAAACTTGAAAACTTGTGGATCAAGTGCGACACAAGAGCATCAAGAGTTGACACATTTCATCACGGAACCTTTCTCAATTTCTTTGGTCATCATGGAACCCAAACTAATACATCCTTGACTTTCTCTAAGTGAATCTCACCTATTAGGGTATTTGCACACAAATCGAGATGAATGGATTTCTCTCTCGTCTCTCACAAAGAAGAGGCCCTAAGTCCGGCTCTAAGTACCATATGCTTGCCCCTTATGTAAGTATCCACTAATGTAGGCTTCCCTCAACTCAAGATCATATAGGGATTTTGAGGAGTCATTGTGAAGGTTTTTGGTAAAGGTAGGACGTGTTTTTGTTCAAATGGGTTTAATCTTCCCTTAAGGCCTTCTTTTGATTTATTTTGGCACACTTTCTTGACTCAATTGAGTAGTTCACTTCTTTCAAGGGCTTAGAGGGACACATTGTCACTCTTTCTTTTGTAATTCAAATCTTTTCTCCTTTTTATCACTTTTCTACACCTTTTTCACTTCTTTTTGTCGTCCTTGGATTCCCTTTTTGGTTTTTATTCATTTTTGTCTTTCTTTGTGTCTTTTTCTCTTTTTCATTGCCTTCCTTTTTTTTTCCTTTTTTTTTACACATTGATGCCCTTCCTGTCTCTCCCCCCCAAACTTAGACATTTGCCATTTACTCAAGGGAAGATTTGGGTGCCAAGAGAGGGTTTCGTTAGGAACGGGTATAGGTTTTTAGCTTGGTTCATGAACGAAAAAGATTTAAGGCTCAAAAGGGTTGAACTAGGGATTATTTCATTGGTAGGTCATGAAAAGTGTTCAAATTTTGCATTTTGGATCAAGGAGAGCCTATACTCACGTCTCAAGTCAAGTTCTACCTATGATTTCGCCTCAACAAACATTCAGGGCAAGTTCTAGACCATCGGCTCGGTACTTGGGCTCGCAATTCGAAATCTCACCACACACACTCAAGGGTTGTCTAAGACGGAGTCGAGGGCCCACAATAACCTTAGATATGATTCAAGTGCCCCATGGCCCAAAATGACCACGTGATGATTATTTGGTCAACACAAAAGTCTCAAGGCCACAACTTTCACCATCCTAAACACAACATAATGTCTTCGACCATAAGATCAAAGGCAAATGTGTTAGGCCCAAGTGAGGCTTTGCCTGAGTTATCCTTAACTATAAAAATTTGAAGATCAAAAACGGACTCAAACCCTTAAGAAGGTTGTCACACCATCTATTATTGGGAAGAGCCACCCGGTTTGCACACTATCTACCCTTGGAAAGAACCGTGGCATTAAGAAAACCAAGGGCTTATTGCAAACGCCAAAACAAAACACAAAGGCTACGAGCCTAACTTTGCAACTAATAAAACGAAAAATAGGAAATAAAGATGAAAATCTAATGAATATGTACAAACAGGGAGTAGAATATACAACCAGCGGGAAATGAATATATACATAAACTCTGAAGATCATCTGGAATGAACGGTTATATACAAACCATCTATCCACTACTAATGTATAGAAATTAAAAGAAGGTAAAATAATATATACAGTCATCCTGATAGTTAATCCAAATAGTAGGGCCACACCTCCATGAATAAGAGCTAGCATTGTCCCCAATGCTAACTACCAAATAAGACATCAAAAATAAAAAATAAGCAAAGGATATAGAGCGGACCCTCAAGCCTCATCAAACTGGTCCCCAGCCTGCTGATGTGCTGCTGGGACAGGTGTCTGCTCATGATCCTGCTCATCAACTGGTGGAACTGAAAAGGGCTCAACATCTGCTGTACTAGACGGGGGAGCCACCTCGATCACTATTCCCTCTGTATTCGGGAGCTTCCTCTTCTTCCTTGGCCTATCCTCCTCTGCTTGTGGCTGCTCTGTTGCTGGCTCTCCAGCTGGATCTCCAAATAATAAGTCGAATGACATCTGATCCGCTAGCAGCTTGGCCACATCTCCTTTCAACTGTGCAACTGACTCCTTGGAAGCTTTCTGTTTCCTTAGCTTTTTGTGCTCCCGAGCCAATTTTTCCAAAGCTTTTCCATGTTCCCCAACCGCCTTAGTCAAGGTATCCTTTGTTGCCATCATCTTTTCCTGGTTGGCCAGGATCATTTTCAAAACATCCTCAATGGCGAAGGGAATCTCTACAGTAGCTGGTGCTCCCTGTGCCTGCAAAACAGTGGTCAAAGAAGATAACTTGGATATCGCAACTGACATCCAGTTGTTTAAACTGGCAAGAGAGTGTGCTAGCTGGTTGGCAGTGAACCGGTGAGTCTTTGATGAAGGAATCACCGGATCAGATGCAACTGATGGACCAGCTATGGAGGAAGGACCTGGGGGAAGTGTCTCATCAGGAGTAGGGTCAGAGGGCTGCTCTGTCGCAACTGGCTCTTCAGACTGGCCAGGTGCGGAGGAGGTAGAAGCTGGAGTTTTCTGTCCTCTCTTTGGGTTGTCCGTACCCAACTGATCATACCATGAGTAGGGGGCCACTGGAGGTACCGTAACATCATATCTTTTCTTCTTCACTTTCAACTCTCTGAAGTAAAGGGAGAGTGTGTTCGGAAAGAGGAAGTTTGTTTTTGTTTCGTTCCCGACTTGATAAATCACCCTCGGCATTGTGTTTCCCACATTCTGAGGGAAGCCCGCCATGATAGCTGCCACCAAGACAGCCCGAGGAAGGGGGACGGAGTGATCGTGTGTAGACGGGTTAAGTCGACTACACACGAAGGTTAACCACCCTTTTGCTTCAAAGTTGAGGGTGTTCCGCAAAATCTTTTCCTGTGCCTTCAACCACACAGGGACTGTACCTGGATCTGCTAAATGCTTGGCCAACCACGGACGAACCTCCTCTTTCAATGCCAGCTTCTCAAGATATTGAGACTCGTCCTCATCTGCAAACCCCAAAAAGTCATTCAGCGACTTCCCATCAAAGACTACTATCTTGTCCCTCACTTTTGTTGCTTTGGAGTTCCGAACTGTGTGGTGAACATTGCAATAAAACTCCTTCACCATATGCTCGTTTGCAAATTCAACTCTCTCTTTGAAGAATCCCCAACCCTCTCTAGTGCGGAATTGTGCTTGCATGTGAGGGTTGAGTGGGACAAGATCGGCGTCTATGAACCGCCTTTCCGGAATCAACTTTCTCTTTGGCCACCATTCCCTGAATTTGTGGAAAGCGACCTCGCTGACAAACCTATCCTCCCATGCTTCTGGTTTCCTGGTTCTCTCTATACCTCCAACCTGTGGTTCACCCCCTTCGGCATATCCTCCACTATCCCCTGATATTGAAGCTGTGGGAGACGTGGAGTAAGTGCTCCCCTTGTATTTTTCTGCTCCGGACTCATCAGACGAGTCCGAGATAACATCGATTGGCTCCTTGGAAGAGGCTATATCAACATGATTTGGGGAAGGAGGGTCACGGAGTTGGAATGAAGTGGCCCTATGTGTTGGAGAAGACTCTGAGGTAATGCTCCGTTACAGAGCATACTCACTCCCCGTGGAGTGAGATACAGCTTTATCTGCTTCCCTGGTCTTAGGATTTAGCTTTCCAATTCCTTTTCCCTTTCCCCCACGGGAGGAACCACCTCTCCCGGATTGTATTTGTTTCCCCGTTCGCTTCTTAGCCACATGTTTTTGAACCATTGTCTACAAAGAGGACATGTCTAGCATTGTTAGTAAAAGCACATTATATGAAATGGACAGTTCAATTGAATGAAAGAATTGCAGACACAGTTTCACAGACAAAGGACCGCGGACCACACCAAAAGGCACGCGGTCCGCGCAGTTTACTGATTCACACAATGGTTTCTCTGAATGAACCGACGCGGTCCGCACTGTTTTGCATTGCGGCCACGTAACTTAAACGTGGACCGCATAGAGATGGACGCGGACCGCACAGGTAAACTGCCAAAATGGTGACTTCTCTGAACTTTTCACACACGGTCCGCACTGTTTTGACGCACGGTCTCGCTGGACTCACGCGGACCCTATAGAAATGCCACGCAGGCCGCATACGCAATTCATCATAGCACACAAAATAAAAAACCACGCGGACCGCGCAAAAATGTTGTGCGGCCGCATAGGGCAAATTTAACTGAGGCGGAAAATTTTTTCTCTTTAAGTCCCATTTTGATCGGAATTTGACCCCTCACTGTACCTACTCAATTAATTACATGGATTTATGCCCCTAAGTCTCACTAAACAATAGAAATTCAAACTAACAGTCATTAAGAAGAAAAAATGAAAATAAGAAGTTATACTAGTAGAGAGTAATGAGAAGAAACAAAAAATTAGGCTATGCATGAAATGAACAAGATTTGTTACCAGGGATTAGTGAAAAATTGACTAAATGAGCAGGGAGTGCGGATGAACAGTGAAAATTTAGAGCTCCAGATGAAAATTTGCAAAAAGGTTCAAATGAGGCCTAAGGCTTCTATTTATATAAAAACCCTGGGGCTTTCAGCTTACCTACCAGCGCGGCCGCACAAAAATGGCCGCGGTCCGTGCTGGTTTCTTTTAGTCACATTTTGACTACTCAGCCCACGCGGACCGCACTGCTTTGATGCGCGGCCGCGTGGGAGTTTATCAGAGACTTGGTAATTCCAGCTTCTCACACGCGGACTGCACAGAAAGGGACGCGGACCGCATTGAATTTTTTTTCCTGAGGATGAACTCACTGCTGATCAAGCCCACGCGGACCGCACTGCTTTGATGCGCGGCCGCGTGGGGCAATTTCTATAGATTGATCATTTTTTTGTACTTCTTCCCTGCACTGGTTCAACAAAATCCCTGCAACACTTCACAAATTATCATCTCAAAAATCCTACTCTACAACAGAAAAACAAAGAAAAGGAAAAAGACATGGGGTGCCTCCCACGAAGCGCCTGATTTAACGTCGCGGCACGATGCATGTTACCATCACAGTCATTTCAAATGAATGCGCGCCACCAAGTGGTTGTCATCAATCTTTCCCAAATAATGCTTGACGCGATGCCCATTGACTCGGAAGACTTCACCATTTTTATTTTTGAGATCAATGGCACCAAAGGGAGTTATCCCAACCACTTCAAAAGGGTCGCTCCACTTGGATTTCAACTTGCCCGGAAATAACCTCAACCGGGAATTGAAAAGAAGAACCATATCACCCATTTTGAATTCCTTCCCTCTGGCATACTTGTCATGAAGGTACTTCATCTTGTCCTTATACAAGGACGAGCTGGAGTAAGCATGAAACCTAAACTCATCAAGTTCATTCAATTGCTCCACCCGAAGATTTGCAGCTACATCCCATTCTAAGTTCAACTTTTTCAGCGCCCACATAGCTTTATGTTCCAATTCTACCGGAAGATGACAAGCCTTCCCAAACACCAACCGATATGGTGACATACCAATCGACGTCTTGAAAGCTGTACGATAAGCCCAAAGAGCATCATCCAACTTCTTCGACCAGTCAGTCCTATTTGCATTGACAGTTTTGGATAAAATATTCTTAATCTCACGGTTGGACACCTCAACTTGGCCACTCGCTTGAGGATGATAAGGAGTGGTTACCTTGTGATTTACCCCATACTTGTCTAGTAGAGAGTCAAAAGCCCAGTTGCAAAAATGAGAACCCCCGTCACTAATTATGGCACGTGGAGTGCCAAACCTCGTGAAGATACTCTTTTTCAAAAATGCCACCACACTTCGAGCTTCATTATTTGGCAAAGCTATGGCCTCAACCCATTTCGACACATAGTCAACCGCTACCAAGATGTAAGTGTTGCCACAAGAACTTACAAATGGTCCCATAAAGTCTATCCCCCAAACATCAAAGATGTCAACCTCTAGAATTGTGTTAAGGGGCATCTCATCTTTTTTCGAAATCCCTCCGGCACGTTGGCATTCATCACATCTTTTCACAAAGTAACCGACATCCTTGAACAACGAAGGCCAATAGAAACCACAGCTCAACACTTTAGACGTTGTCCTTGCCCCGCCATGATGGCCACCATAGGGCGAAGAGTGACAAGTTTCCATAATACTCAGTTGCTCATCTTCAGGAACACACCGGCGAGTTACACCATCGGTGCAGATTTTAAAAAGATACGGTTCATCCCAATAGTAATCCAAGCAATCCCGCTTGAGCTTCTTCCTTTGGTTAGAAGAGAGCTTATACGGAACCACATCGGTAACAAGGTAATTGGCAATGTCGGCAAACCATGGCATGTCTAGCATTGCGACCGAGAGGAGTTGTTCATCCAGAAAAGCATCATTTATCTCAAGGCCGTCCAAAGGCCTCCCTTCCTCCTCCAATCGAGACAAGTGGTCCGCCACTTGGTTTTCACTACCTTTTCTATCAATGATCTCCAAATCAAATTCTTGAAGAAGAAGCACCCATCTCATTAACCTCGCTTTAGAATCTTTCTTCGTCATCAAATACCTAAGAGCGGCGTGATCGGTATAAATAATCACTTTGGCCCCTATAAGGTATAGGCGAAACTTCTCCATGAAAAAAACAATGGCAAGCAATTCCTTTTCGGTAACCGTATAGTTCCTTTGAGATTCATTCATTGTCTTACTTGCATAGTACACCGGATGGAACATCTTATTGATTCTTTGGCCCAAAACCGCCCCCACCGCAACATCACTAGCGTCGCACATGAGCTCAAAGGGCAAGCTCCAATTTGGTGCGGTAATAATGGGGGTAGTCGTCAACTTTTGCTTTAGAAGCTCGAAAGCCTCCATACATTTCTCATCAAACACATATTTGGCATCTTTCTCAAGCAATTTACACAACGGGTTAACTACCTTAGAGAAGTCTTTGATGAATCTTTGGTAGAAACCCGCGTGTCCAAGAAAACTCCTCACCCCTTTGACAGAAGTGGGGGGAGGGAGCTTCGAGATAACTTCAATTTTCGCTTTATCAACCTCAATCCCTCTTTTTGAAATTTTGTGACCCAACACAATGCCTTCTTCTACCATAAAATGGCATTTCTCCCAATTGAGAACCAAGTTTGTATCTTCGCATCGGACCAATACATGATCCAAGTTTTGCAAGCAATCACCGAAAGAGTCCCCGACCACACTAAAATCATCCATGAAGACCTCCAAAATGTATTCCACCATATCGGTGAAGATTGCCATCATACATCGTTGGAAAGTCGCCGGTGCATTACATAACCCAAATGGCATTCGAGAGAAGGCGAATGTGCCATAAGGACATGTGAAAGTTATTTTTTCTTGGTCTTCCGGGGCAGTGAGAATTTGGTTATAGCCTGAATACCCATCCAGAAAACAATAGAAAGCCCGGCCTGCAAGACGATCAAGCATTTGGTCCAAGAACGACAGTGGGAAATGATCCTTTCTAGTCACCTTGTTCAACTTCCGGTAGTCCATACATACCCTCCAACCCGTCACAGTGCGAGTCGGAATAAGTTCATTATTGTCATTAGTCACCACAGTCATTCCTCCCTTCTTTGGCACACATTGCACTGGAGAAGTCCACGAACTATCAGAAATTGGGTACACCACACCGGCGTCAAGCCACTTGATGACTTCCTTTTTAAACACCTTTTGCATGGCTTCATTGAGTCTCCTTTGATGTTCAAGAGACGTCCTAGAATCATCCTCCAATATTATCTTGTGCATGCAAAACTCGGGGCTAATACCCCGAATATCCGCCAAGGTCCATCCAATTGCCTGCTTGTGCTTTTGAAGAACCGCCAAAGTGGCTTCAACCTGCACGTTAGTCAAGCAAGAAGAAAGTATAACCGGCAAAGTAAAATTAGGACAGAGAAATTCATACCTGAGGTGAGGAGGAAGTGGTTTCAACTCCAACACCGGTGGCTCCTCAATAGATGGCTTGGTGGGAGGAGTTTTGCGATTTTCAAGATCAAGAGATAACTTCCTCGGTTCATAAGAATATGAGCCCATGCCATGTAATGCATTCACACACTCCACCTATCTAGCATCATCATCAACATCCATGTTCAATAGCACGACCTCAAGTGGGTCCTCAACATTAACCATAGCGCTTGTGTCATCCACTATCACTGCCGTGACAATGTCAACAAACGAGCACACCTCGTTGATATTTGGTTGCCTTATTGATTTGTATACGTGAAATACCACCTTTTCATCACCAACACGGAAGGTCAATTCTCTCGCTTCCACATCAACCAAGGCCTTTCTCGTAGCTAGGAAGGGCCTCCCAAGAATGATAGGCACCTCAAAATCCACTTCACAATCCAAGATCACGAAATCGGCTGGTAATATGAACTTATCAACACGAACAAGGACATCATCAATAATTCCCAAAGGCCACTTCATTGATCGGTCCGCCATTTGAAGCCTCATAGAAGTTGGACGAGGTTGTCCGATTCCCAAGGTCTTGAAGACCGAATATGGCATTAAATTAATACTTGCCCCCAAGTCGCAAAGGGTTTTTGCAAAGTCGGCACTTCCAATGGTACATGGGATAGTGAATGCGCCGGGATCCTCAAGTTTTGGAGCCATAGAATGCACAATTGCGCTCACTTGATGGGTCATATTGATTGTCTCACACTCCATTGATCTCTTTTTTGTAACCAAATCTTTCATGAACTTTGCGTATCCCTGCATTTGCTCGAGTGCCTCCACCAACAGCACATTGATAGTCAAACTCTTCATCATTTCAATAAATTTCTTAAATTGGTCGTCACCCTTTTGCTTGGCCAACCGTTGAGGGTAGGGCGGAGGAGGTCTAGGCAAGAGTGCCTTGGATTTTGGCACCACCGGTTCTGGCATATCAATGACGTGTTCCCTAGACGGGTTCACGGCCTCTTGAGTCTCCTCCTCACCCTCATAAATTGCAATTCTCCCATCATCATTTGCACTTGGTTCGACAACATCCTCAACTACCAACGGAATCTCATCATTTTGCAACTCATCTTCATCTATCGGAACTCGGTTATCTCTTGAGGTATGCACATCACCGCCTCTTCCACTTCGTGTTGTCACTGCCATCACATGATTGTTGTGCCCTCCCTTGGGGTTTACTACCATGTCACTTGGTAAAGCACCCTTTGGGCGAGTATTTAAAGATTGAGAGATTTGGCCTAATTGCACTTCCAAGTTCCTGATAGATGTGTTATGCGAAACTAATTGGGCCTCGAAATCTTGACTTTTTTTCATCATTTGTTCGAACATGCTCTCTATTCGACTCATGTCATTGCCCGACGAACTCGACCCTTGAGATTGGAACGGAGGCGAGTTATTGGGATGTTGATACATTGGGGACCTTTGATAGCCTTGCCCCCTATTACCTTGACCACCATTGTTGTTGTTCCAATTGTTGTTCCCGCTCCAATTTCCTTGATTCCCAGAATTATTGTTCCCCCAATTGCCTCCTTGATTGTTGTTGTAATTCCAATTGCCGCCTTGTTGATTGCCCCAATTACCTTGGGGTCTCCATTGTTGATTCCCTTGGTTGCCTCTATTCCCTTGGTAGTTGTTGACATATTGGACTTCCTCACTTTGGTCATCAAAACCTTCATTCGAATACCCACCACCATCATTGTTGTTGTCATATTGTTCACAATTACCTTGAGGTTGTTGTCCTCTTTGCCTCCTTTTCAACATAGAAACACCTTCTATTTGCATTGGCTTGGCGTGGGTTTTGGACTTGTTGCAATTGTGCCTTTGCTAATTGATTCATAGTTGTTGTAAGTTCGTCTATCGCTTGGCCATGATCGTGCAATTCCTTGTGCAAATGGATGACCGTGGGGTCACCTTGTGGCACGTTTGCTCGGCTTTGCCATGCCGAAGAGGTGTCGGCCATTTCATCAAGTACATCACATGCCTCTTGGTAAGAAAGTTTCATAAAATTCCCTCCGGCCAATTGGTTCACAATGCATTGATTTGTGGTGTTGATGCCCCGATAAAAAGTTTGTTGAATCATAGCCTCATTCATGACGTTATTAGGGCACTCCTTCACCATTGTTCTATATCTTTCCCATATTTCATGCAAAGGTTCTGTTGGCTCCTGCTTGAAAGCTAGAATTTCATCCCGAAGAGCCGCCATATGACTTGGAGAGAAGAACTTGGCAATAAATTTGTCCGCCAATTCATCCCATGTTGTGATAGAATGATTGGGGAGCCTTTCTAACCAATCCAATGCTTTACCCAGAAGAGAGAACGGGAAAAGCCTCAATCTCAACGCGTCCTCGGACACGTTTGTCTGCTTGCTACCCCAACAAGTATCCACGAACCCCTTCAAGTGCTTGTAGGCATTTTGATCGGAGGCACCCGTAAAATAACCTCGTTGCTCGAGCAAGGTCAGCATAACATTTGTGATTTAAAAGTTCCCCGCCCGGATTCGGGGAGGAACAATAGCGCTGGCGTATCCTTGATTTGGTAGAACTCTGGGAGCCACTCTCGGCGGTTGCGGAGGAGGGTCTGGAATGTTGTTGTTCTCATTTGCATTTATATTGACATTCCAGCCTCTCCATGGAAGTTGAGGTAAGACCTCATCTTGTTCTAGATCTTCTACCTCCTCCCCCGCTATCACATTGCCGAGAGGGTCATTTGCATTAAGAGCCATGGTACCTGATTGATCAACACACACAATTAGTGAATAAGAAGGAAAGAGAAGCAAAACCCAATACTAGCTACACAGATAGTCAACACCGTAAAGTTCCCCGACAACGGCGCCAAAAAGTGATCGCAGCAGACTCAACCTAAGGTTGAGTGGGCGCTAATACCTTTACCTAATAGCGATATCGGGGTCGAATTTTCCACTGGGAACTTCAAATTGGAGTCGAGTATTTGTATGGTCTAGGATAGTGTTTTAGCTCATAATTGATCTTCTAACATTTTTGGTTTTCTTTTGTTTAAGAGCTACAATTTATCAACTACAGTTGTAAAACTAGGTTATGCTAAAATTACGATTCTAAATTGTATGCAAGATAGATAAAAGCACTAAGGATGCAGCATTTACCTAGGTGGTCCACTAACGGGTAGAAATTCCTAATGCCAAAATGACAAATATGGGGCTTATGTTATAACCGTTGCACCTTTTACACCCACTCTCACACCTCTCGGTAGAGAGAGTGATTTTGCCCAACTAACTCTCTCGAGACCAATCGGGTAGGCTAATTTGCCCAAGCAACTTATGGTTCAAGTTGGGTAATTACTCTCTCGAGGTCTAACCCGTTAATTGGGACTATCATTCTCATGGGTCCATCCCGATTCCTTGTTGGAGTTAATCTTGAGGTCATAGACTCTCTTTCTCAAGGAGAGTCAAGACCCACTAAACTAGACTTAGTGTCTGCAACCACCAAATCTTAGTGAAAACTTAAGATTAATCCAAATAGCAAACACCCACATCATTCATGCACTAAACAATCACACCCATCAATTTCTCACACTAGGGTTGAGCCACAACCCTAGCTAATGGGTTTAACTAGACATAGTAGTAACAAAAATCAAAGAAATAATAGATAAAATTGACATAATAGTTAACTACAATGTTAATCTACTTGATTCCCCTTTAAAACTAGAAGAAATGGCCCAAAATAGGCTGATAATAGGGTAACACGAGTTCAACTGCTCTCTACTCTTGAACCGCCTCCTCCAAAACTCCTTGCAAAAAAGTAAAATGTTCTATTTATACTTCATAGGAAAAACCGGACAAAAATACCCCTGAGTGTCTGGCGCGGACCGCGCACAAATGACGTGCGGTCGCGTAGGGCTCTAGGTCTTCATTACTTGCATCTGGTACTGGGGGTCGCGGACCGCACTGATTAGGTGCGTGGTCGCATGAGCTTTTGTCTCGAGTGATTGCTTCTCTGATTCTCTTAGGTTCGGACTACACAAAAAGGGATGCGGACCGCGTTGGAACTGGGTGCGGACCGCACGAGAAGAGGCGCGGACCGCGCAGCTTATCTTAAAAATATCATGGCCTCTGAACTTTCCTGCGCGGCCGCATGGCAAAACAGTGCGGTCGGCGTAGGTTGAACTTGGATATGCCCAGCTTCTGAACTCTCCTGCGCGGCCGCGTGACAGAACAGTGCGGACCGCGCAGGGCCTTTTGATCCCCCCTTTCAGTTATCTCTTGACACTCGGCAGATTTCACACCTTTTTGAGCCGATCTTTAGTATTTGTCATATTGTCACTCAAACCTGCAATCAAGTGTCATTTGCAAGCATTTTGGGACTATTATATGGCAATAAATGCACAAAGCTCAGGTAAGAATGGGTATAAAAAACATGCAGAAATCGCAATTATCAGTAAGCTCCCTTCAACTTGAGATCAAATAGGGCTTTTGTGGAGCTATTGTGAAGGCTTTTAGGTAAGGGTAGGACATATTTTTATTCAAGTGGGTTCAATCTCCCCTTAAGCACTTCTTTGGATTCATGTTGGCACAACTCTCTTGATTCTTTTGAGTATTTCACTTCTTCACAAAGGGGTTAGAGAGACACATTGTCACTCTTTTTTGTACAATTCTAAAACATTTCTCCTTTTTCTACTTTTTTCACACCTTTTTCACTTTTGTTTTCCTTGAATCCCTTTTTATTCTTGTTCAAATAGGACTTTCTTTTTGTCCTTTTTCTTTTCTTGCTTTTTCATTGCCTTCTTTTCTTTCTTTTATAAGCTTTGCTTCCTTTCTTGTCTCTCCCCCCCAAACTTAGATTTTTGCCATTACTCAAGGGAAGATTTCGGTGCCAAGAGAGGGTAATCGTTTAGAACGGGTATAGGCTTGTAGCATTGGTTCTTGAAAGAAAAAGGCTTAAGGCTCAAAAGGGTTAACTAGGGATCATTTCATTGGTAGGCTATGAAATTGTTCAATTTAGCATTTGGATCAAGGAGAGTCCATAATCATTTCTCAAGCTAGGATTTAGCCTCAACAAACATTCAGGGCAAGCTCTAGACCATTGGCTCGGGACTTGGACTCATATTTCGATTCCTCACCACACACACTAGGGATTTGCAAAAGACATCAAGTCGAGGTCCCACAATGACCTTAGTTACGATTTAAGCACACAATGGTCCAAAAAGGCCACATGATGATTGTTTGGTCAACGCAAGAGTCTCAAAGCCATGACTTTCACCATCCTGAACACAACATTATGTTTTTGACCATGGGATCAAAAGCAAATGTGTTAGGCTCAAGTGAAGCTTTGCTTGAGGAACCTTTAACTACACTATAAAAAACAAAAGAAAAATCAAAGAAACGGACTCAAACCCTTAAGAAGGTTGTCACGCCATCTATCATTGGGAAGAGCCACCCGGTTCACACAATACTCCACCCTTGGAAAGAACCGTGCCATTAAGAAAATTAAGGGCTTATTGGAAGCGTCAAAATCAAAATAAGAGGCTATGAGCCTAACTACAAAGCTAAAAACGAAAATTTTGCTAAAATAGAAAATAGAATGAATATGTACAATAGGGGAGTAGAATATACAACGGGGGATGAATATATACAGAAATGTAAAGTTATATACAGCCCAAAATAAAAACAAAATCAATAAAAACATAAACTAAAAATCTATATATACAGTCATCCAGATAAAAGTAGGGCGCACCCCCATGAATAAAAGCTGGCATTGTCCTCAATGCCAACTATCAAATAAGTATCAAAAACAAAATAAAGGATATAGGAGCTCTCTAGGCCTAGTCCGTCTGCATGGGATCATCAGTGGTCCCCAAGTCCTCTATATGTACGGGAACCTCAGACTGGTTCCCGATCTCCTGCTGCTCAGCTGCTGGGACTGGGGCTTGCTCCTGAACCGGCTGACTGATAGGTGCATCACTAGAGGGGGTCTCTTGTGGGTCTGCTAGCTCAATAACTACACCAACTGAACTGGGGAGCTTCCTCTTCTTTCTTGTGGGCCTGGGTGTCTGCTCCTGCTCCTGCTGTGGCTGTGGCGCTGGTGCTGCTGCTGGGGCTGGATCCCCGAATAACAAGTCTAAAGGCATCTGGTCTGCCAATAGCTTGTCCACATCAGTCCGTAGCACTCTCACCAACTCCTTAGAAGCCCTTGACTTCCTCATCTTCTTGTGCTCCTTGGCAAGCTCCCTCAAAGCCTTGACATGTGAATCCACCGCCATAGTCAAGGCGTCCCGGGTCCGCATAATCTTCTCTTGATTGTCCAGGAGCTTCTTCAGTGTATCCTCAATGGACTGAGGAATCTGAGTAGTGGAAGGTGTTGAATGGGACTCAACTGTAGCAGACAATGTAGACAACTTGGATGTCGCAGCTGACATCCAGTTGTTCAAACTGGCTAGTGTCCGGCTCAACTGATGGGCCGTGAAATGATGAGTTCGGGAAGAAGGGACCCCCGTGTCAACTGAAGTAATGGAGCCAGCAGAAGAGGAGGGTCGTGGAGGCAAATCATCATCAGTAGTGACAGCGGGCATGGTGGAAGGCTTTATGGGGGGCTCAACAGAAGACATTACCGCAACTGGCTCCTCAAACTGGCCAGTTGGGGTAGAGGCAGACGGCTTGTAACTTTTGTCTTTGGGGTTGTCTGGCCCCTTCAAACTATACCAGGAGAACGGAGCCACAGGTTTGACCTTGACATCAAACGGTCTCTTCTTCACCTCCAAGTCCCGGAAATACATAGTGAGGGTGCTGGGAAAAAGGTAGTTCCGGTCATGCTCAACTCCTACTATAGAAATAGTGCGGGACATCACATTGCCCACATTGATAGGATAGCCTGCCATGATAGAAGCAATAAGAACTGCCCGGGCAAGTGGAATAGTCTGATCATGGGTAGTCGGGTCGAGCCGACTGCATATAAAGGTCAACCACCTTCTAGCCTCGAAGTTGAAAGTTCTCTGAAGTATTTTGGCCCCTGTTTGTACCATTCTGGAACCGTACCCAGGATTGCCAGGTATGAAGCTAACCACGGACGAACCTCCTTGCCCATTGCTAACTTTTCATTGTAAAGGGACTCATCTTCATCATTTAACCCCAAATATTTATTTAGTGCCTTCCCGGTGAATACCACTTTTTTTTCTCACTTTCGTCACTTTAGTGCCTTTCAATATATGGGCCACATTGCTGTAAAACTCCTTGACCATATGCGCATTCACCTTCAAACAATTGTCTTTAAAGAACTCCCAACCCACTCGAGCCTGAAACTGTCTATGCACATTGGGGTGTAGGGGTAGAAGGTCTTTGTCAATAAAGCTCCGCTCAAGAATCAACTTCAGTGACGGCCACTATTCCCTAAATTTGTGGAACGCCACCTGGTTGACAAATCGATCTTCCCAAACTTTAGGTTTTCTAGTTCTCTCAACACCCCCAATCTGGGGCATACCACTGTCTGGTACCTCATTATCACTATTAGTCCCACCTTCTGCACTCTCCCTAGATACTGAAGCTGTGGGGGAGGTGGAGTATTCACCGCTGCCTACTGCTGAGCCATCAGACGACTCAGAAGGTATACGTTGTGGGGCTTGGGCAGTATGTGAAACTGGAACTACAGTAGCTGGCCCTGAATCAGAAGAGAGGTCTTGAGAGGGTACGTACTCACTCCCTGATTGGTCGTCTATAACAATTTGTTTCCTTCTTTTCAGTTTATGTCGAGGGTGAGTTTAACTTGTTTCCCTTTTCCTCCTCGGGAGGAGTCACCTCGGTCGGGCTGTTTAGCACCCCTTCCTCGTTGCTTTACTATTGTCTGCAAGCAAACATATCTAACATTGTTAGTTGAAGTACAGGCAGTGAAACAGGTGACTGAATTAAAATTGCAGACAGCAAAATGAAAGTTGCAGACACTGCTGTAGAACCAGGCACCACGAACCGCACCATCAAGAGTGCAGCTGCATTGGAGGCACCGCGGACCGCGCTAAGGCGATCGCGGGCCGCACTGAGCAAAACCCCAGGAAAGGTCTTCTCTAAATCTCACACCGCGGTCCGCACAAAATGGGGTCGTGGTTGCGGTGGCCCAGCGCGGACCGCACAAAAGTTACCGCGGCCGCGCTGGATACAAGTTGTTCCTCAGTCATTCAAGCATCGCAGACCGCATGGAAGTGTAACACGGACCGCGTTAGGGCACCACGGACCGCGTTAAGGCGACCGCGGGCCGCACTGGGTTAGGTTCAGGGACTAAGCTAGGGTTGCATGCTTTGTTCTATTTTTGTTCAAATTTTTACCCCTACTTGTCCCTACTCAGGTACCCAATCCTTAGTTACTTTAACTAATCACGAAATCTAACCTAAACTAACAATTCGAAGAAAATCATGAAGAAAAGGAAGTTACAGACTACTGGCAAGCAATTAAAATAAAAATAAGAAAGTAATTAATCATAAATGCATGAATTGTTACCAAGATTATGAAGAATGAATGCAATCTATCCAAACAAGCAAGAATCTCAGTCTTGGACGAGGATGAACAGTAGAATTAGGGTTCTAGGTTTCCAATTTGCAAAAAGGGTAAAATGAGACCCTTGGTCTCTATTTATAGAGAACCAATAGGACCCGTACTCACCTACTAGCGCGGCCGCACAAAAGTGACCACGGACCGCGCTGGGTTTATTTATGAGACCCCTCATGACGAACCCTACGCGGACCACACAAACGTGGAATGCGGCTGCATAGGTCCTCTGCGGACCACACTAACTTGACCGTGACCGCAGTGAGGAACTTCAGATAGTCCCCCTTTTTAACTCATGCCAGCGCAGACCGCACAAAGTGCACCGCGGCCGCGCTGGTAATCTTCATAGACTATGTCATTTTCCAACTTTGTTTTGCACTGCTTCAACACAATCCCTACAACATCTCACAAACAGTTAGCTCAAAAATCCTAAGCTACAAAAAAAATCAAAAAGACATGGGTTGCCTCCCAAGAAGCACCTAATTTAACGTCGCGGCACGACGCATGTTACCACCACATCACTTTAGATGAAGAAGCGCCACTGCGTGGCTGCCATCGAACTTTCCAAGATAATGTTTGACCCGATGGCCATTAACTCTGAAGACTTCACCATTTTTATTTTTTAGATCAAGAGCACCAAACAGGGTCACAAACACAACTTCAAATGGTCCACTCCATTTTGACTTGAGCTTACCCGGAAATAGACGTAACCGAGAATTAAATAAGAGAACTATATCCCCAACTTTGAACTCCTTGCCCCGAGCATATTTGTCGTGAAGGTACTTCATTTTGTCCTTGTACAAGGACGAGCTGGAGTATGCATGGAATCTAAACTCATCGAGCTCATTAAGTTGTTCAACCCTCAGATTTGCAGCAACATCCCATTCTAAGTTCAACTTCCTCAAGGCCCACATAGCCTTGTGCTCCAATTCCACCGGAAGATGGCAAGCTTTCCCAAACACCAACCGGTACAGAGACATACCAACCAGGGTCTTGTAAGCTGTCCGATAGGCCCAAAGAGCATCATCTAATTTTTTTGACCAATCGGTCCTATTTGCATTTGCAGTTTTAGACAAGATACTCTTAATTTCTCGGTTGGAGACTTGCACTTGACCGCTAGCTTGAGGATGATAGGAGGTGGTTACTTTGTGATTAACTCCATATTTGGCTAGCAATGAATCAAAAGCTTTGTTGCAAAAGTGAGATCCCCCGTCACTAATGATAGCACGGGGAGTGCCAAACCTCGTGAAGATACTCTTTTTAAGAAATGCCACAACACTCCGGGCTTCATTGTTGGGCAAAGCCACGGCTTCAACCCACTTGGAGACATAATCTACCACCACCAGAATGTAAGTGTTTCCACAAGAGCTCACGAAAGGACCCATGAAGTCGATGCCCCAAACATCAAAAATGTCTACCTTGAGAATTGTATTGAGGGGCATTTCATCCCTTTTTGAAATTCCGCCGACTCGTTGGCATTCATCATATCTTTTGACCACATCACTGGCATCTTTAAACAAAGTAGGCCAATAAAATCCCCAACTAAGCACTTTAGAAGTCGTTCTCGCCCCGCCATGATGGCCACCATAGGGCGAGGAATGGCAAGCTTCCAAAATACCCAATTGATCCTCTTCTGGGACACATCATCGAATCACACCATCAGTGCAAATCTTAAACAAATAGGGCTCATCCCAATAATAATCCAAGCTATCCCACTTGAGCTTCTTCCTTTGGTTAGAAGAGAGCTCACACGGGATGATTCTGGTAACAAGATAGTTTGCAACATCGGCGAACCACAACATTCCACTCATTGACACCGTAAGGAGTTGCTTGTCGGGAAATGTATCATTGATCTCAAGGCCATCACAAGGCCTCCCCTCCTCCTCCAAACGGGACAAGTGGTCCGCCACTTGATTCTCACTACCCTTCAGGTCAACAATTTCTAAATCAAACTCTTGAAGAAGAAGAAGAACCCATCTTATCAATCTTACCTTTGAATCTTTCTTGGTCATCAAATACCTAAGGGTAGCATGGTCGGTGTGCACAATAACTTTGGCCCCCATAAGGCAAGGACGGAACTTTTCCATAGCAAAGACAATAGCCAATAATTCCTTTTCGGTGACAGTGTAGTTCCTTTGAGCCTCATTCATGGTCTTGCTTGAGTAGTACACCGGATGGAACATTTTGTTGATCCTTTGGCCTAAATTTGCTCCCACTGCAACGTTACTCGCGTCGCACATGAGCTCGAATGGTAAACTCCAATTTGGTGCGGTGATGATGGGGGTAGTTGTCAACTTTTGTTTAAGGAGCTCAAAAGCCTCCATGCATTTCTCATCAAAAACAAACTTGGCATCTTTCTCTAGCAATTTGCACAACGGGTTAACTACCTTAGAAAAGTCTTTGATGAACCTTCGGTAGAAACCCGCATGCCCAAGAAAACTCCTCACCCCTTTGATAGAAGTAGGGGGAGGAAGCCTTGAAATAACCTCGATCTTGGCCTTATCCACTTCAATTCCTCGCTTCGAGATCTTGTGACCCAACATTATACCTTTTTCTACCATAAAATGGCATTTTTCCCAGTTTAGAACAAGGTTGGTATCTTCACACCGAGCCAACACTCTATCCAAGTTCACCAAGTACTCCTCAAAAGAATCCCCAACCACATTGAAATCATCCATGAAGACCTCCAAGATATCCTCCACCATGTCGGTGAAAATAGCCATCATGCAATGTTGGAAGGTCGCTGGTGCATTACATAATCCAAATGGCATTCTAGAGAAAGCGAATGTACCATAAAGACATGTAAAAGTCGTCTTCTCTTGGTCCTCCGGGGCAATGAGAATTTGATTGTACCCCGAGTAACCATCCAAAAAACAATAGAAAGCCCGGCCCACAAGATGATCAAGCATTTATTCAAGGAATTGCAATGGGAAATTATCTTTTCTAGTTACCTTGTTCAGCTTCCGGTAATCCATACAAACTCTCCAACCTGTCACTGTCCGAGTCGGAATAAGCTCATTGTTGTCATTGGTCACTATAGTCATTCCACCTTTTTCGGTACATATTGCACCGGAGAAGTCCATAAACTGTCAGAAATGGGATAAACCACACTTGCGTCAAGCAACTTGATAACCTCTTTCTTTACTACTTCTTGCATAGCCTCATTTAATCTTCTTTGATGATCAAGTGAATGCCTCACATCCTCCTCCAATATGATTTTATGTATGCAAAAGACGGGGATTATACCCTGAATATCAACTAGAGTCCATCTGATTGCCCTTTTTCGCTTTTGAAGAACCACCAAGGTGGCCTCAACCTGCATGTTAGTAAGGCAAAAAGAAAGAATAACAGGTAAAGTAGAATTTGAACCCAAGAATTCATACCTGAGGTATGGAGGAAGTGGCTTCAACTCCAACATCGGTGGCTCCTCAATCGATGGCTTTGTTGGTGGAATTTTGCGGTTTTCAAGATCTAATGATAGCCTTCTAGGCTCATAAAAATATGAACCCATACCATGCAATGCATTCACGCACTCCACTCTACTAGTAGCATCATTGACATCCATGTTAAGAAGCACGACCTCAAGAGGATCTTCAACATTGATCATGGAACTTGTGTCATCCACTATCACGGATGTGACAATGTCCACAAATAAACACACCTCTGTGCTATTTGGTTGTCTCGTTGATTTGCAAACATGGAATACCACCTTCTCATCTCCCACTCAGAATGTCAACTCACCCGCTTCAACATCAACTAATGTCTTCCCCGTAGCTAGGAAAGGTCTTCCAAAAATAATCGGCACTTCAAAATCCACCTCACAATCTAATATGACAAAGTTGGCCGACAATATGAATTTATCAACACGGACAAGAACATCGTCGATTATGCCCAAGGGTCGCTTCATCGATCGATCTGCCATTTGAAGTCTCATTGAGGTAGGTCGAGGTTGCCCAATTCCCAAAGTCTTGAAGACCGAGTACGGCATCAAATTAATACTAACCCCCAAGTCACAAAAGGCTTTAGCAAAATCCGCACTTCCGATAGTACATGGAAATATGGGATAGTAAAAGCTCCGGGATTCTCAAGCTTGGGTGCCTTTAAATGCACTATAGCACTCACTTGATGAGTCATCTTAATTGTTTCACACTTCATCGACCTCTTCTTTGTAACCAAATCTTTCATGAACTTTGCATACCCCATCATTTGCTCAAGTACCTCAACCAAAGGGACATTGATTGTGAGGCTCTTCATCATGTCAATGAATTTTTTGAATTGATTGTCACTCTTTTGCTTTGCTAACCGTTGAGGATAAGGTGGAGGTGGCCTAGGTAAAGGTGCCTTGGCTTTTTGTACAACCGGCTCGGGTATGTCAATCACGTGTTCCCTAGACGGGTTCACGGCATCTTGAGTCTCTACCTCGACTTCATCATTAATATCAATCCGCACATCATTGTTCATATTTTTATTAACCACATCATCAACAATCAAAGGTACATCATTATCCCGTAACTCAATATCTTCATCCATAACTTGATTTTGCATTGAGGCATTCACATCAGCGCCTCTCCCACTTCTTGTTGTAACCGCCATCACATGATTATTATTCCCACCCTTCGGATTCACCATTGTATCACTTGGTAGCGCACCTTTGGGACGAGTATTCAATGCTTGAGAGATTTGGCCTAATTGCACTTCCAAGTTCCGGATAGATGTATTATGCGAAGCTAATTAGGCCTCGGAATCTTGGTTCTTTTTTATCATTTGCTCGAACATGCTTTCAAGTTTCCCCATATCACTTTCGGATGAACTCGAACCTTGAGAAGGGAAGGGGGGTGGATTGTTCGGTTGTTGGTACATGGGGGCCTTTGGAAGCCTTGGCCTCGGTTGCCTTGGTTTCCGCTATTGTTCCACCCTCCTTGATTGTTGTTGTTGCCCAATTATTGTTACTACCATTCCAATTTCCTTGGTTGCTTTGATTACCCCAATTGTTATTTTGGTTGTTGTTATTCCAATTACCTCCGCCTTGTTGTTGATTGTTGTTATTCCAATTATCACCGCCTTGTTGTTGATTGCCCTAATTTCCTTGAGGACGCCATTGTTGATTTGAAGAGTTACCTCTATTCCCTTGGTAGTTGTTGACATATTAGACCTCTTCGCTTTGATCATCATAGCACTTATTTGAATAACCACCACCATCATTGTTGTTGTCATATTGTTCACAATTACCTTGATGTTGTTGTCCTCTTTGCCTCCTTTTCAACATAGAAACACCTTCTATTGCATTGACTTGGCGCGGGTTTTGGACTTGTTGCAATTGCGCCTTGCTAATTGATTCACAGTTGTTGTAAGTTCGGCTATCGCTTGGCCATGATCGTGCAATTCCTTGTGCAAATGGATGACCGTGGGGTCACATTGTGGCACGTTTGCTAGGCTTTGCCATGCCGAAAAGGTGTCGGCCATTTCATCAAGTACATCACATGCCTCTTGGTAAGAAAGTTTCATAAAGTTTCCTCCGGCCAATTGGTTCACAATGCATTGATTTGTGGTATTGATGCCCTGATAAAAGGTTTGTTGAATCATAGCCTCGGTCATGTCGTTATTAGGGCACTCTTTTACCATTGTTCTATATCTTTCCCATATCTCGTGCAAAGGTTTCGTTGGCTCTTGCTTGAAAGCTAAAATTTCATCCCGAAGAGCTTCCATATGACTTGGAGAGAAGAACTTGGCAATAAATTTGTCCGCCAATTCATCCCATGTTATAATAGAATGATTGGGGAGCCTTTCTAACAAATCCAATGCTTTACCCCGAAGAGAGAATGGGAAAAGCCTCAATCTCAATGCATCCCCGGAAACGTTTGTCTGCTTGCTACCCCAGCATGTATCCACGAACCCCTTCAAGTGCTTGTAGGCATTTTGATCGAAGGCACCCGTGAAATACCCTCTTTGCTCGAGTAAGGTCAGCATAACATTTGTGATTTAAAAGTTCCCCGCCCGGATTCGGGGAGGAACAATAGCTCTGGCGTATCCTTGATTTGGTAGAACTCTGGGAGCTACTCTCGGCGGAGCCGGAAGAGGGTCTGGAATATTGTTGTTCTCATTTGCATTTACATTGGCATTTTGGCCTCTCCGTGGAACTTGAGGTAAGACCTCTTCTTGTTCTAGATGCTCTACCTCATCCCCTGCTATCACATTGCCGAGAAGGTCATTTGCATTAAGAGCCATAGTACCTGATGGATTGACACAAACAAAATTAGTAAACAAGAAGGAAAGAGAAGCAAAACACAAAACTAACTAAACAGATAGTCAACATCGTAAGCTCCCCGGCAACGGCGCCAAAAAGTGATCGTTGCCGACTCGACACTACACTATGGTAGAAAGAGCGGGTCGCAATAGCTTTTACCTGAATAGAGGTCCGGGATCAAATTTCCACAGGGAGCTAGTAGTGGAGTTGTATTTTCTGTCTAGCCTAGAGTTGCGGTTGTGCTTCTAACATCACTTCAAACATCTTTTGAGTTTTTGCATTTATAACTACTATTATAAAACTACGGATTAAAGCTAGATTATGCTAGGAGAATATTGCTAAGTTGTAATTAATGGGAAGAAGAGAACTAGGGTCGTAGCATTACCTTGGTGGCTAATTGACGGGTAGATGTCACTTAGGTTCGATTGACTTATTAGGGGCTTATGCTATAACCGTTGCACAATTTTACCCACTCTCACACCTCTCGGTAGAGGGTGATTTTTCCCAATTGACTCTCTCGACCAAATGGGTAGGCAAATTAGACCAAGCAACTAGGGTTCAAGTAGGGTGATTACTCTATCGAGATTTTAACCCGTTAATTGGGACTATCATTTCTCATGAGTCCATCCCAATTCCTTGTTGGGTCAATTTTGGGGTCATAGACTCTCTTTCTCAAGAAGAGTTAAACCCACAAAGCTTGAATCAGTGTTTGCAACCACCAATTCTAAATTAAATCATAAAATCAACCCAAATAACAAACACTCATAGTCAATCTAACCCTAGATGGCAACACCCATCAATTACCCACACTAGGGTTGAGCCACAACCCTAGCTAATGGGTTTAGCTACACATAATTAAAGAAGAAACTGAAGAAATAGATGAAAAACTAAACATATTAATTAATTACTGAGAAGAAACTACAATAATCTATTATTAATGGGAAGCAATTGTGCTAAAAATGGATACAAAACCAAGCGCAGCTTCTGTCTATCGTTCCCAGATATATCGATCCCTAAAAAAATATTAAAATATTCTATTTATACTAGGCTGGAAAAACTGGACAAAAATACCCCTATGGGGTCAGTGCGCGCCACACAAAACGGACCGCGGCTGCACTGGCTCTTGGACTTCAGTTGTTTGATGACTTGAACTAGGGGATGCGGACTGCGTGGAAGTGTACCGCGGCCGCGATGGAAACTAGCGTGGTCCGCGCAGACGTGACCACGGACCGCATGAGAAAAGATGCACTATGCTGAACTTTATGAATGCAGACCGCACAAAGCAGGAGTGCGTCCGTGAAGCTTCATCGCGGACCGCACATGTCCTACCGCGGCCGCGTTACTTCAAGCTCGAACATTCCATGTCTCTGAACCTCCTAATGCGGTCGCGGTCACTGTTACGTAGTCCGCACTAGGCCCTTTTTCTTCACTTCTCTTGGTCATTGACACAAAAGGGGTTGCTCTGATGGTAAGCAACCCCCACTTCCAACCAAGAGGTTGTGAGTTCGAGTCTCCCCAAGAGAAAGGTGGGAAGTTCTTGGAGGGAAGGATGTCGGGGGTCTATTTGGAAATAGCCTCTCTACCCCAGGGTAGGGGTAAGGTCTGCGTACACACTACCCTCCCCAGACCCCACTAAGTGAGATTATATTGGGTTGTTGTTGTTGTTGTTGTCTTGGTCTTTGACACTTGAGCCGGTTTCACTCCTTTTTTGAGCCGATCTCTGATATTTCGTCACTTTGTCGATCAAACCTGCAGTCAAGCACAACTTGTGAGCATATTGGGGCTATTTTTGTATCAATTTATACTCAAAGCATATGCAAGTAGGGGCATAAACACGTAAAAATCCTAAGTTATCAAGACTCACACTTAAAATGGCCCCTAATGTAATAAATGTTGACTCCACTAACAACAACTCTAATGTTATTGTTCAGTTTAATCGTGTATCGCATCTGCCAATAAAGCTTGTCGGTGGCCATTACTTTGCGACATGGATTTTTTATGAAAGCAAGATGGAGAATGTCTCCCCTTATTAGCACTAATTTTTTATCGCATTAAAATTAAAAGAAAAGAAAAAGGTGGAAAAAGAAAATAAATAAAAAAGAAGAAGAAGAAGAAGAAGAAGAAGAAGAAGAAGAAGAAGAAGAAGAAAAAAAACGTTGAAACGGGGACATATAATAATTAATGAGAAAAAAAGGACTAACATGTAATTTCAATTAAAATAGTGATGGACCTGCAATTTCGATAAATACAGTGTCTCTTTGACTTGATGATACAGCGCTGCTCTCGGAACTCAGATGGCAAAAGGGCTGCAGCTATTCGTCAGCAGTACTCTCTCCCTCTCTCCCGATATTTCACACACACACACATACAAAAATATAAATATTTATTGTATTTTATCTATTCTTATTAATCGTGATTTATTTGTCTGATGTTGTCCTTATTAAAACCCTAATACTAACACATTCAATTTTTGTTCTTTTAAACAGGATTATCGTTTTACACTACGAATGAAAGATTGAAGAAGCTCTTTTCATCTTTTGGCATTATTACAGAAGGTTACTTCATCTTTCCTCGTTTCTATATTCTGAATCATTATTTTTTCGTCTGAAATGTAATCTAATTTATCCTCAAAATAAGTAATTGTGAAATTTAGGGTGTGTTAAGTATGACAGGAGTCATTTCCCAAGGAAATTTATGTCATGGAAAATATTTTTCAAAATATAGAGTATAATATTAAAAATTAATAAATAATATCAGCAAATTGGAGAGTGTTCTGATGAAACTTTTGAGTACTAGAGTTATTAATGAAGTTTAGTGCTAGTTGAAGGTAGTTGGTGGAAAAATGACTTCCGCCCATAAGTGAGGGAAGTCATTTTCCTTCTTTTGATTGAACTGTTTTTCATTTTCCCTTATACCAAACACGCCCTTTATCTACTATACTTGATTGCCCTATAGCTATTTATAAATATGGAATTTGTACTTTGTGACGGATTTGTTAAATAGGTCTATAATTAATCTGGGATTGAGGCGTAGTTGATTTGATTGATTGATTTATATGGATTTGTTAATTTGGGTGAGCAACGAGGCTTGTTAAAGACCCAAGTACGCAAAGGCCTAAAGGTTTTGGATTTGTTACCTTTGAGTCAGAAGCAGATGCTCGGAATGCATTGAATTCCATTAACGGAAGGGTAATTCCTCAGATATGTACACTTGCTTCTGTGTTTGTTGATGGTGTGTTTTGTGTATATTTTATGAACATGCTTAATGATGATGCCTATTATCAGTTGTGGATGTAGACTTCAGCAATAAGTGCAAGCACACCCGCTACTTTAGATTCAAATTTTTAGTTTTTTTAATATTATTTTTTTATTAAATCTATCCATTGTTAGATAGGAAACGCATAGTTGTTATAGTGGTATCCCACTTTAAAAACTAGGTGTTCCTCTATTATTGATAATTCTTAGTCTGTCTTTCGCTTAGAAAACTATTTATCAATCATAGATTAAAGAAGGCAGATTTCTATTTCCAGCAATTCACAGCAAAACTATAAGTGAAAGATTTTTCCAAGCATCTTAAACAATTTAGCGTACTGTTTGACTTTGTGAAGTTTTGCTATCATCGACCAGCACAAATTGTTGCATTTGTTGGTCTAAAGGACTTGGTCCTGCAAATGCTTTCAGTTGGAGACAGGATAATCATTGCTCGAATGAAATTAATGATAAAGGGTGGAAAATGTAAGTTGTGTGTGTGTGTGGGGGGGGGGGGGTTTATTAATAGGCTTATAACGAAACATGCGAATAATATAACCATCTAAAGAAATTTAACTTTCACTTGGAAGGGGTCTAGGTTCTAGAAAATCTATAGAGAAACGGTGTTTGGTCTAGGAACTGTATCTTATTATGTTCGACTATTGTTATTGTTGATTTTGGTGTTTATTTTATTTAATTGTTTTATGGATATATAATCTACCTTTGTTGAATTAGTTGTCTCATAAACTCTTTAGGCTCGTAGATGAGCTTGTATTTTAGCTATTAGACTTGTATGCTATTACTTAAGAAAATCTCTAAAATAGATCGCGGCCAGATCTTTTTTGTGCTCGTTTTGATACTATCTCAGATGTCCATTTGGAAAGAGCTATTGAGCAACCCTACTAACTACACAATAATTCCCTTCCCCTTGCTTGCTTGTAGTCAGTTCCAGTGGCATGATTTTTTACTTGGTTTGTGGAGCTGGGCATCCTTGATTGGAGCATTTGGTGTCCAGCTAAACCTCAATAATAATTGATGGCTCTTATAAAAAGGAGTATGTAATTTCACCCCCATTAAGATAGAGTAGTAGAAAAGAATACATCATATTTTTACCCCCAAAAGAAATACTATAATAGTTCCTACTATTTCAAAGCGGGGGTAAAGGGCCTCTTCGTCGTCCTACTTGCAACTCGAAGGGCTATTTAATAATTAATGCCTGACATATTAGGAGTTACTGTTACTGCTTTGTAAAATTTGTGTATCTACTTTGTTTTATTGCATAGGTTGTTATTTTGTTCCCATCATTTAAGGAGTGTTTTTTTTCTTGCTTTCTGGTCTGTTAACTAGGCCTCTATAACTTGTTTGTGTATATAATGAGCTCATCATCATTTAACAAAATTATTTTTTTTGTTTCATCTTGCTCATTTGGGTTCACAAATTTGTGAGACAAAAAAAGAGCCTCACACAACTAATGTCTGTTGTGTGAGGCACACAATAAAACTTCTCCATTATATGGTATGAGAGCAATCTCCTTGACTCTCATGAGATTTTTTTTTTAGATCATCTGACTGCCACACAGGCTCACACTTAAAAAGGCCCCTAGTGTAATAAATGTTGACTACACTAATAGCAATTCTAATGTTATTGTTCAATTTAATTGTGTATCACATCTGCCAATAAAGCTTGTCGGCAGCTATAACTTTGCGACATGAATTTTGTATGAAAGCAAGCAGGAGATTGTCTCCCCTTATTAGCACTGATTTCTTATCGTATTAAAATTAAAATAAAAGAAAAAGGTGGAAAAAGAAGAAAAAAAAAGAAGAAAAAATGCTGGAACAGGGACATATAATAATTAATGAGAAAAGAAGGGACTAACATGCAATTTCAATTAAAATAGTGACCGACCTGCAATTTCAACAAATACAGTGTCTCTTTGACTTGATGATACAGCGCTGCTCTCGGAACTCAGATGGCAAAAGGGCTGCACCTATTCGTCAGCAGTACTCTCTCTCTCTCTCTCCCCCGATATTTCACACACACACACACAAAAACACAAATATTTACTGTATTTTATCTGTTCTTATTAATCGTGATTTATTTGTATGTTGTTGTCCTTATTAAAACCCTAACACTGACGCATTCGATTTTTGTTCTTTTAAACAGGATTATCTAGTGCATAAGCTTTCAAATGTGCTTCCAAGTTTAAGCAACCCATTTTCCCTCCACAGATCTTTCATATTACACTTGAAACTGTAATTTGACCTCTACCTCCTACATTCCATGATCAATTCAAGAATCAAACAAGCTAGCACAACTCCCTCAAAACTCAAAATTAACAACCTTGCACAATTTAGAACCTCAATTTTCCAATCCCAACCATACCATAGTCATCATCGTTCTCGTAAACCCACCTCAAAATCCTCACCTGAAAGGCCTCATAAGCCTACAAAAAACCTCTTTCGCAAGCCAATACCACTACTTGCTGACCTTAAACAAATCCAAGATCCTAATGAAGCTATTTCACTATTCCATGATTACCAGCAAATCGGGTTCAAACATGACTACCCTACTTATTCTTGCCTTATTTATAAGTTCACTAAGTCTCGAGGCTTTGAAACTGTTGAAACCCTTCTTGGGTATTTAAAAACATATTATATTCGATGTCAAGAGAAGGTTTTTGTCGGGTTGATTCAACATTATGGCAAAGCCCAGTTGGTTGATAAAGCTATTGAGCTTTTTCACAACATGGCGTCGTTTAATTATACACGTAGTGTATAGTCTTTAAATGCACTTTTAAATGTGCTTGTTGATAATGGACGTTCTGATAATGCAAATGAGATGTTAAGGAATTGTTCGAAAATGGGTATTTGGTTAAATGTTGTTTCGTTTAACATTATTATTAAGATGTGGCTGGAAAAGGGTGATTGGGAACTGGCGCGCCAAGTGTTTGATGAAATTATTGAAAGAGAAATTGAGCCGACTGTGGTAACTTACAATTGTCAAATTGGATTTTTGTGTAAGAAGGGGGATGTTGAAGGCGCTAAAAGTTTGTTTCAGGATATGGTTAGAAAGGGAAAGAAGCCAAATGCAGTTTCTTATGCTTTGTTGATGGAAGGTTTGAGTTCTTTGGGTAAGTATAAAGAAGCCAAGAAGTTAATGTTTGATATGGAATACCAAGGATGTAAGCTGAAAATAGTCAATTATGGTGTTTTGATGACTGATCTTTGAAAACGAGGCGACATTGGTGAGGCAAATAGTTTACTTGTGGAGATGAAAAAGAGGCACATTAAGCCCGATGTTGTGATCTATAATATGTTAATCAATTGTTTATGTAAGGAATGTAAAACTGCTGAAGCGTATAGGATGTTAGTTGATATGCAAATTGCAGGTTGCAATCCTAATGCAACTACATATAGAATGGTGGTTGATTGGTTTTGTAAAACAGGAGAATTTGAGGAAGGTTTGAAGGTTTTGAATGCAATGTTGATTAGCGGGCATTTTCCGCGTGTAGAGACAGTAAGGCGTATGATTCTTGGCCTGCTTGATAAAGGGAAGGTTGAAGATGTTTGCTTTGTTTTGGAGGAAATGGAGAAAATGAAGAAAAGGTTTGACTTTGAGTCATGGGAAGCCATTGTCAAGGATACTTGCAGCAATAGTATTGTTGTATATAGTCTCGTTAATGAGCTTGTATTTTAGCTATTGGACTTGTATGTTATTACTTAGGAAAATCTCTGAAATAGATCGCGGCCAGATCTGTTTTGTGCTCGTCTTGATGTTATCTCAGATGTCCATTTCGAAAGTGCTATTGAGCAACCCTACTAATTACACAATAATTCCCTTCCCTTGTTTGTTTGTAGTCAGTTCCAGTGTCATGATTTTTTACTTGGTTTATGGAGCTAGGCATCCTTGATTGGAGCATTTGGTGTCTGGCTAAACCTCAATAATAATTGTTGGCTCTTATAAAAATGAGTATATAATTTCACCCCCGTTAAGATGGAGTAGTAGAAAAGAATACATCATACTTTTACCCCCAAAAGAAATACTATAATAGTTCCAACTATTTTATAGCGGGGGTAAAGGGCCTCTTCGCCGTCCTGCTTGCCACTAGAAGGGCTATTTAATAATTAACGCCTGACATATTAGGAGTTACTATTACTGCTTTGTAAAATTTGTGTATCTACTTTGTTTTATTGCATAGGTTGTTATTTTGTTCCCATCATTTAATGAGTGTATTTTTTCTTGCTTTCTGGTCTGTTAACTAGGCCCCTCTAACTTGTTTGTGTATATAATCAACTCATCATCATTTAACAAAATTATTATTTTTGTTTCATCTTGCTCATTTGGGTCCACAAATTTGTGAGACAAAAAAAGAGTTTCACACAACTAATGTCAGTTGTGTGAGACTCACAATAAAACTTCTCAATTATATGGTATCAGAGCGATCTCCTTGACTCTCACGAGTTTTTTTTAGATCCTCTGACTGCCACACAGACTCACACGTAAAATGGCCCCTAATGTAATAAATGTTGACTCCACTAGCAACAATTCTAATGTTATTGTTCAGTTTAATCATGAATCACATCTGCCAATAAAGCTTGTCGGCGGCCATAACTTTGCGACATGGAATTTTTATGAAAGCAAGCTGGAGAATGTCTCCCCTTATTAGCATTGATTTTTTATCGCATTAAAATTAAAAGAAAAGAAAAAGGTGGAAAAAAGAAGAAGAAGAAGAAAAAACGCTGAAATAGGGACATATAATAATTAATGAGAAAAGAAGGGACTAACATGCAATTTCAATTAAAATAGTGACCGACCTGCAATTTCGACAAATACAGTGTCTATTTGACGAGAAATTTTATTTTGATTAGACTCAACCAACAAAACCTGTATGAGACACCTCTGCCTATTTGACAAGTGAAAATATGGGTCCCACATGTCAGCTCCCTCCTTTTATCTCTCGGACACTTACGTGTTTCCGATTTCACCATCTCATTTCTATCTTTTTTACCCAATTTTACTTAAGAACTTCATCATCTCATTAATTTTGAGTTAAATGCATTTCGTTCCTCTCCTTCTCCAACGTAGGCGTGGGCATATATCGGGTAAAATCGATAATCCGAACCGTTAATTATTTATTGGATAATCGGTATTGAGTTATTGCGTTTCATGATTTGATAACGGGTAAACTTTTTTTATTGGGTTATTCGGGCTCGATTTAGCAATTATGTTATTGGGTAAACCGATAACCCAATAAAGCTTTACTAATTTACTAGTTTAGGCTTAAGTATATACTAGTAATACTAGGGTTTCATTTTCATATAGTAATTTTGCTTTCTCCGCCAGTCGCCAGTCGCCAGTCGCCAGACGCCAGTCCGCTGTCCGCCTCACTCACTCAGTTCCTCACCCTCAGTCCTCACCCTCAGAAGTCAGACCTCACCAGTTCTCTGCCAGTCCGCCACCGGCCACACGGCTCAAGCAGTCAAGCCCTCACCAGTTCTCCGCCTCACGACTCACGCGGTCACGCCCCACGACTGAGCCCGTCAAGACTCAGTTTTCTATATCTTTTTCCGGCAGAGCATTGCACTAAGGTCAGTGTTTCATATCCCATTTCTGAATTCGTCTTAGTTTGGTATCTTAGAAATCAATTTTTGCATATTTTCCTTTTTATGAAGCTCGAAAAATGGTTTCCCTAAAATGTTTGGTTTCTTGAATTTATACTACACTGATTGTTTGAATTTATCTTAGTTGATTGTTTATCACAGTCCTTACATCTCTTCATTTGAAGTACTATTTGAATTTTTTGCTTAGCCATCACTTATAGGAGTTAGATGGCTGAAAGCTATGGAATTACTGCGAAATCTTATTTTGGGACTTACAGCTCATGTTATTCTTTAACAAATAAATTAAATTTACATCTTTTTAAAATGATTCCAGATTTCAAAGCCATAAAAGCATATGTCGTAGTCTTCTTTAGTTACCATCTGACGCAGAATTAGTGACATGCACTATATGTGAAATGATGTTTCTTTATCTCTATTGAAACTAAGAGAAGCATGAAGCAGTTCAATACTTTGTAGTAATGAAAGCAAACCTTCTGTTATCATATTTTCTTTTTTATGTGTAGTTATATGTGTTCTATTTTAAGATTTTAAAATGAGGCATGTTGAACGTTGTTTGGAGCGCAATTTGGTGAAGCCTATAAGGATTGAGTAGTTGTTGTGTTGTTTACTTGAATTTGAACTATTAGTATTATGTTTGGACTTTGAACTTGTTAATCTTAAGGTTGCTACTACTTTGTATTGTTATTAATGTGTTTGAACTATTACTTTGGAGTTTGGACATTACTGTATGTACCATCTGTTTTTGGATTGTGAAAGTTGGGATCTTTTTATCTCCTATTTTTGTTAGATTGGAATTTTGAGCTGTTTGCACTTTGTATGTGGGCAATTGAGGTACTGGCCACTGGGTATATTTAGTTTGAGGCAAAAATTTAATATTTTTTGGTTTTTCCTTTAGAATTATGACTATATGATTATGGGTGTTGTCAATATGTGTTTAATTTTTCTATGTGCAACTTTGAATTGTTGTTCTATGTGCAGCTTTGTGACATTCTTCACATGCTTGTAGTTCTGCCACAAGATCTTGATTCTTGATACTGAATAGAAGTTTAAATCTCATTTTGGAACCTTTAAAATTGTTACTCAGCTGTAGTTTAGCTTTTAGTTTTATACTGAAAATGGTATATTGAGAATTTCTTTTGTTGGATTGAAATCCACACCCGCTCCTTGGTCCTTACCTTAAAGTGTCATATATAGCAGCTTCCAGTAAACTTTGTACAAATATTACTTTGTACAAATATTAGCGTTCAACACTCTTAATTTTAGGTAATATTCAGCGTTCAGCACTGTTAGTTTTAGTTTTACCTTATCGGGTAAACCGATAATTGATAACCAATATTTTATCGGTTTGGTTATCAGGTTATGATATTTGTAAACTGATAACCGATAGGCAAAACAGATAATATTCAAAACCGAACCGAACTGACCGATGCCCACCCCTACTCCAACGCAGTCTCGCAGAATCCAACCATCAAATATTTTAATTAACACTTTCAACTCAAACAACGATTCAAATTTAGCATATGCCACCAAGAATCCAACAATTTTCAATTATTGCCAGGGGCGGCCCGACGTATTTTGTAGCCTAAAGCCAAACTTTTTGAGGGGCCTTAACTTTTTATTTTTTTTTAATATTTATTTCAAGTCTATTTTTTTTAACTTTTCTTAGATACAAAGTTATTAATGGTTTTCTTATAATCAGTAACTCCTAATAAGTATTTCACTTCATAATCCATTTAACCTTTCTTGTGGCATTGTTGTTCTTAGGTAAGATTTTATCAATTTTAATTTTGAAAACTCATTTCCGCTGAAGCAACGGTAACATGAGTTATTAACATTGTTCTATAAGAAATTTAGGTATTTGAAAAGAATTAATTCTTTTTTTTTTATTAAGTGTATCAATTAAACTGTAATCTTCTAATTGTACTATTTTCCTTAATACTCTTAATTTAGAAAATAAATTTAAACCATCAATATCGAATTGATTATTATGCTTTAAGGAACATTCAAGATTAAGATAATATTTTTTCAAATTTCCAACATCTAGTGATTTTAATTTTTATTGCCAACTAGAAAGCCAAAAATATTTTCATATGCTTTGAATTGTTCAAATCTATTTTGAAGTGAAAAAATAGCATTATCTATTATGTATAAAAGTAATCAACTCTAAAGGACCCTTCGAAAGATTTTGAGATTTCTTTATCAACATTCACATCAAATTGTTACTTCCTGTATATCACACGTTTCTTACGAAATTGGGTTCGATATTCATTTCAAGTGCAATTTCCTTGGTAGAAATCATAGTAGTTGCAAATCCTTCTTCTCTATATTTGTTAAAGAAATAAATCAAACTTTTTCACTTTACAGAACCTTTTTTGAAACTTATACATAGTCTATTAGCTGTAACATAAAATGGAGCCTCCACAAATATGGGGCCTAAAGCGGTTGCTTTACTTGCTTTATGGAAGGGCCGCCCCTAATTATTGCAGAAAATAAAATACACGTAAAAATTCAAACCTAGAATCCCATATCATCACAAAAGAAAAGGTCTTTAAACCTAAAGATATTCAAAGTTGTATCCAAGCAACAATATTAAAATAAAATGATAAATGTGAAGTTGAGTTTACATCACTGCACACCAGTGAGATGTCAGATTAATAAGCTTCAACCAAACTATTGATCCGACAATTACAAATTAGGAACTAGAAAGCATAGATATCTCAAAAAATCAATGATTCTCCCGCAAAAATATTTTGCCCATCATTTTTCTATTTTAAAATACAGAGAGAAAAATTCAGTCATTCTTCTTTTTAGACTCTTGAATTTGGACAAGCATACACGAACAAACGACCCTAAAAATCCACATGTTCTCTTCCTTTTAGGAAAAGGAGTAGAAGATAGAGGAGAAAAGTTGATTGCTTTTTCATTTTGTCATCTCGTAAAGTTGGTAAAAATATGAGAGAGGGAATTGAGAAAGGGGATGGAAACATGTGGGACCCATATTTCCACTTGTCAAATAGGTAGAGGTGCCTCATACAAGTTTTGTTGGTTGAGTCTCACTCAAAATAAAATTTCTCCTCTTTGACTTGATGATACAACGCTGCTCTCAGAACTCAAATGGCAAAAGGGTTGCAGCTATTCGTCAACAATACTCTCTCTCTCTCTCTCGATATTTCACACACACACACACAAAACTACAAATATTTATTGTATTTTATTTGTTCTTATTAATCGTGATATTTGTCTGATGTTGTCCTTATTAAAACCCTAACACTGACACATTCGATTTTTGTTCTTTTAAACAGGATTATCGAGTGCATAAGCTTTCAAATGTGCTTCCAAGTTTAAGCAACACATTTTCCCTCCACAGATCTTTCATCTAACACTTGAAACTGTAATCTGACCTCTACCTCCTACATTCCATGATCAATTCAAGAATCAAACAAGCTAGCACAACTCCCTCAAAACTCAAAATTAACAACCTTGCACAATTCAGAACCTCAATTTTCCCATCCCAACCATACCATAGTCATCATCGTTCTCATAAACCCACCTCAAAATCCTCACTTGAAAGGCCTCATAAGCCTACAAAAAACCTACTTCGCAAGCCAATACCACTACTTGCTAACCTCAAACAAATCCAAGATCCTGATGAAGCTATTTCACTGTTCCATGATTACCAGCAAACCGGGTTCAAACATGACTACCCTACTTATGCTTGTCTTATTTATAAGCTCGCTAAGTCTCGAGACTTCGAAGCTGTTGAAACCCTTCTTGGGTATTTAAAAACATATTATATTCGATGTCAAGAGAAGGTTTTTGTCGGGTTGATTCAACATTACGGCAAAGCCCAGTTGGTTGATAAAGCTATTGAGCTTTTTCACAACATGGCGTCGTTTAATTGTACGCGTAGTGTACAGTCTTTTAATGCACTTTTAAATGTGCTTGTTGATAATGGACGTTCTGATGATGCAAATAAGATGTTAAGGAATTGTTCGAAAATGGGTATTTGGTTAAATGGTGTTTCGTTTAACATTATTATTAAGATGTGGCTGGAAAAGGATGACTGGGAACTGGCACGCCAAGTGTTTGATGAAATGATTGAAAGAGAAATTGAGCCGACTGTGGTAACTTACAATTGTCAAATTGGATTTTTGTGTAAGAAGGGGGATGTTGAAGGCGCTAAAAGTTTGTTTCAGGATATGGTTAGAAAGGGAAAGAAGCCAAATGCAGTTTCTTATGCTTTGTTGATGGAAGGTTTGAGTTCTTTGGGTAAGTATAAAGAAGCCAAGAAGTTAATGTTTGATATGGAATACCAAGGATGTAAGCTGAAAATAGTCAATTATGGTGTTTTGATGACTGATCTTTTAAAACGAGGCGACATTGGTGAGGCAAATAGTTTACTCGTGGAGATGAAAAAGAGGCACATTAAGCCCGACGTTGTGATCTATAATATGTTAATCAATTATTTCTGTAAGGAATGTAAAACTGCTGAAGCGTATAGGATATTAGTTGATATGCAAATTGCAGGTTGCAATCCTAATGCAACTACATATAGAATGGTGGTTGATGGGTTTTGTAAAACAGGAGAATTTGAGGAAGGTTTGAAGGTTTTGAATGCAATGTTGATTAGCGGGCATTTTCCGCGTGTAGAAACAGTAAGGTGTATGATTCTTGGCCTGCTTGATAAAGAGAAGGTTGAAGATGCTTGCTTTGTTTTGGAGGAAATGGAGAAAAGGAAGAAAAGGTTTGACTTTGAGTCATGGGAAGCCATTGTCAAGGATGCTTGCAGCAATAGTATTTTTGTATATAGGCTCGTTGATGAGCTTGTATTTTAGCTATTGGACTATGAAATAGATCGCGGCTAGATCTGTTTTGTGCTCGTCTTGATGCTATCTCAGATGTCCATTTGGAAAGTTCCATTGAGCAACCCTACTAATTTCACAATAATTCCCTTCCCTTGCTTGCTTGTAGTCAGTTCCAGTGTCAAGATTTTTTACTTGGTTTGTGGAGCTGGGCATGCTTGATTGGAGCATTTGGTGTCCGGCTAAACCTCAAAAGGAGTATGTAATTTCACCCCTGTTAAGATGGAGTAGTAGAAAAGAATACCATATACTTTTACCCCCTAAAGAAATACTGTAATAGTTCCTACTATTTCAAAGCGGGAGTAAGGGGCCTCTTTGTCGTCCTGCTTGCCACTCGAAGGTATTTAATAATTAACGCCTGACATATTAGGAGTTATTGTTACTGCTTTGTAAAATTTGTGTATCTACTTTGTTTTATTGCATATGTTGTTATTTTGTTCCCATCATTTAAGGAGTTTGTTTTTTCTTGCTTTCTGGTCTGTTAACTAGGCCTCTGTAACTTGTTTGTGTATATAATCAGCTCATCATCATTTAACAAAATTATTTTTTTTGTTTCATCTTGCTCATTTGGGTCCACCAATTTGTGAGACAAAAAAAGCGCCTCACACAATTAATGTCAGTTGTGTGAGGCACACAATAAAACTTCTCCATTATATGGTCTCAGAGCGATCTCCTTGACTCTCACGAGTTTTATTTTAGATCCTCTGACTGCCACACAGACTCACACTTAAAATGGCCCCTAATGTAATAAATGTTGACTCCACTAGCAGCAATTCTAATGTTATTGTTCAGTTTAATCATGTATCGCATCTGCCAATAAAGCTTGTCGGCGGCCATAACTTTGCGACATGGAATTTTTATGAAAGCAAGCTAGAGAATGTCTCCCCTTATTAGCACTGATTTCTTATCGCATTAAAATTAAAAGAAAAGAAAAAGGTGGAAAGAAGAAGAAGAAGAAGAAAAAACGTTGAAACAGGGACATATAATAATTAATGAGAAAAGAAGGGACTAACATGCAATTTCAATTAAAATAGTGACCGACCTGCAATTTCGACAAATACAGTGTCTATTTGACGAGAAATTTTATTTTGATTAGACTCAACCAACAAAACTTGTATGAGGCACCTCTGCCTATTTGACAAGTGGAAATATAGGTCCCACATGTCAGCTCCCTCCTTTTATCTCTCGGACACTTATGTGTTTCCGATTTCACCATCTCATTTCTATCTTTTTTACCCAATTTTACTTAAGAGTGGGTCCTACACTACCTTTTTTTTAACCTACTTATGCTCATGTTTCTCTCAGCAGTGATATTCAATCCGCTTTCTTCTTTCAACTTTTACTAAACTTCATCATCTCTTTAAATTTTGAGTTAAATGCATTTCATTCCTCTCCTTCTCCAACGCAAGCGTGGGCATATATGGTTAAAACCGATAACCCGAACCGTTAATTACTTATTGAGTTATCGGTATCGGATTATTGGGTTAACGGTTCAATAACGGGTAAGTTTTTTTTTATTAGGTTATCGATTCGGGCTCGGTTTAGCAATTTCGTTATTGGGTAAACTGATAACCCAATAAGGTTTTACTAATTTACTAGTTTACACTTAACTATATACTAGTAATAGTAGGGTTTCATTTTCATATACTAACAGTCCGTTGTCCGCCTTACTCACTCAGTTCCTCACCCTCAGTCCTCACCCTCAGAAGTCAGACCTCACCAGTTCTCTGCCAGTCCGCCACCGGCCACACGGCTCAAGCAGTCAAGCCCTCACCAGTTCTCCGCCTCACGACTCACGCGGTCACGCCCCCACGACTGAGCCCGTCAAGACTCAGTTTTCTATATCTTTTTCCGGCAGAGCATTGCACTAAGGTCAGTGTTTCATATCCCATTTCTGAATTCGTCTTAGTTTGGTATCTTAGAAATCAATTTTTGCATATTTTCCTTTTTATGAAGCTAGAAAAATGGTTTCCCTAAAATGTTTGGTTTCTTGAATTTATACTACACTGATTGTTTGAATTTATCTTAGTTGATTGTTTATCACAGTCCTTACATCTCTTCATTTGAAGTACTATTTGAATTTCTTGCTTAGCCATCACTTATAGGAGTTAGATGGCTGAAAGCTATGGAATTACTGCGAAATCTTATTTTGGGACTTACAACTCATGTTATTCTTTAACAAATAAATTAAATTTACATCTTTTTAAAATGATTCCAGATTTCAAAGCCATAAAAGCATATGTCGTAGTCTTCTTTAGTTACCATCTGACGCAGAATTAGTGACATGCACTATATGTGAAATGATGTTTCTTTATCTCTATTGAAACTAAGAGAAGCATGAGACAGTTCAATACTTTGTAGTAATGAAAGCAAACCTTCTGTTATCATATTTTCTTTTTTATGTGTAGTTATATGTGTTCCATTTTAAGATTTAAAAATGAGGCATGTTGAGCGTTGTTTGGCGCGCAATTTGGTGAAGCCTATAAGGATTGAGTAGTTGTTGTGTTGTTTACTTGAATTTGAACTATTAGTATTATGTTTGGACTTTGAACTTGTTAATCTTAAGGTTGCTACTACTTTGTATTGTTATTAATGTGTTTGAACTATTACTTTGGAGTTTGGACATTACTGTGTGTACCATCTGTTTTTGGATTGTGAAAGTTGGGATCTTTTTATCTCCTATTTTTGTTAGATTGGAATTTTGAGCTGTTTGCACTTTGTATGTGGGCAATTGAGGTACTGGCCACTGGGTATGTTTAGTTTGAGGCAAAAATTTAATATTTTTTGGCTTTTCCTTTAGAATTATGACTATATGATTATGGGTGTTGTCAATATGTGTTTAATTTTTCTATGTGCAGCTTTGAATTGTTGTTCTATGTGCAGCTTTGTGACAGTCTTCAAATGCTTGTAGTTCTGCCACAAGATCTTGAATTCTTGATACTGAATAGAAGTTTAAATCTCATTTTGGAACCTTTAAAATTGTTACTCAGCTGTAGTTTAACTTTTAGTTTTATACTGAAACTGGTATATTGAGAATTTCTTTTGTTGGATTGAAATCCCCACCCGCTCCTTGGTCCTTACCTTGAAGTGTCATATATAGCAGCTTCCAGTAAACTTTGTACAAATATTACTTTGTACAAATACTAGCGTTCAGCACTCTTAATTTTAGGTAATATCCAGCGTTCAGCACTCTTAATTTTAGTTTTACCTTATCGGGTAAACCGATAACCGAACCGATAATGATCAATAACCGATTAACCGATAACCGATAACCAATATCTTATCGGTTTGGTTATCGGGTTATGATATTTGTAAACCGGTAACCGATAGGCAAAACCGATAATATTCAAAACTGAACCCAACCGACCGATGCCCACCCCTACTCCCACGCAGTCTCGCAGAATCCAACCATCAAATATTTTAATCAACACTTTCAACTCGAACAACGATTCAAATTTAGCATATGCCACCAAGAATCCAACAATTTTCAATTATTGCCAGGGGCGGCCCGATATACACTGAGATTGTCCCTATTTTAGCCAATATATAGGCTTACTTATGGTTTAAACAAGCTTACAATAGTTTAACCATTACTTGCTTCAAACTCCAATTCTATTGGAAGAAATGAAGGTGCATTTTGGCTATACTGGAATTTTAAGCAATTCTATTATTGTCTTGCTTAATGCTTACCCCAAAGCAGAAATAGTTATATACATGCTTTATTCTATATCTTTGGTGTGAAATCCAAAAGGCTAATTTTCTTGGTAAGTACTAGTTGGTAATCAGATAGAGAAAACTTAATGGTTTTACCTAGAAATTGTGTTTTTTTTTGGTGTGTGTGATTATTTATCATAAATTGGCTAGTTTTACGCTGACTGTCAGCCTGCCACAACCCTCCGGCTTCCTTTATCCAGGCTTGAGACCAGCAATGTAAGCAATTTGTGAGTGTTTGACTATGATGTTGTTCTATGCTGTGCAAGCTATCCAATTTTTAGAAATACAATGTGATACTTTTGTGTAGTATAAGAAGTGCTTACTCACTGATTTTGGCTTTACCTCTAACAGGAAGAGTGCCACTGAATTGAAGGTTGAGGCAAGATGTTAGAGGACAAAATAGATGGCAATGAGGTAGATCAATGGAGAGAAATTTCTGGGACATTACAACAGAAGAGTATGGAATGTTCTATTAAAAGCAAGAGTTCATTGCGAGCTCGTTATTCCTATGGAATTATATTCTTGATAACAAATCTTATAGCTTGGTTCGTACGTGATTATGGAGAAAGGGCTCTTCCTCTGCTTCGATGTAAGTCGAAATTCTTACTGTTCTACATTGTTGACATTGCAATCTTTCTGTCAAATATAGGTTCAAGTGCATTAGCTAGCAATAGGGCAGCCTAGTACACTAAGCTCCCGCTTTGCGCGGGGTCCGGGGAAGGGCCGGACCACAAGGGTCTAGTGGATGCAGCCTTACCCTGCATTTCTACAAGAGGCTGTTTCTACGATTCAAACCCCTGACCTCTTGGTCACATGGCAACAATTTTACCTGTTACACCAAGGCTCCCCTTCAAGTGCATTAGCTAGCAATGTTTGTGGCAAAACATTCTGCTTCCATAGCTACTACAGAATGTTGCATGCTACGAAAATAAAATAGCCTACTCGGTTAACAACCGACCGCTCTACCAATGTGCTACATAGGAACACTAGGAGATTCGATTATATAGAGTTCTATTCTAGTCTCAAACCATGACCAAATGTTGCCTCTGGAGGACGATCGAGGCATGGGCCATTTTATGACACAATCAATAACTCATTTCATTTTCAATTAGGCCTTATGCACATTTCCTTCTTGCATATGGCTTAAACTTTTGCTTTCTCTACAACTGTTTTCATTGCTTTCACAATATATGCCACTTGAAACTATATGATATACTTCTTATACTCATCTTTTTAACTGAAATACCATTTAACATCTTCTGGTAACTCTAACATGGACTCTGATTCCTGTTTCCCCCTTTTTATACAGATTCAAAAGCATGTGGAATTGGGGGAAGTGAATGTTCTCATACAATGGGGGTTCTTCGTGTGAGTTTAGGTTGCTTCGTATCCTTTTGCTTAAAAATGATAATGACTTCTCTCCTTTAATTAAAAACAAAATGCTATGCCCCTGTAGGCAGAATACGGCCTGATTGCTCGCATTGGTATATCTTCAATTTGATTTAAAACAATTTTTAGAAAGTCTTTTAATACTTATATATGATTTAATAGTAAAGAAGTTCCGGAATGGAGCATGTTTTTCTGTATAAATATGTGAATTTGAAACTTTTCCTTTTGTTCTTTAAGGGTACTTCTTAGTTTGACAGAATTCTTTTGTTCATGCATCCTTGACATACATTGTTAGATTTTCTTTTTAGTAATGTTTCTTACAACATGTTTCACAAGCAAATTGTGTGAAGTTCGCAACGGATGGCACTCTGGATTGTGGATTTTGAAGTTTGTTATGCTGATAACTGTTATGGTGATTCCATTTTTTATCCCCTCAGATTACATCCAGTTATATGGTGAGTCTCTTGAGGATAAATGCAATAAGAAAATCTCAAAGTGAATGCTTAAGCTTTCCGATCACAGCATTTCATTTAGCTTCATGCAAAATTTTCCATTATAAGTTAAACTTTCATCTTATTAATTTTTCTCTATAAATGTCCGTTTATATTTATCCACTCATTACATACCAAATGTAAACGGAAATTGCTCTTTTTCTTGCAGGTGAATTCACTCGAGTTGGTGCAGGGTAATATTCACATCCATCGTTTTTATTTCTCTTCTAACATAGATAGTCAATAACTAGATTATTGCCACCTATATCCAGCTTTTAATTATCAAAACATTACACATAGCTAGTTGCAGTCCGTGAAGCAAGTGTACGACTGAAATTTTCCTAAGTCGAAGCGTTTGGTTAATTGGTTTATCAATAAAAGAGCAACAAAAAATTTTCCTTCCTATCAGAGCTTGAACTAGATAGTTGAATGTGACAACTACTTCAAGTATAAAAACTAGTGGCTCAAAGTTTTCAAACTTCCTTATATGAAAATGACACTGATAATATTCTTATACTATTCTGTTTGGATCTGCAGTGACCATAGCAATTTAAACTTCAATACTGGTTTTTGGCATGTATTTGCAGGGTTTTTCTCGTCCTCCAGCTGATAAGCGTGATCGAGTTCATTACATGGTGGAATAACTATTGGATGCCTGACGGGAGAAAGAAACAAAGGTGTGGTTATCATTTTCAGCCTTATTTATTTCTCTAGAACAAGTGCACCTGTTATACTTTAATACGAAAAACATTAAAAAAAGGATCATTTGAAACTCTTGATGATTATACCCTTGGTAGTTGCTACAGTGTGTTTCTGAGATTCTGGTTTCTAAGACCATTTGACTCATCTACGGTCGTTTCTATCAATTTTTGCGAGAGGAACTATTAAATAGTATAAAAAGTATGTCTAATCACCTCGAGGCCTTACTCTTTAATATGGTGTACTTACATTATATCATTTTTTTTGTGATAGCAGCTGCTCTCTTGGCTTATTCATGTCGACAATATGTTACATCGCGTCCATTTGTGGAATTTTGGTGATGTATGTCGCGTCCAAAACATCATGCAGTCTGAACATATTCTTCATCTCCTGGACTGCAATTTTGCTGGTAGTAATGATGGTTGTATCCTTACACTCTAAGGTACGTTTTTATAACAAACTAGTTTGCATTGAAAATGACTTCATGTGTTATTAATACCTGTTTTTCCTTTTTTTACAGGTAAATAGAGGACTCTTATCTTCAGGGATTATGGCTTCGTATGTTGTCTTTCTCTGTTGGAGTGCTATTCGAAGGTCAGAAACCAGGGGCGGCCCGACGAATTTTGTGGCCTAAAGCCAAACTTTTTGAGGGGCCTTAATTTTTTTTTTATTATTATTATTATTTATTTCAAGTCTATTTTTTTTAGTTTTTCTTAGGTACAAAGTTATTAATGGTTTTCTTATAATCAGTAACTCCTAATAAGTATTTCTCAACTGATAATATAGCTAATCCATTTAACCTTTCTTGTGACATTGTTGTTCTTAGGTAAGATTTTATCAATTTTAATTTTGAAAACTCATTTCCGCTAAAGCAACGATAACATGAGTTATTAACATTGTTCTATAAGAAATTTAGGTATTTGAAAAGAATTAAATCTTTTTATTTGATTAAGTGTATCAATTAAACTGTAATCTTCTAATTGTACTATTTTCCTTAATACTCTTAATTTAGAAAATAAATTTAAACCATCAATATCGAATTGATTATTATGCTTTAAGGAACATTCAAGATTAAGATAATATTTTTTCAAATTTCCAACGTCTAGTGATTTTAATTTTTATTGCCAACTAGAAAGTCAAAAATATTTTCATATGCTTTGAATTGTTCAAATCTATTTTGAAGTGAAAAAATAGCATTATCTATTATGTATAAAAGTAATCAACTCTAAAGGACCCTTCGAAAGATTTTGAGATTTCTTTATCAACATTCACATCAAATTGTTACTTCCTATATATCACACGTTTCTTACGAAATTGGGTTCGATATTCATTTCAAGTGCAATTTCCTTGGTAGAAATCATAATAGTTGCAAATCCTTCTTCTCTTTATTTGATAAAGAAATAAATCAAACTTTTTCACTTCACAGAACCTTTTTTGAAACTTATACATAGTCTATTAGCTGTAACATAAAATGGGGCCTCCACAAATATGGGGCCTAAAGCGGTTGCTTTACTTGCTTTACGGAAGGGCCGCCCCTGATTATTGCAGAAAATAAAATACACGTAAAAATTCAAACCTAGATCCCATATCATCACAAAAGAAAAGGTCTTCAAACCTAAAGATATTCAAAGTTGTATCCAAGCAACAATATTAAAATAAAATGATAAATGTGAAGTTGAGTTTACATCACTGCACACCAGTGAGATGTCAGATTAATAAACTTCAACCAAACTATTGATCCAACAATTACAAATTAGGAACTAGAAAGCATAGATATCTCAAAAAATCAATGATTCTCCCGCAAAAATATTTGCCCATCATTTTTCTATTTTAAAATACAGAGAGAAAAATTTAGTCATTTTTCTATTTGTTACCTTTGAGTCAGAAGCAGATGCTCGGAATGCATTGAATTCCATTAACGGAAGGGTAATTCCTCAGCTTTGTTGGTAAATGTGTACACTTGTTTCTGTGTGTTTGTTGATGGTGTGTTTTGTGTATATTTTATGGAACATGCTTAATGATGGTGCCTATCATCAGTTGTGGATGTAGCCTTCAGCAATGAGTGCAAGCACACCCGCTACTTCCGATTGAAATTTTTAGTTTTTTCTTAAATATTGTTTTTTTTAATTAAATCTATCCATTGTTAGATAGGAAACACATAATTGTTATAGTGGTGTCCCACTTTAAAAACTAAGTGTTCCTCTATTATTTACAATTCTTAGTCTGTCTTTCGCTTAGAAAACTATTTATCAATCATAGATTAAAGAAGGCAGATGTCTATTTCCAGCACTTTACAGCAAAACTATAAGCGAAAGATTTTTCCAAGCATCTTAAACAATTTAGCGTGTTGTTTGACTTTGTGAACTTTTGCTATCATCGACCAGCACAAATTGTTGCATTTGTTGGTCTAAAGGACTTGGTCCTGCAAATGCTTTCAGTTGGAGACATGATAATCATTGTTCGAATGAAACTAATGATAAAGAGTGGAAAATGTAAGTTAGGGGCCATTAATAGGTTTATAACGAAACATGCGAAGAATATAACCATCTAAAGAAATCTAACTTTCACTTGGAAGGGCTCTAGATTCTAGAAAATCTATGGAGAAACGGTGTTTGGTCCAGGAACTGTATCTCATTATGTTCGACTATTGTTGCTGTTGTTTTTGGTGTTTATTTTATTTAATTGTTTTATGGATATATGATCTACCTTTGTTGAATTAGTTGTCTCATAAACTCTTTAGTGGAAATGAATAGTAGGAAGTCTCTTGTTGTTTCGAGTCTTCCTTCTGGTTTTGCAAGCAATATGGTAGAGCAAAATCTCTTGAAGTTCACTGGTCGTAGATGTTTCATTGCTTTAAGTAGTGGTAGTCGTTGAGCTATTGATAAGAAACTGGAAAGTTGTAGTAAAGACTAAAGAGGTTATAGAAGTTATCATTTTAAGGAAAATAAGGACTGCAAAATGATGAGTTATTATTTTGGAGATGAGAAATTTTCAGCATGTAACAAACAAAACAAGAAAAGGAAGAAAGAAAAGTATACTCATATTTTGCATAACTTGTCAGCTGAAGAACAAAATTATGAAATCAAACTCCAATCCTGCTGCTCGCCAAGATGACGAACGGTCTGTTTCCCCTCTATTAAGCCACTGCCACCAGTCACCCCCTGTGGTCTCTACCTTTCTTAACTTCTCATCTAATATTGGCACCTCATTGCCGCATCTATGCTTCTATTACCCCTCTGCAGCTGAACTTTCTTTTTGTGTGTGTTTTTAGTGCAAAATGACAGTTGGGAACATTAAGTTGTTCAAAAGGGTAATCCCTAAACTTTGTGTACACAGATCAAAAAGAATGTTATAATTTTTTATAAAACACGGGAAAGTACCCAGTAGATAGAAATAGAGATGAGTGAAAGCACAATTGCTGAGAGCAGTAGACATCCTATATCAATGATATGAATATGTTAGGAAAATATTGGTGTTGGTCTTGAAAATTATTTGTGCACATGTCTACTTTTGGCGTAGCTCTGTGGTTTGTTTGCATATCTACTTTTGATGTATTTTTAGACTTTGTCGGCTCTCTAGTTTTGTAGCACTTCAACTATAAATGAGCTAACAAACTTTGTTTTGTAATCTTTTTGCATCTTCTTGATGCTTTTAATGATATCCTGCTTACTTCATAAAAAAAAAATGCATGAAGTGTTTTCCGTTGACTGGAGATGTCAATAATGCACCAAGCTTTGGCTTGAAAGCTAATTTGAGATTGTGGTGGTTGGTTAATTGTTTGCAGCAATTATGCTTGATTTACTTATGTGCAGAGTCTTGATTTTATGGATTATTTCAGAAATTTAAAGTAGATGGCTTTTTTGAGAGAGAAAGAGAGAGACTGTTTTGATTGTTTTTTGTTGCTCCAAATCTTGGCTTTGTGAGATTGTCGCGAAAAAAAAGAAAGTCAGTCAACTGTAAGGACCATGGAAAAGATTCTGATCTGCTAAAATTAAGAAATCCTCAACAATCAGGGGGAATTTAAGTAGCATTATGTCTTTGCAGAAAGCTCCTTTACTTCCCCAAGGGAATTTGTTTTCCAGCATTATAAAGTGTATTTAATTTTGTTTCATTTTTACCTCCTGGTGAAATATCGAATGTTGGCTGTCTGAAGAGTCTTGCTGCTTTCCGTTTTTCTGTTCTGTCATTGAAATGATCTACCGGTTGCAGATTGTTGATGGAAGACTGATTTTTGTGGAAGTTGCTGATAATACACAAGCTACAGAAAACAAAACATCCCGTAAATAACTTTCTCATAATTCAGCATATACATCATGGGAGAATTTTTGGCCATTGCTCAATCCTCCATAGTGCTGCCTCACTTTCGCGTCCAAGCTTGGAGTCAAAGGCAGCATTTCTTTGCTCATAGTCAGCCATTGAGGTCACTTCGTTCATCTCTACATCCATTGAATACCCCTTGCACGGTGTACCCAAACTTGTCCACTCGATCAAAGCCTTCCTACTGGGGAGTCAAAGCCAGTGTTGTCTCTGATTCTACAATGCCAACCACCTTCACTGTTGATTCAGCAGGGCCAGGAATTGATATTCTGCCAGAGACAGGTGGTGGTGGTGGAGATGATTCTGGGAGTGCAAATGGCGGTGGTGGTGGTGGGGGAGATAATGGTGGCAATAATAATAATAATAATGATGGTGGCAACGAGGGGGAGTCAGATGAAGGCAAGGATCATAGCAATAAAAAGAAAATGGCCCTTTCTATGTCCCAAAAATTGACATTGGGCTATGCTTTCTTGGTTGGAGCTGGTGGTTTTATGGGTTATCTGAAAAGTGGCAGCACGAAGTCCCTAATTGCAGGTGGAGTTTCTGCCTCCCTTTTGTACTCTGTTTATGCTATGCTTCCAACACAACCTGTTTTGGCATCATCAATGGGTTTCGTCCTCTCGGCTGCACTTCTGGGAGTAATGGGATCTCGGTTTCTGAAGTCAAAGAAGGTTTTTCCAGCTGGTGTTGTCTCCTTTGTGTCTCTTGTTATGACTGGTGGTTATCTGCATGGAATATTGCGCACTGCACATTAGATCCCTAAACTAAGCTACTGATCAACATGGACAATCATTAGTGTCTACTCTCTACTGTTGATTATAGTTTTCCTATCTGTTTGAATTTTGGATTTTGCAAAATTTCCTAAGCTGTCTGGCTCCTATAACTCTCTGCTGGACTCTAATGATGTATGAAGGCTTACTTTATTAGCCCTCTGTTTCTGTCGTCTATTCGTTCTGTTCTGGAGAAGTTTTCCTTTATTATTCCTGTTTTTATGTGATTTTCCGAAAATATCTCGACCAGATTCAATGGTTAAGGCTCATTGGTCTTGGAGGATCCAACAGTATCTCTAACAATAATCTGGATGTGTACAAGATGTGCACATTGTTGAGGAAATTAGGACACTGAAATCTGTGGACATATCTGCTCAACGTCCAGAAATCGGAGACCAAAAACAACTAGTAATTGTTATTTCACTTTATCAGTGAACAATTTAGGAAGTGCTTTTTTATCTCTGTGATTCGAACCGAATCAGAAAGGAGAATTTTTTGGCAATAATAGGGGAAAGATGAAACATTGTAATCGAGTTGAACACAAGAATGGGGTAAAAGTGATCACCCTAGCAACGGAGACTTATATGCATCAAATCAAACAATTTAACCTTAAGAATTAGTACAGAAAATACATATTGCTTGATCGTTGATTATATAATAAATGCATGCATAAAAGACTCCATTGGTTGGGTAGAATACTGAATGCGAATAAGTTATTTATGGTCTAAGGGGTGGGGCTGCAGAGGTCAATCTTAACATGCATGTGTCATAAACAATGTAATTTGATGTGCCCCTTGTTCCCATAACACTTGCTGCTTCAAAAGTTTGGTCTTTTGGTCCTTGGCGTTGTAATCACAATAGAATAGCATTGGCACGTCCATGGCTCTTGGTGAGACTGTAGACAATTTGGAAGGAATTCCTCGATATTGGAACAAGATTCAGCCCGAAAGAGTTGCTGGAGATGTCAAAAATTCTTATTCCTTTCTTCTTGCCTGTAGGGAGCTCAAAATATGAAATGAATGCTCCGAAAAGAATATGCCTTATCAACACAAATTCATTGGGAATTTCTGGATGTTAATGTAACTAAGAGTCGAGAATTATAGACCTTCAATGTAAGACTCTTTGAAGAGGATTATTCCTTCCAGTAGTTATGCACTTAAGTTCTATAACTGCATTTTATTGTTGGGAAAGTTACTATTATCGTCACTGAACAAAAAACAAATACACAAATAACTTTTCCCACAAAATTCATAGTAGTAACAGTTAAGTTCAATAATGGTAAATGATATGTATGTTTTTTTTCGTTTGCCTTCAAAATTCTGTTGTTGTGTATCACCAGAAAGAGTGCAGAAGCAACAAGCACTTACTTTCTTTAAGACTCTAACTTTCACAGTAGCTAAGAATTATATTAGTTTTTCTGTTAGTGAGCTATAGAAAGAAGGAGCAAAGGCGTGATTTTCCCTTGATTACTGTCAAGACAGAGAAGATAACCGCATAACCTAGAAAATACAACTCCATAAGAGCAAGAAAGTATGGGGATAGAAAGAATCACATGATTCCCTATCGTAATAGAAGCAACAATAGGATAGGAGTGCACAAGTTCGCAGTTGTCCACCAAATGACATGAGTACTTGTATTCCAAATCTTGAGTGCATTCTAGTGGAGATCATCTCTTCTCCGGCAGTGCAAAAATTCTAGAATGGAGTAAGACAATGTCCAAGTCACGCAACAGATTGCAAAGAACAAGCTTCAAATCTGGTTAGTAACCTTACAGTGCAAAATTAGGTGGTAAACATCTTCATGATTCCCTTCGCAAGGGGGACATTTGTTATAGAGTTGCAAACTTCCTTATCCAATAGCGATGAGAAATAAGCTCCTTGTATGTTTTATTATACCAAATCTTTCCCCGATGCCAAAAATTAGAGGTGGCAAACGGGCTGGTCGGGTCGGATATGGACTGGTCAAAAACGAGTAATGCAGAAACAGATAAATTTTCCGACCCGATCCATATTTAATTCGCACAAAATATGGGTTAACCAATGGATAATAAGGATATCCATATTACCCATGGTATCTTGAATGTGATCACTTTTGGTAAACTTACTAGTCTCTCAAACTTAAGGAACCCTCAATTAAAGTTAAACTCATTAGTTATCCATTGGTTATTCATTTTCTTAGTGGATAATATAATTTTTGTTCATATTTGACCCGTTTTTAGAAAGTTCATTATCCAACTCATTTTTGATGAATAATTATTTTCTTTTATCCATTTTGCCACCATTGCCAAAAATTATCATGAGACTTTGGTGTACTACAGTACTAAGACTAGATAGTTAATTAAGCCTCTTCATTTGTACTTTGTTGTACGAGGAGGAAAATGCACTCTTGAGGAGGTCTGCAACTCTATAACAAATGTCCTAGTTTTCCCCTTGTTAAACTTCTGGTGCCAATTCATGAAAAGTCTTTGAGTGTGATACTTAAGGTTTTAGTGTTAATACAGCAGTGCCAGAAAAATCTTGCCCCTTAAAGGCTTAAACGCATCATTATCAGGCTTTGTTCTCAAACAAAAAAATGAATTACTTGAATTCAAGTCCAACCACAGTTAATATACGTTTTAAGTTTGTAATTTCATAAGCCCCAACAAGAATAAAGTTGAATTTAAAAGCATAAGTAAACAAATGGAGTACCATTTTTTAATTGTAAGACAGATTAAACTAACAAGCGACACCAATGGCCAATATCTTTCACTTGAAGAGTGAGAACTTACCAATATGCAGGGAATTAGTTATCCAACCTTCTATATTGGATAATTAACTTCACCATTTTAGTATAAAAGTTATTTCAATACTAGTTAATATTTCAAACCAAACATGGTATAAAGTTAATCCCAAACTTTATCCAAGAATTATTATTCTTATTTCATGTACCAAACAACCCCTTAGGCATTGAATAAGAATAAAGAAAAATATTCACCATTTTAAGCAACAGAACACCAACAAACAAACACACAAAAATGAAGCAAGGAGGAAAAAAATTGTAAAATCGAAACAAGGGGTTTCATTGATTGATAATAGAAAACAACCTGATAATAGAAAACAACCTAGTAAGGTCTAACAGTTCCAAGTTCCAATTAATTCCCTTTTGTCATCCCCGAAGAACGATCGAACACATTCTAACAGCACAGATACATACAGTAAATATCCAAATAAAGATAGAAAAACAAAAGGCTATTACAACCACTAAATCTAAGCCTTCTTAGGAGATTTGGTAGCTTTGGAAGGAGATTTAGGTTCTTTGCCAGCCTTATCACCTCCAGTCTTCTTAGGCAACAAAATTGGGTTAATGTTGGGAAGAACACCACCATGTGCAATTGTCACGCCAGCAAGCAACTTCCCTAACTCTTCATCATTCCTCACAGCTAAAAGCACATGCCTTGGGATAATCCTGTTCTTCTTGTTGTCACGTGCCGCATTTCCAGCCAACTCCAACACCTATAACCGCAAGAAAGAAAAATCAGAGACATGAACTATACAACAGCAATGCAAATTCAACCCTATATCAACATTTCAACATATTCTACAATAATCTGAATCCAATAAAACCCTAAATCCTAATTGAACTCTAAAATAGCAAATGTACTACGGTAAAAATTGAAAACAATAGAGGGATTAAGGAAGTTTACTTCAGCAGCCAGATATTCGAGAACAGCAGCCAAGTAAACGGGAGCACCAGTACCAACACGTTGAGCGTAACGGCCTTTTTTCAGGTACCGACCGATTCTACCGACCGGGAACTGAAGACCGGCTCTCACGGACCGGGTAACCGGCTTCTTCTTTGGACCGCCGCCTCTTCTTCCGGCTGCACCTTTCTTCGCTTTGCCGCTAGTATCCATTTGAAGATAGAAGAATTTAGAGCAGGATGATGAATGATTTGAAGGAAAAAATTGGTTGTCGGAGCGAGAGATGTGGAATGGGTCTGAATTGCACATGGTTTTTATAGAGATGTTTGGTTGTCTTTTGGTTTTTCGGATGGTTGTTGTGGCCGTTGGATTGACATTTGATCTACGGTAGAGATTGTAGCTGCCTCGATCCGTGTCATTTTGAATGGACCAATAGGAAGCGGAGTATGAATTTGAATTTTTTGAGATGTGTCATTTACGAGTAAAAGGCCCTTCTCCCGCTTGAAAACAAAACAAATACTACTAGTACTAATTCACTTCGATCTGTCAACATGGCCGTCATGGTAAAGTTGCAACTCATTAATGTGAAATTATAAATCTTAGATAAAATATTTATCTCTAAAATACGGAACAATTTTAAAAAAATTTGCTGAACTTTGAATATTTATAAGTTCAAAATTTAGTAATTGTTCCTAGAGTTTGAAACTATAACCTGAAGCGGTAGCTCTCAATTATTGGAGTATAATGTGAATCCAAAAATCATGAATTATTCTTAGATTTTTCTGGATTTTATAAAATGCTCAAATGAGCTAAAACCATGAATACCTTCCTAATTTGTGTTCAATTTTGTTATGTCTCAAAGTAGATTGGGATTGCTAGAATTTTCGGAACATCGTAGTAACTTAAGGAAAGCTTAAACAAGGTATGTAGGCTAAACTTTCTCTCTCGGAAGTGAATTCCATATTGTTTTTGTAAGTTTAAGTATGGTTTGCCTAACAAGATTGTATAGCCTTGAGTCACATTTTATATGAAGGTTAGTATACTAATTGGGTGAGAAGAATTCGATATGTTTAAATGCTCCTAGTTGCTCTTATGTGTACTAAATGCCTTGACTGAATGTGTCTAATTGTTGATAATCTATAAAGATGATTGAAAATGCATTAAACGAATTGGGGAAAATGAATGTGGATAATGTGCTAAGGACTTGAGTTATATTTGTGCCAAGTGATGCCTATGAAATGACAACATGTGAAATAGATTATGAAATGAGCCTCGACTCAACTATTTTAAAATTATTCCGAAAACATAATTGCCTAAAAGCTTTTGGTACTCAATTTCATGCCAATAAGTTGTTGTTTAAACTAATGTCTTGTCTTATAATGCATTCACTGTGATTCGAGTTCTTACTTACTCCGATTTTGAAATTGTACATTGTTGTGATTGGGAAAGAGTAATTCAAGAATAATTGGTGTATTGCTTGTTTATGGTTTTGATGTATGTATTTATTGCTGGTTGGTATGCCCCAGTCTTTGGGAAGGAAACCTTTTGTGTTTAAAGTTTCCATTGCTAATGAACTCGAGGTATATGATTTCTGAAATACTTTGTACATTGGCAATTGGTGATGATCCTTGAAATTAAAATAAGTGAAAGTATGGAATATATAATGCAGCCAACGTGCCATGAATAATGAATCTTGTGAATGGCCCAAAGAGCCAAGAGAATATTATTAATATGGATGATTGAATATTCTAATAAAGATCTGTACAATATGAAAGATTCCGGGATGAATACATTTCTATATATGTGTTATCTTTGTGGGCAATTAAACTAAAAATATTTTTTGGAGAACCATTAGCAAGGCCGAGGAAGGGTGGGTCATAAAGCCCACACATGAAACTACACGTGTCGGTGTAGGGGTGGAGTGTGATTTGGGATGAAATTGAAATATTGGTAAGATTGTGATTTCCCCCCAGAGTGGGATGAAACTAATACTTGTGAATTGGAAAAGAAAAAGTCAACCCACACGACATATGTGGGAAGGCGGCCTAGTTGATCGGGTGGAGATCAGACTCCATGTTGCGCACATGGTGGTACTACTCTTGTGACAACTTTCTTTCGAATCATAATGTTAAACCACATTGTCCGTGGGGAGATGGCCTAGCCGATCGGGCGTGATCGGACTCCGTGCTAACAAAGACGGTGGTAATATCGATGCTCGTGATCTCCCAACCAAATAAATATATATATATATATACACAATTTTCTTACTGGAACATCGTTATGTTTCAATTGGTTATTTGGATATTGTTTATTGTGACTTGTTGTTTCAATGTGATGTCTCTGCTTATATGGACATTCTATTTTGATAGAGGACTTTTAGCCTTACATACTTGTGCTATTCGACGGTACTAACGTCCCTTTTGTCGGAGGCGCTGTATCATTTTATGATACAGGTGGTTCCATAGCGAGCGGCGCCGGCCAGTGATAGCGGTATTTTCTTTTGATAAAATGGGATAACATTCCCTCTTTATTCGTGAACTAGGTTGGGTAGAATGAAATCTAACATACTTGCTCAGTCGGGTTTACTCGGTTGAGCGCCGGTCGCGCTCCTCGGATTTTGGGGCGTGACATCTCATGTAGGAAATCACTAATAGAGTACTATGTGTAATGTAATATAACTACATAATTCACATGCCATCAAACTCGATACATTTATGAAATTATTTTCACTTTCTATATGTCATAATATTTTCAATTAAAGCCACAAATTAATATTATTTAAATTTTAGTTTTAAATTATGTTGTCAAAGAATAAAATTTAAAACAATTAATTATAGTTTTATACTGACGAGCGCAAAACACAATACGAAATTGATGCTCGCTAGCCAAAGATAGTATAGTTTAATTATCGTCTCCCCGGGATTGGATCTAAACAATGCTCTAGTAATTCCTTGTTTAACTACTATTAGGGATGATCAAAACATGATTAAAATGATTACGAACTACGATTAACTACTAAAGTAAAGCAATTGACAATTGACTGCAAAGAACTAGAGATTAGCAAAGTGAACGCTCATGTCTGGGTAGGTGCAAGATAGTTATTTGGGATCTAACTCTAGTTTAATTCACTCTAACGTTCTAGTGATTCTCATGATTTCACTCGATGATTAGTTCAAACGTGTAGTCAAGACTCTTCTCTCGATTAATCTTAACTATACGAGTGAACTAATATAAGCACTATAAAAATATGCAAGCATGCGTTAATGGATTAATCTTTAGGAAAACGTCCATCGAATATTCTTCTAACTTGATTTAATCAACAATTCAATAAGCTCTTTCTATTACTTAAGAGAACCACTAAATTAGACCAAATAAAATAATACAAAAATAATCGCCAATACATTCCTCTTTTGATTAAATAAATTGGTGAATAAAGTTGCAACAATTCAAAGCTCCGTAAATAAAATTCAAGCAAAGAATTAGAGTTGAAATTCACAAATATAAATCAAAACACAATATACGTAAAATCCTAAGGGAAACTACTCCATAATCACGGAGGAAGTCATCACAAATATAATTAAAGAGTAAGAAAACATCAATCTAACGTTACAATCCAAACTCTTTATGAATTGATGGAAAGATGATGAAATCATGTGTCTTGTAGCCTCCAAAACTCCCAAAGCTTCCCATCCAAAAGTTCTATAAAATTCATGTTTTTTATGTATTTATACCATATAGGAACGGGCCCAGATAAAACTATCCTTTCCAAACCGAAGTGGGAAAAGTTGGGCGAGGAAAATACACTATCGTGGCGCACCATGCACCATGCACTGCATTAGTGGGAAAATTTAGAGGCCTATATTTTTCACTCTACAAGAATTTTGCACTAGCGCCCCGCTACTCATGGCGCGGCACTGTAGTGCAATTTTCTCGGAGTAATTTTTGTTTTCTCACTTTTTGACATCCAGACTTGATATTCGACTCCCGAACGTGATCCCGACTTTATTTCTTTGGCCTTACTCGGACTTCAAAGATACAACTTGTTCAATTAGCTCTAAACTATCTTAATAGCTCGGAATCATTTCATGCAAGGCATAAAACACGTAATAAGCGCAAATCACCATTATTTAAGCCCAACCACAAGTAGCATACAGTGATTAGAGTACAAATTATGACTAAACTACGGGTTTCTAGCCTACCATCATATACACAAGTGAGGTTCATGAAAATCATGTATAGTCCATTGTTCATTTAATAACTAAGCGCTTTGCGATGAGGTGCGGATTAAAGAAAAAAACTATAAACTTCCAGACTGACAAGCTTCCAAATAAGTGATAAATATAACACCTTAGATAATTTTTACATTGGAAAGATAGAGAAACATGAAGTGTTATATAAAGTAATGCGCAAGTTCACATGGTAAATATTTTTTGGCTCAATGTAGCTAGCACACAGTGATTGATGCAAAATTTGAAGTTTATAGGTTCCTACGATAGTATCAAGTATATATGTACATACAAGGATAATCATTTCAGTCCTGGAAGAAGTGTCAACCATTCTCAAGAATCAAAAAGACTGAGTTAGCGCCATGAGTCACTGAAATAACGACATTAGTGCTAGTGAATCTTTAAAGTAGATTAGTTCGACCAGCAAAACCCATCTCCGCAACATTGGAATCAATATGTTGCTTGGAATAGTTGCATGAGTGGGCACACTTTTACTGTGCTTGGATTGGCATGGCTGTCCCCCTTTGCTGGTTGAGGCTCGGCCTTTGACTCCGCTTGCCTCTACTTTTCATGTCAAGCGTACAAGTCTAGTTTAGTGGTCACTATTGAAAACTCACATCTTAACCTTTAGATCTGTCACTGCTAGCCCAATGAACAAATTCATGAGATCTGTTAGTGTAACGACCGGCCAGTCATTTTAAGTATTACAACACCGATTTCCCATTTACTGAATATTTTATGCTCAGTTGTAATTATGTGACTTTCCAGGGAGATTTCAGAATGAATTGGAACATTTAATTCCAAGATTTAAAGCTTAAGTTAAAATAATTGACCGGAAGATGAATTATGTGTAAACGACCCCGAGATGAAATTGGTTTCAATAGTCCCGTATGGTGATTTTGGATTTAGTAATGTGTCGGATATTTATTTGGAAGTCTGTAGTTGATTTTTGGCTTGAAATGACGAAAATTGGAAATTTAAAGTTTGGAAGTTTGACCGGGAGTTGACTTTACTAATAATGAGTCGGAATCCAGTTCTAGAAATTTTCATTGATCTGTTATGTCATTTATGACTTGTGTACAAAATTTGAGGTCAATCGGACTTGATTTGATAGGTTTCGGCATCAAATGTAGAAGCTGGAATTTGTTAGTTTTCGTTAAGCTTGAATTGGAGTGTGATTCATATTTTAAGTGTTGTTTAATATAATTTAAGGCTTAGAATAAGTTTGTATGGTATTTTAGGACTTGTTGATATTTTTTGTTAAAGTTCCGGGGGCCTCGGGTGGATTCTGGATTGTAAACATATAAAAAATTGGACTTAGGCAAAATCTGGAAATTGTTGCCTTCTCGTGCAATCGCACCTGGGGAATTTAGCTCGCAGGTGCTACTTGTAGAAGCGAGATGGGCATCGCAGAAGCGGTCAGACGTGACTGGGTCAGTGGTCGCAGAAGTGGGCAAGTAGTGCATAGACTTGCGAGTGTGCGATCGCATAAGCAGAAATAGAGAGAGCATGCTGCTTCGCTGTAGCAGACAACTTCTTCGCAAAATCGAGTCCGCAAAAGTGCTAGAGTTCACACAAGCGTGGGAAGACCTTGCATCTGTGAGACCGCAAATGCGGCCAAGTGTATCGCATATGTGAAAACACTGGTCTGAGTACAACATAGAGGGGTTCTGAGATTTTCTTATTTTTGGACATTTCAAACACTGTTTTGGGCGATTATTGAGCGAGATTTCACGGGAGTTCTTAAGTTAAGTCACTTGTGATTATTTCTAGTCAATAATATTGAATTATCATCGAATATTCCGACTAGATTACGTATTTTGTAGGTGTAATTCGAGAATTTTGGCCTAGGGATTTGAAAATAAGATTTAAGGATTTGGAGGTCGAGTTGGTGTTGGAATTTGGTAAAATTAGTATGGTTGGACTCGTGGTTGAATGAGCGTTCATATTTTTTAACTTTTGTCGGGTTCTAAGACGTAGGCCCCACTATTGCTTTTTGAGTTGAATTTTAGTTTTTAACTGAAAAATATAGTATTTCACATGGAATTGATTCCTTAATTTATGTTGACTGTATAGAATTAATTTTGACTAGATACGAGGTATTCAGAGGCCAACTCGCGAGGCAAAGACTTATTGGAATAAAGAATTATATGGGTTGAGATAAGTAACACTTCTAAACTTGGTTCTGAGGATATAAATCCCTGAATTACGTGTTATATGATTTGTTTTGAGATGACGCACGTGCTAGGTGATGGGCGTGTGGGCATGTACCATTGAAATTGTGACTTAAGTAATTCTGTGGAGTTGCATAATCAATTAATCATGTATGTTCCACATATCCTCCACGTGTTAGAAAAATTTAGCTGAGATTCGTATTAAAGTTCATATTTAGGATATGTGCCGATATTTTTGGGACCCACAGAGGTCGTATTGTTGTTGAATTATTTGTTTAAACTGTAATTTTATACTCAGTCACATCTATTATTTGCATATCGCATCTCAGTCTCTGTTGCCATTCATTAATACATCAATTCATCATGTCAGATTGATTTTCATGTCATTGAGAGCCCGAGAGACATGAGATTGTGAGTGATATTTATGGGATCGGGTTGCACGCTGCAACATGTTTTATTTATTTATACTTGGATCTGGCTTATTATAGCGCTTGGGCTGAAGGAGTCCCTTCGGAGTCTGCCTCCCCTTCCTATAATGAGCGCAATTGATATTATATTGAGGGATGAATCTTCTCTAGGCATGGATCTTGCCCGAATCATTTACATTTTGGGGTGAATTTTTCCCGGGCATGGATTTTGCCCGAATCAATTACATTTAGGAAGGATTTTCCCTGGCGTGGATCTTGCCTAATTATTTATATTGAGGGATGGATCTTTCCTAGGCTGGATTGGCCTTATACAGTACTGAGTGACTAACTGTCAGTTTATATGTATGTATATATATATATATATATATATATATATGGGGATGGATCTTCCCTGTGCTGGATTGACCATATACAATACTGAGTGATTGAGTATTCAGTGAGTGTGTCTGCACGAGGCTTCTAGTGTGGTGCATGGCATACATCATGTACATTGGCATGTAGATATAGAGATGTCATATTCCTAATATCATTCAGAATTGATCTATTTTGCTTGTATTGAGTTTAAATATTGAACTTGAAAGCATGCCTACATTTTCGTACTATTATTTTTATACTGGACTATACATGTTGAGCTTGTCACTACTTTCAGCCCAAAGATTAGTCTTGTTATTTATTGAGTACATTAGGTCAGTTGTACTCATATTACACCTTGCACTTCGTGTGCAGATCTAGGTGCTTCCGGATACGTCGACTGTTAGATTTCGGAGTTTCATCTGTTAGAGACTATCGAGGTAGCTGCCTAGCGTCCGCAGACCTTGACTCTCTTTCCTTTCAGTTATTTGTATTGTTCTATATTTCTAGACAGTATTTTTATCAGTCAGACTGTGTTGTTATTTAGATACTTATGTACTCAGTGACACTGAATTTTAAGAGTGTGTTGTATAAAGACAATATTTTGTATCAAAAAATTGTGGGATTTTACTCTTCAATTTATTTATTATGGCAAACTTAAAAGAATTTGTGATTTATTAAGGTTTTCAGCTTGCCTAGTATTGAGATAGGCACCATCACGACTAGGGTTGTGCACGGATCGGATCGGATCGGATTTAGCATATTTCGGATTCTAGAAAATGCAATCCGAATCCGATCCGAATTATATCGGATCAGATCGGATTTTAAAGTTTGGATCGGATCAGATATCGGATCGTATTATTATGCCTCAAAGTTAAACTAATATGTATATTTTCTTTGTAAAATAGTCAATACATTAAGAAAAATTCATGTTTATGCAATTATGAGAGTACTATGATGCCAATATAGCTAAATTTAGCAATTGTAAAGATAATAACTTGGAGGTTGATGTAAATTAAAGTGTAGTATTTATACATGTCCTAATAATTTCGAATTTCGGATTGGATTGGATTAAAATATACCAATCTGAAATAAACATAATCCGAAATCCGAAATTCAAAATTGAATGGATCGGTTCGGATTTCGGATATCCGATCCGAATGAACAACCCTAATCAAGACATGTGAGATTTTTGATCGTGACAGTTAGGCTAAAGCAGACAATATGTACCATGAGCTTGAGATGTGACAATGCGGTATCAGAGCTAGATTCATGGAATACAATTATCAGCAAGCACCGACAAGGATGTTGAGTTCTTAACGAGAGGTGTACATGATGCCCATGATAGGCGATCATGTACGATAACTCAATGAGATGGATTAGCAAGCTTCTAGATAAATATACTTCAACTATGGGATGCATATGATGTACCAGGCAAATCTCACGTCGAAAAAATAAAGAAAATAAAATAATATATATAAATATGCGACAAATAGAATATTGCTTTTTCTATCTATATATATATATATATATATATATATATATATATATATATGCTACAAACAAAATATTGCTTTTTTTTTTCATCTCTCTTTTGCTTTATGCATATCCCAACTAACCCGAATTCACTCCACCATGCACCCTTCTCTATTTAATTTTTATATCTCTATGCATAAATAAATCAGAGTTGTACAAACCTTTTTTGAAAAAATTAAAACTCAATATAGACAAGTAATTTTGGAATTCCTACCCACATCCGTTGCCTATAACAAACATATTAACTTATCATATGTAAGTGATAAATAAAGTTGAATATAGCAATTTTTTTGTTCTTAATACCCAATTTAACACTCCTACATGTATAGTTTTCCAATGTTGGTCCCCAAAATCTAAAAATTTTATGTTGATACATTGACTTGTACAAAACAAGTGTTTCAAATGTCGGAATTGACAAAATGTGCACAATTCTTCCATATAAGAGAGTGAATGTAAAACAATAATTGATAAAAAAACTAGAAGAGAATAAAAACTTAACAAAGTTTGAACTTCAAAAATATTGGAAGAAGAAAAATCGAGAACGAAAAATAAAAAGCTTCTTTTATATAAGAGATGACTATATGACATATGTTTAATGAGTATGGATTTGATGTGTTCTCCACATTAGGATCGTCTCGATCTAAGCCCATGACACATATTGTCCGTTTTGAGTCTAGGCTCGCACAAATTTATCTTTTTGAGCTACGCCACCTCGAGCCCTGAAAGTGCGCGTACCATGTGAACTTGTGTCATGTCTTATAAAGCTCTTCACTTTCCTCTATTATCCGATGTGGGATTTGCGAAAGTTTCTCGGTTGACAAGCTTCTAGGAAAAGGGTGTATATGTCACCGTAGCAAATCCCGCATTGAAATGGGAGATGAAAGCGAAGAGCTTTATAAGACATGACACAAGTTCAAATGCTACGCGCGCTTTTGGACACGAGGTGACATAACCCAAAAGATAAATCTGTACAGGCCTAGGCCCAAAGTGAATAATATGTGTCATGAGCTTGGGTTGTGACAAAATGGTATAAGAGTCGAATCTCCCTCAGTACGATGGTGGAATAAACCTCAGCAAGGACGCTGAGTTAGGGGAGAGTAGGGGGTTGAATGTGACGCCCGGGCTAATAAGGGCGGGTCAAGCAGGATTGACGTGCTTATAGTCTGGCAAGCTTATGAAGAAGTGGTGCACATGTCACATTAGGCGAATCCCACATCAGAATAATAGAGAAAGTGAAGAGTTTTATAAGAAAAATGACATAAATTTACATGATACGCGCGCTTTTATGGCTCGAGGTAACGTAGCACAAAAAGACAAATCCATACAGGTTGGGTCATGACAAGGACAAATGAGAAAACACAAAGTCAAGTTTAGGTGTCTATTTGAAAACGAGAAGTTTTATTGTGTGCCTCACATAACTAATATTAGTTGTGTGAGGATTTTTTCTTCTCACAAAATTATGGACCCCAATTTTACGTTTATGGGTTCATACAAATTCGAGTCCGTAAAACTATGAGACAAAAAAAATAACTTGTACAACTTACACAAAATAAAATTTTCCATTTGGAAACTGTTGAAATTATAAGACCGATGTTGGACAATCATGCAAGTATGGGTGCCAAATTGAGTACTAAGCGAAAGTTTTGCTAACAAAAGGGAGGGTGCACGTTAGGCATTAGATTCTTGCTACGTGGCAACATGTAACTGGCGAACAACCTCCTTTTGAAGTATATGAGTGCCATCATTATATGCAAAAGCGGAGGGTGCGGTGGGACATGTGGTAGGGGGTGGGTGGTAGTCACCGAATACCGAGGGAATTCTGAATTCCCAGACATTTTGCTTTGTTATCTTTGGAACAAGTCTTTTCTAGTCTCCATTTTCTCTCTCTACATATACACATTCTCTTTCTACATATATATATAGCAGCACAAAAATATCTGCACAGTTATAGATTTTCTATCTTCAGATCCTTTCAAATTTCTCCGATCATCTCCAGTAGCCATGGTAAGTCATCCTTACATTTCGGCCACGCAATTTTTTCTGTTTTTTTTCTTCTTCTGAACTCTTGCTTTTGTGTTTTCAGTTGTTTTACTTTATGAACTGTGTTTTAAGTTTCTGATGTTGATCTGTTATCTCTTTGCTTTGGAGAAACCCTAGGTTCTGCTTTTTAGTTAATGGATCTGATTTTGCAGTTATTTTGACCTTGATCTATTGGTTACGTCTGAATTGAATCTCTTTACTAGTTCGATCCATGATTTTTCGATGTAGAGGAATTGTTTTCGAAGAAAATCTTAAAGTTTAGAGTTTTTGGATGCTGACGTGATTCGGTTTAAGTTTTTTTTCTATTTAGGAATACATTTGATGCTGTTCAGTTACCTGCATTTACTTTACGTCCTCAAAATTATAGTTATTTTTGCATCTCGTTAATCAGTTATGTTTAACATGGAATTTGGATCATCCCTAAGAGCCCGTTTGGATTGGCTTATTTTAAGTGCCTTTAAGCCAAAATAACTTTTAAGCCATTTTATTTATTCAGGAACTTTACAGGCTGTTCAGTTACTGGCATTTACTTTAGGGTCTTGGAATTTCTTGTTTTTTTTTGTTGCATATCCTCATATGTTATGAGGTACATCGTGGAATTTGGATAATTTTAAGGCAGAAATAAGCTGATTGTAGCTGGAAAACTTGGTCTTCACAAGCATAGCGCATAACTGAGTGGGAATGTTCTGCTGGTGATGCTGCCACAGAGCTAAAAGTTGCTCATGATTATGTGAATGTAGGATCAAAAAGATTTCTTCGTGGAACATGTATTCTCTTTTTTTCCATTTTTGAAAAAATTCTTTTTAAGCAGATGCTTATCAGTAAAAGTTGAAATTTAGCCCTGCTTCGGTTTGTGATACAGTATGCTAATTTTGTTATTGCCTGATAACTTTCAGTATGATGGAATTAGTAATCAGCATTGTGTTGTTAAAATATTCTTCACTTTGGAGCTTGTTGGTCTCTCCTGTTTACCACACCACTCTTCTCCCTTGACCGGATCTACACTAAATCTACAAATGGGACAAAGTGATGGGTTCATTTTTGCAATTAGCTAAAGGTGGGAGGTTAAATGTTGTATGTAAATAGCATGGGCGAATACCAGAGTCGATTATGTTCATGAGTAGAAGAGGTGGGGAACACGTGGACATGCATAGGTTATATGTTGTATGTTAAGTAGCATGGTGAATACAAAAGTTTATTTTCATGAGTAGCAGGTCGGTATCATGTGGACATGCAGTAGGTTGTATGTTCATTTTGAGTGGCTGCTGAAATACTTTGTTCCTCTGGTTTTCGTATTACAATGATTAAAATTTCTGTTATTCGCCTTGGAATTCTGCACAGGCTAATGCGGCATCAGGCATGGCTGTGCATGACGATTGCAAACTGAAGTTTCTGGAATTGAAAGCTAAGAGGACTTATCGCTTCATAGTATTCAAAATTGAGGAGAAGCAAAAGCAGGTCATCGTGGAAAAGCTTGGTGAACCTGCTGAGAGTTATGAGGACTTTGCTGCTAGTCTACCTGCAGATGAGTGTCGATATACAGTGTTTGATTTTGACTTTGTGACAGAGGAGGGTTGCCAGAAGAGCAAGATTTTCTTTATTGCGTGGTATTACCTTTGTTCTTAAATATAATCAGAGTTTGCTTATTATATTGCATGTTTGTGAATGCATTCTCTAACTGTTCATATTTGAGCATGTTTAGGTCCCCTGATACTGCGAAGGTTAGAAGCAAAATGATCTATGCTAGTTCCAAGGATAGATTCAAGAGGGAACTGGATGGAATTCAGGTTGAGCTGCAGGCAACTGACCCAACTGAGATGGGGCTGGATGTTTTCAAAAGCCGCACCACTTAAATAAAATCCTCTAGTACAGCAACGGATGTGCTCTTTGCTTTGCTCAAGAGAATTGTTAATAGTCCGTCGGGACGAGAGGGAAATATGATGTTTGTTATCAAGTTTAACATTGAAGTCGTCTTTAGAAAAATCATGTGGTTTTGTTCTTATTTTCGTGTTTGTCGTGTGAAACTTGTTCTTTGGTTTGGAGCTGGTAACAATTAACAATCCTTGGGTTGTTCTTTGGTTTGTATGTTTCTGTTGATAGCTGACCTGATTGCAACTTCTGTATCTTTGATTTATGGAGATGCTGACCGGCAGCCACTGTGATCATTTATAGTCGTTCATCTTCACATTTGTTTTGTTTTGTCTTGTTGATTTTGATGCTGGCGCCTTGAGTAACTTTTCCAGGTCTTGAGGCTTACTGGAAATATCTTAAATTGAGCTGACATACTATTTGTCCTTGTTCTTTTTGTGATTACAATGGATAAACTGTTTATGTTCTTTAAGTTTTAGCTTCATTTTCTTAATGTTTTATGAAATTACCTTGACATGTTACACGAGAGGTGGGTTATTCATCAATTGACCCGGCAGCCACGAACTATTTGGGAACTGAACATAATTTCTTAACTTGAAGCAAACTGACTTGAAGGCAATGCAAGAGAATGATTCACCTAATATACCACCTAGAATACATGTCATATGGGTTCGATAATTACATGATGACCAACAACTATTTTTTTAGGGTTATTACTTGTTAGGTGCATGACATCAAAATACTTGATACAGAGTTGCCTTCTATTCAATCCAGCATAGACTCCCGTGTAGTTGCAAACAAAAAGCTGAGAATGCCATCAACAGACTTGATGCCTTCCTGCTGCTTGGTAAAGGGAGCTGCAGAGCAAAATAGAAGTAGTTTAAGGCATAGGTGTAGTTAAATGAGAAAGATGTTCCATCACATTGTCATCTGAGTGTAAGTTGACCTGAATAGAATGGAATGAAACCAAAGAATTGCATAGGTCTCAACTTATTTGAAATTGTGAGTTGTTGATTGATTAGAAATCCTTTCTGCCACAACTTGGATCCATCGAGTCAACATGCCGTGTATTGCCATCATTGAGGCAGTAGGTCTCCTTGAGAATATAGCTTTCCCATACAGTACCTTGCGCTACAGCAATTTCAGTAGGAAAGAAGCAATAGAACCTAATGCGAAAAGGTGGGTGGGCATGCAACTGACATCATAAATAGACAGCTCTGGAGCACTCTCTCTAATAAAACAGCAAAAGGATAATTGATTAAGTACTAAGCAGACAAATGATGCAGGTAAAACAAAGAACATCAACACTAAAGAAATGAGCTTAATATTCTTTAGTCTTGGACAAAATGTGTTGGAATGGAATACATTCCATTATAGTCTACCTAAATTGCAAGCAATAAAGGTAGAACTAATGTGCGATCTATGGTAGTAGCACCGTAGCAATGCTACTTGGAGCTTTCATAACAGAATGTGAAATACTGCTACTGTAGAAGCTCCGATTATACACTTGAAACGTAAACCACCTAACAATTTTCAGGTTAAAACTTTAGATAATAGTTCTCATCGTTTTGCCCAAATCTAATGCTTTTATCAGACAATCTGATTAAAAGAAGTGCCTATCAAAGAACCGGAATAAAACCAGTGTCGAATACGTACATGATGTGCTAGGAAAAGAACGATCTTAAAATTCAAAAGGAGAATTAACCATGATTGACGTGCAAAACTGAAATAGGAACAGAAAAACAAAAAAAGGGACACAAAAAAGAACAGAATACTAATTCAATTGAGATGCAGACATGAATGGGTTAGAGAAAGCACACAAGAATGGACTACAGCACTGCACACGAAAAGAAAGAATCCATGCAAGGCAAGCAAAACTAACAAAGGCTGCTGATTCTTACCGAAGTGAGAAACTTCATAGGCAAGAAACAGTTGCTGCAGGAGTCCTATGACATACACCTCTTCTGACATATGACAGTTGTACCATCATTGGTACATGGGTCTGCCAATAACAAAAAACAACAAAAGAAAGTAGGTTAGATAAAGGAAGCACAAACAAAAATGCTTAAGGTACACCACCAATTCGCAAACTCATGATAAGGGGGAAAAGCCTAAAATTTCGTTAGTCCAATCACATCTCATACAAGATATGTGAATGTTATTCTCTTTAATTAGCACAGAACATGTGTGTGTCCTACCTGGACGTGTTTGAATGGTTACCAGATTCAACCAAATTTTACAGCAGTCCAAGCTAAATATAAGGAACAAATGAACAGCCAGTGCTTGCATTTTGCAATAGGTAGCAGGATTCCAATTGGAAAGAAGTAACAGCTTCAGTGATACTGTCACTGGTCTACTAACAGTTTTAACGAACAAATGTTGCTTCTGCGCCTCTATAAGTTAACAGAACGTGTAAACTTCCAAATCAACAACATATTCATGTTGCCCGTGTGAATAAAGTTAGGACAATATGCCCCCAAGGCCTAGCTCAAGTGGCAAAGGGTGGTGGATTTGTGTCTTAGGTCACAGGTTCAAACCCCCACACCATGCAAAGCAAAAGCCTGGTATTTAAGTGGAGAAGGGTAGAGGGGGGGCCTATTATCCACCGAGTTTCGAAGGTTGTGGTTGGTCCAAAGGATCGGCCCCAGACGGATTTCTCGGTCATCAAAAAAAAAAGTTAGGACAATATAAAATTTGAAGTATATTATCAGGTACTAATAGTGAAAATAGTCATGCGAATTATGGTTGTTCCAGAAAATACAAACACGCAGAATCATACATACATTGCCTCTCCTGAAACCATTTACGAACCATTTCAAAAAAAACACATTAAACTAAATTGTAAAAGGTAAATCTTGCAAATTTTTTTGATTTGCACCGGGTGTCCGAGTCTCTTCGAGCCCCGACTAATTCCGGGGGTACACAGGCCTTCGGCAAGGAGTTTCCCGCAAGTGCACCACGGTTAATTCAGGTTTTACCCAGTCCGATGGCCCTCAGAAATTGTTTGCACCCAGTGGGTTTCGAACTTGAGACCTTGAAAGGGAGCAAACCCCAAGGCTCAAGTCAATTGCCACCAGGCCAACCCCTGAGGGTTCAAATTATTTTTGTAACATATCTCCAATTAACTCAAAGATCGTCAGATATATTCCAAACAGTTGGATCTATAAGAGACAAGGGGAAAAAAGTCCAGTTATGACAATCAGCACTGTATGATTTAATATACAGTAAAAAGATAAGAAAAAGTAAGTGGCAAACTACCTCCCTCGAAGTTCTCGAGATGCCCCAACTCTTAGTTCATGATCCTCAGATAAAAAGGTGGGGCCTTGAACCATTCATGGATGCAGCATTTTGGTGTAAAAAATTAGGGTTGACGCTATCACGTCCTGTACACATATTCTGAATTTTGATAGTCACTAGTGAATCATAGTAACTGATTCTTGCAGCGGTGCTATCAGATCGGGGGAACTCATCTTTCAGGTTCCAGGGACTAAAGAAGCATATGTGGCATGAGACACCTTCAGACCACTTCTTATCATCTCATCACGCAATTCAAAAGCTTTCGACATTTCTCCAGCGATGCAGCAACCATAAATCAAAAGGTTATAAGCCACCATATCAGGCTTCAGACCATTAGTCAACATAGATTCCCATAGGCCTGTTGCTCCTGACAGATCACCCCTCCTACAAAATTCATAAATGATCGTTGAGTAACTTATGCAATCTGGGGAAATACCATTATTTTTCATTTCAAGCAAAACATTGATTGCTTCCTGAATTTGGTCCAATCTGCATAAACCCCGTATAATAATATTGTATGTCACGGTATTTGCAAGATATCCTTTAAGCATTGCATCATGAAGCTGTTTAGCTTCTACCATGTACCCTTCACCTGCAAGATGATCGAGGAAACAACTATATGTGAATTGGTTAGGTATCAATCCCTGAGCTAACATTTCTTTGTAAAAACTCTCTGCTTTATCAACTAATCCAGCCTTGCACAAGTTATTTATCATCACAGTGTACGTCACGATATTTGGGATGCATCCTTCACTGACCATTATATCCCAACATCTAAAAGCCTTTTTAAGATCTCCAAATTTGCCATACGCATCGAGCATGCTAGTGTACATTACTTCGTCTGGCTTCAGTCCTCGGTTGTGCATCTCCTTCAAAATCTTAACTAAATAATTCATATCATGATGCTTTAGAGTTCCATAAATAAGTACACCATAGCACACAAGGTCCATGTTAATTCCCTTTTCCGCCATCTCATCTGTAGTGTTTAATGCATCCTTTAGTCTTCCTTCCTCGCAATAACCACGCAAAAGAGCAGAGAAACACATCTCATTCAGATAATGACTTTGTTTTTGAAGGTCATCAACAAACTCTTTTGCTTCAGATACTCGACCTTTTGCACAAAGTCCAGTTATCAGAGGTCTGTATGTGTATGTGTCAGGAACAAGACCCTTCTCCACCATTTCATCAAGCAATTCAAAAGCCCTTGCGGTGTTCCCATCTTTACAATGCCCTTCAATTAATACATTATAAGTGATCTCATTAGGAGTTATATTCATTTTCACCATCTCATCAAACAATTTACTTGCTTCTGTCATCATGCTTGCACGACAAAAACCAGAGATAAGTGCAGTGAAAGTGAAAGTATTAGGTGAGATTCCTTTGCCTGTCATCTCGTGGTAAAGCCTAAAGGCCTTGTGCACTTCTCTTTCCTTGCAGTATCCATCTATCAATGACGTATATGTTACAACAGTTGGGTTCAATCCTTTATCAATCATCTCATTTAAGATAGATTCTGCAGCACTACATTTTCCAGCCTTGCAATGGCCATTAATGAGAGAATTGTAAGGGTATACGGTTAGTTCTACCTCATTATCGAGCATTCTATTGTAGAGACTAAGTGCACCATCCAATTTCCCTCGTTTGCAGAAAAAGTCAATCATGATGGAATAAGTTATACTATTCGGGCACAGCCCTTTATTCTCCATTCTACCAAAAAGCGACTCTGCTTCATCCAGCTTCCCATCTTTACACAACGAATTAAGCAATGCATTATAAACAAATAAATTCGGCATAACTCCAACTTTTTCTACCATATCAACCAATCTATATGCAGCTACACAATCACCCCCTCTCCTCAATCCATCAACAACACTCGACACTACAGCCTCGCGTGGAACCAAACCCAGCCCCAACATCTCATCCACTAAGCTTCGACCAAGCTGAAATTCGCTCACTTTACACAGCCCCAAAATCAAAGAACAATAAGTGATGACATCAGCATTCAACCCTTTACAACCCAACGAATTCTTAATTTCAACGGCCTCCCAAACTCTTCCACCCTTACAAAGCCCATGAATCAATATATTGTACAAGATAATACTCAATTTACTCCCATTTCCCTCAACCCATTTCATCATTCCCTTAGCCTTTTCAAAATCTTTCAACTCACATAAACTCTTAAGCACAGCTGTATAAACATACTCATCAAGCTCAATACCTAAAGTCACTGCTTTATCAAATAACTGCAAAACCAAATCGAACCGTCTAATTCTAATCAACCCATTTAACACAGTGCTTAAAGTCCTTAATTCTGGTACTAATGAATTCTCCATCATAAGCCTAACAATTAAAACAGAATCAATTACTCTCTTATCCTGAACATAACATTGGGTCAACAAATCAAACCCCAAAGAGTGATAAAAATTGAATCTTTTATAAGTATCTAACAAATTACCAAAAACAAAACTTGGGTTTTGTTTTCTTTGCAAAAGGGTTTGTAAAAGTGAAGTGGCAGGCCAATAAAGATTGGACTGAACTAAAGAATGTACTAAAATACAAAAAGATGCATTTGAATGGTGAAAGTTCTTGTGTAGGCCAAGAAAATTGAAGAAGCGTAAAGCCAACCTTGAATCATCAAGGGTAAAAATGAGAATTTGCTCAACGTGATGGGGTTTTAGTTTTGTGGAAATGGAGCTGTTTAATGCTATGTTCCAGCTCCGTTTGCTCCGAACGATTTCGTTTAGAGTTGAAATGAAGTTTTGTTCGTTTTCTTGGTTGTTGGGTGATGTGGATATAGTTCGCCGGAAAATGTGGCCGGAGAGTGGCCTGCTCCGCCGAAGGGAAGGGTTCATTTGGTGGTTTTGGTGAAAGGGTAGGATTCGTCAAGGAGGTGCCGCTTTCTTGGGGATCCAAGTTGATGGAGGCGCTTGAGCCTATTTTGATAATAGTGTAAATTTGAAGGGCAGAAGTGCCAACTTTAAAAGTAGGAAAATACATAGGTTGCTCTTTAAATCTGTCCCCAAAAAACGAGGATTTGACCAAAATCATCCCTCTTGTTTCACTCAAACTTTCACTTCATCCTTTTAATATTTCACTTAACCTACAACATCCTTTAAGTTTCCCAAAGGTTGACCAAAAACATCCCTCTGTTAAATTTGCCGTTTATATTTGACGGATATTGTATTCTCACGTGACTTCTCTTTTTCCCTCCATTTTCTCACAAAATTTTCCCTCTTACCTCCTTTTCACATAACCAAAAGCCACTTTTGGGGGAAAGTTGAGATAGGATTTCTAATGGTTGAACAACTTCTTCTTGGGTGAAGTTTCTACCTTTCAGTATAAATTTGACAATCTTATTGTTGAACCGTGATACACTCCCAACCTGGGTTCCAAACAGTAAGTATCTCATTTTAGTTTTTCTTGGTTTGTTTTAGTTATAGACATTACTTATTCTTCTTCTAGTCATAGACATTAGTTATATTCTGTCTTCCTCTAAAATGAATGCAAAGGTAAAGGCATAATACCTTAATGTACGGGAGGTTCTGGACAAATGAACGTAAATGTAAAGGCATCAATTATATACATTAAAACAGCAAGGGACCAATTTTAAGAAAGAATCTTATGTTTAACATAAAAATAGCTTCTTTTATTATTATATAATAAAAATTACTTTATTGGCAGATTCAATGTTCGAAAGTCAAGCAGTATATAGTGATTCTAATAATGAGTCCGATTATAGAGAGTTTGAAGATTCAGATTATGAAGATGACATTTTATTTGATAGAAATGTTGATTCGTCGGTTGAAACATTTTCTGTCAATGCCAATGAAAATACAAGAACAAATGATGATAGTAGAGAGTTTATTAGCCAAGAGTTGCAAAAGCATATGCAAAATGAAGATGGTGACTCGGATTGTGTTGTTTCCAGTGACACAAAAAGCTTGAATAGTGATAGTGATGCATCTAATGAAGATTTTAACTTTCCAAAGCATAATCCGAAAACTGATGGCTCTAATCCTAAGCTAGCATTAGGACAAGTATTTCAAAACAAAAAAGAGTTTAAGGAAGTTGTAACTACTCATGAGGTTAAAAGAGGAAGGACAGTCGAGTGGATTAAGGATGATTCAGAAAGAGCAAGGGGAAGATGTAAGCATCGTCCTTCTTGTGAGTGGGTTATTCTAGCTTCAAAAATGCACAGAGATACAAATTTTCAAATAAAAACTTACAACTCCGAGCATACATGTTTCTGTTGGAATGTCAAGAATAAGAATGTTACTTCCAGTTGGATTGCAAAGAAATATATGGACAAAAAATCAAACAGAGATTGGAAGACATCAAAATTCAGAGATGAAGTCAGTAGAGCACTGGGAGTAGACGTATCTTTATGTCAAGCAAGAAAAGCTAAAAAGAAGGCTATTTCTCTTATTGATGGTAACTTAAATGACCAGTTTAACATGTTGTGGAATTATATTAATGAGATCATGCGATCTAATCCAGGAACATCAGTTTACATGGAGTTAAAACCAAATGAGACCCCTAACAATCCTTCTAGATTCCAAAGATTATACATTTGCTTTGCAGCATGTAAAGAAGGCTTTAAGGCAGGTTGTAGGAAGATTGTTGGTGTTGATGGTTGTTGGTTGAAAGATTCTATGTATGGAGCACAGTTGCTTGCTGCTGTTGGTTTGGATGGCAATAACAATATCTTTCCTATAGCCTATGCCATCGTGGAAAAGGAGTGCAATGATACATGGCAATGGTTTTTGAACTATTTGATGATTGATATTGAAATAGAAGAGCAATGTCTCTGGACATTCATGTCAGATAAGCAAAAAGGCCTTCTTGAAGCTTTCGAGAAAGTGTTACCAAATGTTTCTCATAGGTTTTGTGCACGACACTTGCACAATAATTTCAAAAAGGCTGGGTTCTCTGGTCATACGTTAAAAGATGCTTTTTGGGAAGCTGCTAGAGCAACAACGGTTGAAGCGTTTAATGTATGTATGTTGAAGATACTTGAATTGGATAAAGAAGCGCATGAATGGCTTTCTACTAAGTTACCTAATGAATGGTCCAGATCTCACTTCTCACCACTTTCTAAGTGTGATGTGTCGTTAAACAATGTGTGTGAGGTCTTCAATAGTTTGATTCTTGATGCTAGAGATAAACCCATTATTAAACTTTTGGAGACCATAAGACACATACTAATGTCTAGGGTTGGAACCAACAGGGATAAAGCTGAAAAATGGGCTTCAGGTGATATTTGTCCAACTATAAAAAAGAAATTGCATAGAAACATGAAGGAGCTTCTGGTTATATTCCTCGAAAAGCCGACTCATGGAATTATGAGATCCTTGGGTCTACTGATAATGACACTTGGACTGTGGACTTGTTTAACAAGATATGTAGCTGTAGAAAATGGGAATTATCAGGGATACCTTGCAAACATGCTATTTATGCCATATGGATGAAAAAGGATGATATTGCAGACTATGTTCATGACTGCTACAAGGTTGAGACATACATGAAAGCATATACAACCATATTCCCTATGAATGGGCAAGGTTTATGGCCTAAATCATCTAATCCTAAACTATTGTCACCTTCTTATTTGAAAAAGAAAAAAGGAAAGAAACAGAGATTAAGAAAAAAAGAAGTGGATGAACCTGGAGCCTCGAGGACTAGGATAAAAGAAAACAAAAATCAGTTGATTGTAGCAAGTGTGGTAGACCTGGCCACAATAAAAGAACATGTTCTTTATATAATGTTGTTGAACCAGAACCAACAAACTACACTTCATTTTTGGATTCTATTATAGTTGAGAACACAACAAATTGGACGCAAGAATCTGCCCCTTTTCGTGAAAAACTTCCGGTGAGATGCATATATCAATAATGCTTGTCTTACTTCACTGTAATGCAATTCATCTACATTAAAGTCATTTTATTTCCTTTTCAGGTTAGAAGAGGCCAGTAGCACGGATGTGCCAAGTTGCAGAGTGTCATTGTCATAGATGTGACAATCCTTTTCATTTTGTTCATTTTGTAATGACAATATTTATTTTGGAATGACTCAAGTTCATTTTGTAATGTGATGACTCAATTATGATGACTCATTTTTCAGTTTCTACACAAAAAAACTGCACATTATTAAGTTTCTGCATACCAAAATCTGCATATATTTTCAGTTTTTGCGCGCGATTGTCTACCCAAATACAGGAAAAGGTGTTGAAATCAATTCAAAAGATTCACATTCTGCAAAAAAAATGTAGGAAAAAGAAATGAGAAGTTTTGATTGATCAGTAATCGGAAAGAGATCGGGAAAATCAAAGACGGAAAAAGATGGAACACACTTTTTTTAAGAATGAAGAGGTTGCTGAAGATGAAGGCTCTCCCTTATGGGAAAAAGAGAAGTCACGTGAGAATACAAGATCCGTCAAATATAAACAACAAATTTAACAGAGGGATGTTTTTAGTCAACCTTTGGTAAACTTAAAGGATGTTGTAGGTTAAGTGAAATATTAAAAGGATGGAGTGAAAGTTTGGGTGAAACAAGAGGGATGATTTTGGTCAAATCCTCCCAAAAAACAGTACTACTATTTATTACGAAATAAAAGCAATATAGCAAAAACTATGTAATAACTAGAACTTAACATAAGAAGGAATAATAATATTAGAAGAGAGGATTTCTTTTATTTCAACTGTATCGAATAGGTTCATCAGTGAACTTATTCATAAAAATATTTGGTTGTTAGAAAATCAGTCCAAAACCTGTTATGAATACATAACCAATCCAAAATATGTTGTGAATACATAACAAATCTAAAATTTGTTATGAATACATAACTAATCCAAAGTCTATTATGGAAGACATCCATCGTTGTTCATCCACTTGGGAGATTTATAACACTCTCTCTTGGATGTTCATTAACACATAATATACCTCATTAAAATCTTACTAAGAAAACCCCAGTAGAAAAAAATCCTAGTAAAGGAAAAAGAGTACACATATCTTGTAATGCGCATTAAGTGTTGACTCATTAAAAACCTTAGCAGGAAAACCCATATGGGACAAAATCTTGGTTAAAGAAAAAAGAGTACAACGCGTATTTCTCCCCATCATAAAAATCTTATTTAATATCTCGGAGACGGTGCATTCCAATCTTGTACCTTAACTTCTCAAATGTTGATTCGGCAATGCCTTAGTGAACAAATCTTCCAAATTATCACTTGAACAAATTTGTTGAACATCTAATTCACCATTATTTTGAAGATCATGCGTGAAAAAATTTATTGGTGAAATATGTTCTGTTCTGTCTCCTTTAATATATTCCCTTTTAATTGAGCTAAACATGCAACATTGTCTTCATATAATGTTATTGGAATTTCCTTTCCCCTTGAAAGGCCACGTATCTCCTAAATATGTTGAGTTATTGATCTCAACTAAAGGCATTCTCGACTCGCTTCATGAATGACTATTATCTCTGCATGATTTGAAGAAGTAACAATCATAGTTTGTTTTGTTGGAATACCATGATATGGTAGTACCTCCACATGTGAATAATAGCATGTTTGAGGTTGACCTTTATGTGGGTCAGACAAATATCCTGCATCTACATAACCAATCAGTTGTGACCAGGATTCATTTGAATAACACAATCTCATATCAATGGTCACTCACAAATATCTGAATAGATGTTTAATACCATTCCAGTGTCTTTATGTTGCGGGAGAACTAAATTTTGCTAACAACCTTACAAAGAAAACTATATTCGGTCAAAAATTATTAGCAAGATACATTAATGCCCCAATTGCACTAAGATATGGTATTTCAGTACCTAGAAGTTCTTCATTATTTTTATGAGAATGCAATGATTTTTATTTATATCAAATGATCTTACAACCATTAGGGTACTCAATGGATGTGCTTTATCCATATAAAAGCACTTCAAAATATTTTCGGTGTATGTTGATTGATGGGCAAATATTCTATTTTTCAAATGCTCAATTTATAAGCCAAGACAAAATTTTGCCTTTCTAATATCTTTTATTTCAATTTTTTTTTCTTCAAACATTCTATTGCCTTTGGAAGTTCTCCAGGAGCTCTAATAATATTCAAGTCATGAACATACATAACTATTATGATAAATTCAGTTCCAAATTCTTTTATAAGGACACAATGATAAATTAGGTCATTCTTGTACCTTTTTTCAATAGGTATTCGTTAAGGCAATTATACCAAATGCTCTCTGATTGCTTCAATTTATATAAAGATTTCTGAAGCTTTACCGAATAAGTTTCCCGGGAATCTTTGTATGTTTCAGGCACTTTAAATCCTTCAAGGATTTTCATAAAAATTTCGTTGTCCAGTGAGCCATATAAATAGGTCGTGACAACATCCATATGACGTATATTAAGTTTTCATAAATTGCTAAATTGATAAGATACATGAACGTGACACCACGAGCGAATATATCTCCATATAATCAATGGCAGAATATTTATGAAAAATGTTGTGCCACAAGTCGTCTTTGTATCTATAGACTTGATTTTCACTTTTGCACAAGAACATATGTGTACCACCACTGGGCTTTATACTTTCAGGTATTGGGACTACACGTCCAACTTCACAATTTTTAGGCGAAGTCAATCTTGATTGTGCATTTTTTATTTTAGCCAATCATTTATCTATCCACATTTTATGACAAATTTGAGCTCAAGACCCTCGTCAAATATTAACAATATTGAGCGCTACGTTATATCAATAATATCTTCGACGGTCATTTTATATCGGTTCTAACATCACTCAATAAAGATATAACTTGTCGATATCTCATTATTTTCAGGCACCTGAGCCTCTCTTATGAGGTGTTATAAAGTGTTATGTCGCGACGCTCTTATAAAGCACCTGTCTCACTATTATGACCAACTTGAATATTTGATAATCTCCTTCTTTAAGGAGTTTTATTTTTGAAACTGATTGATCTATTATGATTCATGTGTGCCATACACTTTTTCCTTCATGGATTTTATTCTATTTGGAGCATTAGCAGTTGAAATATGATATCTAGATTTGGGTCAACAAATGTGCCTGTCAATATTCTGCAAATGAATTATCACTTGAACTTCAAGTTCGTAGTTTCTTGTACGAGTATCTAGATGTACTCGTAATAGTTCATTTCATTACTTTTTCAACGGCCCATTTTCTCCCATAATGTTGGATCACCAAGACATATTCATATCATTCTCTAGAGACCCGTCTTTGTGTGTCATGGTGGAGCAATTAAATCATATAATACATTCATATTTCTAGATAAAACTTAGTTGGTTCCTGATCCTGAACCAATTTGTGATAGGGATAATTTATTATAACTTGTTGTTTAGATACATATAAGTGCTGCTATATAATAAATAATATATCTCATATCAAATTTTTGTTTTTTGTAGGAGTTTTGTTCTCATAACTAATTGTGTAGTTATGATTGAAAACATACAATTTCTACTAAACCACCTTAGATTTAGACCAACATTATCAAGATAAATCATTATAATTTACATTCTGAAACTATGCTAAATTTGAGCAAGCAGGCTTACAAAAGCCAAACTGCAAGTTGATAACAAAAGACACATATGACCATACAATAGATGCATCTATTAAAATTTACATAATAGTAAACGGTCCACATTGCAGGTGTCTGAGCCCATATATATATATCACCTTTTATTCGTTTTAGAAATCAAGGGATACACTTCCCAATCTTTACTGGTATACCATGAGAAAAATAGCACAAGACAATTCTTGGAGAATCTTCTACTTTTTCAATATATGCCAATGTGTATTCTCAATTAATTTTCGCATCATAATTGAACCGGAATGGCCAACTCATGCCAGCTAATATTTGTTTCAGTAAACATCTAGTTTACTTGTTGCATGTGATTACATTATCATGCTTAAACTTGTGTAGTACAAATAGAAGATAAGTCGGGTAACCTTTATATTTACCTGGTATGATTATAGTAATATAAAGATATTCAACTTTTCTTTCATTTATAGTCTCAATATGCTAACCATTTTAGCTTATACATTTGAAACTCAAAAATTTCCTTTTGAGACTTGCTACAATATTAATGTCATGAACAATTTTGTTCATTCGAGTAGTAACAAATTAGTTCTTTCGGAGCTCTTAATTCATTGTGTACTACAAGATCTTTTATCACACAATTCATATGGTAAATTTATCATAAACAAGATTATTTCTTTCTTGAATTTTGCATTTAATAACCTTTTATAAAGCATGTCAAAATATTTTTGACATACCGCATGTACGCGATATATGACATATTTATATAACTACACAGTAATATTCATTATATTTCTTTCTCTCAAACCTCCCTAAGGTGAGTTATGGTATGTATCCAATCACGCATTGTACGCCTTTATTCCTTACCTTTACACATATTGCTACATTCATTTTAACTGTGTATCACAAGTCACATTCTTTTCAAGGAATGAAGTATAATCATTGCGACGTACTTTATTATTTTTCTATATTAATTTGACGGTAAATATTGCCTTCACCTTTTGAAGAATATATTGAGAACCCTTATTGTTCTCCTTTTTATAATTACTACCATAATAACGATTATTATTTCATACTTTGCCACGACCACGCCAATTCATATGGCCACGATAATTATATTCTTCTTTTAGAATCATTATCAATATGGTGTATTGGGACATGAACCCAATCTTATCTTTATCATACATCAAGATTGAACCCTAATATCTTTCAAAATATTTAGAAGCAGATATGAGGCATATAATATAGAAAATATTTCTCTAATATAACTTCACAATCAGAGACGGACCTACAGCCATGTTTGAGGGGTCACGTGAACCCGTTAACTTCAACAAAAACTCTATATATACATAGTTGTATATACATTGGGGACCCCTTAAATATTTTTCTTGGTACCCTCATTAACAAAATTATGCTTGCAGCAATGGTCCACTTCTAAGAATAAGCTTGCTCCTTGTCACACGACGCGGGTTCGAAACCCGCCTGCTACAATTTTTTTGATGGTGCCCCCATTATTCTCAAATATTGGGTCCGCCTCTGTTCACAAGCCTTTGTAGCATATAACTTCTAATATCAATATTTCTTGTAAGATCTTATCCAGCTTATAATATTTATTCATATGGTGCGATTAAAATCATAAAAATTATTGTGACCAATTAACCAGCTAACAAAACCTAATATACTAAAAAGAGTAGTTCTAGTTCTTTTCTAATTTTGAGCATATTTATATGACTCATGTAGTGTAAGTTAATAAATGCATTAAATATGTAAAAGCTATTTAGCTCATATATTTTTGTAATGCTAAATCTGCAAAATTTCAATGAGAGAGGGATAATAATTACTTCGATAGTTTTAACTGTTTTGAGTAATTTTAGCTTCATTCCAACATTGAATCTTCTAGTTTAATTTAGCAATTAATTAATATGAGTTTTTCTTCATCTGTTTCTTTGTTTTCTTCTTCAATTACGAGTAGCTAGACCCATAAGCCAGGGTTGTGGCTCAATCCTAGTGTGGGTAATTGATGAGTCTTGTGTTTTAGGACTTGATTGGTTATGTGTGTTTGATATTTGGACTAATTTCATGTGTAATTGCTGAATTAGTGGTTGCAAACACTAGTTTGTGTTTAGTTAACTTTGGCTCTTCTTGAGAAAGAGAGTCTAAGTCTCTGAAATTGATCCAACAAGGAATTGGGGCATACTCAAGAGATTGTTAGCCCCAATTAAAGGGTTAAACCTATAGATAGTAATATCCGACTTGAACCTTGATTACTTGTGCAAATTTACATACCCAATTGGCCTTGAGAAAGTCAATTCGGGCAAAATCACTCGAACTACCGAGAGGTGTAGAGTGAGTAGAATCGTGCAATGGTTATATTATATTCCCCAAATGTTACAATCATGCCTTAGACTCAAGTATCAATCAATAGACCACCTAGGCGAAAGTCACTACCCTGGTGCCTTTTAACCATTTGAACAACTCGCAATAGTTTAACTTTAGCTTATTTTAATTTAATTGAGCATTGTAGTTTTATATAATTAGAAGTAAATCAAAACCCAAAAATATTGAGAAGTGCAAGTTGGAGCAATTACACAACTCGGCTTTAGATAAGCACCCAACTCCAACTTCTAGCTCCATGTGAAAATCGATCCCGACCTTAATCGGGGAAAAGCTGCTTCGACCTCTCGCTACTCAATAGCAGTGCAGGGTTGGCTTCGATCAAGTACCACGGAAGGTCCTTTGGTGGATGATGAAGAAGACATAAAATTATATTAAGTATATAAATGTAATAAAGGACAAATATGAAAGAGCTATCACTACTGTTAATATAATAATATGAGGTATCAAAGAGCTTTTCATAGGAGTGAGCTTATACCTTTGCATTGAGCCCCTACTTATTTTCCATAGTTATGGATACGCTAATTAACACAATACAAGATGAGGTCTAATAGTATACACTATTTGCTGATGATGTTGTTCTAATTGATAAAACTGGTGAGAGTGTCAACCAAAAGCTTGAGCTATAGAGATTCACCTTAAAGAGTAAGGGTTTAAAGATAAGCAAAGTAAGATTGGGTACATGCACTGCAAGTTTAGCCAACATGAAAAGAGATAAATTGAATTGAGACAAGATGAATTTGCAGTACCAAAATGCAAACAACTTAGATATCTAAGTTCGTTATTTCAAGAGAATCGAATAATAGACGGAGATTTTATTCATGTGATTGTAATTGAATGTTTGAAATGAAAAGTGCTATTGGATGTTATGTGATAGATGAATGGCAACCAAAATAAAAGGTAAGTTTTATAAAATTGTGATTAGACTGACTATTTTATATAGTAGTGAATATTGGTCTGCTAAAGTTCAATGTATCCACAAGATGAGAATTCTAGAAATACGAATACTAAGATTAATGTGTCGTCACAAAAGATTAGATAAGATTAAGAATGATCACATTCGCCAAAAGGTACAATAGCACACATCAAAGGTAAAAAGAGAGAAGGTTGCTTAAAATGGTTTGGTTATGCCCCTCGTCGACCTAGAGATATATGGTCTGTAGGTATGAAACTACGATGGAGAAGGTGTTAAAAAACAACGTGGTAGACCTAAAATCACATGAAAGGAAGTTGGCTAGAAAGACCTATAGATCCTTAGAATCAATAGACTTGGTAGATGGGATAATGCACAATAAAAAAGGAAAATTCATGTAAGTGATACCTACTAGTTGAGAATAAAATTAAATTATGGTAATAATAATAATAATAATAATAATAATAATAATAATAATAATAATAATAATAATAATAATAATAATAATAATAATAATAATAATAATTATTATTATTATTATTATTATTATTATTATTATTATTATTATTATTATTATTATTATTTGAAGCGCGCACACACACATATATCTATGTACTTGCACTTCTATTTTATTTCATTAGTGATGATGATATGAGTTGAACTTAATGAAAGGAATGTAGATTCATATCGTCAATCCTAATTTATTTGGGGACTAATGTTGTATTCCAAAATTAATATTCAGATTATTATACCACACTTAATGTGAAATAAGCATACTATTATAATTGTGGTATAACTTATCTTTGGTATGTTAATCCTTGATGCAAAACACAACCAAACGCGAAATAAAGTGATTCGACCTTTTTTTCTCTCGTAAGATCATTATCCCTTACATTACCAACCAAACGACTCCTTAAAATTGGCACGACAAATGAATTGAAACACCTTCTTAAAGCGCATAAAAAAGGCAAAAGAAGAAGAAGAAACTAAACCTAGAAACACACTAGTATGTACCGATGCCATTTTCTTAATAGACGCTAGTGGTAAAAACGCAATGTAATTCATGGATATAAATTATTTATATAATTGTTTTATAATAAAACATGAAAACACAACAAATTTTTCCATGTTATAAATATATTATATTACGGATGTTCATTTAGTACTCCGTTGTAAATAAGCTTCCTGAAGAAGCTTATCCATATGGGACTCCACCGTAAATATATTTATTTATTTAGTACTCTATTGGAAATAAGCTTCCTAAAGAAGCTTATCACTTCGGTACACGATTATGGATAAATATTACCCCGGTAAAAGATTATCCATACCGGGTATAATAAGCTTATCCTTTCAGTACCCAGTTATGGATAAACATTACCCCCGGTAGAAGATTATCCATACCGAGTATAATAAGCTTATCCTTTCAGTACCCAGTTATGGATAAACATTATCCCCGGTAGAAGATTATCCATATCGAGTATAATAAGCTCATCCTTTCAGTACTCCGTTATGGATAAACATTGCTCTTAGTAGAAGATTATCCATACCTGGTATAGTAACAGCTTACACAACAGCTTCATTTCTTCTATAAATATAAGAGATTTCAGTTCATTATGTATATCAGTTTGAATTCAAATAATGTAACAGTTTCTCTATATGTTTGTCTTTACTTTACGGTCTTTATTTTATAACATTCACATGTTTTCTAACAAATCACCATGAAGAAGAATACATCGATAAATTATATACATATGTGAATTACATCAAGCTACAATTAAAAATGAGAAGAAATCACCGATGCAGACACGAGAATCATATTATTCAATAAAAACGACTTCTCAAAAGTAGAGAAATGTACGTATAATAAACTTCAAAGATCGTGGCATAATCAATGCTAGCTGCTAAAAGAGATGCGCATTATTAAATTTGTGAATCAAATTCACGTCAGAAAATGTAGACGCATATTCCAACCATGTAGATTAGACTATCTCAAGACTTTTTGGTTTTTGAAAGAAAATACCATTTTCACAACCATTACAATTATTTTAACCAAAGTATTTAGATACATTTTGAGCGCATAATTGTATGTGCTAAAATCAACTGAAATCGAGGATATGGCACTAGCAACAAATATTGCAACTGAACAAACTAAAGTAACAAAGAAATGGAAAACTCAGAGAAATCAGGCAGAAATTTGATTTTCCCTTGTCCAACATGTGTTACAGATAGGGGTAGGCGTTCGGGCAATTCGAATTGAATATGCACATTTCGATTTGGATTTTCGATTTTCGGATTGAAGAAATGACAATCCAAATAAGTTCGGATTGGATTGGACTTTTTAAGTTCAGTTTCAGATTAATCTGTTTGGATATTATGGACTTTCGGTTTTGAGCGTATAAGTTGAGATGTTTCTACTTTTTACAAAAATGAATATCCAAATGAATTACTCATGTTAAATTGGCTAAAAGTTCCTCGTTCTTGCCCCAATCATCCAAATAAAGTATTCAAGTAATGAAGTTATTATAAAAAAATACAACAAAGACATTACTACGACTGATAAGAAATGTCAATAATAAAATCATGTTCAAATAGAAAGTATTCTGATAGTAATTTAGTAATTAATATTGAGTATTTGAGATAATATCTAATGTAATGGGTAGAGTATTGAACTTATTACTATTGATATATGGATAATAGACTAAATATAATATTACTATTGATATATGGATAATAGACTAAATATAATATATAATGATTTCGGATATCCAAAAATACGAAGTACTAAAGACAATATCCAATCCGTAATCCAAAAATTTTAAAAATTAAATTTAAAATCCAATCCGTAATTCTAAATTCCAAATCAAAAACTCAAAAATTTCTAATTTCGATTTAGATTTCGGATTTACCATGCCCACCCTAGTTACAGAGCCTCATAAATTTTGGCTCATCCTAATTTTGGCCATTAAAATAAAAAATTTTTTCCAATCTTTTTCGAAGTCCAGGTCAGCGATCCATAACACTACCTTAAAACAAATAACAGATACCCACGTGTACTTCTAAAGCAGTAATCTGTACACATTTCCTACTTTTCACGCATTCTCTATCAACCGTCGATCTCATTTTCAAGTACTTCGCCAATCAACGCTTCTAATCATTCCAGCTCATCAATCCACGCCACTCTCTATTATCCAATTAAAACGAGCATTAACAATCTATAAATACCAAACGCTCATTTCACATTTCAACATCGCAAAATACATTTTGCTTCTCTATAACAAATATCTAAATTTTACTCTTCCTCTCTAGAATTTTCAATGGCTCCTAAGGCAGAGAAGAAGCCCGCCGAGAAGAAGCCGGCTGAGGAGAAAGCTCCGGCGGAGAAGAAGCCAAAGGCCGGGAAGAAGCTACCGGCGAAGGACGGCGCCAGTGGTGCTGACAAGAAGAAAAAGAAGGCTAAAAAGAGTGTTGAAACCTACAAGATCTACATCTTTAAGGTGCTCAAGCAAGTTCATCCGGATATTGGTATCTCAAGCAAGGCTATGGGAATTATGAACAGTTTTATCAATGATATTTTTGAGAAATTGGCTGAGAAATTGGCTTAGACTTGCCAGGTATAATAAGAAACCGACTATTACTTCCAGGGAAATTCAGACCGCGGTCAGATTGGTGCTACCCGGTGAATTGGCTAAGCATGCTGTTTCTGAAGGAACCAAGGCTGTGACTAAGTTTACCAGTTCTTAAGTTTTTAGGTCATGTGGGAAAATTTGGGAATTTAGGGTTATTGGGTAACTAGGCTTATCTGGGAAATTTGGGAAACTAGTTTTCCTTCTTTCTTTGATTTCTGGTTTTCTATATTGTAACTAAATTGCTGTTGCTAAGTGAATGAACAAATTTACTTTTTGGATATTGCTTGCTACATCATTGCTAATTATTGTCAGTCAATTGAAATGTAGTTCTAAATCATTTGTTATTAGCTTGTAATCTTTGTTCATTCACAAATGATATCAGCATTGGTGCATTTTGGTTAAGATGTATGGTATTGTATATGCCACACAAGATATCTGAAGCAGCACTAGAAAATTGTAGTATTTTGTTTCTCTGAGGAAGGTGTGAGAGAAATGTACTTTGTTGTTGCTGGAATGACAAGAGAACTGTGTTAGCATTTATCAATAAAAGTTAGTTTTGAACTGCTTTTTTTTTGGATTATTGAGGTTCTAATGTAGTGATCTTTGTAGATGGATATATGATTATTAAGGTTGATATTGATGGTGAAGGCTTGTTTTTGTTTCTTGCTGAATCTGGAGCTGAATGCTTTTAATAGTTATGAAAGCAGTGTGTTTGAAATTCCTCTAGATATTAGGGGATTTAATAGTAGACAGAGATTGTCAAATAGATGAAATCCTATATACTGAAATTGTTTCATGAACTTGTGAAGTAGTGTTAATTATGCACTGCAGGTTCAACCTTTCCTGGAGCATACCTAATGAATGAACCTTTGCCATGCTGGAACTACCCCGCTATGTAGTTGTGCTTTGTTTGCTATAAACAACAATGACGACCCGGTAAAATCCCACTAGGGGGTCTCGACTTTGTTTGCTATAAACTGTTTGTAAATTGCTTGTTTTTCTCTATGTTCTACTCATGTATGCATCAAAGCTAAATGATAGGAATACTTTCACTCTTAATTCATAGTAGTTTATTTCTTTTGTTCTTGGGCTGGGATCTGGATTCTTTGCACGGTTTTGTTTCAATGAATAGATGTGTCGCAGTTAAGTTCAGCAAATTCAGCCTTGTTCTTTCTGCTCAAGGAAAAGGCAAAAGCACTGTTCATTACTCAGGGTAAGGCTTTGATACTCTAATTCACTATATGGTAGGATATAGGAACCAGCAATTGTCAAAGCTGAGACTGGTTTGAATATTCATTTGTAACTTCGTAGTATCTAGTGATGCAGCTTTATCACATTGTTATGGTACATGACCCTTTGATTAGGTTCTTTTGAATTGATAACATTATGTAATGGCAGCGTGCCAGTTGATGTTTCCTCTACAGATTGTACCTAAATTGTCTTTCTTTGAACCGACACTTGTACTTGCTCAACAGTAAATGCGAATAAAAATGCAAAAACAAGGCAATAGCCAATAAGTCTATGCGTCTGGCCTGTTGATCTATTTCATGTTTGGATTTTGCTTGTTAAGTTTATACTTTTGGGGAGTTTGCAGTTCTTGAATACATAAAAAAAACCTTAATGGTAACGCATGTCCTTTTTTTGGTTTCACATTCATTCAATTTTTTGATAATGCTTGTGTCGTCCCTTTTTTTTCCCCCTTTCCCTTTTCCTGAGAAACATGTAGCTTGTTCTGTTTGCTTTTGTTTACCGTCTTGATATAATTTATTTAGGATTAAGGACCTAATGAAATGATTTTGTCAATTATATCTGTAATCAATATATGGCCTACTGTAGTTTTATATTAACTGAATCATTTGTTAGAAATGAGCAGCATACAAATGAAAGATCCAACAAACAAAAGGTTGATTTTTGCCAATAGGCCGAGCTCTGCAAGTGTTGTTATTGTATAGACTAAAGGACACAGCTTCTAATGCTTTTCTAGATGCAATATCTAACAGTACAGCATGCAGGGTTTCCATTATGACTGCTAGCTTTATGTTTCTTGGGTGCTCCTATTTGTGTTCTATATACTGCAGTTGCGTCCTCATGGTCTTTCTTTAACACTTGTTGAGTGAAATGCTAATTAACTGCTTTGAGGATCTTCTGTCTTTCCTCCAAATTGGAATAAAATGTTGCCCCCAGAATATGAATTTCTCAATCCTTGCTTTTGACCTCTGTTCAAAGGTCAGCGAGTCTCTTCAATTCTTTGGAACCTAGGAAGCATTAACTTTCAAGTTAGAGTAACTTGAAGGAAATTCTTAGGAAAAGCTTTAACTTCTTTTGTTCCTTTCTTTCAACGTAGTTAAAAGTGTTTGTTATCTGAATTGGTTAATAACTTTTGCATGATTATCTTATTCTATACTTTTTGTAGTGTACTGATAATATCTTTAACAACTAAGCAATGTAACTACATATCGGATATTGGCTAAATCTTTGACTATTTTGGAGATGGATGTTTAATTCTTTGGACTCCTCCGATTGTTTAAGTAATCTCACCCCGTCTTTTCTATCAGTTTCAAGGGCATGTTTGAAACATATGTATGATTCAGTTCTTTGTGTTTATTTCTCATTCATTTGCTGGGATTTTCAGGGTTTATGGTGAGCCACAGAGAAGGGAGTGGACGACTTGATCTCCCTAGGCCTTGCTCGTCTACTGGCAGAACCTGACTTGGTAATCCTTAAGTTGCAGCAATCATTTTGTAGTATGTTTCTTTACCATGATCCGAAGGGCTTGCAAAGTTTCCAGTTGATGTCTGAGGAGGGAGAACATACTTGCTGGTTTACATGGAAAAAAACGTCTCAACTAGATCCTCTTGCCTTTAGTATTACCAGGTCTTAAATGTGTCCTGCATACATGATTGGAAGTTGGAACCTTAGGCTTGTGAGAATTTGATGAAAGGGAGTATTGAATTGGTCCTCCAAATGGGGCAGATTGATGTAATATCTTATATGTGTAGAGTATGTAATGGTTCTCTATTTGAATTCACGTTCCCATGATTATACGTGTGTGAGGAGATTAAGTGGGCGTTTGGACATAAGAATTGTAAAATTATAAAAAGGGTGAAATTTTTTTTCAAGTGAAAATGGTATTTGAAATTTAGAGTTTGTGTTTGGACATGAATATAATTTTGGATTGTTTTTGAAGTTTTGTGAAAATTTTAAAAATAATTTTTTGGAGTTTTTTAAAATTTCAAAAATTTTCAAGTGAAAATTAAAATTTTTATGAATAAAAGTTGATTTCGAAAAAAGTAAAAATTTCTTACGTAACGGACTCTAAAAAAATTATCAAGGCTTTGTTAAGTTTGAGGTTGTGGTAGCAAACCATTAAAATAAAAATTGGTAAAGAACACAACAACATGGGGTCCATAGCTCAGTGGTAGAGCATTTGACTGCAGATCAAGAGGTCACCGGTTCGAACCCGGTTGGGCCCTTTAATTTTTTCCATTTCATCCCTGTTGAACAAACACATCTAAAAGAAAGATATGGAATACTTGCGTCAACTCATATTATGTAAGCGATCATTCAGAACACCATAAAGTAAAAGCACAATGCACAAAGATAAATGTTTATTCCTCCAGGCACTTTTCCTCATTAATTTTCTTTTGGGAGGGCGAGTGTCAAAAATCATTACTTAATTAAAAAAATATGTTCCATAAACTGGCGTCGCCCGGACTCGAACCGGAGACCTTCAGTGTGTTAGACTGACGTGATAACCAACTACACCACGACACCTTTGTTCTTTAGACCCAACTATTTATATTCTCTATAATCCAGTTCGAACTGAACCAGACCGCGTAAGTTAAAATTTCGTCTGGAGAGAGAGGCGTTTTCTTGTACCCTCAAACCCTAACCTTTCCTCTTTTTCCTTCAATTTCTACTTCCTCTTTCCCAAAATACAGACAAACAGAGGCGCAAATACATAAAATTACAAAATGGCAGAGGCAGCTTTGAATATGAGCTTAGACGATCTCATCAAGAAGAATAAAACCGGTACCGGAGGTAAACCTCGCGGCAGAGGTCGTGGGGGCGCCTCCGGTCCTGGTCCTGCTCGCCGATTCCCCAATCGTTCAGCTAACCGAGCTGCACCTTATTCCACCGCCAAGGTCGAATTTTTTTAAGATCCAATTGAAATTTTTTGGTTTTTCTTCGGTTCCATCTATGTCTCTTCCTTCAAATCTCGTCAGCGTTAGGGATTTTTTTTCGGATTTTGAACCTGGATAAATTGTTGTATCTGATCCAATAAAGTTGATGGCGGTTCAGGCTCCTGAGGCGGCGTGGAATCATGATATGTTCGCGGCGGCAGATCAAGCTTTCCCCTTTGGACAAGCCGGTGTTGGTCAGGCGGCGTCTTCCATATCGACTGGGACAAAGCTCTACATCTCCAATCTTGATTACGGCGTCTCCAATGAGGATATCAAGGTAGCTTTTTCTCTCCTCTCTAGCTCGTTTTTGTTTTTTTATTATGTTCTTTGTTTGGAGATTTGTAGGGATGAGTATTTTGGGATTGATGCATACTAGTTAATTTTCATGTCCTTTATGCGGGTTCTTTTGATTTTTAACTTGCACAGTTAAATATCTCTCGAGCTTTAGTCAAAGTTTTGACCTTTCGTTTGCAACTGTTTGCTTGTATTCATTATTTGTGATGCAATTATCCTTGGGAGATGTTAATCAAGCTAGGAGGTAAATAAGCCAAAAAAAAAAGGAAAAAAGGAGTACTACATGTTTAAGTAAAAAAGGAGATCTTGAAACTACTGGAGATGTAGCTGAGGATAGAGTTGCCTGTTAGGCTTTGACTAGGTTAAAGAAAGTCATTGAACTGAAAGTGGACATGCTCGCACAGGCTAGATTGAGCTGTCTTTATTTTGCTAACTCTTCTGCCTTGACGATGCTTGTTCCAATGGAATTTTTAGTTTGTGCTTGGATCGGTTTATGCAAAAAAGATTAATAATTTTGGAAGTAGTGTTTGCAATCTCTTTGGAGGTTTATTGATTGGCCACCAATTTTAGCTTGTAAAGATGTATGTGTTGAATTGCAGGAGCTCTTCTCAGAAGCTGGTGACCTGAAACGCTATGCTATACATTATGATAGGAGCGGGAGATCGAAGGTATTTTATAACCGAGACTATGCACTTTAAAGGAAAACAATGTGGTTCGGCTGAGATTAATGGAACTGCTTCTTCAGGGAACGGCAGAGGTGGTCTTCTCGCGTAGACAAGATGCACTAGCTGCCGTTAAGAGGTACAGCAACGTTCAGCTTGATGGGAAGCCAATGAAGATTGAAATTGTTGGGACCAACATTGCCACTCCCACTGCCCCTGCTTTCAATGGTGCTTTTGGTTTTGGAGACGCTAATGGAGGTCCCAGAAGGTATGATCTGTTATTCACCAGGACATTGTTAAATTGGTTTAATTTTTTCTCTGAGCTTTTCTATTTAGCTCTTTGATGATAAATGAAAATAGGCTTTGATAAGATTGAAACTCTAAGAGAGTGCTGGTTGCTTCATGTGTGGAAATTCCTTTTATGCACTTGCAGGCCTCTACTCCCACTCTTTAGAAAGGTCATGGAAGAAGTGTATATATTTGATTGTGGAGCACAATTTTGTTCCTTTTTTCTGGGTGTTACTTCTAGCATCAAGTTTTAAAACAGTTTGACAAGACTGGTAATTGTAGTTCAGCGGTAGAAGAAATTCATGTATATACGAACAAAGTGGAGAAGTTAGCTAGTTTTGTCTGAGTCAACTTCAGTTGAAGCGAAACAAGACATTGAATTTGGGAAAACTGATAAATGGGAGGTCGGTTTTAGACACTTAAATTGGAGGTAGTCTTGTGGGTTGATCATACAGAGGTATCTTATCGAAACAACTATCATGCAAAGTTATCGGGGAATGTAAGCTATGTTTGGCTGCAGGAAAGGAGAAAATTGAGTATAAAGTGGGAGTTAGTAAGCTTTTTTAGAAACCTTTCAAGGTTTAGACAAGAGTATGGGGACAACAGTTATTTCGAGGAGAAATTTATTGGCCCAAGAGAATACATTGTCTCATTATGTCTTTCCTCTATCTTGAATAGCAGGCATGCTGTCTTTCTTTTCTTTCCCTTCGCTTCTCGTTTTTTTTTTACATTATGAATATTCAATAAATTAATTCAAGAAGATTTGCGTTTAACGACACATGTAGTTTTGAGGGCATGAAGTAGATTTTGATTACTTGAAATAGGAACTGAACTAATGGAGAATCATTTCGTACTTATTGGGATTTCTGTCATAAATATCAAGATTTTTTTCTTTAAAACTCATACTAAGACCTTTTCTTTTAGTTCGTTGCTCCATTAACTTCCCTGTGTTAGCTTCGACTGTCTTTAGTATATTGAGTATTGGAAGTATTCTTTTTCAATTGGATGTCCCCATAAGGGACAGTCTTGAAAGTATTTGACAGGTGTTTAAATTGTTAAGTCCTTTTTTTGGTATTAGCTCAACCAACAAATTAGATGTTCGTCCCCTTGAAGCGTGACCTTGTATTGAGTACCTTGCCTTTCCTGAGGAATGTTAAAGTACATAATTGTTTATTTGATGAAAGTTGTTACCCAAACAAAGTCATCATGCAACGTGGAAGTTGGTGAAGAATCGAAATTGTTGCACTGAGAGCATTATCTCCTTGAAGTGAAGTTTTAAAAGATCTATTGGAATTAGTGTTGGAGGTTTACTATGCTGATGGGCCAATGTGATGGCTTTGGTTTGGAAAACTGAAGAGTTCCCCTCTCTGGTTTAGACCCCACCCACTTTCCTTACTTGATTAAATGAATCATATGCTTACAACTATTAGTACTTATTCGGCTGATTGGATGATGAGATGACAGCTATTGTAAGTGAATTTAGCTTCAATCACGTAAATTTTTTTCCTGAATAACTTGATCTCTAGTTTTAGTATTGTTTGTTTTAAATCTGTAATGGAGTTTTTCATTTGGTTTCTTCCTCTCTTTTGATGCTGTTTAACATAGTTGTATTAATAATTGGATAATGAAGATATGGAATTAGTTTCTATTCAATGCATTCTAATCATAATTCATGTGTGGTAAAACAGTGGTCAAGCAAGAGGTGGTGGCTTTGGGAGGTCACGGGGTGGTAGAGGACGCGGTCGCGGATTTCGAGGAGGCAGCAGGGGACGGGGAAGAGGAGATCGTGGAGAAAAGGTATCTGCAGAAGATCTAGATGCTGATCTGATGAAGTATCATTCAGAAGCAATGCAGACAAACTGATGGGTCCGGTAGCAATGTTTGCCTCTACATCCAGTGCCTAGTGCAGCCAGACTTTCTGTACTTTAGTGTTCTTCTCTTTTCAAGTTGCAAGAAAGAAAGTACTTATAGGAAGATTTGAATATTTGCTGTATGGGAATTGAGCTTCTTCTTTATTTGTTCCCTTGATTTGGATTTGTGCTTGGGTGGAGTGATTTGTGTATTCTACCAACTCTTTAGTTTATTTAAGAGGTGGACGATTAGAGTGGAAATGCTTATCCTTGCCCATCCCACGACAAAGCTTTGCCTCGACGGTGGCAGACGCCAGCTGAAGGTGGTGGCTGCCCTGTGTACTGAAGTTCTGCAAGTGCTTCTTGTAGTCAATTATTTGGGCGTCAATCGTGAGGTAGTTTTTGTCGCTTTGTTCTTGTCCACTGCTTTCACAATTGCAGTCCTTGTGCACTTTGCAGTTTTGCTGTATGTGTCGACTTAATTTTATCCATGTTGATAATGAGTTCTACAAACTGTTGACTTAGGAAGAACGTAAGTGGGATTAATTTTGGGCGACTAAAGCTGCCTCCCCTGACTAGAACTGCCTCCCCTAATGTACTATTTTGCGAATATATATATTTCTACCTTTTATGACATGTTTATAACGAGCTTGAAAAACTGTTGCATTAGGAACAGGTAGGTCGGAACATAATTGGGTGACTAAGCTGAATCCTTTGAATGATTATGTCTTATTGCAAATACATGGGATGAGTAAGCTGAATGATGGTGTTCTCGGGCCCGCAGACTGCTCATCTTGTGGATGATATGTTGATGTCGCCGGAGAAAGAGGCTTCGTCCTCTTTCTGTGAACATGGTGTTTGAGTGAGGTGGCGGACTTTCTGCATTTCTACATCATTATGGAGCTTATGCCCCGTACTGTAGAATTGCTCGAGTTTGCCGTCTTTGCATCTCGGTTATGTGCATTTAGATCTTTTATGTGCTTCCCAAAAGTGCTTCTCTTGCAATCTCTTCAAGTGTGGAGCATCATCCAGCATTTCATATTAATTAGGCTGTTGGTAATTGAAATTCAACGATTAGAAACTTGGATCATTGAGTTGAATATGCATTCTGCTATGTCCGTATTCAAAAATCAAATTTTCTTGGTTTCTTCTCACTCTTATGATCTTGCTCGGAGTTGCAACTAGATCCTTCACAGACAATGTACATTAGCCGCCCAGTAGGTATGCTGATTATCTGCCGGGTGATGTGTCAACTGATACTTCCCTGTGAATGGCTGTGGTGCTAAAGAGGGCATACTGACTCCCTTAAAAAGCCTGAAATATATATGCTGAGATATGAATGGTGGCTGATCATCATCAATGGATCTCTTGTAAAGAATGTTTGTAGCTCGAACGACCATGTTTCTGGAGCAGGTTTGAGCTTTGTTTTTGATCGCCTTTTAATCGAAGGTGTTTGCAGCGTGTCCAAACAACAATCTGGAACAGAGTTAAGGAACAATGAAGTTTCTTTCTTTCTGTTTGTAGGTGCGGGTCCTGTCCATATTTGGGAAGGTAGTAGTTTACGAGGAATACTTTTATCTTTCTTGCGATTGTATTTTATAGGTGCTTTCTTGTGCATTCTTTCGGTGGTGATTACCTTCACCTTCGGCCGAGTAAAAAACTTACACATTATGTAACGTTCGCGGTATTTGGCAATGGGCTTGTAGTGAATCTATATGATGATTTTTCTGCCAGTCCACACCTAGTAATACCATCGGCGCTGCATCCACTTCTGATCCTTTCTAAGAAAATCAATGCAATTTTTATGTCTGTTAAGATATTGAGTCTTGCCTTGAATTTTCTTTTTTTCTTTACCTGATTCCTTTAAAAGAACAAGGCACAATGTGCGAGTTAGTGCACTTACAATGCTGCAAAATATGAGAGGTGCTGAGTGTTCAGTTTTGGAAAACGCAGATTGCTCTTACAATTCCAAAACTAACCAAGAAACAAAAGAGTACTCGTGAAACGTAATATTTTGGACCATCTTACTGACGTATGTAGCCGTGTAGGTCATTTTGTTCTTTTAGGCTTTGATCTCGAGTTATTCATCCAAATTTAATCACGGACAAATAATCTGCTGTTTTCTGTGCACGTATGAGTTGAGCCAGCTAAGCTGGGAACAAACCAGTATTGCAAGGAAGTAACATATTCGCTACAGTAGGGAAATCGAGAATAATCATGACTTCCGTAAATTTACACCATCGCCACCGTTGAAAACAATAATCCCCCAAACGTCCTAATTACATGCAAGGAAAAAAGCTTTGATACATCAATGACCTAATTTCTGGCTAAAACATACAACACAACACTACTCCACACCAGCTAGATGTAGAACAATTGGTGCGACATCATTGCTCCTTTGGTCTCCTCACTTTATCCCAACTTGAAAATATTAACCTCAAAAGAGAATAAAATATAGCAAGTATGCACGACTTTATAAAGTTCCAAAATGAAGAAGGCCAATACCAAGGATATAGCAATCGGAAAAAGAGACTTATGATATGTCGAGGGTATCGTCCAACCTGAAACAACACATTAAAGCATGTTGTTAATAAAACATAACATGACCAAATATAGGAACATAACATGGCCAATCCCAATGTTCTCTAACCGCTATCATATGCTTCCATGTCAAAATGAAATTCATTCAACATTTACCGAGGCACTGGCAAAATAATTGAACCAACTTTTCTAACTAGTCATCTTTTTCATGCTATCCGCTTATAAAATATCACCAGGGTCAACCACAGAGTAGGTTTACTTCTAGTCTGGACTTCACCAACAGAACTCAAAAAAAAAAAAAAAAAAAAAGAAGAAGAAGAAAGAATGCTACACCAAGGATTTGAACAGGTAACTAACAGTAATTTTTGAACTACCTTCAGCACTACACTAGAATCACCCCTCATGTCAAGGGGATCCAACAATTTATATATATGGAAAAATTTTTGTCGTTGACCTCTTTGCACAGTGTAGGACTCAATTGAATCCCCTAGTGTCCTAGCTCCGCCCCTGTTCATTAGTGTTCTGTAATTCTTTATCTACTTGTTAGGTGCATTGTGCATCAGGCTACTTTGCCACACCAAATTTTTTTATGATAAATACATACATCTTTATTAATCCATAAAATGTCTGAAATAAATATACTTCATGGAATATTGGTTTGAAATGATATCAAATCATAAGTCTATTCCAATAATAGAAAGATTACTCACAGGATATAGCAAATCTAATGCATCCCATGCTGCATGGCGAACAGCTCTTGTTGGGTACATGGGAGCACCTGGTGACGTGAAACTATACAAGCAAGTTTTCAATCTTGTACTGGTAGCCATTCTCAACTCTAATCCTGCAGAGATGTCACTGTAATGTAACTCCATACATTTTGTTAAGCGCGCCTTTGACAACACTGGCTAGAACTACCTTTACCTTGAAGGACTTTCAATTGGGAGAGGTAATGCAACAATACTGGCTCCACTTTTAGTTTTTGAAGCTGAAATCAGAAGTGTAAATGAGAAGATACCCAGCGAAAATGAAGGAAAAGACTATGGGGATGTTGAAGATCCTGTTCTCTTACCTGATCAGCTAGTTCAGTTACAAATATATCTGCTGGACCACCAATCAAGAAAGCATTTGGAAAATCAGGAAACTGCCTTAAAAAACTTCCTAGCCTGTCAGCTGCAAATAGATTCAACATAAGCATGTAATCTTAACCTTGTATGCAAGGTTACAGCTAAGATCAGCTTACCTTGGTTATATAAGAATATGAACCTTGAAAGGAGGAGAAATAAATCTCTTTGGGCCTAACAAAATGAAGACAGCGAATGATGTTAGGACACACCCACTAAAATTAGACTTGCTTTGGCACACAGGTAAATCAGAAGGGGCAGACATCAGACCTGCAACGGGATCTTCTTTAATCGATCTGGAACAAGGGCAACTTCCTCAAGCAGATACTGTAACACACATCCATATAATCAATTGTCACCATTTACTTCCATCGATCTAAAAGCAACAAAAGAAGCACCAGTGCTACACTTCACTCCAAATACTTCACAAATAAAAATCAATTCAGGGGTATTTGACCTGAAAAAGACTCTGGAAACGCCTTGTATTTGTTTGGATGTCGATCCTGCAAAAGGATATGTCAACCAATTACTTAACACACTTTACTATAACCCCCACACCCCGTTCCCGACCTGTTCTTCTTCACTTATGCACAGTGAAACACATAAAAGAAAGAGCAATAACTACATAATTTCTAAAAAGAAAACCTCTGTCTGACACAACGATACAGTTTGACAGAAATATTAAGGTCTATTTTATGAGCAGCAACAGAGTAAATCTCTGAGTGGCGTATATATATTAACATAGATATGAAGAACACAAGAAGGTAAAGAGAGTTGACGATAATGATGTAAAAGCTAAAGTTGATCCAACATGATGATGTATACCAGTCAGGCAAGAGAAAATGTATGCAAAGCAATCAATGTCTCTATATTAATCAAGGAAACTCAGGCAGGTTGCATAAGGGGAAAGCTTTACTGAGTGCATAAAGCAACAGGGCCTCAAGATTGTTGCATAAAGGAAAGACCCTGTATAGTGAACTTAATCACATTTGACCCTTGATATATCTAGGATACAAAGAGTTGTGCCCTTGAAGCAGTAGCAAGGTCAGCACTAGAATGTGTTAGAAAACGCACACACAGTTAGCTTCCTGAGTTTCTAATTTAATAGAAGCCTCAAATGAGAAGTGACATTGGCGATCAACAAAATCTTAAAATAAAAGCAAAACTCATACCAGAATACATTTGTAGCTCCTTGAACAAGAGCTGATGAGTAGCGGAGGAGGACTTCAGAATTTTCAAGTTGAACCTCAAACAACTGCAAAGTAGAAGAATATGTAAAAGAGTAGGTTCATCACCATTGCATGAATAAAAAACACATCTCCTCTCCTTTCCCCCTCGCCCTTCCTGCTTTTCTTCCTGGTGAGGTCTTTTTTTTGTGTGGAGTTGAGGGTGGGAAGGACGAGGCGGCATTGTATGAACATCTAGATAAGATTTACAGATAACACCATCAGATACGGCTTTTATTATTGGATATGCCTACATAGTTACAGATTGAAGAGATTCTAGGGTACGCATAGATATTCCCTGCCAGTTTTAAAGGGAAATGAGTGAAATTACTGCATTCGGAAAGTCAATTCGGAGAGTAAAACCTCTATTGGCTCGTTTGTTCACAGAAAAGAATGAGTGAAAACAAGCACAACCCAAAATATTGTGAGAAACACGTTATACATACATAAGTCCAACAGAGTAAGATAAAAAAGGCTCACCATAAGTTGGATAAAAGGAAAAAGAAAAATAAAACGATAAGGGGGGTTTGAAAAGAATTAAAAAAGAATATCAACATCAGAGCCATATTTCATTCTTAACTTGTGGCCCTGGAAGGCATCTTTCATTCCTTGAAATGGGGGTTCTCATTCTACCGCTACATAAAGAGTACAACAACAACAATCCAGTATAATCCCACAAGTGGGGTCGGGGGAAGGGGCAGAGAGACTGTTTCCGATAGACTCTCGGCTAAAGAAAAGATGGAAGAAGAACTGACAGCAAGTGATAGCAATACAAGGTATTTAGAAAATGAAATCCAAGGTAGCAAAAGAGAGTAGGAAAGAAGTACTAATAGTCCGTAACAACAGTACAAGATATGTAATGATAGCAAATGTACGGAAGGCAAGTAACAACAATACAAGATATGTGGTAATAGCAAACAAAGGATAAAAGAGATACCATACTAACATTAATACCATTGAACTAAGAAGACACAGGGAAGCGCTCGACTACCTACTAACCTTCTACCCTAACTCTCAACCTCTATACCCTCCTATCAAGGGTCATGATAGGAGATTAAGATCATAGAAAGACGTAAAAATTCTACTAACCCACTTATGGAAAAGGAGTGCAAAAGTATTTGAAGCGAAAGATTGACTCCACAGTTGGACAATAAGATCAAGGATCGGTTTTCCGTTCTGAGGTACACGAACAAAATGATCAGCAAGCACATAGTAGTAGCATGTCGGTCCTTCAGCCCGTTCCTCTGCAGCCGTAATAGCATCCTCGCTGCTGAGTATTATCTCTGTTCAATGTTAAACCACAAAAATAAGTTCTTCCTCTTGATTGATCACCAAGAATCGTCAAAATTCTGAATTTCCTCTAGCAAATGATATCTCATAGTTCTGGACATTTTTAGCTTGAAAAATAGGTTAATGAGATTCTTCAGAATGAAATTGGTATTACATTTTTTTTAAAGGTAAAGATTTCTGACATATGATAAAGAAACAACACAGATAGTCATATCTATTGACACATATTTTGTTGTACTGATACACCTTCATGCAATTTGATTTAATCCTTAAAAAGAGAAGAACACAAGGAAATGAAGAGAAGGAGTATATACTATTCACTATTCGTTCAGAAGCCAGGGAATGAAAGTGAAAGGAAGGGGAGAACCAAGAAGCAAGTTCCTTATCCCCCCACAAAAAAAAAACAAACTAAAAGAAGCAAGAAGAAAGTGCATTCCCTTTGTTTGGGTATGGAGAAAACAATTGAAAGGTGAGAAGAAAATAAGAATTTTAAAACTGAAAGTTCCTCTTTTTCTGACAAGGTTAGTACAAAGAGAATAAGACTGATATGTTTCAGACAAAAGCAAAAATTTGGTGGGGGCACAATGGAAAAAGGAATTGCTTTGAAAGGTGATTCTTTTCATCTCTAGACCCTTTCTAGATTACCCTCGCACAAAATAGTGAATTGAGTTCGAAGAAACAAGATGATGATATCTTTCAAATTTGCTTTCCTCCCCCTCTCCCCCTAATGAACCAAACATGGGACGAGAAAACTGTGACCTTCCCTCGCTTTCACTTCCCTTTCCTAGTTTTCAAACAAAAGTTGTGGAAAAAGATAAGGTAAAAAATGTGAATACAAATCCATCTTCTATCACTAATTCATAAATCTTGGAACCTAACTAAGAGATGTTTGAGAAAGTTCAAGTTTAGGAGGAGGAGCTAGGGTGTCAACATGTGAGATTTGTTATAAGAAATCATTTAATCAAGATGTGGAAAAAAAAACTTGTTTTCTGAGAAAAGAGTTTAGGGCCGGGCGGGGTAGATTATTATTTATCTCATTAAAAATAGAATCATAGTCCTTTCTTTAGTCTTACTGCCATACCCTTCTCACAAATTAAAGTGATTGAAGAGGATGAATATCACAGAGAGCTAAACAGATTTAGAGCCAGAATAGACGATTTTCACACGAGTAGAGTGAACACATGATAAAGGTATCCAATGTTCATGAAGTTCCTATTGCAAAGTCTTCGACATCAACGATATTTCTTTGTTCTTTTACCCATCTCAAAGGAGTACAATGGCATAAACATTAGAATGAAGCCAGGGTATGAAACCGTAGAACTATTATTTCCTCTCTTTACAAAGAGAACAGAGGTTTCTTTTTACGAATAAATGTATTTCACTAAAGTTAGGCAACCAAGAAGGTGCTTCTTGCAAAGTTGACAAAACAAATACCCTAGAATAAATATAAGCCACAAAAGTTGGTTTTATATTTTCCCCAATGCTAAAGTTTTTTAGTGGACTAAGTTGAAAGTTCAGATAGGAGAAGTAAGCAGCCATGTGACTTTTCTTTTGTTTGATCATATGAGACTAGAAATGAATGCTTGATCCTCTGCTCACTTCAGCTTACTACTTGAGTTGATGCCAAAAAATTCTTACTACCTTGTTCACCACTTCTCCACTTAGGTTGTCAGTTACATTCTCAAGAAATTGATATGCACTGTCTTCTCCATCAAAACATCCCAAGGCAACTTCAATTTATCTTGGTGCTATACAGTCTCTGATATGGGAATCTCTTACTTAAATCCAGTTGTACTGTATTAGGTCAGGTGATATTACATGGTGGCTATCGTTGTAGCAACTGCAGGTCCACAACCAGTGGCTGGCATACTAACAATAATTCACCAACTGATGATTTCTTACCAGGTCTACAACCAGTGGCTAGCATACTCACAATAATTCACCAACTGATGATTCTTCCGTTCTGATGTGAAGATTTTGGCTTCCATTTTTACTCTAGATTTTCTTCATTCGCCTTGTTGCTACAACAACAACATACCCAGTATTATCCCACACCGTGGATTCTGAGGAGGTTAGTTTGTACGCAGACCTTACCCCCACCTTGTGAGGATAGAGAGGCTGTTTCCAATAGACCCTCGGCTCAGGAAAGAATAAACACCACATTCATTCGCCTTGTAGATGTCTACATGAATTAACACGGAATGTACTAGTCAAAATATTATGTCTTTACTTAAACTATGGGATATACAAACTTTAGCCCAATATTGCATTTGGGTTGGTCACTCAATTAGCTTTCTTTCCAGCGTTGCCTGGTATTAGTTATCTCACAATAGGCAACAAACTTTTTATCGTTTGAAACCTCATATGAAACAATAATGGTCCCCATCTTAAAATACCATCTCCTAATGATATTAAATGAAACAGAGTATGTCGTACTCTAATATACACATTAGACATATAGAGCACAACATTTACCAAAAGGGATCTAGAACAACTTTCAAACATAGCACCAAATTCCCCCCATGTGAAATATTTCGAAATAGTTCTTAATTAAAGACATCTTGCAAATGCAACTATCACACATCCATATATATGGTATAAATATGTAATAGAGTATAGCATCTCTGTGACTGATACGATACATTAAACAACTCTCAATATAGAAAAGAGCTTGATCATTAAGATCAGCTAATATTATACCACTACGTGCATGCAATGCTTTCAGTAATCAACTTCATTAAAGAGAAATTTACCATGCAGTAATAAGAGAAATTTAGAACCTTTAAGCAATGGCCTGTGCTAAGTATGTAGCTTTTTTTTTCCAAGACTTTCCTGAAAGTATTCTCAGGAAAAATCACTACCTAAACTCATCAATGAGGTGCAGTTATAAGCTCTTCATATTAATCATTCAGTTTGCAAGAGAAGCAAAGAGAGGAAAAAACAGACCATACGGTTAGATCCATATATAGATAGGAACCATTATTCCAATCTATATTCCAAAGGTTCGACGAAAAGACAAAGGAATTAAAGATAAAGTTGATAACATTAACATCTACAAGGCCAATTTCATATATACTAAATGAAATGCAAAGTCATCATCAAGTTAACTTTCAAGACACACTGAGTACTTATAACCAAGTTTTGCCCAACTTTACCAATATATCCATAAAACTTCCCAGATCTCTCCCCGCTCCCACTCCCCAAGCGCCATCTTAAATTACTCCTTGAGCTTCAGTAGTAAATACATATAATCACATAATTTAACACAGCTCCTTTTAACAACCAGGCAACTTCCACATTCAACTTTCAGACTTTATGTTGCTTATCGTGGCTCACTAAGGTTAATTGAGCATCACAATTTTGCTAAAGCACTCAACAGGTTTTAAAGCATTTCCAGTCGCAAGATATAATTAAGTAAAAATAAGTGCATTGTCTCCCCCAGCTTCAGCATTTAGATAAAACCATCACACATTTCAACACTTCCTTGTCATATCTTTTTTTTTTAAAGGTTAAACCACAAAAGGAATGTACAATGTAACAAAAGACATAAATATTCACACAAAACACGAGTGAAAAATTACGCCTCAGCGAACAACATTGCGTTACCTTTTGCTCGATCATCAACTTCCAAAGCAATATCAGCGAACAGCTCTTGCAGCAAATTACGCCTCAGCGACGGCGAAGTCAATGCCTGAAACGAAAATTAGAGAAAAAGCATAGAATTCAACAAACTCAATCAGTCAAATGAAAAACGCAAAAGAAAGGAAACACGCGCACAAAATCAAAGCATATACGTACACGTTGAAGCTTCTTTTCAATCTCTTGGGTAAGAGCTGTGAGATAAGCGGAGCTTCGAGCTGTTGAAACGGTAGCCATTGTTGATCTCGCGTGATTTCTTCAAAATATACGAACATTGAAGAAGCGAAGAAAACAGAGGAATTGCCCTAATCCAGATAATTCTGGATTTTGGATCCAATGGAGGAATATCAACAATTAATTTTATATATCTGTAAATAAACGTTACATTTACAGTGAGAGATTAATTTTAAAGTTAGGGAAGAAGCAGTAACTGAGACTTCTTTATTTTACTTTTGATTTGAAAGCTAAAGTGGCGTGGAAGGAAAGGAATTATTAATTGAGCTATGCGTAGGGAAAGTAGTGGCTTATGGGGAAGGAAATGGGCACATGGCTTGTGGCTTTTTTATACACGTGGGTTTTTTGGATAATGCGAAATTGCGGGGTGAGAAAGATAAAATCCACCCATCTTGTCTCTCGTCACGCACACACGCGCTTTTCTTTTCAAAATGTGAGCGGTAAGGTTACTGATAACTGATTTCTCATGAGTGATGATTTATATCCTTTTTTTTCTCTCTCTACAAAATATAACACAATTAACTCGTGTACATAACCTGCACTACAATAATGTGTAAGAGTAACGCTACTATTGTTGATACCGATATTATACGATAGTATTTTAGTGTATTAGAAAGGGCAGCCCGGTGATAAATATTAGTGGATTATTAGTAGTTAATATAAGGATAAATCTTTTTAGATGTGAAGAATGTGCTAACAAATATCTCTGCTTGTTCGGTTTTGATATTCCTGTCCCTATATCTAACTAAGTTTCATCAAGACACATCTACTTGTTCAAACGCAATATAATAAATCATTCTGACTATGTGTGTCCCTCAATAGTCTTATTGTATTATCCACGCCAGATAAAAATATTTCACTTCATCATTTTTATTCACAAAAACTATTGTTAAAAAAAGTTGATTCCTAAAGTTTTCTCTTCAAGCTATGGGTATTTAACGGGTGGGCCGAGTCGGGTTGGGTAGGAAAATTTAGTACCTGTACGGGTTATGATTCGGGCCGGTTACGGGTTGGGGCATACCGGGTTTAACGGGTTCATTCGGGTAAAAATTGAACCGTAAGGGTTACAGGTTCATGGGGCCGGGCCGGGTTTAGTGTTATTTTTTTTTTTTTTGTATTTTGTATAACTATTGTAAGTTATATTAAATATAAAGTAAAAATATAAAGAATGCAAGGAAGATGAGAAAAATTTGCACTTATAAATTGCAAGTGCTACATTTATTTCAAAATTCAAACTTACAAATTGAAAGGTTTACATTTAACAACAAGTAAATTAACCAAAAAAGAGTAAATTCAAAGGTTTTGCATTGCCTTAGTAAGTTCTTTAAAATCAATATGAACTGAGTGACCTTCTTCTGGAGTGTTAAATTCGGATGGGTTATCATGTGTTAATATATCTCCAAGTTCCTCGTCTTCTGGGCTATCAACATCTTCGCGTCCTTGATTTCTTCGTTCCGATCTAATCCAATCTCTGAAACATACTAAAACTTCCAAAGCATTGCTTCCTAATGAGTGACGGGTGTCTCCAAGTTGTTGTCTTGCTAGACTAAATGCACTCTCTGATGCAACAGTTGAAATTGGCACATTTAGCACGTCCCGAGCCATAGCGAAAAGAACAGGAAATTGCTTTCCATTCTCATGCCTGCTGCTGGTTTGAGAGTTAGAAAATGTAGAAAAAATATTAAAAATATCAAGGCCTTCTTCATCATCCACAGTAGCAGAAGTGGTACAATCCATAGTGGGATTAACATTGCCTACATTAAGAGCAGCATCATTAATTACATTTGCATAATAATTATATAATTATTGTAAATATTTATTTAGCTTGTTCATACAAGTATATAAATTTGGGGTTTCAGTTGGTCTAATCTCCATATAAGTATATAAAGCATTCATTAATTGGTGACAATCAAACATCTTAATAGAATGATTTAAAACAACACCAATTAAGTAAATCAGAGGAATTGGAAAGAAATATTTTTTGAATTTTGCTTACATATTTTCAGCAACATCCCTATATTTTTCTTTTTTCTTAAATTCAAAGAGTAGAAAATAAATTTCAGCTATATGTACTAAAGTCATAGTAACAGTAGGGTAAAATGCTCCAGAAAACTCAACAGTAGCTGTATAAAATTTATGTAAAAATTTAACATCATTAATGACCTCCCAAGTAGTAGTTGTTAACATACGGTTTGGATCAGTACAATGCACATTAACAACTTCAATTATTGGGAATCTATATTTGTAGCAACATTTTAAAAATATATATGTATAATTCCATCTAGTAACAATTTCTTCTGGCATGAATCTGGGTTTAAGGTTATACTGGGCACACTTATTTTTAAATTCCTTTATTCTAGATTGTCTATTATTTCCTTGAATAACACCAACTGCTCTTCTAACATGAGTAATCTCAGTTGAAGATAAATCAAGGCCACTTTTAACAATTAAATAATAAACATGACATGCACACCTAACATGAAAAATTTCATCAAGAGGTGGTTTCAAATGAAGTTTTAATATTGAAATTGCGGCATTATTGTTAAAAGCATTATCAAAAGACATACACAATACTTTTTGCTTGAGATTATAAAATTTAACAACTTCACAAATAGTATTACTTATAAACACATCAGTATGACTCTGATCTTCATCATATTTAAAAGCGATAATACATTTTTGCATACAAGCAGTATCATCTATCCAATGACATGTAATTGTCAAATAATCATTTCCATTAATAGCATGGCCAATATCAGAAGTTAGAGAAACTCTACAAGGAAGGTGGCTAAACAAATAACGTGTGTATGTTTGATATTGTCCACGAAGTCTAAAGATATCAGATCTACAAGTACTTCTAGAGATACCTTTAAATAAAGGATTGTAAATCCTTTGAATAAATATAATAAGATATGATGAAGAAGCAATATAAAAAGGTAGACAACCCAAAGCAATCATTGTTGCTAACTCCTCACGATCTTTCATTTTATCATATTTCACAAGACCTCCAGTAGTAGGGTTTAGAGTTGATTGATTTCCATCTCTATCAGATCCTCATTCTATAGGATGCTCAATTCTCATATGTCTACTAAGTGTCTCAGTCCCCCTAATTGTCCTCCAGTCTTATGCTTAAAAGTATCATTACAAAGTTTGCATTTAACTCTATCACTATTCGGTATGTCTTCAAAAAATTTCCAAACCTTACTTCTTTTTCTACGATTACTAGTCGGGGCCACAGGTGGTCTACTACTAGCAACACGACCACCACCCCTACTATCAGCTCCAACACTACTAGGTGTAAGTGGTATCTCATCTTTCATTTTTAATTCATTATCTTCTATACCAAATCTTCCTGGAATTGTTCATAATCTATATTATTATCAGGTAATGTTTCAGGAATATTTGGAGAGGTATTTAAATTACTACCAGATGCTGAAGCTGAACTACTACCTCTTTTTTTATTTCCCGATTAGTAACCTTGTTACAAACTCTTTTTGCAGCATTAAACATATTGTAAAAATTTAACTACTAGCAACAAATAAATATGCAAATAAAATAATAAATAAGAGAAAGAGTTGGAGGGAGTGCACCGAATTCGGCAATAAATTGAGCACTTGATGATTTTGCAGCTCCAATGTTACCACGAAGAAACGTCAATTGTGTGAGACCCCATGTATTTTTTTCTCTTCTCTTATGTAATATACTTAACGTGGCGTAGTTATATTAGGTATATACGATTGGGTATAGCACATTGGGAGAATAAGACTGAAAATGTGTGGTAATATCAAGGAACTAACTAAAGCTTTAGGTCAAAGGAATCCCTTAAACAAAGGTTCGTGGTTAAAGAAATGGCTCGGGTAGCACCCCGCGCGTTCGGAAGGTTTAAGTTAACTTGCACCTGTGGGATAAGACTAAGAGTGTCTAATATGCTAAGAATAGTGTGTTATGAGGTATTATAATATCACACGGATCACATGTTAAGTTTTGGAGTCAAGCAAGTTGCGAAATAAAGGTCGGCAAAGGTTATCGTAAATTTCTCTAATAATTTTTCTAAACTTTGGGTCAAATGTATCAGATCATTTCTCCCAATGTATAATCAGTTATGGGACCCACAACCTATCAAATTGAAGGTGTACAAGTCTAGTTCGCAACCAAAAAAACCTCACATCAAACGGATATTGGAGTAAAACGTTATGACTGTTTTACCCCGAACAGTCCAGGCTGAAACCGGGTCATGAACCGAGTCGGGTCAAACAAGTGGTATAAGTCGGAAAATCCGACTTGTAAGACCCCAAAACATTTCATTTTCGTCCCAAAACAATGAGGGAGCTGAAGAGAGGGTTCCATGGTGTTCTTTAGTGATTAAGGTACGTTTTTAATGATTTCTACCGTTAAAGTTTGTCCCCGTGCCTAGAAACTCAATCTCTACGCTTTGCAATCGTTTCCCCCTTCTATTAGCTATGTTTGGAGCTATTTTTGGAAGATAGGAATTTGTTGTTCTTGCTGGTTCTTCAGGCTTTATACTTGATTTTCCAAGGTAATCATCTTGGGACTCTTTTATGATCGTTTTTACAAAGTTCTACGGATGTTTCGTCAAGTTAGGGTCATATGGCAAATCTGCCGATTTAAACTCAATTATGAACTGTTTATAGGTGCGTATAAGCTGCATATATATAGTGTTTGCGAAGCTTAGGACGTAAGGAACAACTTTTGTGAAGGAACTACAAATATTCAGACGTTCTTTGGGAAGGTATGTTAAGGCTAAGCTCCGTCCTTCCTTTTTGCACGAATTCTTGGAAATTCCTAAGACGTCAAATGTGATATTTTACTATTCTATTACTAGAAAGACCTTCTGTGAAAGGCATTGGGATCATAGCTGAAGTATTTTCATGATGCTATTAGGTTGATATTCCACTCGTTCGGTTAATTAGGGTATTCGACATCTATATATGTCATTTTGTTGGTTTTCTTATCCATATGTCTATATATGTGAATTCTTATTCGTCTTTGGGTTGTGTGATTAAACAAAATAAAAACATGTAGTATTTACGATCAGTCCTTCTTCCTTGTTAAAGTAAATTTTAAAATCTCTAAAGTGACACATCGATTTCCAAAAAATCTCAAATATAAATTTTACGTTTAAACTATTAAAACACTTGATTTTTTGATATACTTTCCTTTACTAATTATCAAGAAATTAGGTATAAGGACTAAGTGAAGCACCTTAAGCTTTTTATGAACATCTTCAAAGTTAAGTTATCTTTCTAAAAGTCGAGTTAAGTTTTCAAGCTTATTTATTCAAAGAAAACATATGAGGTTCCACGAGACAATTGTATGCGATACGAAGATGATTATGAGATCAAGAGGATAAGAGTACCTATGAGCCAAGATTGGCTAAGTTCTTGTTATGGCCTATTATGTGCATTCAAAGTTCATATCATACATGACATATTATGCATGGACTTCGAGCTATAATCGGAGGTAAGGGGCCTATTTGCCCGAAAAACTATATATATTGTACAGATGGCCACAGGTTGGCAATATGATACCGGTTAGCTACCGGGAGAGACCACCATTGCTAGCATTTGGTTGGGTATGTCATGCATTTGCATCAATATATATGTATTCACGACATACGCTTACACGAGCATACCATGCATAATTGATTACTATGAGGTCGGATGTCGGTCATGGAGGCTATAAGAGTTTCAGTGTCAGGTGGTTCACTATTTTTTTTTACATCAGCTATGTATGATTCTACTTTCTGCCTTACATACCAGTACATTTTTATTTGTACTGATGTCCCGTTGCCTGGGGACACTGCATTTTTGTTTCGTGTGTGCAGTCCAGGTAGGGACTCTGATCGACCCCTCCGCTATTCAGCTGTGAGTTGGTAAGCTCCACCTCTTCCTGGAGCTTTCATATGATGGTTACTTTTGTGTACAGTTTAGGTATAGTCGGGGCCTTGTTCCGACAGAGCTTATGACACTCTTAGAGGCTATTGTGGACACAGTATTCTGGGTTTCTTTTTGTAGCTTTCAGTCTCCAGCCCAGAGGCTTGGCATGTATATATATGTGTGTAGGCATGTATGTCTCCAATCGCGGCCTCGTCGGCCAGCTAGTACTTTATTATTTTGGCTCGTGTACCTTTGTTTATATGGCTTATGGTTATTCAGGTCATGACCTTAATGGTCCAGGCTTAATATTTCAGATGTTGTGCTGCCCGATCTGTTGGGCCCCCAATTTAGTTAGCTAGTATGTTTAGTGGCTAACTCGATCGAATATAGTATCGAGTGCCAGTCGTGCCTCCCCTAGTTTGGGGCGTGACAAACTTGGTATCAGAGCAAGGTTGTGTCCCAGGGAGTCCACAAACCGTGTCTAGTAGAGTCTTGCTTATGGGTGTGTTGTGCACCACACTTATAATCAGGAGGCTATGAGGCATTTAGGAATGGTTATGTTTCTTTTAATTAATAGATTGTGCTATAGAGCGAAGTTATAAGAACATATGAAATCTAAATCGTGCTTTGTGTTTCTTATCTTACAGGCTACCTACGCTCAGGAGATGGCACAACGAGAAATAGGTATGAATCCGGGAGAAGGTACCAGTCGTTCCCCACCGAGTCAGAGGGATAAATTTCCCTTAGAGGTACACAGTGAGTCTCCAGTACCCCTAGTTTCAGCTTCCCCAACACTTGTTGGAGCCCAGGGAGATGCAGTAGCCCCAGCCTCACCAGTGATATTAGTACCTGAGGCAGCTAGAGACACAGGACCTCTAGCACCTGTTGTTCCGCCATCAGAGACTGGGAAGCAGGGGATGAGGGAGGAAGTTCAGTTGCTAACTAGGATGGTTTCTATTCATGAGCGACAGCTAGAGTCGGGAGCAGATTCCTAGAGATATCGGACAAGAAGCTCGACGGTACGAGAGTTTCTTCACTTGTCCCCTCCATTATTTACAGGATCCAGTTCCACTGAAGATCCCCAGGACTTTATAGACCAAATGTATAGAGTATTGAGGGTGATGCATGCCTCCGTCACCGAGGCTGTGGAGTTGGCTTCTTTTCGACTACGTGATGTAGCTGTCCTATGGTATGATGCATGGGAGAGATCTAGAGGACCTAATGCTCCGCCAGCAGAGTGGGAGGACTTTTTTGAGGCTTTCTTAGCCCATTATTTGCCACGGGAGGTTCGGGAGGCCCGTCTTGACCAGTTTCTTAACCTGAAGTAGGGGGATATGATTGTGAGGGATTATAGCCATAAGTTTAATTCTTTGGCGAGGTATGCACCAGATATTGTACGTACCATGAGGGCTAGAGTTCATCATTATGTGGATGGTTTGGGGGATCATCTGATTAGAGACTGTAGGGTAGCATCCCTATTGGATGATGTAGATATTTCCCGCATACAGGCTTTCGCTCAGACTACAGAGGACCTTTCCCGTCGGATTCGTGATACTCGCAGGGATATGGAGCAAAGTAAGAGGGCTCGTACTACGGGGTGATTTCAAGCCCCCACTCCATCGATATCCACCTCGATCAGCAGGTAGTTTCCTACCACAGATGCAGGGCCAGCGGTTTGATCATTATATTCAGTCAGGACCGGGGCAGAGCTCAGGCCATCCTGAGAGCCGTCGACATGAGCGTTCCGCACAAATGAGATAGCTTATTCCTCCATGTACTCAGTGCGGTAAGCTGCACACCGGGCAGTGTAGACATGGTTCGAGTGCATGTTATCATTGTGGGCAGACATGACATTTTATTAGTCGGTGCCCGGGGTTAGGCAGAGGTGCACCAGCTCAGCCTTCAGGATCCACAACAGCCTCTTCACCCTCAGTCCGTGCTCCCCGACCAGGTCCACAGTCTACTCAGGGACGTGGTAGGGGAGAGGTGGAGGAGACACCTCAGGTTCTAGTGGTGGCCAGAACCGCTTTTATGCACTCACAGGCCGACAGGATTCAGAGGCATCCCCAGATGTTGTCACAGGTATATTGACAATACATTCTCATGCCATTTATGCATTGATAGATCCCGGCTCTACATTTTCATATATTACTCCATTTATTGATGGTAAGCTTGACATGAGATCTGAGTTGTTGCCACAGCCAGTTGAGGTGTCTACGCCAGTTGGCGACTCAATTGTTGCTAATCATATCTATCGAGGTTGTACAGTGTTAATTAATGACCGTCCAACTTCTGTTGATTTAGTGGAATTGGTTATGCTAGACTTCGATGTCATTATGAGTATGGATTGGTTGGCATCTTGTTATGCTAATATTGATTGTCGTGCAAAGTTGGTCCAATTCCATTTTCCGGGTGAGCCTGTCCTTGAATGGAAAGGTAATGCAGCCACGCCCAAGGGTAAGTTTATTTCATACCTTAGGGCTCAGAAGTTTATTGCTAAAGGTTGTATATACCATTTGGTTCATGTCAGGGATATAGATAAGGAGCCAACGACTCTTCAATCGGTTCCTATTGTAAATGAATTCCCGACGGTATTCCCTGACGAGCTTCCAGGAATTCCCCCGAAAGGGAAATCGATTTCGCTATAGATTTGCTTTCTGATACACAGCCTATATCTATTCCTCCCTACAGAATGGCTCCTGCAGAGCTAAAGGAATTGAAGGAACAACTGAAGGACTTGCTCGATAAAGGCTTTATTAGGCCAAGTACATCCCCATGGGGTGCTCCGGTGCTCTTTGTTCGAAAGAAAGATGGCTCCTTGCGGATATGTATTGACTACAAGCAACAAAATAAAGTCACTATCATGAATAAGTATCCTCTTCCACGGATTGATGACTTGTTCGACCAGTTACAAGGTGCCAAATGCTTTTCGAAGATCGACTTGCGATCCGGTTATCATCAGCTACGTGTCAGGGATATTGATATCCCAAAAACAGCATTTAGGACGAGGTATGGCCATTTTGAATTCCTTGTCATGTCTTTTGGGCTTACAAATGCCCCAGCAGTCTTTATGGATCTTATGAACTGGGTATTCAAACCATTCTTGGATGAATTTGTGATTGTGTTTATTGATGATATCTTGATATATTCACAATCGAAGCCGAGCATGCGGATCACTTGCGAGCTGTATTGCAGACTCTCCAGGACTACAGGTTATATGCTAAATTCTCTAAATGTGAATTTTGGCTAACTTCTGTAGCTTTTCTTGGTCATGTTATTACCAGCGATGGTATTAAGGTTGATGGCCAAAAGATTGAAGCTGTGATGACTTGGCCGAGGACCTTGAATCCGACAGAGGTTTGTAGCTTTTTAGGCTTGGTAGGGTATTACCGAAGGTTTGTGGAAGGATTTTCCTCTATTATGCACCATTGATGAAGCTGACACATAAGAGAGCTAAGTTTCAGTGGACTGAGGCATGTGAACAAAGTTTTCAGGAGCTAAAGAAAAGGCTTACAACGGCACCTGTCTTGACTCTTCCGGATGGCACTGAGGGTTATGTTGTCTATTGTGATGCCTCGAGAATTGGCCTAGGTTGTGTTCTTATGCAGCATGGTAAGGTTATCGCATATGCCTCCAGACAGTTGCAGAATCATGAACATAACTATCCTACGCACGATCTTGAGTTAGCCGCAGTTGTCTTCGCCCTAAAGATTTGGCGGAATTATCTATATAGGGTTCATATTGATGTTTTTACCGACCACCAGAGCCTTCAGTATTTCTTTAAACAGAGGGAGCTGAACCTACGACAAAGAAGATGGCTAGAATTACTAAAGGACTATGATGTTGATATTTTATATCATCCCGTCAAAGCTAATATTGTTGTTGTTGCCCTTAGCCGGAAGTCCATGGGCAGTCTAAGCCATGTTGAAGCTGATAAGGTCAAGATGACCAAATATCTATACCAGCTAGCTAATTTGCAGGTGCGTTTGGTAGACGCAGAGGGTGGACGCATTCTCATTCAGAATACAGCAAAATCTTCTTTTGTTACTGAAGTGAAAGAGCGACAACACGAGGATCCTGAGCTTATAAAACTGAGGGAAAGTATTCCACAGCAGAGACAACCTTTATTTGAGCTAACTGGAGATGGAGTCCTTAGATACCAGGGCCGCTTATGTGTACCGATAGTCGGAGAGCTCCGTGCCAAGATTCTTTCGGAGGCCCATTATTTTAGATATGCAGTTCACCCCGGAGCGACAAAGATGTATCGGGACCTTCGATAGATCTATTGGTGGAATGGAATGAAAAAAGATATCGTGGAGATGGTAGCCCAATGTCCTAACTGCCAGCAAGTTAAAGATGAACATCAGAGGCCTGGAGGCCTAACTCAGTGTATTGAACTTCTATTATGGAAATGGGACATGATAAATATGGACTTCATCACCGGTTTGCCTCGCACTCCACGGAGGTATGATTCTATTTGGGTAATTATTGATAGTCTTACAAAATCTGCTCATTTTCTGCCAGTCAGGACGACATATTCAGCCGAGGATTATGCCAAGATTTACATTCGGGAGATTGTGCACCTTCACGGGGTACCATTATCTATTATCTCTAATCGAGGAGCTCAATTTACAGCACATTTTTGGAAATCTTTTCAGAAGGGTCTAGGCATGCAGGTAAATCTTAGCACAACTTTTCATCCGCAAACTGATGGACAAGCAGAGAGTACTATTCAGACAGTTGAGGATATGTTACGTGCTTGTGTGCTAGATTTTAAAGGAAGTTGGGATGATCATCTACCTCTTATTGAGTTCGCTTATAATAACAGCTTCCAAGCTAGTATTCAGATGGCCCCTTATGAAGCACTATACAGGCGGAAGTGTAGGTCGCCGATCGGTTGGTTCGAGGTTGGGGAAGCAGAGTTGTTAGGTCCTAATTTAGTCCAGCAAGCAATGGAAAAGGTAAAACTTATTATAGACCGGATGCGTACAACACAAAGTCGGCAGAAGTCTTATGCAGATGTTCGACGACGAGACTTAGAGTTTGATGTAGAAGATTGGGTTTTCCTGAATGTATCGCCTATGAAGGGCGTCATGTGATTTGGAAAGAAGGGGAAGCTCAGCCCCAGGTATGTTGGACCGTAAAATATTATTCGGAGGATTGGTAGGGTGGCGTACGAGCTTGATTTGCCTTCAGAATTGGGAGCAGTCCATCCTGTGTTTCATGTATCTATGTTGCGGAAGTGCATTGGAGAATCTTCACGTATTACGCCCATTGAGGATATTCACATTGCTGAAGACTTATCTTACGCAGAGGTACCAATAGCTATTTTAGATCGGCAGGTAAGAAAGCTTTGAACTAAAGAAGTGGCTTCCGTGAAAGTGTAATGGCAAAATAACAACATCGAAGAAATGACCTGGGAAGCTGAGACGGAAATGAGGAAGAAGTACCCCTACCTATTTACGACTTAAGGTGAGTCGCATTTAAATAATTGGAAATTATTTCTTTACAACACTTAATTGGATTTTAAATGACTTGAAAGTGCAACTTAAATTTCTTATTGCGAGATAGCTATACGAAGCCTGGTAGTTGGAATCTTCAGAATTTGATTTTTGCTTTGCAAATGTAACAAATATAGCCTCGCAAATAACGTATTAGCGGAAAAAAATGAAACCAAGGAATTGATTTGACCCACTCGCGGACGAATGTTCTTAAGGGGGGGGGGGAGACTGTGAGACCCCATGTGTTTTTTTCTCTTCTCTTACGTAATATATGTAACGTGGCGTGGTTATATTAGGTATATACGATTAGGTATAGCACATTGGGAGAATAATACTGAAAATGTGTGGTAATATCAAGGAACTAACTAAAGCTTTAGGTCAAAGGAATCCCTTAAACAAAGGTTCGTGGTTAAAGAAATGGCTCGGGTAGCACCCCGCGCGTTCGGAAGATTTAAGTTAACTTGCACTTGTGGGATACGACTAAGAGTGTCTAATATGCTAAGAATAGTGTTTTATGAGGTATTATAATATCACACGGGTCACATGTTAAGTTTTGGAGTCAAGCAAGTTGCGAAATAAAGGTCGGCAAAGGTTATCGTAAATTTCTCTAATAATTTTTCTAAACTTTGGGTCAAATGTATCAGATCATTTCTCCCAATGTATAATGCGTTATGGGACCCACAACCATCAAATTGAAGGTGTACAAGTCTAGTTCACAACCAAAAAAACCTCACATCAAACGGACATTGGAGTAAAACGTTATGACTGTTTTACCCCGGACAGTCCAGGCTGAAACCGGGTCACGAACCGAGTCGGGTCAAACAAGTGGTATAAGTCGGAAAATCCAACTTGTAAGACCCCAAAACATTTCATTTTTGTCCCAAAACAGTGAGGGAGCTGAAGAGAGGGTTCCATGGTATTCTTGAGTGACTAAGGTACGTTTTTAACGATTTCTACCGTTAAAGTTGTCCCCGTGCCAGGAAACTCAATCTCTATGCTTTGCAATCATTTTCCCCTTCTATTAGTTGTGTTTGGAGCTATTTTTGGAAGATAGGAATTTGTTGTTCTTGCTGGTTCTTCAGGCTTTATACTTGATTTTCCAAGGTAATCATCTTGGGACTCTTTTATGATCGTTTTTACAAAGTTCTACGGACGTTTCGTCAAGTTAGGGCCATATGGCAAATCTGCCGATTTAAACTCAATTATGAACTATTAATAGGTGTGTATAAGCTGCATATATATAGTGTTTGCGAAGCTTAGGACGTAAGGAACAACTTTCATGAAGGAACTACAGGCATTCAGACGTTCGTTGGGAAGGTAAGTTAAGGCTAAGCTCCGTCCTTCCTTTTTGCACGAATTTTTGGAAATTCCTAAGACGTCAAATGTGATATTTTACTATTCTATTGCTAGAAAGACCTTCTGTGAAAGGCATTGGGATCGTAGCTGAAGTATTTTCATGATGCTATTAGGTTGATATTCCACTCGTTCGGTTAATTAGGGTATTGGACATCTATATATATGTCATTTTGTCGGTTTTCTTATCCATATGTCTATATATATGAATTCTTATTCGTCTTTGGGTTGTGTGATTAAACAAAATAAAGGCATGTAGTATTTACGATCAGTCATTCTTCCTTGTTAAAGTATATTTTAAAATCTCTAAAGTGACACATCGATTTCCAAAAAAACTCAAATATAAATTTTACGTTTAAACTATTAAAACACTTGATTTTTTGATATACTTTCCTTTACTAATTATCAAGAAATCAGGTATAAGGACTAAGTGAAGCACCTTAAGCTTTTTATGAACATCTTCAGAGTTAAGTTATCTTTCTAAAAGTCGAGTTAAGTTTTCAAGCTTATTTATTCAAAGAAAACATATGAGGTTCCACGAGATAATTGTATGCGATACGAAGATGATTATGAGATCAAGAGGATAAGAATACATATGAGCCAAGACTGACTAAGTTCTTATTATGGCCTATTATGTGCATTCAAAGTTCATATCATACATGGCATATTATGCATGGACTTCGAGCTATAATCGGAGGTAAGGGGCCTATTTGCCCGAAAAACTATATATATTGTACAGATGGCCACAGGTTGGCAATATGATACCGGTTAGCTACCGGGAGAGACCGCCATTGCTAGCATTTGGTTGGGTATGTCATGCATTTGCATTAATATATATTTATTCACGACATACGCTTACACGAGCATACCATGCATAATTGATTACTGTGAGGTCGGATGTCTGTCATGGAGGCTACAAGAGTTTCAGTGTCAGGTGGTTTCACTATTATTTTTTTTACATCAGCTATGTATGATTCTACTTTCTGCCTTACATACCAGTACATTTTTATTCGTATTAATGTCTCGTTGCCTGGGGACACTGCATTTTTGTTTCGTGCGTGCAGGTCGAGGTAGGGACTCTGATCGACCCCTCCGCTAGGATTTCGGGATTCAGCTGTGAGTTGGTAAGCTCCACCTCTTCCTGGAGCTTTCATATGATGGTTACTTTTGTGTACAGTTTAGGTATAGTCGGGGCCTTGTTCCGACAATGCTTATGATACTCTTAGAGGCTATTGTGGACACAATATTCTGGGTTTCTTTTTGTAGCTTTCAGTCTCCAGCCCATAGGCTTGGCATGTATATATATGTGTGTAGGCATGTATGTCTCCAATCGCGGCCTCGTCGGCCAGCTAGTACTTTATTATTTTGGCTCGTCTACCTTTGTTTATATGGCTTATTGTTATTCAGGTCATGACCTTAATGGTCCAGGCTTAGTATTTCAGATGTTGTGCTGCCCGATCTGTTGGGCCCCCAATTTAGTTAGCTAGTATGTTTAGTGGCTAACTCTATCGAATACAGTATTGAGTGCCAGTCGTGCCTCCCCTAGTTTGGGGCGTGACAAATTGTTCCAATCTTGAAGTTCAATTGTCCAAACTTCAAATAATAAATACTACGATAAATTAAATTCCAAAAAAAAAGATCCAAATAGTTGATTTCAGTTTAATAGGTGAAGATTGAAGAATGAGAGAATATGAGAATTGAGAGATGAGTGAGGAAATGAGGAAGAGGGGGGGGGGGGATATTTATAGTTTTTCAAAGGGGGGTTAATTTAAAAAAAAACCCAAAAATGGGCTATTTGTGCAATTCAGCCATTGGGTAACGACCATATTCTGAAATGGACCGTTGCCAACGGTCAGAAATTTGAGCCCACCTTAAAAAAAAATTTGTTACCGTTAAACCGGTCCGGGTCGGTCTGGTTAATCGGTTGAAGAATACTGTTCATTGACCGTGTTTGACCAGTCCGGTTAACCAGTGATTCGAAAGTGAACGGTGCAAACCGCCTTACCCCTATAACCCAGCCCCACCTGTCCCCCTTCTACTGGTCCAGGCCGGTTTCGATTTTAACAGGTCTGGGCCGGTTCGGAACCGGGCTAACCCGGACTGTTAGACACCCTTACTTCAAGAACCTTCACGCCTTCCTCTGTCTGAAAATTAGCCCTCTGCCATTTGAAAACCAAAATTCATTCTCATATTCGCTTTCAATTCTAAACCAAAATCCATCATTTGTTTTTCTGAATATTTGGAAAACCAAATCAGTCGGTTTTCCATAAAAATTCAGTGAACATTTCATGTTGTTCATTTCCATTGAAGTCAAGAATAATAAAAGTATCCAATTCAATCTGCGTAAATTCTCTGCATGATACCTTCATATCTTGACCTAAAAAAGAAAAAGAAAAAAGACCATAGACAAGAACGATCAAGAAAAACGGTAGAAAAATCCATAACGACCCCTCATCCATTTTTCTCTCTTTCTTACTCTCGGAAATAATATCAAAAACCCAACTCCTCTATATATTAGACCTTTAATCAGTAAACAAAAACCTTCAAATCAACGAAAAATCAAAATCCTATCTCCTAAATCAAGTCACCAGAAAATTCACCATTTTTTAAAATGCATATCTGAAATTTTATTTTTGACAAAAAATCCCTTCACTGCTGCCTATATTCAACTTTGATTTTGAGGTTAGTTGGAAGAGACAAGGGAAAGGAGAAAGTGTTGGAAAAATTACCCCACAGAAATAATATTTACGGTATACGATTGTTATAAATACAAATTTTTAAAATACAGTAACCAACGGTAATAATAAGAGAAACAAGGACACCTGATTTTACGTGGAAAACCATTTTGAATAATGGAAAACCACGGCCCGAGAAGAGCATTTGATTTCACTATAGCAAGGATTTTACAATTTGTGGTACCGAGTAAAATACTCCAAGATCACTAAACATTTAAAAGAAATAACCCTCTTTTGATTTTTCTACCTCACTACAATACCACTCAAACTCTCTATATTTTTCCTCACATAGTATTTTGCTTTTTACTCTGTAAATCGCCATCTTTCTCTTTGTTTGATGTGTTTAACAATTGAGAGCAAGACACCTATTTATAGTGCTTAGGATTACTTCATTGATGTCATCAATGCTGTCATGTTAATGGCAAACGTCAAATATTGATTGTGAAACTAAAGAAATATTTACCATAAAATCTTCCTTACTATTCCTTTAGTTGGCTTGACATTTCAAAGCCAAAGGAAGATGTCTTCCTTTCACATGGGATGTACCCATCAAATCTCCCCCTCCCGTCCCATACACCTGAATGAGGTATCTCCAGTTTCTCATATAGAGCTCATTTCGACAAGTTTTTTACATCGCTCGAACTTGTCTCTTGGTATCGTTTTGGTCAACATATCAGCAGGATTTTCACTCGTGTGAATATTTTTGACTTGTAAAGATTCGCTCTCCACCTGCTCATGAATCCAATGATATCTCACATCGATATGCTTTGTTCTTGGAAGGTACATGGAGTTCTTGCTCAAGCCTATTGAACTTGGACTGTCACAATAGACGACATACTCTTTTTGATGCAATTCCAAGTCTTGAAGAAACCGCTTGAGCCATACCATCTCCTTGGCTCTTGTCGGAGGACCTCGAGATGAATCGACCCAAAGCGGCTATGCGCCCGATTAACCTTTGAACGACTTTGACATTTTCCACAACTGTGATGTCCTCCATGGCCTTGATCTTATCGGGAGTAATCTCGATTCCCCGATTGGACACCATAAATACGAGGAATTTCCCGAACCCAACTCCGAATGCGCATTTCTCCAGGTTTAGCTTCATATTGTATTTCTTCAATATGTTGAAGGTTTCCTGCAAATGTTTCAAATGGTCCTCTGCTCGTAGGGACTTAACTAACATATCATCCATGTAAACCTCCATTGATCTTCCTATTTGCTCTTCGAATATCCGATTTACTAGGCGTTGCTAAGTGACACCGATATTTTTTAGTCTGAATGACATTACGTTATAGCAGCATATGACGTACTTAGTGATGAAGAATGTTTTTTCCTGGTCGTCCGGGTCCATCCGAATTTGGTTGTATCCGGAATAGGCATCGAGAAAACTGAGGATCTCGTGGCCAGCCGTCGTATCAATCATGCGATTGATGTTGGGCAAAGGGAAAAAGTCCTTAGGGCATGCCTTATTCAAGTCTTTGTAGTCTACACACATTCTTAATTTATTTTCCTTTTTAGGGATTACCATTACGTTTGCTAACCAATCCGGGTACTTAACCTCCTGAATGGACCCTATTTTAAAGAGGTTAGACACCTCGTCTTTGATGAATGCATGTTTGACTTCGGACTGAGGCCTCCTTTTCTGTTTGACTGGGTGGAACTTTGGATCTAAGCTCAGCTTGTGAGTAGTTATTTTTGGCGGGATCCCTGTCATATCGAGGTGGGACTAAGCAAAACAATCTATGTCAGCTATAAGGAATTTAATGAGTTTTTTTCATGAGTTTGAGATTTAACCCCGTGCCCAGGTATACCTTACGATCGGTCAGGTGCTCGATCAATATGAAATGCACCAGTTCGTCGATCGTAGATCTGGTGGCGTCAGAATCGTCTGGGACCATGAAAGATCTGGGGACTGCGTAGTCGTTTTCCTCACCCGTCCCCTGCTTTTCTGGTTTGACCGGGGCCGGTGTCAGTGATTTCTATTTGGTTTCCCCCTTGGAGACCGAACTCGAACCCTTCGATGTTGAAAGTGCAGATATCGAGACCACCTCGCCGACTGCGAATATCTCCTTTGTGTCCGGTTGCTCTCCGTTAACTATTTTAATTCCTCCTGGTGTTGGGAATTTCAATGTCTGGTGTAGTATAGAGGGTATTGCCTTCATGTTATGAATCCACGACCCCCCGAATAGAGCACTGTATCTCATATCTCCTTCGATCACGTAGAACTTTGTTTCCTGAATGGTTCCGATGGTGTTCACCGGCAAGGTCATCTCCCCTTTTATTGGTCTCACATGCCATGTTGAATACGTTTAGAACATAGACTGTAGGAACAATTTGGTCTTGTAAGCCCAGCTGCTCTACCACCTTCGATCAGATGATATTGGCCGAGCTACCTGGATCAATTAACACACGCTTAACTCAAGATTTATTTATGAGTACAAATATTACCAATGCGTCATTGTGTGAATGCATAATGCCTTCAACATCCTCATTGTTTAAGGATATGGTTCCCTCTAGCACGTAATCTCGAGTACGTTTTTCCCTTGTAATGGACACTTTGGTGCGTTTTAACATCGGTCCCTAGGGGACGTCGACTCCACTGATGATCATGTTAATGACGTGCTGAGGTTCCTCCTACCCGATCTGATTATTGGAGTCCCTATTCTTGAAATGATTTTTGGCTCGATCGCTCAGGAACTCTTGGAGGTGTCCGTTGTTGAATGACCGTGCTACTTCCTTTCTCAGTTGTCGATAATCTTCAGTTCTACGGCCGTGGGTGCCAAGATACTTACATATTAGGTTGGGGTCCCTTTAGGAAGGATCGGACTGTAAAGGTCGAGGTCACTTAGTGTCCTTGATGCGTTCGATGGAAGACACGATGGCATCATCATCGACGTTGAAGTTGTACTCCGATAACCTCAGTGCTTCCTTAGGTCCGATGGGCCTATTGAAATTGCTTTTGCTCATGAGTCCCCGATTATTTTATCTTCGATCGCTTCTCCTTTCACTTCTCATAGGGTTTCGTCTAGAACCATTACCCCTCCGATCACTGTGTATGGTTGATACCGATCTCTATTTGATCTTTGTTCACGATCGTCTCTTTTGGATCTGTCACTAGCTCTGACAGGATAAACGGACCCGGAAGGGGCCCCAAGCTGATCATCTTCGACCCTAATTTTTTATTGATACTGGTTATGCACACCGGCCCAAGTTATAGCCGGATATTCTACCAGATTTTGCTTCAACTGTTGCGAAGCCAACGAGCTTCGAGTATTGAGTCCTTGGGTGAAGGTCTGAACGGCCCAATCGTCTGCTACCGATGGTAGGTCCATTCGTTCCATTTGAAACTTTGACAGAAACTCCCGGAACATCTCGTTATCTCTTCGCTTTACATTGAAGAGGTCTGACTTCCTGGTCTCAACCTTGATGGCTCCGGTGTGCACTTTTACAAAAGCATCTGCAAGAATAGCAAATGAGTGAATAGAATTGGGGGGTAAGTTGTGATACCATATCATATCTCCTTTTGACAAGGTCTCTCCAAACTTCTTCAGCGGGATGGATTTGATCTCATCATCTTCCAAGTTGTTCCCCTTAATGGCGCACGTGTAGGAGATCACATATTCATTGGGTCAGTTGTTTCGTTGTACTTGGAAATTTCGGGCATGCAAAACTTCTTTGGGATCAGCTTCGGAGTAGTGCTCGGAGGGAAATGTTTTTGAACAAACATTTTGGAATCCAGGCCTTTCAGTATCGGTGTGCTCCTGGGATTTGGTTGACCCTGGAGTTGTAGGTCTCTACCTTTTTGTCGTTAGCTTCGATTTTCTTTTCTCCCGTTTCTACCCGTTTGTCAATTCCTCGAGCATCTTTATTATCTTAGGGTTGGTCCTGGATTCAGCTCCACTTGACCTATCTGCGGCTGGTTTATTTCTGCGAGTATTTTCCAGGGATGGTTCGAGCTCAACTCTACTAGGAGTGCGCCTTAAGTTCTGCAATTGGGCTATCGCTTCATGTTGAGCTTGTAGCATTTCGAAGATCACCTACAAGTTGATCCCATCTACTTTACCTTCGCATGTATTTTGAGCTACCGATCGGAACCCCCCTCCCCCGCGGAAATTGTTCTTAGGATCGATAGGCAAATTCGCATTGATGGCCACATGTGAATTAGCGTCGATCAGATCCGCAGCCGGAACTCCGTCAGAATTGGCAGAGGGCACCTCGTTACTGGGTACCATATTATTTTTCTAGCCATGGTGGCCGGATTGAGCATCAATGTTTAAAGGGGTAGATTGGGAGTTCGACATTTTAAATTCTGACCTGAAATTAAAAACACTTCAAAGAACAAGTGTGAAATAGAGTGTGTTATGAAAATTTGTATCAAATTGCCACTATTATCCTTAGCCCCACGGTGGGCGCTAAACTGTTTACCCTAAAAAAGGAAATTAAATTTGTAAGTGATTTTAAGGATACGTGGATTTATCCAATACAAACGATAAAGATTGCTAGAATAAACAGATAAAATGTATAATAAATTATCAAACCGCTTGAAAATAAAGAGGGGATGATTTTTAGACTCAAGGGCAACCTCAATGAGGTATCCGTCATCGATCCCGGGCTTAGAATAATGAAACACTAATCAACTACGTAAGAACTTTGAATGGCAGAAAAATAATAGTATATTGCTTTGGTATGCGTGTTACAATATTTTTAATGAATAATAGTAGGGGAATCTTACTCTAGGTACAATTCCATAAAAGGTAAAAAAATCTTTTGTTTAACTAATCATTGATACGTGCCGAGATCCACGCCGTGATATCAGGCAGGTCACGGATATTACGACCTACTGTTGGTCGTGCTTGGTTGCCTGACAACGTTCTCCGAAGCCTTTTAGGGTTCGGACCGATCCCGGATCATGGTCCCGATATTCTCGAGGGTGGGCGTCATGCCTCAGGATTCTGACTCGATGAGACTCTTGCCTCGATTCTGGTCCCTTGTCATCATGTCTTTAACTCGATTTATCTTATCGGAGGTCGGGGTGTTCCATGAGCTCGATTTCACCCGTATACAATATGTGTGTGTGTGTGTGTGTGTGTGTTTAATCAAATATAATTAAGATGAGGACAATATTGATAAAAACTCGGGTATGGGATATCACGAAAATGAAGATGATGACTCTGGAATGAGCTTTGATTCAGTGGCTATGCATAAGTTAGATACATGAAAAAGGAAATAAGGAACATAAAGATGAAGAATAGTAAGAGAGAAAAGACATAAAGATGGAGAATAGTAGTAATGAGAAGACATAAAGGTGAAGACTTAAAAAAGAGTCGAATGAAGAGATGAGGTATGTCGGAAAGATCAAATAAATAATTGAAGAAAATAGCAAATAAAGAAGATCTCTCTCTATATATAATTTGTGTCTAATTATTTATACCCATAAGAAAAAATAAACAGAAAATCTAATCGGCTATTTGTGTAGGATTATGACCATGGTGGTGGGAGGTTAGGCAGATCCCAACAGTATATTAACATCCAAAAGTTGAAAACATATTGTCGCACCTCCTTTTTCCGCACCCGTGAGGGTACAAGGGAGTTTTTCCAATTAAAGGACAATCGAAACGGGATTTGTTTATTTATTTCAGAGTCGCCACTTGGGAGATTTAGGGTGTCCCAAGTCACCAATTTTAATCCCGAATCGAGGAAAATAATGACTCCATATTACAGTCTGCGTACCAGAAATCTGGATAAGGAATTCTGTTAACCCGGGAGAAGGTGTTAGGCATTCCCGAGTTCCGTGGTTCTAGCACGGTCGCTCAACTGTTATATTTGGTTTGATTATCTGATTTTATAGAAATATGAACTTATGTGCCAATTTTATCTTTTAACCGCTTTCATAATTATTATTATTTTTACAAGGAATTGCAACGTCGTGAAAACATACCTCGAATCACGTTACATCATTGTACACGTGATTGTTGACATATCTCGACTCGGTTGAGATTTGGATTTGGGTCACATAAATGTGCACCCGAGTTAAGGAAAATAAATTATTAAAGACGCGCTTAAAGCAACTAGCGTATTGTTATTTTGGGGAAAAGCCATGAAATTCGCTAAACGGCATGTCCCGAATATTAAGTATTTTTATATATATACATTTAAAGGGCCCCGCACTTTGTACATCTTTGTTTGTCGAGGCTCGTCTCATTTCTTATGAAAAGAATTTGCAACGTCATGGAAATGCATCTCAGACCACGCCACAATAAATGTACCCGTGGTTAGAGACGCATTTCGATTCCGTTGAGATTTGGATTTGGGTCACATAAATGTGCACCCGGGTTTATGGAGATAACATTATTAAGTACGCGCTTAAGGAGACTATCGCGTTATTATTCTGGGAGGGCCGTGAGATTTGCTAAACGACCCGTCCTGGAAACTGAATGCTTCGATAATATACATTTAACGAGGGCCCCGCAGCTTGTGCGTTTTTATTTGTCGAGGCTCATCTCGTCTTTATTTTAAAAGGATATCCTGTAGCAACTACGTTTCTTGTCGCATGTGTCTCTATTAATTGAAAGCGGAGATAGTCCTAGTTAATTATATGCTTGCAGGTCATTTATAGCAGGATTCAGAATGCTTAAAAAATTCAGAAACGAGGCTGCGTGCACAGTCAGCCGAGCGAATAATCACGGGCCCAAATCCAGCCCATGCGTGATGGGCCAGACCTGGGCCACTGCTTGTTCGATGCGGGCCTGCTTGGTCTGTTTTGACCTGGGCTCGACCTTCATGAGGTTGAGATTGCAAGTTTTGTGTTCTTTGTCTTAACATGTGGTTTACTAGTTATATGAGACCATTAATCAGAAGAGGAAGAACTTAGCCAATGATGTACAGTTTTCATGCTTGGCATACATTACAGCACATATTACAAAGTAAAACTAAGTCTGAGATGCAACCTATTTCATTGAGAATATTTTCACCTATCAGCATACATATGTAAACTACCATTTAGCTAATCTATATTGATATACACTGGGCATACAGGCTGCTTCTATTGTCAACACAGGAATGAAAATTATCATACAGTACATGATATCTAATATAACAATCTATGTATGAAAATCAACTTCAGGTCTTTTCTTTTTGCATTCATGCTCAATGTTCCAATTACATTTGATAGTGCATTGGTTGTGTACCTGGTATAGAGGACAAAGAAGAAAGGAATGATCAGCTGGGCAGTATGCAGTAAACACAGCAACAGTAGATATACAGCAACAACACAACAACAAACCAACAATCACAAGTGTTTTCCACAGTCCACAGACAACCAGCAACAATTTCCAGAACAAAGAAAACCAGCAGATGGTCGAGCACCAAACAAGTAATCCCAGAAAGAGTAATGAAACAAACAGAAGTAGCAGAGTGTTCTATGCAGCAACACCAACAGTCCAACAATCACCAGCAGCTCAATCAATGCAAACAACAGAACTTTGGCCGAGACAACTTGACCAAATACAAACTCTTATGTAGCTTTCAGACAGTGTTTTGGTTACAGTGTTTACTAGAAATTTCCTTATGTTTTCAGTTTTTTTCTTTAAGCTCACAAGACCTCTCTTCAGACTCAAATTTTCAGCCCCTTTTTAAGTTCTGAAATGGCCTATTTATAAGCCAAAAGACTCAGTGCAGCTAAGCTGCCTGGATCCTCCCACTTGCAGACTGCCCATACTCTTTAAACCCATGCTTAAGCATCTTTTGATGCCAGCCATTTTGTTCCCCACGCCTGGCTTTTTCTTTAATCAAAGGTTATGGGTTCATTTAAGTATTCTTTTTAAACCCCATACTCTTGTGTCTTGTTCCCCATTGGTATTAGTTTAATCTACTTGTCAGCTCATTTAAACTAAGCCCCTTTTGTTCTTTTCAAACCCCAGACTACCCTTGTTAAACCCTGCTTATTACTGCCCTGCCCATTGCAGCATCAGGGCATTCTGAACTCATGAAAGTTCAAATTCAGGACTGCCCTGGACTGAACCTTTTCAGTCATTTTTGCAATGCAAACAAACTTATTTCAGACGATGCCGGGCATTCAGTCAGTGACAAGGTTCAATTAGTCACGTGAAACTATTAGCTCACTTGATCCATTAGTTATAGAAAACTAATCGACGAGGTTTATCGAGTCGACTATACTAAATACAACAGATAATAATCAATCGTTCACATAAACAATATGTACAGGGACCCAAAAGGCATCAGACAACTTTTGTTCAATTACTGGGAACCTATATGAATTATTTATGCGACGACTATCCTAATCGAACATGTTTATCATAGGATACATTCAAATCACACACAGAAAACAATCGACCAAATAAAAGGTCTTTGACAGAGATGGACGAAATCAGAAAAAATAACAAAAAGAACAAACAAACACAACGAAACATGCTGACAACTTAATTAGAACTAAACAAAGGGAAAGGAAAACTTACCGAAAAATGTTTAAACCAAACTGACCCAAATCTGACTCAACTTTGACCATTTGAGGCCGAACAAATTTTAACCAGGGTGTTCTCACATGAGAACACCTTGGTTAAGGTCCATTAAACCTCAAACCCTTGTTAAGGCCGGCTGGATTCCAAGGCTATCCGTGTTCTAGGTTTTGGATTTTCAGATCTGGTTTTTTAGGAGTTGTGGGTAGATTCGGACCAAACCAAGTCTGGTTTGGTCACGAGGAGGGTCCGGGGAGTGTCTGGTATGAAGATGGGGTGGTTTGGTATAGATCGAGTTTCGTCTCGAATCTTCAAATCCAGATTCGAGACGATGGAAGGTGATTCGAGGTACAGGGTTAGTAGATTCGTGTTCAGGGTGGTTGGATGTTTCAGGGGTGTGAAGGGGGTGGTCACCGGCGTTCATGCCGCCGGGTTCTGGTGAAAGGGAAACTAGGGCGGCGTTAGGGTTTGGGGGTTTCAGGGCTTGGGGAAGGAGATGACTGAAGGGGGGGTTCGGATAGGGGGCGTGGGGTGAAGGGCCAAGTTTATATACGGAAGGGGAAGAGAGATTGGAGCCGTTAGATCAAGTGATCTGAACGGCTTAGATCTATTGGTGGGTAACAGGACAGGGTCGTTTGGTATGGGAACGAGGTCGTTTTGGTTTAGGTGAGGGGTTGGGTTGAACCGGCTAAATAGGTCGGGTCATGAGGGAAGCCAGGGACCGTTGGATCAATGGGGTTGGACGGCTCAGATCAACTTGCCTGAAACGGCGTCGTTGAGGTGAGTTGAACAGCCTGATCTGGACCGTTTGTTTGAATCAGATCAACGGCTTCAATAGGGACGCCGATACGGCGTCGTTTGAGTCCGTGCTTGGGCAGGCTCGTCTTGGACTGGATCAGTGCTTTGGTTTTGGGCCTCGTTTTGGGGCCCAATCAGATTTTCCTTTCCTTTTTAATTTCAACAAATTAACCAAAAATTCCTAAAAACAATGCAAATAATTAAAATAAACTTACACACATATTGTGTAACACCTACAACAATAAACACACATATTGGAATTTTAAAAATGGTTAAATCACAGCCTAGAGTAAAAGCTGCATATTTTTTGTGAATTTTCTCTTAAAACCGGACTATGGCCTGATTACCCACGACGTTCTTATTTATTTTTTTGTTTTTTGTAAGATTAATTGCAACACGGGCCGAATCACAAATGACTAGCAGCGCATGTCATGAAAAAAAAATTGGGAATTTGTACAGCGAGGTCACTGGTCACTATTTTTGTTTTCTTTTGGAGTGATTGCCCGTGAAGCAAAAATCACGTGCTTACACATATAAAAGGGGGACAATGATGCGGATGTTTCACCTCTCCAAATACCATGTAGGTTGGGCATGCCCAACTCTCTATACAACAAGGGGCACATATACAATCAGCCAACTAATAAAAAATAAAATAAAAAAATCCCCTCCATCTTAACAAGCAAAAAAACTAATGTTTGGTATGTTTGAAGCTGAAATTAGGCATTATCTGTCTTATATATGCTCCTCTAGGCAGTGACTGAACACCAAAATTAGTTCAGCAATTAAAAGATCCTGCGACGCACCTTCATACTTGGACAAAACATATGCAAGTTCATCTTCTTCCTTGTATTATATTGAGCTTTGTAAATTGTAATTATGTTAGCTCCTGTATGATATCCTTCATTTGTCTAATTGTATCTTGAGTCCACGTTGCGTTTATGAGTTCGAGTGGTCACATTATCAGGTACAGAAGTGTTAATGGCCATTTTGAGATGAGTACTGGGATTGATCAAAGGCCATCATGCAAAAAAGAATCTTCACATTTATAACCGGTTGGCAAATTGGCATTAACTTGAAAATATCGAGCTAGGGCAATTATTGAAAAAATTAGTTGGCGTAGCCACTTTTAGGCTCCGTTATTAGAGTTTGGCTACCTTTTCAAATGCATTGGCAACATAGCTACCGGTCAAACTTCTCTAAGGAGCTCAACAAAACCACTAGCCAGATCTAACTTTCACAAACATATTGGCTGTGTTTTAATCTGCATCAATTATACAACAACAACAACAACAACAACAATAACATACTCAGTATTATACCACACTGTGGGTCTGAGGAGGGTAGTGCGTACGCAGACCTTGCCCCTATCTTGTGAGGAATCTGCATCAATTATATACAACAGAAAAAAAAAAGAAAAAAAAGGAAGAAAGAGGAGATTCATCGCAACAAGATCTTTATAAAACCAAGCTAAACAGCCTAGTTTGCACTCTGATAGAAGAGAAAGCTGTTGGTATTCTAACAGGCAAGTCAATATTGCTAAGGTTAACAAGCTAGTATCATGTTTTGATCCAAAAATCTTCCTGTTAAAGCACAATCCATTCATTCTCCAAGACTTTGCATAGACCTTCCAGATTTAACACAACAATTAATTCTTATACAATTGTTATCAGCACACTCGATTAACAAAGACACCCGCCAAAAGAAGAAAGGAGGTAGCAAAGAAGTAAAAAGGTTGTCTACGAAATAAACCAACAATTTACAGTTCCAAGGTAGAAATGAGGTGCCTGTGGGGGCTACGAAGAAGGTCATTGGCATATAAACAAGGTAAAAACACGATTTATGCGTGATTTGTGATTAAGCAAAACAAAAATAATGAAAAATGAGTCAATGAGATAAGCATAATTAGCACTATAACCATGGCAGAAACTCATGATATAGAATGAGGTCTACTTATCATTGCAAAGATATTTGTAAATCCAGAATTCCTTTCAGAGATGTACCAGAACTTCAAAGAAGCAAGGCACAAATATATTTCACAAATGTCGACGCAAAATGAGGTAGATGAAAGAAAAAGGGAAGAGTTTAAGTTTCTTTAAGTAGATTTAACTAACACATACTGTAAAGACAAGCTCAACTAAATGTGGCAATAATTTACGAATGAACTGTACAAAGGGATCATCGATGCTTGACACACAATTTTAGATACAAAATGCCTAAAAAGGTGAGCAGCACAATAAGATGAAGGATAAGCTCACCACTCATAAGACATTCTTCCAGAGCAAGACCATAAGAGAGTTGGTGATTGAGCTCACCAACCCATCAACGTTCTTCTGACTTTGTATACAATCCGATTTCTACCAACCATACATGACATGTCAAATCTATAATTTTCTTCTAGAAGGAATCTGTAAACCTCCCACACGTGATCACTTGTACAATGCCTTCCAATTTCCGCCTGCAAAAAGATATTAAAGGTCATCCACCGTGTGAAGAGGGATGAAGTGATATAATGAACCAACTGGAGCAATAAAATTAAAAAAATCCACACCCCCCAGGTCTATAAATGGGAGGTTAGTTGCTTAAAGAGATAACGCCTACATTCAATTTTCTTTAGAACTTTGTCCTTTAAGCAAAAGTGCATACACACGCAATCCATCACTTTGAAACATTCCTTCACCACTAGATACTTACCGAGAAGATGCAGATCCCTAGGGTCTTCATTGCCAGTGTAACGTCATAGAAGACACTTGGTCTGCCCTTTCCAGATAGCTCCACAGGATTAGCAACCAAAAGTTCAGTATCTGGCCCACGATTTGTGATGATTACACGTAGAGGATGAAGCATTTCCAGTTTTAAGCGGGAACAAAGAACATCTTGTTTATCTGGATCCACAATCTTTTTCCCATCCTTCTGCCGAATAAAAAGGTCTAATTCCCTCTGACCCTTATTAACTGGTGAAAATCGACCATAAGCAATCTAAACACAAAAGGAAAAATCAACTATCAGATTAACCAGCATGCTTTTCTAATTCATTATTTCAGTGTCATATAATCCAATGACCAGTAGAAATATGAACCGAGATGAAAGTAGTGGATTTGGAAAAAAAAATCTCATCTATGAACAACAAACTTTTGAAATATTCCGCAACTGTTACAGAACAAGGTTTTGCTTTAGATATCATTAAAACAGTAACGAGAACGCCGGGAAGAATCATCTTCTTCCTTTGTTTGATAGCTAAACAAGCATTCAGTTTCCACAGCAGAAGACAGAAACTTACAATAATGATTACCTACCAAGAATACATTATTCCTTATGTCCCATTTCGGCTGTCCACTTTTAGTTTGACATATTTTCTTTTCATGAAAAACATGTGAATCTCTGTGTTTTGGAAGAGCAGAAGAAAAGATAAAGTTGTACTGAGAAGACTAGAAGCGGGACCATGAAACTTCAGTATTTAAATATATTAAAATTTTCAGTTTAAAGAAAGTGGATAACATTTAGAACACACCATACAGGAAAGTAGGAACGGCATTTTAGAGAGGCAGTGTCATTTTACGTGTGAGGTTAAAGAATAGGAGATGAAAGATATTTGGCGGAAAAGAACAGGACCTAGCACTGGATCAGGAGACAAAATAAGACTATTGAGGATGCTTCTGCATAGGCATAATGTTTACCATTTCATCAAAGTGGAGACCAAAGACAACTTGACAATATCACTGAACTTGCGTACCTAATTTTCTCTATAGCATAGAAAATTCTAGTACTTTTGGTCCTATGTTTGCTAGGAGTCCTTTGGTCTTGTTAAAGATTTATATGCCAGTGCAGAACTTCTAGGGCTAAAGTAACTAATCTTTTAGACATGGATAATGAGGATTCACATAGTCGACCCACTCAGGATTGAGGCATAATAGTTGTTGTGGTAGAAAATAATGCAATTACTGACTTCAAACTCATTGAAGTCAGGGAGGAACCCAATTCAGGTCAATACAGACAATAACAGGATACTCTCACAACTATAAACAACAAAAATGAAACGGGAAAAGTAAGGGATATATAATTTTTAATATAATAGTCAGTACCAGAATATTGCAGTCTTTCAATGTGCGCATAATGTCATAAAGAAAACCCTTGTGATCAACACAACCAATCTGAAGTAATGTATGCGCGGGGCTCATCGAATTATCTATTGTCACACTAGCCCTCTTCAAATTAATCATATCTGGGCTAAGAGCCTGTGTGTGAAATTCATTATCTGATAGTTCACACCTAAATAGTTCCTCAGCAACTGATGGAGAAAGAGAAGAGACACATTGCACGTTGTCATACTGTGGGCCTGCTAACTGAAGCTCACAACTAAATGATTGGCCCAGAACAGCATGCAACTGCTTGTACATCTCATCTTGCCTCTCTTTTGTGTGTAAGAGCTCCCTGAACATGAATATTAGTGAAGAGATATCATCGATAGCTATAAGATCTTTAATTAACACAGTAGAAAAGCAGAAGTTTTGTGCTGAAAGATCTATATTACAATATCTCAAAAATATTTCTTTTTCCATCATTAACCTCTCTTAATAATAATATAATTGGTTATAGACAAAAGGGAATGCAATTATAAGATTTAAGGCAGGAAAAGGTAAATGAAAACATCATCTGCAGATTATATTTTTGTTAGTCCAATATAAAGTATGGATGAAAACAGGACCTTACGTATCAGAAATGGATGTTATTTGTCTTCTGAACAGGGATATATCATGCATGCTTATTAACATTCTTAAAAGTCAGTTTGATACAAATAAAGCAACACCAATGGAGCAAATACGAGAATACCTAGTTTTTTTCCTTTTAAATCCAATAAGACCTACATAATAAATTAGTGAGAGTCTAAAACGAAGAAGCATCATGTAAGCCCCAAGACACTGCAGCGGAAAGACACAAAAAGTTTACAAAACAGGGTAATTCCTATTTAAGACGTGTTAATAGTTAATTCACTTAAACCAGATTCTCTTTTTTCATTCAGACCCCACTGTCCCGCTCCGCCATGCATTTAACCCAAGTTCTGTATCAGACTGTTTAAGAGATCACAACAAGAACAACGACAGGTCCATTACAACTCTACAACTCGATATTCTTTGACCAAAATGGGGAAGAGATTTCCTTACAAGTTGTCTGTTATGAAGAAAAGGTCCAGCACACGACCATCTGGAGTTGTTGTCACCTTTACCCTTTGGATGGTAAGCTCAAGCTCACAGAGAACTTGGGTAACATCTAGCAAAATCATGCAATTAAATCAGAAAAGAAAAAACATTAGTCGAAAATTAGGACCAACAAGAAATTTATTTTACCATGCAATAATCCTCTTCGGTCGCGGCTGCAAAATGTCAGCAGGTATGCAGGAGAAGAAGTGGCAGGCGGAGATGTTTGGTTCAAATAGAATGAAACAGAACATGACGGGCATACTGATAGAAGGCGCTCCTTCAAATTCGCCCACCTTACCATAGGTGAGGAAGCATGAGGAACCACCCATAATATCACATAGCACCATATCCCATCTGTTGAAACATCTGATTCATAGAAACTTTGAGCACTAACTAAAGATGAAGAGAAAAGGAAAACTAAATAAATCAAGGGAGCTAAAGTGCCAACAATTAGTCAATGGCAACCTTTGGTGTAGGGGATTCAATTAAATTCCCTTCGCCGGAATCTTGCACTGTGCGGGAAGGGTAAAATATTTTTTTTCACATATATAAAATATTGAATCCCCTTGACATAGGTTCATATTTTAGGTGTGACATTTTTACATTTTATTGAATCCCCTCACTCAAATTCCTAGTTCTGCCACTGCCATTAGTACATGACTATAGTTTTAAGAGAACAGGAGAAGCAAAGTCCGATAGCTAAAATTGTACAACTCGATGTTCATTCACCTCAACAAAAGCGTGAAAACCAATATGGTAGTATAACTTCATGGTGAATCCATGATTTAAACATCGTGCCTGCATGCCCTTAATACATATACATACTTCTTAAGTTTTCTTTATATTTTCTACATACATATATAGGCCGAGCCGAGACAGTAGGCAAACATTTGCAATATCCATTACAATATAGATATCACTACATACATATGTGCCTAAAAGTGTCACCAAAAAACTAGACAAAGCATGCATAAATGCTGGCAATTGAGATATATAATTTCAAAACAGAAATAGGAAACAAAGCTTCCCTTAACATGAAAATACGGGTAGACTGTTAAAATCATTAAAAACAAATTGAAACTTGGAATAATCCCGCAACAAGCAACTTATATGTAACATCCAAAACCCTAATCAGACGAAATATTAAACAAAATAGAAGTAAATAATCTATAAGATCGCAGCTAGAAGCATGTGGAGAAAACGTGAAGCTGGGATATATATATATAAAATATAAGATTAGTAGATTACCTCCTTTGATAATGTAGAGACCAAAATCGAGAATAGTATTGCAAATATCACAGCCGAGGCCGGTTTTATCCGGACAATTCACTGTAATTACATACTCAGGTTCACCAGGCTTCTTCCCTTTCTGAATCACTACGGCGTCGTCTGTCGGCAATCCCATGCCGGAATTTTAACCGGAAAAGAAAAAAGTAAATGGCCACCTTGGCTAGTTTTCAGAATTTGCAGAAAACAATACTGGAACGTTCAATGATTAGCAATTTTCGGGTGAAGCAGGTTTTCTGGTTATTTTAGCAGGTATTCTATTGTTTCGAGATAAAACGGGACTACTTTATATATATATATAAAAATCCTAATTTTAAAGTGGGCGTTCAGACATAATAATTGTGAAACTCCAAAAAAAAGCGAAGCAAAAAAAAAAAAATTAAACGTAAAAATAGTATTTGAAAATTAGGGTTGTGGTTGGAGATGAATAAAAATTTGGAACTGTTATTTGAATTTTTGTGAGCGATTGACATGAAAATTTTGGAAAATAACTTTTTAAATTTTTTTAAATTTTCGAAAAAATCTAAAATTCATCTTTTCAAGTGAAATTTGAATTTTTCATGGTCAAATAATGATTCTGAAAAAAGTAAAAGATTTCCTTAAAAAGTTTTAAAAAAAAAGGCCAAACGAGCCCTGAATTGTGTTTCATAAAAGTATGGGTTAAAAGTGTATCGGTCAAAACTTGAGAAGTTGATTTGCTAATAAAATAAATAGATGGAAAGTAGGATTAAAGAGCTCAAGAATAACTGGTCCTTTCTCTACGTTAGTTGGCTTTCATTTTTTTTTTTTTTAATGAAAAAGTTGTAAATAAAAGAATTTTCAGAATAGTTGATACTCGCTCTCTGCCTTTAAGAAACTAAAAGAACAAATCTGTTTACGTAATTTAAATGTAAGAAAGGAAAAGGGAGGGAAAATAATTGTCGTTTTCACGATCAGGAAAATATGATTAATCTGTTATGTTATTTTAAATATGACATTTTTATGCGTATACTGAAAAAATAATCTAGTTTCATGACCCTAATATTATGGCAGGATTTACACTGAATTGTTTGTAATTCAAGGTGTAGATCGTAAAATTCTTACATATATGTCGTTGTAACAGTTTTATATATAAAGTGAAAATAACCCAAAAAAAATATGAGGTGGTTTTATTTGTCGGTAAAATACACGTTAGTTGTTAAGAGAGAGACAGAAAGAGCTGTCTTCTTTGGTTGTTACGTGTGTCCTTTTTTGGATATGTGCTAATTATTGGCTACAGTATCTTATCCAATGCTTTTAGAAAAGTGAAGAAAATACGGAAAAAGTCTAAATATATCCTTGTATTATATGAAATTGAATGCATTTATCCTTCATTAATACGTTAGCCTATATATGCCTTTATTGTCATATAGTTCATATATGTCCTTGCAGTCTCATAGTTGATCCATATATGCCCTTTTCGAAACGGAATCCACCCAAACTAATTAGCTCGTTCTTTAATTGTATTAACGTGTATTACAAACGCTATTTCCTTTTTATTAGCACTTTTTTCCCTTTACCTTTCTCTTTTCTTTCTTCTTTTTCTTTTCTTCTCTTTTTTTCCTTTTCCTTTTTCTTTCTCCCATATCCGATTTCCTCCATTGCTGATGTCTTCTCCATTTTTTTCACCAATTTCACGAGATTTTATTCCTAAAAATCAAACCTACACCACCAAAAGTTCCTAGCGAGAAGGCCCTGGTTCTTCTGAAAAGAAGGAGATGAAAATTGTCGGAGAAATTTTTTCGGCGGTGTTAATTTGGTGAAGGTAGGATATGGTTATTCAGATTTTGAAGGTTTTGTTCCAACCATGTGAGGTTTGTGATAGTAAAATTAGCAGAAATTCTTGAGTTTTGTCAAGTGAAATTGGTCACGAAAATGGAGAAGGCATCAACAATGGAGGAACTCGAATATGGGAGAAAGAAAAAGGAAAAAAAGAGAATAGTAAAGAAAAAAAGGTACTAATAAAAAAATAGTATTTGTAATACATTTTAGTACAATTAACGAAAAAGCTAATTAGTTTGGGTGAATTCCGTTTTAAAAAGGGCATATATGGACCAACTATGTGATGGTAAGGGCATATATGAGCTAAAGTATTAACGAAGGGTAAATGTGCTCAATTTCATATAGTACAAGGGCATATTTAGACCTTTTCCATAGAAAATATAATCCTGATGATAGGTGGGTTGTGAACTTATATGTAGCTTGTTTGGACAAGCTTTTAAAATTAATTTATTAAAATATTTTTTTTAAAAGTAAAAAATACTTTTTAAAAAGTATTTTTGGTGAACTGCTTATTTATAAAATCAGCTACAACATTTAAAAATATTTTTAAACACTCGTGCTTAAAAAACACTTTTTAAACCAATCCAAACGGGCTCTACAAGTCTTCTACCCATAAATTGTAGGACATCTTTTTTATCTCTCTAGCTCCTGTTTCATGAACTACATTGGAGATTCTGTTTCCCAAAAATAGAAAGAGCTTAGCAGTATATGTCTTGAAACTCTACTAATTACTGCTGATTACATGTTCTAATAGAAACTCGAATGCGATCAAATTGTTCTTTTATGGTATATACTAGTTGGAAGCTAGCCCGTGCTAAACATGGGACAAGGTTCATAATAGTTACTCATGGATCAATTTGTATTAAAAATCAACTCAATTTTAGATGGACTGAAACGGACCGGGCCAAAATAGGTTGAATTCAACAAATGAATTTGGGCGTGTCAATTACCTGCCAAATCCTAGAGGGAGTTAGGCGGATTAAATAAGTTTGGGTTCAAATTTCCACCCCTAGGGCAAAATATGGGAGAAATTCAAAAATAGCCAGATTTACAAGTGGTCATTCAAAAATAGCCACAATTTCAAAAGTAATCGAAATTTAGTCATTTTCATGTAAAGATAAATCTGAACAAAAACATCGTTCAAATTCCGAAAAATACTCCAGCATAATATACTGGAATTCTAGTATAATATACTGGACTTCCAGTATAATATACCGATCCAGCATGAAAGCTCATACACATGTACTCCAATCTCCAGTATATTATACTGGAACTTTCTGTATTTCAGCAACATAATGATTATTTTTCAATAACTTTGCAAATGCTGGCTATTTTCAATGATCAGTTCGAAAATTGACTAACCCGTGCAGGGGCGGCTGAAGGGCCAAGCAAATAAAGCATTTGCTTTAGGTATCCAAGCTCTTGGGGCCCCAAAAAATTAGTACTCCAGTAATTAATTTTTTAGCTTAATCTTTTAACAGAAAATATTGGATTTGGTAGTGAAAAGAGTACAAAACTTTTATAAGAAAGGAAAGAAGTGGCCAAAAAGGACAAGGTCTAAAAGGAGATACGGATATTACATTTCGTTTTCATTTTTAAGGTCATGTTTTCCTAATTCTCTTTTTAATTATGCTTTTTCTCTTCTTTTCATATATGCGCTACATATTTGTCAAACAGAAAAATTAAAGCACGTTGAATAACTTGAACTGCATTTCTATTTCGTTCTTTTGAAAGTTCTCAAGCATATCAAAGTAAACAAAGTAAAATTAACTTATTTTGTTATCAATTATCAAGTTATCAACTCCTAGAATCAGATTTTATTATTATAACTTTTATTGTCTTTTTAATGTGATATTTTTTATTTTCTATGTCTATTTCATAGGTATATATTACTCTTTTGGTATATACTAAAGTAGAATTTAAATATGTGAAAACAAGAAAAACTGAATCACGTGCATCTCAAAACTCAAAAATAAAATTAAAAAATTGAAACTTCGATATAATTACCACAAATGTGTTATTGGCAAACTTTTAACAAACAATAAAATACTAAATTAAAAAAATATAGACTGTCTTTTTAAAATGAACATGTCCTTATTTGAGTTAAATGATAATGAATCCAAAAAGGAGAAAAAGAAAAAATAAATATAAAAGGATAAACCTTACTATCAATTAATAAATTATTATTATAAAAAAGTTTGATTATAATTCAACTTTTGACCCAAAAAGCAAGAAAAATGCATATCAGATAAAATATATATGAAATCTCATCAGAAAAAGTTGAAGGCCTCATAAATAGTTTTAGCTTTAGGCCACTATTGTGATTCAGCCGCCCTGAGCCCGTGCGGCAAATATGGCTTATGTTCACTGTTCAATGTGTTGGAATTGGCCCAACGGTCGACGTCATTATGCAAACATCGAGCTTTCTGAAATTCAGTTCCAATCGAACGAACCAGCAACAAGGAAGAGCCTTCATACTAATAGACTACTAAACTTGATTAGGTAAACATCCTATTAGATTACCAAAGTTGATTAGGTAGACATAAAAATGTTTTGAAAGAACCAAGATTCAACACACCAAATAGCCTTCAGGATCAACATCACGCTGGACCTACTGCAGTTCATTTTTTATTTCCTTTGGCTTGCCTCATAGTAATCGTCTTTCTTGAAGATAATTGTCTTTCAGTATGAACAAAACATAGAACATTAAAATCTGGCGTAACAAATATACACAATGGCACAAATTTCATCAACAATATATGCAAAATATATTGAAAAAACGTATAGACAATATGGGTTAGCCAAAATATCTTATGCAGATCTTCCAACTTAGAGCCATTCTATCAATTAATACCAGATCATCTTTTGGATCCTCAGTGACTTGTATCAATCCATGTGAATGAAACTCTTTTGGCATGATAACGTAGCAGTAATCAGATGTTTGATTGTATCCTTTTCATGCTCATTGATGAATTATATCACTATGTACAGAACAAAAAAATCAGAAATTCAAGGGAGTAATGTAAGCCCTATGTGATCAATATACCTTTGATGTCAAGTACACAGCAGAAAGATTTGGATAACTTTTATGGCATCATAGCCCCTGAATCAAGTTGTATTAGGTTCAGTTTTCAACCAACAGTTAAAAGGGAATTAAGTGTTACTTTTAGCAAAGACAGCATAACTTGAGAGCACAAGTTAACAAAGAATACATTACTAAATAAAAGAATCTCAATACCATTATATACCGGCAAGGGAAACCTCTCCTCTTTTATAGCTTGTGTTACTGTTTCTGTAGTCACTTGTACATTTTTTAGTATTGCATTCAACAATAAGATAAAAGTAATTTGCCAGTTTTGAAAGGTTCACCAGCCACTGAAAGCAATATAGTCAGCTTTTCCACAATACTTCTATTAATGGAGGAATTCTTTGTCATTCTTCTTTTTAGCTTCTTCATTTAATTGTAATAAACTGTTACCATCCTCCCCCTTTTTGAGATCAACAAGAATTAAAAAGAATAACTAATTAAGAAGTAAAAGCTGAAAAGTCAGCAATTATGACAGGTACCTTATATTGACGAGTCAGTTGGTGAGCTGAGCTTTCTCATGTGATGGTGAGCACAGATAGCCTGTTGCGAGTAAGTAATCGTTTGCAAATGTTTACATCAAAAGAGATGACAAAAACTAAGGAACTCAACATATCTTCACGTTCAAAGTGCAAGAGAGCTTGATGGAGCTGGAGTTAACTTCTCAAAAATCAAATATTAATACAAATTTGGAAAAAGAAAACTGTCGTTCTCAACACAAGTCATTCAATATCAAGTTACAAAATGAACTGATGAAAATCCCTTGTTTTGAAGCCACCGATGCAATGGAGACCATCTTGAGAAATCTTTCATGGAGTATACATGTCTTAGGGATCATCTTATCAACTCAGATAAAGATGTAAATTTAATAATGATTCAATGCAGACAAATCAAATCACATATTTGTCTGAGTTGAAGTTGATATTAGAAACATTTGGGACGTAAATTGGACGACTGTTGCTCCCGCAAAACAAGGAATTCCCTCAAATCATTATCAAATAAACTCATGCGATCACAACACTTTTCCCTCGTCCACATCTGCATAAATATTTCCAATTTTTTAAAAGTCAACTCAGCTTCATCAATCTCTATTGAAATTAACATATTGGTTGGACATCATGTTGAGGCCCTTAGATTTTAGCATTTCAAGCTCAGCAAGCTCGTTTAGTGGAGGCCATTCTTAGCCTTATCCAAACTTTGCAGCCACAACAAGAACACTGCCGATGGCATCTTGTCTTCCGTCTCCGGAAATTAATATCTACATTTGAATAAGGGTTGCAATGATAAGTGCTAATTCTGTATTGTTCCCTTCACAAATGATACATCTAGAGTTGAAAATTTCCCTGAACCACGATTTAATTATTTAAATATGCATTTCCAAAGTAGGCCCTGCACATGATTTGTGCACGAGGCTGCCCTTATGTATTTGCAGAGTAAAACATGTGGATTGACGTTTTGCTGATCTTCTAAATAGGAATAATTGACTTGCAAACAGAATATCTTGAAATTCTATTGAAGTACAAAGAATACCGCAGATCTTAAAGAATTTTCAAAGGATCAAATCTGATTATATTCTAAATTGAAAAAAAAAGAAGTTATCCCAAATAAGTAAATAAATAAAACACTTACTGTTTCCTGTTGATCCTCCTCAGGCAATGATTTCTCTCGATGAATCAATGATGGCTTTGGGAAGAAAATTCCCTGGCCAACGGAGACTGCGTATTTGGACTATGGAGCTGAAAACCTAGACTAAAGCCTTTTATTTTGACCCATCCCAGCCCATTATAAATTTTTAAAGCCGAATGAGTAAAAATCGTGTGGGGTAGCCATTTTTTAAAGTGGTATTTACTTTTTATCCAGCATTTTTAATGCTTAGTAATAATAACTATTAGTCTATTGTAATCTATATTTATATCTATATCTATATTATATTAAAAGCATGAAGCCCCTTAGCGAAATATCGTTCGCCTTTTTTACCCTTTAAAAGTAGATTTTATATTGGTCAAATTTGTAATTTAATTATATTTCTAATATTTAGGACTTTTTGATCAATTAGTTATTAAAACTTTCCTTACTTGTACTATGTAAAAAGACCTAATATTTAGGATTTTAAATATAATATACTTGTAGACTATACTTACAACTAAAGTTTCATGGCATTCGAGGAGTTATCATCTATTTAGGATTAAATCTTCATAGATACGACCATACCAATCTAAGATGGATAAGAACATGTTGGACTACTTTTTTCTTCTATAATGACGGATCACGTTTAGTTTGAACTACCTTAGCTATAGTTGGAATATCGGTTTTTCAACAGGTAATTTTTTTATATTATATAATATGAATTCTCTCTCAAAAATTACTCCAAGCATCTATTTCAATCAAGAACAAAATATGAGATCTAGCATGCTTCTTACTTTACTCGTATTATTTATCCATCTTGTTATGATATTATTACATTTTTTAATAGTAGACTTTTTTAAGCGTTGCCACACGCAGAGAATATGATGTCTTTTTTGAGGTGATTTAATTTTTGTTGTCGATTATATGCACTTTCTCTCAAAGACAATGTCACCTATCTCATTGGAGAACAAAATAAGCCTACATCTATAGTGTTATTATTGTTTTTCACAAAAATTATAATCTATTCCATTTTGTGTCTCACACCTTCATGTAACATATCTATTTGGAATAATCAAATAAATAATACTAGATTCTTCTTCTTCTTCTTCTTAAATTAAAATTCACAAACTTCACAAAAGTTAGAATTATTAATATATTAAAAGCACGAATGTCTTTAACAAAATGTCGTTGTCTTTTTTATCCTTTAAAAATTGAGTTCACACTGGACAAAATAATCATTTTATTATTTTTCTAATATTTAGAAATAATCATTTAATTAATCTCATACTATTTAGAAATAGTCATTTAATTAATTTCTTACTATATAGGAATAGTCAATTAATTATTATCCTAATTTTTATAAACTAGAAAAAGTTTTTATTCAACGCCATTTGTATTTAGGAACTAAATTTCTTCTTTTAGGTTTCATAGGAGGTTTCTTTAGTTAATAAAATTCTGCCTAAAAAGTTTCTTTTTTTGAGTTCTCCTTTTAGGTTTAGGAGGGTTTTTTCTTTAGTTAACAAAATTTTACCTAAAAGTTTTGGTTTTTGTTTTCTTTAGTTAATAAAGTTTTGAGGTAGGAAAGTTAGAAAAGTTTCAGTGCTAACTTTTTAGAACTACTTTTTTATAAACTATATTAGGTGAAAACGAGCCTTTTGAACTAATTTATGGATTAGGAGTCTTTATTTTTTAATAATTCTTTTTTTATCTATTTGAACTATATGCAATTTTATATATATACCTAGATTACACCTATCAAATTAAAATCCGTTCTAATTTAGTTTTTGTGGATCCGCCTCTGACAGTATGCTTTGACAAGGTTCTTCTAATCCAAGTTTAATGATAATTCCAATAATAATCGTAGGACAATATTTTTTTATTTACTGAGTTAGCTAAATAGGACATGTCAATTTATATAATTTTTAGGCACTTGCACTTGCACTTTTATCTTTTGTATTTCTTTTTAGTTTATAAAGAATATTTCATAATGTTAGTGATGTTAGCTTCTTAAAGTTCTGTATGCAATAATATGGGATACACGCGCAACGCGCGTACCCTAAGATTAGTTAATATGAAAAGACTGTGTTACCCTTTCTTCTATCTCTTTCATGTGTTGGGGAGAAGAACAAATGGCAGACTCTTCTTCATCTTCAATGGGTTTGGCTCGTGTCGTGTATGCGTCTGCCATGAATTAATTCCATTGATGCACTTCAACTCTTTTAATTATCTAAACAATTATTTCTTATACTTTGTCACGACCCGGATTTTTCACCATCAGGAGTCGTGATGACGCCTACTCACAGAAGCTAGGCAAGCCACGAAATGCGGAAAAGTCAACCTCTTTTATTTTACCCTTTTTAACCAATTAAATTAGCAGGCAATCAACATTTAAATAATGACGAAAGATGAAATTTAAGCGGAAGACTTAGATAAATATTATACCAAAACCGATACGAATAAAAATCTAACATATATCTCTACCCAGAAACTGGTGTCTCAACATTCACGGACTGTCTAGGAATGCTACATACAAGTGTCTGAAAAAGGAAATATAGTCTGTCTCGGATACAAAAGAAAACAGAACATCTAAATGGATAGAAGAGACATCGGGCCTGCGGACGCCTGCAGGGCTAGCTCGGTGTCTCGGTGGACTGAAGACTGGCTCCCCTACCGCTGCTGACCAAGCGCTGCTCCGGTATCTGCATATAAGTGCAGAGTGTAGCATCAGCACAATCGACCCCATGTGCTGGTAAGTGTCTGGCCTAACTCCGGTGAGGTAGTGACGAGGCTAGGACCAGACTCCAGATAAACCTGTGCAATTATGTATATATATACAGCGGAAAGATAGACGGAAACAAACAATTAAAACTGGGGAGGGAAAACATGCTTCGGGGAATAACAGATAAGGCAGAATCTCAATAAAATTATAAGGAAACCAAAATTTAACTTCTAACAAGGATAAGGAAAATAAAGGTAAATTTCACTTTCAGTTTACATCTTGTTGCAGGCGTGCAACCCGATCCCATTTCTCATATCTTGTGGTAGGCGTACCACCCGCTCCCATTTTATTAAATCTCGTGGTAGGCGTACCACCCGCTCCTATTTCATCAAACCTCGTGGAAGGCGTACCACCCGCTCCCATTTCATCTTATCTTGTGGTAGGCGTACCACCCGCTCCCATTTCATCATATCTTGTGGTAGGCGTACCACCCGCTCCCATTTTATCATATCTCGTGGTAGGCGTACCACCCGCTCCCATTTCATTAAATCTCGTGGTAGGCATACCACCCGCTCCCATTTACAATCCAACACAAAATCACAAGGAATCCCGGCAAGGGAACAAAAGCAATATAATAACCTCCCGGCAATGGAGCAACAATATCAAAACAATCATCCGGGCAAGGGAGAATCAGTTATAACCAATCCTAACTCAACTTCTACTCAGCTAAATTAATACCAATACTCAATCATAAATAAAATTCACGAGAATAAACTAAATCTTTGCTCAATATCGAGAATCATCAATTAAAGCATCCATAGTAACATTTAAGAACACAACAACTATCAATTTAAGATTCACAGTCATGATCGACTCCAACGTATAGATACCCGTCAACATGTCTATACGTCGTACTCAACAAGAAGCAATTAACAAATATGACTCAACTCCTAATCCCTCAAGCTAAGGTTAGACCGAACACTTACCTCGATGCCTCGAACACAACTCAAATTTCAATTATAGCTTTACCCCTTGATTCCTCCGCCAATTCGCTCGTATCTAGCCACAAGTTATTTAATTACATCAATAAACACTAAATGAATCAATTTGAATGCATGAAAATGAGTTTTCCAAAGTTTTACCCAAAAAGTCAAAATCGCCCCTGGGCCACGTGGTCAAAACTCGAGGTTCGAACCAAAACCCGATTACTCATTCCCCCACAAGTTCAAATATGTAATTTGTTTTGAAATCGGACCTCAAATCGAGGTCCAAATCCCCAACAACAACAACAACAACATCCCAGTATAATCCCACAAGTGGGGTCTGGGGAGGGTAATATGTACGCAGACCTTACCCCTACCCCGAGGGGCAGAGAGGCTTTTTCCAGGAGACCCTCGGCTCAAGAGAGCAACAAGAGACAATATATTAATACTATCAATAGGCTTATAATAAAACATATAATACATAACATAAAATAAAAATAACAACAATATAAGAAATATAGGAAATACGAAAATGATGGAGAAAAGGATGTAAGGTATACTAATATCCAATAGATATAGCGCTGCATCAGTAGATGATCAGTAGCATCCTAAGACTAACTCCTAAATGGTTAGTCTCACTCTAGTGCGCTGTATTAGTATTCACAAACTACCCTCTAACCTACAACCTTAATGCTCGACCTCCATAATTCCCTGTCAAGGGTCATGTCCTCAGAAATCCTAAGTCGTGCAATGTCCTGCCTGATCACCTCCCCCCAATACTTCTTAAGCCTCCCTCTACCTCTCCTCGTGCCCACCACCGCCAGTCACTCACACCTCCTCACTGGTGCATCAGTGCTCCTCCTCTGAATGTGCCCGAACCATCTGAGTCTTGCTTCCCGCATCTTGTCCTCCAAGGGGGCCACGCCCACCTTCTCTCGAATATCTTCATTCCTAATCTTGTCCATCCTTGTATGACCGCACATCCACCTCAGCATCCTTATCTCTGCTACTTTCATCTTCTGGATGTGTGAATTTTTAACTGGCCAACACTCGGTCCCATACAACATAGCAGGCCTAACCACTGCTCTATAAAACTTACCTTTTAGTAACGGTGGCACTTTCTTGTCACACAAGACTCCCGTTGCTAACCTCCACTTCATCCACCCCACCCCTATACGATGTGTGACATCCTCATCGATCTCCCCGGTCCCCTGAATAACTGACCTAAGGTACTTGAAACTACCCCTCTTAGGGATGACTTGCGAGTCGAGCCTCACTTCCACTCCTGCTTCCGTCGGCTCGGCCCCAAATTTGCACTCGAGGTATTCCGTCTTCGTTCTGCTCAGCCTGAAACCTTTAGACTCAAGGGCATGTCTCCAAACCTCTAGCCTCTTGTTGACTCCGTGTCGTGTTTCGTCAATTAGGACTATGTCATTCGCAAATAGTATGCACCATGGCACATCCCCTTGAATATGATGCGTTATGGCATCCATCACCAGGGCAAATAGGAAAGGGCTGAACGCAGACCCTTGGTGCAACCCCGTAACAATCGAAAAATGGTCGGAGTCGCCTCCTACTGTCCTAACCTAAGTCTTAGATCCATCATACATGTCTTTAATCGCCCTAATGTAGTGAATCGGGACCCCTTTAACCTCTAGGCATCTCCATAGGACCTCCCTAGGAACCATGTCGTACGCTTTCTCTAGATCGATAAACACCATGTGGAGATCCTTCTTCTTATCCCTGTATTGTTCCATCCTCCTCCTAATAAGGTGGATAGATTTTGTGGTAGATCGCCCCGACATGAACCCGAACTGGTTATCTGAAATAGACACCATCCTTCGCACTCTCATTTCTACCACTCTCTCCCAGACTTTCATGGTATGACTCAGTAATTTGATACCCCTATAGTTGTTACAACTCTGCACATCGCCTTTGTTCTCATACAGCGGAACCATCGTACTCTACCTCCACTCTTCAGGCATCTTATTAGTCTTGAATATAGCATTAAACAACCCAGTAAGTCATTCCAAGCCTGCTCTACCCATACACTTCCAAAGTTCAACCAGGATTTCGTCTGGCCCGATAGCTCTGCCCCTCATCATCTTACGCATTGCCTGCATGACCTCGTCGACCTCAATATCCCTACAATAACTTAATTCATGGGGGCTGTTGGCATTCCTCAATTCACCTAGCACAATATCCTGATCCCCTTCTTCATTTAGAAGTTTATGAAAGTAGCTCTGCCATCTCCTCTTAATCTGGTCATCCCCCATCAAAACTTTGCCGTCATCATCTTTTATGCACCTCACTTGGTCCAGATCCCGAGCCTTCCTCTCTCTCACGTTAGCAAGTTGGAATAACTTCTTCTCCCCTCCTTTGTTCCCTAGTTCCTCATACAGACGAGCAAAAGATGCTGTCTTAGCCTCCATTACTGCCATCTTCGCCTCCTTCCTAGCTACCTTATATCTCTCACTGTTCGCTCTCTTCTCCTCCTCTCCAGAGCTCCCTACGAACCGCAGGTATGCTGCCTTCTTCGCTTCCACTTTATCTTGGACAACTGCATTCCACCACCAGTCTCCTTTGTGCCGACCGGTGCATCCTGAAGATATCCCTAACACCTCTCTCGCTGCCTTCCTTATACAATCAGCCGTCGTCGACCACATAGTGTTTGTGTCCCCACTACTTCTCCAAGCTCCTATTGCCGATAATCTTCCTTCCAACTCCTGAGCTTTATCCTTAGTCAAAGCACCCCACCTAATCCTCGGACAGCCTCGTACTGACCTCTTCTTCCTCCTTATCCTAATACCAATGTCCATCACAAAAAGCCTATGTTGCGTTGCTAGGGTCTCACCTGGGATAACTTTGCAATCCTCGCACAACCTTCTATCGCATCTCCTGAGGAGGAGATAGTCAATCTGAGTCTTCGCCATCGAACTTTTGTAAGTGACCAAATGTTCATCCCGCTTCGAAAAACTTGAGTTCGCAATCACTAGATCGAATGCCTTGGCAAAGTCCAACAACGAAGTGCCCCCTCCGTTTCGCTCCCCGACACCAAAGCCGCCATGCACCTCAGTATAACCAACTGCAGATGACCCAATATGACCATTGAAATCTCCTCCTATGAATAACCTCTCCAAAGGAGGAATACTACGAACGATGTCATCCAACCCCTCCCAAAAATGCCTTTTAATCTCCACATCCAAGCCTACTTGCGGTGCGTACGCGCTAACGACATTTAAAGTACACTCATCCACCACCAATTTAATAGTCATTAGTCTATCATTCACCCGTCTGACCTCTACCACCGACTCTCTAAGATGGTTATCTACCAGGATACCCACTCCATTCTTACCCCCCAGGACTCCAGAGTACCATAACTTATACCCATCCAAGTTTTTCGCCCTCGATCCAACCCACCTAGTCTCCTGGACACACGCTATATTAATCTTCCTCTTCTGAAGTATCTTCACCAACTCTATAGACTTACTCGTTAGCGAACCTATGTTCCATGACCCGATTCTCAACCTATAGGCTCCCTTGCCCCCTCTACCTCCCCTACCTCCCATCCCACACCCTGAACCCCACCCCCACTCTCTGTCCCACCCGAGGACATGCCCTTAATCTATCATCCCAGATTGCAGCCACTAAGACTACGACAAATCTCAAGAAGACTCACTAGTGCACAACGAACAACGAATCCAACTAGAAGGAAACAAGTGACTACAAGTACACTAGTTGAAAAATCCCCCATTTTTGAAAAACCTAGGTTTTACCCAAAATGCTCAATTTCCCCCATGAAAATCATTGATTGAAAAATCGCCTCTCATGTTTTTGGGGTCTTAAAAAATAAAAAATAACTGAAAATTCCTTCTAAATATACTATCCTCGGATGCCCTGTGCGGACCGCACAAAATCAACTGCGACCGCACATGCTTCTTGTGTTTTGCAATGACAAGTCTTAGTATTTTTGCCATAACTTTCTCTACAGATGTCTAAAGTATGATTTCTTTACCTTTCTAGAAACTAGACACGAAGGCTTACAACTTTCGTTTTTGAATCATCTCAGAATACCTTGTAGATCAAAAGCTATATGCTTCCAAAGTCGGACCAGTGAATTGCTCTTCACCGCGAACCGCACCAAAACTAGTGCGTCCGCACAGGCCTCTCCACGGCAGCAGTCCATATCGTGCGGACTGCACTGTCCTGTTCAGAGGTCCTCCACCTCTTTGAGCCTGCAACAACTTAGTTTTTAAGCCTAAGACACTCCGGAACCTACCCGAAACTCACCCGAGCCCTCAGAACTCCAAACCAAGCGCACACAAAACCTCAAAAACATCCTACGGACTTATTCGTGTAATCAAATCATCAAAATAACATCATGAACATCAAATTAAATCTCGAGATCAATGAAATTTTCTCAAAAATTTTTTAAACATCAATTTTGCGATTTAAGTCTGATTCACGTCATATGACATCCGTTTTTCACCAAATTCCACAGAAATGTCTTAAATCATATATAAGACATATACCGGGCACCGGAACCAAAATACGGGCCCGATACCACCATGTTCTAAGCAAATTTCTTTAAACAATTACAGAAAATAATTTTCTTTAAAAAATTTATTTCTCGGGCTTGGGACCTCGGAATCGATTCCGGGCATACGCCCAAGTCCTATATTTTCCTACGGACCCTCCAGGACTGTCAAATCATGGGTCTGGGTCCGTTTACCCAAAATATTGACCGAAGTCAAATTTATTCATTTTACAGTCAAAACCTATTCATAGATTTTCACATTTAAGCTTTTCGGCTACGCTCCCGAACTGTGCACACAAATCGATGTGGTACTAAGGGAGGTTTTTAAGGCCTCGGAACATAGAATTTCATTGCAACACTCACATTCTCCACCTTTAAAACAATTGTTCGTCCTCGAACGGACAGAAGAAGGAAGTACCCGAGTTGGGAAAAAGATGGGGATAACGGCTCCGCATATCGGATTCAGACTCCCAGGTCGATGGCAGGAGGCTGACCTCTCCATTAAACACGAACAGAAGGAAAACTCTTCGATCTCAATTGACGAACCTGACGGTCTAGAATAGCCATCGGCTCCTCCTCATAAGATAAGTCCTTGTCCAACTGGATAGTGCTGAAATCTAACACGTGGGATGGATCGCCATGATACTTCCGAAGCATGGACACATGAAACACTGGATGCACGGCTGATAAGCTCAGCGCAAAGCAAGTCTATAAGCCACCTCTCCCACTCGATTAAGAATCTCAAACGGGTCAATAAACCTAGGGCTAAGCTTGCCCTTCTTCCCAAATCTCATCACGCCCTTCATAGGCGACACTCGGAGCAATACCCGCTCACCGACCATAAATGCCATATCTCGAACCTTGTGGTCTGCATAACTCTTTTGCCTGGACTGAGCTGTACGAAGCCTATCCTGAATATTTCTGACCTTGTCCAGGGACTCCTGAACCAGATCCGTACCCAACAACCGAGCCTCTTCTGGCTCAAACCATCCAACCAGAGATCGACACCGCCTACCATATAAAGCCTCATAAGGAGCCATCTAGATACTCGACTTGTAGTTGTTGTTGTAGGCAAACTCTGCTAAAGGCAAGAACTGATCCCACGAACCCCCAAAGTCAATGACATAAGCTCGGAGCATATCCTCCAAAATCTCAATAGTCCGCTCGGACTACCCGTCCGTCTGAGGATAAATGTTGTACTCAACTCAACATGAGTGCCCAACTCTCACTGAACTGCTCTCCAGAAACGTGAGGTAAACTGCATACCTCGGATGAATAGGAGACTGCCATAAGAATGAAATGCGCTGACTTGGTCAGCCTATCAACAATGACCCATACTGCGTCGAACTTCCTCCGAGTTTGCGGGAGTCCAACAACAAAGTCCATAGTGATCCGCTACCACTTCCACTTGGGAAGCTCAATCCTCTGAAATAAACCACCAGGCCTCTGATGCTCATACCTAAGCTACTGACAATTTAAATACCGAGCCACATATGCAACGATGTCCTTCTTCATTCTGCGCCACCAATAATGCTACCGCAAATCCTGATACATCTTCATGGAGCCCGGATAAATAGAGTAACGGGAGCTATGGGCCTTCTCTAAAATCAACTCCTAAAGCCGATCCACATTTGGCAGACACACTCGACCCTATAATCTCAAAACTCCATCGTCATCTAAGGTAACCTGCTTGGCACCTCCGCGTTGCACCGTGTCTCTAAGGACACACAAATGGGGATCTCATACTGCCGATCACGGATACACTCCAATAAAGAAGAACGAGCGACTGTGCAAGCTAATACCCGACTAGGCTCAGAAATATCCAACCTCACAAACCGATTGGCCAAGGCCTAAACATCCAAATCAAGCGGCCTCTCACCGACCTGAATATAAGCAAGGTTGCCCATACTGGCTGACTTCCTACTCAAGGCATCGACCACCACATTGGCCTTTCCCGAGTCATATAAGATAGTGATATCATAATCCTTCAACAACTCCAACCACATCCTCTGCCTCAAATTCAACTCCTTTTGCTTGAACAAATACTGAAGACTCTTATGATTCGTGAACACCTCACATGCCATGCCATATAGATAATGCCTCCAAATCTTCAATGCGTGAACAATGGCTACCAATTCCAAATCATGAACCGAATAGTTCTTCTCATGAATCTTCAAATGCCGTGAAGCATAGGCAATGACCCTGCCCTTCTACATCAACACTGCCCCAATTCCAATATGTGATGCATCATAATAAATTGTATAAGGTCCTGAACATGTGGGCAAAACCAACACTGGTGTCGTAGTCAGAGCTGTCTGGAGCTTCTGAAAGCTCACCTCACAATCGTTTGACCATCTAAACTGGGCACCCTTCTGGGTCAACCTGGTCATCGGGGCTGCAATGGATGAAAACCCCACCATGAACCGACGATAGTAGCCTGCCAATCCCAAGAAACTCCGAATCTCTGTAGCTTATGCTGGTCTAGGCTAGTTCTTGACTGCCTCAATCTTCTTCGGATCCACCTGAATACCCTCTGCTGATACAACATGACCCAGGAATGCAACTGAACTTAGCCAGAACTCACACTTCGAGGACTTAGCATATAGCTGACTATCCCTCAGAGTCTGAAGAACCACTCTAAGATGCTGCTCGTGCTCCTCCCAGCTATGGGAATATATCAAAATATCATCAATGAAGACTATCACGAACGAATCCAAATAAGGCTTGAACATTCGGTTCATCAAATCCATAAAAGCTGATGGGGCATTTGTCAACCCGAATGGCATAACCAAGAACTCATAATGCCCGTACCGAGTGCGGAAAGCTGTCTTAGGGACATCGGATGCCCTAATCCTCAACTGATGGTAGCCAGATCTCAAGTTAATCTTTGAAAATACCTTGGCACCTTGAAGTTGATCAAACAAATCATCAATCCTCGGCAATGGATACTTATTCTTGACCGTAACCTTTTTCAACTGCCAGATATCTATACACATTCTTATCGACCCATCCTTCTTCTTAACAAACAACATCGGCGCACCCTAAGGCGAAACACTAGGTCTAATGAAATCCTTCTCAAGCAAGTCTTGCAACTATTCCTTTAAATCTTTCAACTCAGGCGGGGCCATACGATACGGCGGGATAGAAATGGGCTGAGTGCCCGGAGCCAAATCAATGCAAAAGTCAATATCCCTATAGGGTGGCATACCCAGCAGGTCTGAAGGGAATGCCTCAGGGAACTCACGAACAACGAGCACAAAATCAATAGATGAAACCTCAGCACTGGAATTACGAACATATGCCAAATAGGCCAAACACTCTTTCTCGACCATACACCAAGCCTTCACATACGAGATAACATTGCGGGTAGAATGACCATGAGTCCCTATCCACTCTAAACGAGGCATACCCGGTAAAGCTAAGGTCACAGTCTTGGCATGACAATCCAAGATAGCGTGGTAAGGTAATAACCACTCCATCCCCAATATAACATCGAAATCAACCATGTCTAAAAGCAACAAATCTACACGAGTCTCAAGAACCCCCAATCACCGCAACACAAGAACGATGGACTCGATCGACCACAATAGAATCACCCAACGGTGTAGACACATAAACAGGAACACTCAATGAATCACTAGGCATGATCAAATACGGTGCAAAATAAGATGACACATACGAGTATGTAGACCCTGGATCAAACAACACTGAAGCATCTCTATCACAAACTAGAACCATACCTGTAATAACTGCATCTGAAGCCTCAGCCTTGGCCTGGTTGGGAGAGTATAACATCGGGGCTAGGCCCACCACCCTAAACTACATCTCTGGGACGGCCTGCAGCTGGCTGGCCTCCACCTCTAGCGGCCTGAGCTCCACCTTTAACACCTCTACCTCCACCTTTAGCACCTCTACCCCCACCTCTAGCTGGCTGGGCGACCTGTGGGACACCTGGTACCTGAACCATAGCACGGGAACCCTGATGCAGAGAACTGCTTGAAGCTCGAGGGCAATACCTAGTAATGTGCCTCGTGTTGCCACAAGTAAAACAAGCCCTTGGCTGCTGGGGCTGACGACCCTGGAAACTTTGAAGCGGTGGTGCACTGATAGTTGCTGGTGGCGCACTATAGGACTGCTGATCAGAATACTGCATCTAGGGACCATGACTACCTGACGCACCGTGAGAAACCTGGAGCGCTGACTAGAAAGGCCTAGGGGGATGGCCTCTACCATATGAATCTCTACCTCCAAACGAGGTACCACTGAATCTTCCTGAATGGTGGGGCCTCTTATCCGACCCATAACCACCTCCCTGTGATAGGAACATCTCCACTCTCCTAGCCACAATGGCCGCCTCTTGGAAAGATATTTCACTCCCAGTCTCCCTAGCCATTTGAAGACGAATCGGCTGAATAAGACCATCAATAAACCTCTTCACCCTCTCTCTCTCTCTCTCTCTCGGTAGGTAGGTAGTATGACAAGAGCATGACGAGCTAAGTCGATGAACCTGATCTCATACTAGGTAACAATCATGGAACCCTACTGGAGGCGCTCAAATTGCCTCTGATAGGCCTTTCTCTAAGTAATGGGAAGAAACTTCTCCAGAAATAGCTGTGTGAACTGCTCTCAAGTCAAGGCTGGCGATCCGGCTGGCCTAGCTAAGCAATAATCCCTCTACCAAGTCTTGGTGGATCCAGACAAGCGAAATGTAGCAAAATCGACCCCATTGGTCTCAACAATACCTATATTCCTGAGAACTTCGTGGCAGCTATCTAGGTAATCTTGGGGATCCTCAGCAGATGCACCGCTAAAAGTAGAAGTGAAGAGTTTGGTGAACCTATCCAGCCTCCACAAAGTATCGGTGACATAGCAGCTCCATCACCGGTCTGAGCTACCACACCCGGCTCAACTACTCCAACTGGTTAAACTGCTGGAGTCTAAATCTGGGGAGCTACCTACTCTAGAGTGTGAGTAGCAGGAGTCTGAGCCCTTCCTCCAGCCTGAGAGACGGCCGGTGCTACAGGAAGCAAGCCTGCCCGGGTGACACTCTCCATGAGGCCCACTAGTCGGACCAGAGCATCATGAAGAACTGGGGTAGCAATAAACCCCTCTGGAAACTGAGCTAGGCCTACCGAAATTGCTGGGGCCGGAACCTCCTCATCAAAATCAACCTGAGGCTCCATCACTGGTGCTGCTGCTCGGGGCTAAGCTCTGCCCCTACCTCGGCCTCGCCCTCTTCCCCTCGTGGAAGCTGATGCTGGGGGCTCGGGCTGTTGATCGGTGGATGAGGAAGCGCGTATTCGCGCCATCTGCGAAAGAACAGAGTAGAAATTCAATTAGCATTGAGAAACAAATCGCATGACAAGAAAGAACGAATGTAAAGTGTTTCCTAACTCTGTAGCCTCTAGGGGATAAATACAGACGTCTCCGTACCAATCCCTCAGACTCTACTAACCTTGTCCGTGAATTGTGAGACCTATAACCTAGAGCTCTGATACCAACTTGCACGACCCAGATTTTCCACCCTCGAGAGTCGTGATGGCGCCTACTCATAGAAGCTAGGCAAGCCACGAAATGCGGAAAAATTCAACCTCTTTCATTTTACCCTTTTTAACCAATTAAATTAGCAGGTAATCGGCATTTAAATAATGACGAAAGATGAAATTTAAGCGAAAGACTTAGATAAATATTATACTAAAACCGATACGAATAAAAATCCAACATATATCTCTACCCAGAAACTAGTGTCACAATATTCATGGACGGTCTCGGAATGCTACATACAAGTGTCTGAAAAAGAAAATATAGTCTGTCTCGGATACAAAAGAAAACAGAATATTTAAATGGATAGAAGAGACGCCGGGCATGCGGATGTCTACAGGGCTACCTCGGTGTCTCGGTGGACTGAAGGATGGTCCCCTACCGCTGTTGACCAAGCACTGCTCATGTATCTGCACATAAGTGCAGAGTGTAGCATCAGCACAACCGACCCCATGTGCTGGTAAGTGTCTGGCCTAACCCCGGCGAGGTAGTGACGAGGCTAGGACCAGACTCCAGATAAACCTGTGCAGTTATATATATATATACAACAGAAAGATAGACGGAAACAAACAATTAAAACTGTGGAGGGGAAACATGCTTCGGGGAATAACAGATAAGGCAGAATCTCAATAAAATTATAACGAAACCAAAATTTAACTTCTAACAAGGATAAGGAATATAAAGGCAAATTTCACTTTCAGTTTACATCTTGTTGTAGGCGTACCACCCGCTCCTATTTCATCAAACCTAGTGGTAGGCGTACCACCCACTCCCATTTCATTAATTCTTGTTGCAGGCATGCAACCCGATCCTGATTCTTGTATCCTGCGGCAGGCATGCCACCCGCTCCCATTTCATTGTATCTCATGGTAGGTGTACCACCCGCTCCCATTTCATTATATCTTGTGGTAGGCGTACCACCCGCTCCTATTTCATCATATCTTGTGGTAGGCGTACCACCCGCTCCCATTTCATCATATCTTGTGGTAGGCGTACCACCCGCTCCCATTTCATCATATCTTATGGTAGGCGTACCACCCACTCCCAGTTACAAGCCAGCAATAATTGTCACACCTCCTTTTTACCTACCTTGTGGTAGGCGTACCACCCGCTCCCATTTCATCATATCTTGTAGTAAACGTACCACCCGCTCCCATTTCATTAAATCTCGTGGTAGGCGTACCACTCGCTCCCATTTAAAAGCCAGCACAAAATCACAAGGAATCCTTGCAAGGGAACAAAAGCAATATAATAACTTCCCGGCAAGGGAGCAACAATATCGAAACAATCATCCCGACAAGGGAGAACCAGTTATAACCAATCCTAACTCAACTTCTACTCAGCTCAATTAATACCAATACCCAATCGTAAATAAAATCCATGAGAATAAACTAAATCTTTGCTCAATATTGAGAATCATCAATTAAAGCATCTGTAGTAACATTTAAGAACACAACAACTATCAATTTAAGACTCACAGTCATGCTCGAATCCAACGTATAGATACCCGTCAACATGCCTATACGTCGTACTCAACAAGAAGCAATTAACAAATAGGACTCAACTCCTAATCCCTCAAGCTAAGGTTAGACCGAATACTTACCATGATGCCTCGAACAGAACTCAAGTTTTAATTATAGCTTTACCCCTTGATTCCTCCGCCAATTCGCTCGTATCTAGCCACAAGTTACTTAATTACATCAATAAATGTTAAATTAATCAATTTGAATGCATGAAAATGAGTTTTCCAAATTTTCACCCAAAAAGCCAAAATCGCCCTGGGGCCCACGTGGTCAAAATCCGAGGTTCAAACCAAAACTTGATTACCCATTCCCCCACGAGTTTAAATATGTAATTTGTTTTGAAATCGGACCTCAAATCGAGGTCCAAATCCCTAATTTTTGAAAAACCTAGGTTCTACCCAAAACACCCAATTTCCCCCATGAAAATCATTGATTTGAAGTTGAAATCATGTTAGAAGATGTTAATAATTGAAGAAAACTAGTTAAAAACGACTTACAATTGATTTGGAGAAGAAAGGTTGTTTGAAAAATCGCCTCTTATGTTTTTTGGGGTCTTAAAAAATAAAAAATAACTGAAAATACCGTCTAAATATTTACTGCCCTCAGATGCCCTGTGCGGATCGCACAAAATCAACTGCGGTCGCACAGGCTTCCTGTGTTTTGCAGTGAGAGGTCTTAGTATTTTGGCCATAACGTTCTCTACAGATGTCCAAATCGTGATTCCTTTACTTTTCTAGAAACTAGACACAAAGGGCTACAACTTTCGTTTTTCAATCACCTCAAAATTTCTTGTAGATCAAAAGATATAGGCTTCCGAAGTCGGACTAGTGAATTGTTCTTCACCGCAGACCGCACCAAACTAGTGCGGCCGCTCAGGCCTCTCCGCGGCAGCAGCCCATATCGTGCGGACCGCACTGGCCTGTTCAGAGGTCCTCCAACTCTCTGAGCCTGCAACACCTCAGTTTTTAATCCTAAGACACTCCGGAACCTACCCGAAACTCACCCGAGCCCTCGGAACTCCAAACCAAGCACACACAAAACCTCAAAAACATCTTACGGACTTATTCGTGTAATCAAATCATCAAAATAACATCATGAACATCAAATTAAATCTCGAGATCAATGAAATTTTCTCAAAACTTCTTTAAACATCAATTTTGCGATTTAAGTCCGAATCACGTCATATGACATCCGTTTTTCACTAAATTCCACATAAATGTCTTAAATCATATATAAGACTTGTACCGGGCGCCGGGGCCAAAATACGGGCCCGATACCACCATGTTCTAAGCAAATTTCATTTCAAATTTCTTTAAACAATTTTAGAAAATAATTTTCTTTAAAAAATTCATTTCTCGGGCTTGGCACCTCGGAATCCGATTCCGGGCATACGCCCAAGTCCCATATTTTCCTACGGACCCTCCAGCACCGTCAAATCACGGGTCTGGGTTCGTTTACCCAAAATGTTGACCGAAGTCAAATTTATTCATTTTATAGTCAAAACTTATTATTTGTTTTACAAATTTTCACATTTAAGTTTTCCGGCTACGAGCCCGGACTATGCATGCAAATCGAGGTGGTGCTAAGGGAGATTTTTAAGGCCTCGGAACGTAGAATTTCATTGCAACACAAGTGATGACCTTTTGGGTCATCACATACTTTCACTAAAATTCCATAATGCACGACAAGCTTCCCAAAATGGAGATTGGAGAAAAAAGATGAGGTAAATGCTTACCATAATTCGATAGTAAAAATATGTTAGATTTGCCAAATAAAAAGTCCATATTATATATTAAATTTGTTTTAGTATCTACATATCATAAACTTCAAGTAAGACGATATTGATAATTAAATCACATTGACTAACTGGATGAGCACTGACGGATATGAAACTAGACTTATTTTGAATTTACTTTGGTTATCTTAATTTTGTATTGCTCGGAAAATGAACAAGAGTTCTAGGAATTGGAACTCTCAATTAATGAGTACTAGGTTAATATTCACTTTGAGAAAATGGAAACTGGAACATACATGCCAACAATATTGCCCATATGTTATATATAAACTTAATTTGAGAAACTCTTGGATAAGCACTATGATTGTTCAAAGATTAACGTGCTAGTTTTGTTACTAATCAAACTAGTCGCGATCTTTGATTGTATGCAATTATGGTGGTAGATGTATTTCGGTTTGTGATTTCTATGATGTATTTTTGGTTTTCTGCTACATTATGGATCATGAACTTGCATACAAGTTCAAAAGTTAAGGACACTTGGTCCTGAACTTAGAGTTACAAGTTCAAAGTTAAGGACACTTAGTCCCAAACTTACAGTTACAAGTTCAAAAGTTAAGGACAATAGGTCCCAAGTCCTGGACTTAGACTAACAAGCTCAAAAGTTAAGGACAATAGGTCCTGAACTTAAGCTAAGAAGCCCAAAAGTTAAGGACAATAGGTCCTGAACTTAGACTAACAAGCTCAAAAGTTAAAGACAATAGGTCCTGAACTTAGACTAACAAGCTCAAAAGTTAAGGACACTTGGTCCTGAACTTACAGTTACAAGTTCAAAAGTTAAGGACACTTAGTCCTGAACTTAGACTAACAAGCTCAAAAGTTAAGGACAATATGTCTTGAACTTAGACTTACAAGTTCAAAAATTAAGGAAAAGTAGTCATGAACTTACAGTTACAAGTTCAAAAGTTAAGGACAGGTGGTCCTGAACTTCGAGTTCCAAGTTCAAAAGTTAAGGACATATAGTCTTGAACTTAGAGTTACAAGTTCAAAAGTTAAGGACATGTAGTCCTGAAGTCCTGAACTTAGAGTTACAAGTTCAAAAGTTAAGGACACTTGATCCTGAACTTTATGAGCAGAAGGGTGTTTTCGTCCGGGCAGGTAAAGTTTATTAAAACAGTGGCTAAAGACTAAAGACATTTTAAACAATGGCTTAAAAATGAATACATGTGTTATTAGTGGCTAACCGTGCACTTCCCCCGGTGAATGATGTACTGACCCAACCGGATCCGCTTGTGCCTTGCTTTGTCAGTGGCATACTGGCATTGAAAAGTAGGGGTATTTAAAAGTGGACTAAATTGACCGAATCGATTTTTAAATTTTATTTAATAAAATCATAAATTTTATATAAATCTATAACTGTATCGATGATTAGGATAGATTTTTTATTTTATGAAAATAAACCAAAGAATTACCGAACCGTACCGAATAAATTTACATGGATAAATATATTTATATATTAAGTTTAAAAATAATAATCATTGGAATTATGAAAATGGTTTGTTTACCTCGAATATATGAGTAACAATAAAACTTGATTTGTGGTTTTAAAGATACGTGATTTAGTTCAATACCAATTAATATTCAAGAAAAATGAAGTATAAATGAAGAAAATAAGTAAGATCAAACCAGTAGATAGGTCAGTCTTGACCTCGAGCCTAGTAAAACAATAAATCAAGAACAATAAAACTAAAGAACAATTCTGATGAACAATGAGTGAAAAGGTAAAATAGTATATTTTTTGCCAATGATTGGATGATGTTTACAAATGATTGGGGTCCCCTTTATATAGGAGGGGAGCCCTAAATAAGGTACATTTTCATTTACAGTAAAGAATCTTAGTGGGATAGCTGTATAACCGCCTAGTACGGATTTGTACTAATTCATACAAATCTATTCCGGAATTTACGCCATGATCTTGGGGGGTGTGGCGAGAATCTTGTCCTTTTGTAACAAACTCACAACGGCTCTATCTCGGACTCGGTCATACTTGGCTTCGATATTCCGCGAACACTTAGGTCTTCGAGCCTCTTATTCTGCCTTCGAGCCTGGGCTTGGTCTTTATCGAATTTCTACCCTCAGTACGACATCTCGAGCCTACTAAATCGGGGGCACCTGATTTCACCGCAAATATATAGTCCCCGCATTTCCTAGAGTAAAATGATAAGAAACGATTTGAACCTCGATCCTCTAGAATCTCTTATGATGACGTCATCCTCGTGACGTAAGCGCTCAAAATGACCAAAACGTCACATCGGTTCACTTCCCCAAAACATTAAATGCACGCTAGTAATGGTCGGCCACTACCACCGCCGAACCGTCGCCTCTCATCTATAAATATGGGGTTCCTTTTTTGAACTAAAAACTTTACCTCTTCATTGTATCTACTCTGCTTACTTTTCCCCCTTCATCTCTTTCTCTTCTCACTACTTCTTACTCTGATCACCGGAAAATGCCAAACTCCCATAAAAAACATGTTATGTCGTCTCTTGTATTCCTTAGTTTAAATCTATGGCTAAAACTTCCAAAATAGTCCCCCAAAAAGAGAAAGCATCATCCTCTTCTACTTCCCGGCTGGCCAAACCGGTGGTGCCGCCGGCTCTTCACTAAATCACCCCCGGCCCTTGCGTGATAAAAAGGACTTCAATGTTGAAAATCCCCCCGATGTCCTAGGCCGATGTGAACATGCATCCCGATACTCCTAGTTCGATATCGAAGAAGCGCCTCAAGGCTATGAGAAGGACTGCGACTGGGGGGGTGAGGTCGTGGTACAGATCCCTGACCTCGAAGAAAGTATCACTACCCATGTGGAGGGGTTCTTAAGTGTTTACACTTACCCCTTCACAATGGGTCACCTCGATCCGATAGTGATCGATTTTTGCAAAATGTACGAGATTACCCTCGGCCAGATCCATCCCTCCTTTTAGCACATTGTGATCATGCTGCGCTATTTTTCTAGCAAGGACAAGGGATTGGATGAGCTGGTTTATCAAAGTGAGGACCTCAGATGAGTGGTTTATCAGAGTGATGAGCTGGTTTATCAGTTGTTTCGAGGGTTCATCAAGATTCAACGCGGATCAAAAAAGGCCTTCTTCGCTAGTAATGACGAAGACAAGATCGAGGCTGGATGAGCTGGTTTATTAGAGTGAGGACCTCGGTGTGGACATGTGATTTTTGACCCTCCCCAAGATTTTTCATATTTTAGCACGTAAATATTTAATTAAAGCCTAATATAGCTATTTCAACTCACTTTGACTATTTTACTTTATTTTATTACAAGAAAAATAAAAATTATAAAAAAATATTTTAGTTTATGTATTTTTCATAAATTTTTTAAAAAAATAAATACAAAAAAAATACCTTATTTTTATCTTTATATAATTTCAAAAAAAAAACACAAAAAATAGTTGCATGTTTAGTTTAATTAATTAGGATTAGCTTTGGCATTGTGTAGTATTTCTATCTTATTTTAAAAGGCATTGTGTAGTCTAGGGACCCTTCTAGACTCTTCTTTAGGACAAAAAATAAATAAAAAGACACTAAGAACCTAATACACAAAAGACCTAGGGACTAATTGGCAAAATACACAAAATATAAACCTAGACCCTAAGCCTATATAGACTAACGCCTAAGAGACTCTAAGGGGACAGATTTTTTCATGGAATCAGCCGTGACCTTCTTCTAAAAGAAGACAAGCCCCTTGATCTTCTTCATGTAGACAACAATGAAAAACCCTAACAGAACCCTAATAGACTACACACGCCGTTGACCCTTCCTCTTCTTCCCAATCTCAAAACACCATAGCAACCTTCAGCTCAACTCCAGACCTAGCCATCGCCGGACAGCCCCCTCCTAGCGGTCACCTTCTTCCACACACAAGATGAGCGCCGCTGAGCAACCATAAGCGACCCCCCATCGTTCATTTACTTTCAGCAAAACAACAACCCTTGAAATTTGATTTTCTTCAACTAAGACACAAGAGCAGCCAAGATCCGCCAGTAACCACCCCGAATGACTCCATCTGCTCATTCCATCATCCTCGCCGCCAGCTGCACATCAATGCCCAGCTCCCTGCCACCCATCTCGTCAGCTTTGACCCGCTGGACAGACCCAAAATCCCGCGCCCACCCTTCCACCAGTCGTTGTCTGTCGCCAGCAACAGAAACACCACGCCAAATGACCACCCTCCATAGTCACCCATGAAACAGAACAGCTAGTAAGTTTTATCAACTCAAGCTCGTTTAGCATCTCTTTCCAGCGAGCTTCGAGTTCGTCGGAGGTCGTTGTCCAAGGAGTCTGTTTCAGTCGCACATCGAGGTACTGTCGTCGGTTTTCGGTTCGAGTTCCGTCGATAGTTCATCGTATTGAGCTTTTGTTTTGGCGTTCAAGTTTCTTTGCATTCCAGGTATGAGTATCAGTCTAAAAAGGTGCTATAATTTTCCCCCGTATTGATGAATATATGGGCGTCTTATCTGATATTTGAGCTTTCTTCTTCTAGGTGTTGCATTGTTGTAATTGCTCCTTCTCATATCATTTTTGTAATTGCTCCCTCTCATGTTCTGACTGTTCTTTGGAGGATATTTAAGTTTGTTGTCACTTAATTGAAGCCCATGAATCAAAGTTTTATTTTAAATTAACTTTAGGTGCTTACTGTTTTGAACTCATCATTTGATATGTATTGAAGTGATAAGAAATTCATTGTCCTCACTTTCATTTAGCTTAGTATTATATGATTTTACTAATTACTTAGTCACTTAGTTCATTGAATGGATCGTGTGTGTTTGTATAAACTTTGGTGTTGTTGGGTCAAGTTTTGCCAACGAAATGATGAAAGAAGTGAGTCTTTCTTTAATGGCTCAATAGGTTGGGAGCAGTATTCTTACATGAACATGAAAATCATGACTATTTTTGTGCTTATATATTCAATTTTGATAATTGTTCTGTTTTCAAGCTAAGCTTTGTCATACTGGATTACTTATTTTCAGTACTTAATGGGTTAGTTGTATTTTCTTGGCAGGTCATTGAAGTAAATTTTGTGTTCAAATGTATTCTTGTTCTTAATGTGAATAGGTTTGTTTGTATAAGTGTGACCAATTCCAGTTTAGATAGAGCGATCTTTTCTTATCATGTTTTGAAGTTTATGCTAGAAATTTGGCGTCATATCTATTCTTAAATGCTTGGTCAATTCCATATAATTAGAAATGAAAATTAGTATGATTTCCCACAAGAACTCCCATGACCATGGCCTTCCTAATAATCTCAAAGATTAGGAATATAATCCAAAAACGCGTAGTTGTTTTAGGCGTGTTATGTTAAATAATTTACCTTCCTAAACTCGGATGCGTATTTATGTGACCCAAATCCAAAATCTCCACAATGTTAAAATATGTCGAAGACCACGGGTGCATTTATGTGACGTGGTTCGAGACATGTTTTAACAGTGTTGCAATATTCTTAAAAATTAATTAAAAGCGGATAAAATTTAAAATTTGCATATAGGTTCATAGTTGTTTAAAATCAGATAATTAAGCCGAATATAATAGTTGAGCGACCGTGCTAGAACCACGGAACTCGGGAATGCCTAACACCTTCTCTCGGGTTAACAGAATTCCTTACCCGGATTTCTGGTTCGCAAACTGTACTATAGAGTCAATCTTTTCCTCGATTCGGGATTTGAACTGGTGACTTGGGACATCATAAAATTATCTCAAATGGCGACTCTAAATTTCTTAATATAAATAATCCCATTTCGATTGTCCTTTAATTGGAAAAACTCCTATATACACCTTTCCGGGGATGTAGGTAAAAAAGGAGGTGTGATAGCTCTGGCGACTCTGCTGGGGAACGAACCCAGAATCTCTAGTTCAGGGTTCAGAATTCGAGCTTATAATAATTGTTGTATTTGGCTTTATTTATTATCTGATTTTATTCACATGTTTGGGCCTAATGTGCTAAGTGATGCTTTTTACCGCTTTGATATTATCTGAATTGTATATAAATTGCTACGAAACCCTTCTTTTCTCATCTTCGAGGATGTGCTCGCTGTTCGTGACTCCTTATTCTGTTAGTGTCATACCTTAAAATAAGAAAGAGACTCGCACAAGTTACTAAGCCGGATGGCCTTTTGGTTCCCGGTACATAGCCCCCTCCTCAGCTCGAGTTGTCGGCGCGGGTACACAAGTCTAGAACAAATACCCAGGTTTTGAACCTAGAATAACTCAGCTTCATGCCGGATCCCTAGTAAGAACGCTTGTTTGCATCATGTGCACTTTACTTAGGGGACTCAACACAGGGGTTGGGTCCGTCTAGGAGATGTATACCCCAAAAATAAAAAACCATCCTGATGCATCTTATGTGTTACATGTTGCATTTATTCAAGGGTAAACGGGTCATTTGACGGACCAATGATAGCTGAGGATAAATGAAGCAATGAAAAAAGAAAGAAGAAAGAAAAAAGAAAGAAAAAGAGAGGGTGAAGTGTGAAGATAAAGCGAGTGGGGCCTAATTATATTTTCTGTTACATTTTGTTAAGAGAAAAAAAAAGAGCTTGGAAAATTCAAAAGATTTTTGTACTTTTTCATCATATTTCAAAAATCAAAAATCAAAAAAGGGGAAAAAGAAAATAATAAAAAAAAAAGAGTTTACATGTTTCATCATTTTTCAAAAAAATAAATATATTTTCTCTAAATTAGTTGTTATTTTTATTTCTCGCCCGTATCTTATCTGCCCGAACTACGCATCCTGATTCTTGTCTTTAGGGACGTGATATGTAGGCAACCTACATAGGGTCCGGTCTTCCTAGTAAATCTTAGGTTCTTGGCTTTGCGGGTTCATAGCCAAATTTTGCACTTCTAGCCACCTTTTGGCAAAATAAGCCATTTTGCAAAAATAGCCTCAATCATGTCTTGCATGTGTCTTAGGGAATGTTATTGTCTCACATAGTGCTAGTTTAAGTTTTCTCATACAGGTGTGGATCTACTTACTGGAGTTTGAGCATGACAGATACCCCAGGATCACTGCATTCAGGAGCTGCTCGAGGAGACATTTTATGTTTTTGAGTCAATTGTTTTTGTTTTATTTTCTAGTCCTGTATAGTAGTATTTAATCTTTTAGGTGATGTTAGAGTTTGTAATAGTCAGGTTAAGTTTGCCGAGTCTTTTGTTATTGTATTTCTTATTTTGTATGTGGAAATGTGTTACAAGTCGAAAATTCAGGAAAAAAAGAAGAAGAAATTTTGCGTTTTTGTTATAAGAAATAAAAAAAAAAATCCTTTGAGATTGTTTTTCATTTAGGCAATTAATATCTAGGACTTAAAATGAATTGTTTTTATATTTCCTCTACTATATTAGGACCAAAATTCAAAAAAAAAAAAAATTTCTTTTAGTACTTCTTTAAGGTATTAATTTCAAAATCCAAAAAGATTCTTTTGAGGTGTTTATTGGGGAAATTAGTGAAAAATGAAAAAAATAAAATTCATTTTATTTTCATTAGAACTTTAGGATATTGTACATAGAAAAAAAACATACTTTATCCTTTGTTTATCATTAGAAGAAATTCTTCTTTAGGCAATCAAAATTGAAATCCAAAAATATTTTGTTTTATCTTTTTCATTGCTTGTTTCGAAACCTTGCATCAGAATATCAAATGAAAATTCTAAATATTTTTCAGTGGTTCACTCTTTAGATTGTCTTCCTAAAAAAAGAATCAAAAAATATCTTTCTCTTCTAGAGTTTTTCCTTAATAAAGTATTTGTTTCAAAGAAAAGAAAAAAATCCGTTAAGCTTGAGTTTAAAATAGGTTATAGAACATTAAGTTTAGAAAATTCAAAAAAAAGATTTGCTTCATTTATTTCTCTTTTCTCAGCAGATAGTCATTAAGGTAAAAATAAAAGAAAAAGAAAAAGAAACAGAGAACGTTAGTTTGTTTCCTTTAGTCCTGATCTGCCAGAACTACGCAAAGATCTGATTCATGCGGGGTCATGATACGTAGGCAACCTACATAAGGTTCGATCGAATCATTTTTATTATTATTAAAAGAAAATAAAAGAAGAAGAAAAAAGAAAAAAAAAAGGGAAAAAAGGGGGTGAAGTCATGGGATGTGAGAAATGAGAAGGAAGAAAAAGAGCGATAATCAGAAAGAAAAAGGGAAGGAAAATGAGCGAGCTAAGAAGTCCTAGAAAAACAAAGAAAAGAGAGGTTGAAATGAACAAATTGGGATGATGTCAACTGACCTTTGTACCCTCGAAGTCATTTTAGAACCGATAACAGTGGTTAGGTGCATTGTACATAAAGTAAGATTATCTTATGTTAAATACCCTAAGCTAACGTGATGGCTTCATTTTGGTTATATTCATAACAGAAGGGTGGTTGGTTTGTGGTTTTTAAAGTGGTAACTCTTCTCTGTAACATAAAGTCAAAAGGCAATGGCAGACAACAACAGAACTGAGTTGGTTGATACCGGTGCCCGGAAGCAGTTGTTTGAACAGGACAATGGGTTGGTTGAAGAGGTAAAGATGTTAAGACAACACATGGCAGACATGTATCAGGCTTGGATGACTGGTAAGGCACCACCCCCGCCACCACCTAGCTTCCTAAATACTACCCTTACCCAAACACCGGTCACAATGCCAGATGATCCCCCATACTCTCCATATCCACTCGCTTATCATGGCTTTCCCAACCACCCTAGTAGCTCCGCCACTCATCTTCCAATTACCTTTCCCAAAAATTGCCCTCCTGTCTTATCCACCATCCTCAACAATGAACACTCACTCAAAGCTCACGATGCCCAATATTACCCCTCAGAGGTTGCCCACAAGGTTCCCAACTCACACAAGCAGGGCCCGTGGGATGAGCCTCATGTTGAAAATGAAATGTTCACAGGAATAAAGGGGCGAGATGGGATACCCAGGAGGGTGAAAGGCATAGAACAGTCCTTAAAGAACAAGCAAGGAACGGGAGACCAGGGTAGCATGTCTTACAAAGAATTGTCTATGTCCCCCGACATTCGTCTGCCTGCAGGGTTTAAAGTGCCAAAGTTTAACTTGTATGATTGGTGTAGGGATCCGGTAGTCCATTTGAGGGATTATTGCAGTAAAATGAGAAATGTTGGCAAGAAAGATGATTTGTTGATGGCGTACTTCAGTGAGTGCCTAACTGGGGCAGTGTTGGAATGGCATAAACGCCAAGATGTTGGTAAGTGGCCTACATTGGGTGACATGGTTCAAGATTTTGTTCGATACTTTCAATACAGATTTGGTGTTACCCCAGACTGCTCCTCCCTATCTAAAATGGAAAATAAGCCGGAGGAAAGCTTTAGAGAGTTTGGGCTCAGATGGAGGGAGCAAGCTGCTCGAGCCAATACCCCGATTGGTGAAGAAGAAACGGTTGAGCTTTTCCTACAAGCCCAGGGGCCCACCTACTTCGGTTAGTTGATCCCGGCCTTGGAAAAGCCTTTCAAATATGTGTTTAAAATAGGGGAGCTAGTAGAAGAGGTAATCAAGTCAGGCAAAATCATGAGTTGTTCGAAAGACATTCAAAACACCCCAGTAAGCTTGGGTGGAAGAAAGAGAAACAGAAAAGATGATCCGATGGGCTTTCCCTATCAACACTTCCAGCCTCGACATCGTCCCCGTGGATATCCTTGTGCGCCAGGTGATCCTCCCCAATGCCACTTCTCTCCACGGAACTCCCAAAATTGTATATCACTTTCCTAGTACCCAGCTCCACAAAATGCGTATCCACCCCCACGAGCCTACCGAAAATCTCCTAGATCAGGTTTCTGACCCAATCAAGCATTTAGGAATGAGAGGTTGCTGGAAAAAAAAAGGCTTTCACCCCTATTGGAGAATCATACTCCAGTTTGTTCCAAAAGTTGAAGCAATTGGACATGTTGAAGCCGATTCATATAAAAATGCCAAATCCTCTGTCAAAGAAGTTTGATTTTTCTCAAAGGTGCGCATATTGATCAGATGCCCAGGGGCATGACATAGAGAAGTGTTGGAATCTGAAGAAAGCAATTCAGAAGCTTATTGATGCAAGTGACATTGTCGTGCAAAATCCAGATGCAGCAAACACTAGCCAAAGTCCATCGCCTGTTCGTAATGAGATGCATATGGTGAGTATGATTTGTTTTGAAAAGGAATATGAGAATTCTTCTGAGATCCTCGAAGGTCTACGCACTGCAAAGTTTTCAGTGCTATCAGAGGTTGATCTTAAGAACGAGCCAGCAAAGGGAACCCAAAAGCAATTTATTAAGAACAATGTGATGGAGGTTTGTGAGGGTCCTAGTAATGTTGATGCGGAATTCAGTGGCTAAGATGCCGAGCTTGACAATTGGAAAGATGCTCATTTCTTGGTTAGTCAGGGAGGAGTTTTGGTGGTTTATTTTGTTGTCATTTTTGTTGTTCGGGTTATTTCAGGGTTGTAATCCGGATATTATCTTGTGACTCAAACTCTTCTATCCTTTTATTTTGCCTAGTTTGTTTAGTCATAGTAGCCTGTCTAGTGTTGTCTAGGTTTGTTCTAGGTTTGTGACCCCAGTTTAGTTTGTTTGTTTTGTTGTTCAAACCCTTTCACCATCTGTCTAATGCAATTTTTTTGTTTTCTGTAATTTCTAGTCATTTTCATTTAGTTCCCTTTTCTTTTTATAGTTCTTTTCCTAATTGACTCTAGTGACATGACATGCTCGTATAATTCTCAACCTGATTTTAAAAATCAGTTTAGTCATGAAGCTGAATGAAACAATTTTGAAGATGATAGGGACATTTGAGGGAAATAAGTAAAGGCATTTTGAGATCACTTCAAGCTCGAATTGTGTGAAACTGGGGCAGATAGAACATAAAGAAACCCTATTGAAATGCATCATGCTGCATCAGTTTGAAGCTAAAGGCAAGCTTGCCCAAATTGACAGGGGTCGTTCATGGTAATGAGAGTGTTGTCCAATGGTGCTTTGTATTTAACAGATATAGAAGGTGAATGTGTGGATATGGTTATCAAGTCTGGTGCAATGAAAAGATACGTAGGCAGCCTCATGGTTCGGTTTCATCAAAATAAAAATCCAAAAGTCCCCAAGCAAGAAACTGGGGCAGAAGTTGTGGTTGTTGTAAGAAATCTGATTCTGAAGGTTGTAATTTTGAACCCATGTGAATTGTTTTGAGCCTTTGATATCCTTTATTTTTAACCCTATCCAAAAGCCCACGTTACGATCCAAAGAAAGTCCTTCCGATCAGTCTTCGAGAGATGACAAGTCAAGCAAGGAGAGGTAATTCATATCAGGGGCAACACTCTGGTCCAAGCAGAAAAATAATGAAAATGTGAGAGTCTTATTGGTGAAAACCCTCACGGGCACTGTAGGGTGACGGGAGCTGAGAGAAATCCAAAAATGAGAGAGTCTTATTGGTGAAAACCTTCACGGGCACCGTAAGGTGACGGTAAGTTGAGAGAAAGAACAGAATGAGAGAGGCTTGATGGTGAAAACCCTTCGGGCACTACAAGTCGAATAAGGATTGTGAATCAGATTGGATAATCGGAGCATTGAAGTCCAGTTTCACGGTTCAAGGGTACAACAAGAGTTGGACATCAGAATTGTTTGACAGATTAGGCCACTTAATCAACATGTGCATGTCATGGCCATTAGAATTGGTATCCACATCTGATAGGTTTCTACTTTGTAGTTTTCTTGTTAGGAATCATCTCTTTCCTTTGTCTTTTACTCTGTTCCTTTTGTCTTGTTTACTTCTTCTTCATGAGTCTGTTTGGTCAGAATAAGTGAGAAATGACTTCAAAATTTGCCACCAGCTTTCCAATTGCACAAAACGGGATCTGGCCAGCACATCATAGTGGCATAAGTTAGGAAAGAACAACAAGCGCACTGAGTTGGTAGCAATCAACATGCTTTGGAGTCCATGAGAAATACAAAGGTTTGGTATATTTCAATTCGTAAACAGTGCAACAGATAGAGGATGTTGGGTGAACGGGTCAAAGGTATTCTCTATGATGAGATCAACAAAGAAAGTGTTTAACCAGTGACAAGCAAGGTATTCCAAGTAGAAATCAAAGTTATCGTGACAAGTGAGGGAACAATAGACTTCAAGGCCAAGGCCAGTGATTTAAGTCAGGAAGGAACAGCATACGCACTAAGTGGATGACAATTAACGTGCTTTGGAATTCATGTCAACACAAGAGCACGATGCAACAGATGGAGGGTGTTAGGTGGACGGATCAAAGGTATTTTCGGTGAAACACAAAGGTTGGTAAATGTCAGTTCATGAGCAATGCAACAGATAAAGGGAATTGGGTCTGAACGGAGAAGGGGTATTTTCTGTGATAAGGATGACAGAGAAAGTGGTTAGTCCATAAGCAAGCAAGGTCCTCAAGTGGAAATCAGTTATCATGGGAAGTGAAGGAGCAATCGCCCTCAAAGTAAAGGCCACAAATCAACCACCATATTTTTAAACTGACAAGATTTTTCTTTGATTTGAAATAGGGCAGAAAATTTCGTTGGTTTCGGAGAAACCCACCGCAGGGAAAGGCAAGCACCAAACAGGTTTGACCATAAATTTTCAGGACCCTCCTGGAAAATGGGACCTAGTTTAAAATTCAAAACAATCATGAATAGCTTAATCTAGCATAAATGTAACCCCAAGGAATATAAGTTAGCTTTAAAGTTTGCATGTTTGAGATAGTATTTAGTTAAGAGTTGTCAGGACCTTCCTGAATAATGGGACCTAGCTTTAAAAATTTCCATTGGATAACAAAATCTAGTGTAAGTTCTGGTGTATGGTAATATAAGTTAGCCGTAAAATTATCACTCTTAAGATAAAACTTGACTTTGGATTTTCAGGACCCTCCTGGATAATGGGGAGTAGTTTAAAAACCCTCTTAGATAACAATACTTAGCAGAAGTTGCACCTTTAGAAGATATAACTTAGATTTAAAATTGTCATTTAATTAAGAGTTATCAAGACCCCCTGGATAATGCGACCTAGATTTCAAATTCTTAGTAATACTTGGTAATATGATTTAGTTTTACACTCACATTTGTACCCAGCCACCAAACTGGGGCAGAAAATTTTCTTTGTTTTTGTCTATTTTGTTGTAGTCAGGAGCCCGCTTGAAGAGTAGGGAATACATTTCAAGTTTAGCAGTCAAGAGCCCGCCTGGAGAGCAGGGAATACATTCAAGTCAGCAATCAGGAGCCCGCCTGGAGAGCAGGGAATCCATTCAAGTCAGCAGTCAGGAGCCCGCCTGGAGAGCAGGGAATACATTCAAGTCAGCAGTCAGGAGCCCTCCTGGAGTTTTGTCTATTTTTGTTGAAATCAGGTACCCACTTGGAGAACAGGGAAAAGCAATTCAAGTTCAGCAGTCAGGAGCCCGCCTAGAGAGCAGGGAATACATTCGAGTTCAGCAGTCAGGAGCTCGCCTGGAGAGCGGGGAATACTTTCAAGCACAATAGTCAAGAGCCCGCCTGGAGAACATGGAATACATTCAAGTTTAGCAGTCAGGTGCCCGCCTGGAGAGCAGGGAATACATTCAAGTCAGCAGTCAGGAGCCCGCTTGGAGAGCAGGGAATACATTTCAAGTCAGCAATCATGAGCCCACCTGGAGAACAAGGGAGTACAATTCAAGTTTTAGCTTTCAAGTTCTTATTGATATTTGGTAATGTGATTCGATTTACACTTACATATGTGCCGAGATACCCAAACGGGGGCAGAAAATCTTCTTTGTTTTTGTCTATTTGTTGAAGTCAGGAGCCCGCCTGGAGAGCAGGGAATACATTCAAGTTTAGCAATCAGGAGCTCGCTTGGAAAGCATGGGAATATAATTCAAGTTCAGCAGTCAGGGCCCACCTGGAAAGCAAGGGAATGCAGTTCGAGTTCAACAATCAGGCGTCCACTTGAAGAAAAGGAAAAGCATCTCAGATTGCAATTCAAGTCAGCAACCAAAGAATCTCGCGGCAAGAATGCGAGTCAACAGTCCGAGGTGATCAACAGAAGTTAGTCACAATAAAGAAAAAGAGAGAAAGTCAAGAAGTGAATCCAAATGCAGAAGTTGATGGAAGATGTGAACTGCTTAAGACATGGTGGAAGTCACAAGCACTACATGTACGATCTTGATCCAAAAAGTTGTAGAAGAACGAGCTAGCACCTGCAGCTAACAAGCTCCAAGGTTCAAATCTAAAGTCTGCATGAAGAACCATTCAAGACTCAAGATCAAGCTTCAGAAGACTTATAGATAGGAATCTTGTAACTCGTAGTTGACAAGTTTAGTTAGTCTTTGTCATATGATTTTTTTTAATGTAATAACAGGAACCGCGGACCGGAACCTCCGCGGAACGGCACCTCGACCGGATCTCCACCTCGGCATACTTTGTCATCTCACTCATCTCTGAACTACACGTGGCCTGATTCCTTTATAGCCAAGGATATGTAGGCAGCTCAAATACCAGGGTTCGGTCACATTCCCCTCTCTCTTAGTTTTAGTCTCTCCAAATAAGGGGTGGGTCAAAAACCTGTCTAGTCAGTCTTTGTCTGAAAACTCTGTGCGTTTCCAGTCAAAGAGGGGCAGCTGTAGACATGTGATTTTTGACCCTCCCCAAGATTTTTTCATATTTTAGCATGTAAATATTCAATTAAGGCCTAATATAGCTATTTCAACTCATTTTGACTATTTTACTTTATTTTATTACAAGAAAAATAAAAATTATAAAAAAATATTTTAGTTTATGTATTTTTCATAAATTTTTTTAAAAAAATATACCTTATTTTTATCTTTATATAATTTCAAAAAAAACACAAAACAGTTGCATGTTTAGTTTAATTAATTAGGATTAGCTTTGGCATTGTGTAGTATTTCTATCTTATTTTAAAAGGCATTGTGTAGTTTAGGGACCCTTTTAGACTCTTCTTTGGGACAAAAAATAAATAAAAAGATCCTAAGGACCTAATACACAAAAGACCTAGGGACTAATTGGCAAAATACACAAAATATAAACCTAGACCCTAAGCCTATATAGACTAACTCCTAAGAGACTCTAAGGGGACAGATTTTTTCATGGAATCAGCCGTGACCTTCTTCTAAAAGAAGACAAGCCCCTTGATCTTCTTCATGGAGACAACAATGAAAAACCCTAACATAACCCTAGTAGACTACACACGCCGCTGACCCTTCCTCTTCTTCCCAATCTCAAAACACCATAGCAACCTTCAGCTCTACTCCAGACCTAGCCATCGCCGGACAGCCCCCTTCTAGCGGTCACCTTCTTCCACACACAAGATGAGCGCCGCTGAGCAACCATAAGCGACCCCCCATCGTTCATTTTCTTTCAGCAAAACAACAGCCCTTGAAACTTGATTTTCTTCAACCAAGACACAAGAGCAGCCAAGATCCGCCAGTAACCACCCCGAACGACTCCATCTGCTCATTCCATCATCCTCGCCGCCAGTTGTCACACCTCCTTTTTCGCCCGCGCTGCCCGCGAAGGGGCACAGAAGGGAGTTTTTTCCAATTAAAGGACAATCGAATCGGGATTTATTTATTTATTTCAGAGTCGCCACTTGGGAGATTTATGGTGTCCCAAGTCACCGATTGAATCCCGAATCGAGGAAAATATTTGACTTTCTAAATGAAGTCTGCGAACCAGAAATTCTAAGTAAGGAATTTTGTTGACCCGAGGGAAGGTGTTAGGCACCCCCGAATCCCGTGGTTCTAGCACGGTCGCTTAAACTGTTGTAATGGCTAGATATCTGATTTTAATACATATTATAATTTATGTGCTTTTATCAACTTTAAACCGATTTTATTATTATTATTTTTAGAATTGCAACGTCGTGGAAATGCGTTTCGAACCACATCGCCATCAATGCACCCATGGTTGTTGACACGTTTTGACTCCGTTGAGATTTGGATTTGGGCCGCATAAATGCGCACCCGAGTTTAGGGATGTAGTATTATTAAAATCGTGCCTAAAGAATCTAACGCTTTATTACTTTGGAGAAGGCCGTGAAATTTGCTAAACGGCCCATCTCGAAATCTAAGTATTCAATTAAACATTTATTGAGGGCCCCGCAATTTGTGCGTTTTATTGGGCGAGGCTCATCTCATTTATTTTAAAAGGACAATCCTAAAATGCCTACATTTTTCTCTATTAAATTTGTCTCTACAAAATGAAAGAGAAAAGGTCTTAATTTATTTACATGCTTGAGTTGTTATAGTTGGGTTTCGAATATGATTCATAAAATCTGAAAATGATGCAATCAGGGCAGTCCGTTGCCAATGCGAGCTCAGGCCCGATGTGTATGGCACAAAACTGGACTTGGACCATATCATTCACATGTTACTACCTAATTACATTATACTAGGTATGTTCACAGTTTGTCAAATTCAAAAAAAAACTTGGCAATCTAATTTTAATCCTAGACCATTTACATGCTGAAATTAACCAATAGTATTTAGCTAAACAATATTCCTACAAGTTCCGAAACGGTCTATTCGTTTAATAAACTAAGTGTTGAATGTTTAAGAATCGTCTAAATCAGCTAACATGCTTTTTGAGACATGATAATCATCCAACAATAACGAATTAATTAGACAGAGTTACTACAACATTTATTTATTTTTTAGGCAATACCTAGATAGTTCATCCGCTAAGCTATCGTCAGATGTTCCACTATATATATTAAACAGCTACATAATTCTGATTAGAGTAAGCTAAATAATTTATATATACAAATAAAATTCAGAATATAATTAAGAGAAATTCAGAACTTCAACTCTTCATTTCATATTCATGCTTCATGTTTCAGTTTACAGTAACCAGCGTGTCAGTTATGTACCTGATATTGGAAGCAAAAGAAAATGGAGATCAGCAGAAATTCAGTAGCATACAACAACAGCAACACCCAGTAACAGCAACAACCAGCAACGAGAAACCAGTGACGGATTTTAAAAATCAAGATAAATCCAGAAATACCAACAACAATCAACGGACAGAAACAAAGGGAATCTTTTCAGATTTGAAAGATTAGTTAATGTTTAACCCTTAATGTATATCAGAATATTTAGATTGTATATCAGGTGTATAATATTCTCTCTTTTAATTTCTAGAATGTTTTTATTTGTATTTTTGGAAGTCTTAATATTTTCGGAATTTTTCTCTCTCTTCAATATTCAGCTCCCTCCTCTTTAATTCTGTCCAAGTCTCCTCTATTTATTACCAACTTTCAGCATTTTTAAAATTAAAACCCACTATCTTCCACTCATCCCCCTTTTAATCCCACTACCTAATGTTTTGTCCCCCACTACATTAAACAAATACATTATCCCCCCCATTATATCTTGTCTCCATGCCTACATTAAATAATTATATTATTCCCCCACTACATTATGTCTTGTCCCCCACCATGTACTATTTTAATATTATTAAAATATTATTTAATCTTAATGGACAGAGCACTCAAAATAAATAATTGTTCAGAATTTTAATTCCAAAAATACCCCTCTGACCTTACTGAAATTGCCATTTTACCCCTGAAAATACTGCAATTTACCAATCTACCCCGTCAGCTATAACCAATTCACCTAATCAATTCTAACCAAAATATAGCAGCTATAACTAATTCCTAATCAAATTTTATGAATAAACTCAAACTAAATGATGAACAACAAATAAACAACTGGAATTATTTTGACTAAACAATATATTTTTTAACAACAAACCTACTTTCAGATTCAACAACAATAACAAATAAGTATATTCAAATCACTGAGCTCAAATTCAAATTAAATCTAACAACATTACAACCAAGATAAAGGATTCAAGTGATTAAACTAATACACTTCTGTATTTAAAACTAAACAAGAAAAATGAATAAAAACAAACTGAAGAAATAATCAAGAAATGACGAACAAGCGAACAAGAAAAGAATCAAACATATACTGATTTCAGATCCGAGAATATCAAACAAAATACAGACAAAAATGAAACTTAAACCAACTAACCGAATCGGAACAACGACGAACTCGAACGTAAACAAACCTGCCCGGAAACAATTATCGCACCAAAATCACTCGAATCTGCCTGGACGAACGACTGCTCCAATCAATTTGATGTTCGAAGACAAATGAGCACTGAAACAAACTCTCCAAACCCCGAACATTCAAACGAACACCAGCTAATTCGTCACCTTCCACTCATTTGAATTTTATCACTTCGAAACTCAAATCGAAATCAAAGAAAATCAACAGAGATGGTGCAACAATTCTGTCCAGAACTTCCTCTCGATGCCAAGGTGCAATGATGCTGGAGCTGGGCGTAGTAGAAGTAGCAGAAACGGCGGGCTGGTCGTGAGGCGTGACTGCGTGTCACCGGCGATGGTGAAGGCTGCTGGTGCGTCGTTCATGGCATCGACGACGAGGCAGGGTTGTTTGCTCGATGATGGGGTGTTTGGCGATAACAGAAGCCGGACGAAGCAGCAATAGCAACGCTGCTCAACTGATGGCAGCGATGGAGACGACGATGCTCATTTGGACGTGTCAACGAGCTGTGGTCGTAGAAGGTGGTGGTGGAGGGCAGTCCATGGACGAGCTTGAGCTCGCCATGGAGAAGACAAAGCAGCAAGGGGCATCCGTGGGAGCTTGACCTCGAGGGTATCGTTCATGGCGAAGCTTCGAGGGTGGTCGTCCATGGTTGGTCGTTCAGCTGAGGAAGACGGACGACGGGGCTGGTAAAGGTGATGGTGGCTTGGTCGTAGAAGATGTCACTGGTTTGGGGGCGATGGGGAGGGCATCCATGGGAGTGTAGTTTGGAAGCTTGAAGAAGGAGAGCAAGAGAGGGGGCGGGTGGGGTTTTTTCAACAGTGAATATTTTTAGGGTTTTGTTTTTGAAATGAAAGATAGGGAAATAGGGGTGTTGGGTCTTTGGGATTATGGACTGGGTCGACCCGGTTTGAAATGGACTGGGTCGTAGGGGAAGGTTGGGTATCTTTGGGCCTGTGATTTAAAATTGAAGAAAAGGCCCAATCCGGTCTTCTTCTATTTTTTTATTTTTTTTTATTCAATTTCCTAAATAAAGCTAAAATGCTAAGATTAAATTATAAAACCCAAAATTATCTGGAAATACTAATTAACTTCTAATAATAATTATCACCCAAAATTAAACATCAATAAAATCAAATCACACAATTTGGACATTAAATGTTAAAAATGCAAAAGATGCCTATTTTTGTAATTTTTTCATTTTGTAAAACAAACTTAATTACTCCTAATTGTAGAATTACATATTAAATGCAAATGTGACATATTTTTTATATTTTTATTAATTTAACAAATAAACATGCACGGACAAAATATAAATAATTATCCAAAAGTGCCACGAAAATTCAAACATCGCACACAAAGGAAAATTGTTTTTATTTTGAATTTTTGGGAGTAATTCTCATATAGGGCAAAAATCACGTGCTCACACCAGTTGCTCATTAACGCCCAGCTCCCTGCCACCCATCTCGTCAGCTTTGACCTGCCGGACAGACCCAAAATCCAGCGCCCACCCTTCCACCAGCCGTTGTCCGTCGCCAGCAACAGAAACACCACGCCAAATGAACACCCTCCATAGCCACCCATGAAACAGAATAGCTAGTAAGTTTTATCAACTCAAGCTCGTTTAGCATCTCTTTCTGGCGAGCTTCGAGCTCGTCGGAGGTCGTTGTCCAAGGAGTCTGTTTCAGTCGCACGTCGAGGTATTGTCGTCGGTTTTCGGTTCGAGTTTCATCGATAGTTCATCGTATTGAGCCTCTATTTTGGCGTTCAAGTTTCTTTGCATTCCAGGTATGTGTATCAGTCTAAAAAGGTGCTATAATTTTCCCCCTTATTGATGAATATATGGGCGTCTTATCTGATATTTGAGCTTTCTTCTTCTAGGTGTTGCATTGTTGTAATTGCTCCTTCTCATATCATTTTTGTAATTGCTCCCTCTCATGTTCCGACTGTTCTTTGGAGGATATTTAAGTTTGTTGTCACTTAATTGAAGCCCATGAATCACTTAATTGAAGCCCATGAATCAAAGTTTTATTTTAAATTAACTTTAGGTGCTTACTGTTTTGAACACATCATTTGATATGTATTGAATTGAAGTGATAAGAAATTCATTGTCCTCGCTTTCATTTAGCTTCGTATTATATGATTTTTCTATTTACTTAGTCACTTAGTTCATTGTATGGATCGTGTGTGTTTGTATAAACTTTGGTGTTGTTGGGTCAAGTTTTGCCAACGAAATGATGAAAGAAGTGAGTCTTTCTTTAATGGCTCAATAGGTTGGGAGCAGTATTCTTACATGAACATGAAAATCATGACTACTTTTGTGCTTATATATTCAATTTTGATAATTGTTCTGTTTTCAAACTAAGCTTTGTCATACTGGATTACTTATTTTCAGTACTTAATGGGTTAGTTGTATTTTCTTGGCAGGTCATTGAAGTAAATTTTGTGTTCAAATGTATTCTTGTTCTTAATGTGAATAGGTTTGTTTGTATAAGTGTGACCAACTCCAGTTTAGATAGAGCGATCTTTTCTTATCATGTTTTGAAGTTTATGCTAGAAATTTGGTGCCATATCTATTCTTAAATGCTTGGTCAATTCCATATAATTAGAAATGAAAATTAGTATGATTTCCCACAAGAACTCCCATAACCATGGACTTCCCAATAATCTCAAAGATTAGGAAAATAATCCAAAAACACGTAGTTGCTTTAGGCGCGTTATGTTAAATAATTTACCTTCCTAAACTCGGGTGCGCATTTATGTGACCCAAATCCAAAATCTCCACAATGTTAAAATATGTCGAAGAACACGGGTGCATTTATGTGATGCGGTTCGAGACATATTTTAACAGTGTTGCAATATTCTTAAAAATTAATTAAAAGCGGTTAAAAGTTAAGATTTGCATATAGGTTCATAGTTGTTTAAAAGCAGATAATTAAGCCGAATATAATAGTTGAGCGACCATGCTAGAACCACGGAACTCGGGAATGCCTAACACCTTCTCCCGGGTTAACAAAATTCCTTACCCGGATTTCTGGTTCGCGGACTGTAACACAGAGTCAATCTTTTCCTCGATTCGGGATTTGAACCGGTGACTTCGGACACCATAAAATTATCCCAAGTGGAGACTCTGAATTTCTTAATATAAATAATCCCATTTCGATTGTCCTTTAATTGGAAAAACTCCTATATATACCTTTCCGGGGGTGTAGGTAAAAAAGGAGGTGTGACACTCGGATGTCATCCCTAAAGAGAAGATGTCATTTCTGGGGAGATGGAACTTCAATCGTAAGTGAAGTCCCTTTCCAATCACCTATTTATATTCTTTTTCCGTGTTTCATAATGCCTTCACCTATTCTATGGTTGTTGCTTGGACGCCCTATGTGGTCCCCGACCTCGAGGACTAGGTTTGAAATTTAGCTGCAACCTCCTCGTATGATAAGCGTAGATGGCACGAACTATCGAGGGGTAAATGGGAGGCCAAATATCATGGTAAGTTCTACCCTCCGATTTTTTGATATTTTTCTCTAATTAGTGATGCCACCTCACTCATGCTTATTTGTGCAGGCATAGGAGATGTCTCTAAAATGAGGTCAGCCCCGCCCAGGGAAGAGACTGAGTCCCCAATTCCGGAATCGGGAAAAGACAACAAAAGAAAGAGGGCTTTGAAGCCTGAAGATCCCCAAAATAAAAAAAAACCTGCTCGAAGGCTACGGAAGAGATTTGTTCATGTGGACGCAGATTCGACCCACAACTCCCTAGATGACGAGGAAAATGTTGGTGAGAGTCGGCGTTGGTGCCTCAAACTAGGAAACCGATCGAGACGGCCAAGCCCTCCAAACTAGAAACCTCACCCTGTGGTAAAGGAATTCCAAAGAAAGACTCGGGAAAAGCCCTCGTGTCCCCGGAGATTGAGATCGTTCCTCCACCTTCAACAAGTATAAGGTCAAGTGCCGAAACCTTAGAAGCTAATCAAAACGCCCCGAGTGGGGAGCTCGGGGCCGTGATAACAGGTCATTCCCTTTCCTTAGCATCTTATTCCGAGGAGGAAATAAAAGATGCCAATGCTATGCATACGCTCGATCCAAGCAAGGTCCTCGAAGAATATCCCTTTCAAGATTGTTTTAATGGGGTCGATGAGGCCCCCGACCTTAATGATGCATGTACCCTCTTTGAAGAGGCTCAGCGTCTCTTCTCCCGGGTAAGCATTAATATTTGTTGTTGCAAAAATTCTTTGTTTTCTTCTCCTTCTATGTTAACTTACATCTCTTTGTTTTTCGCGTAGGCCATTACCAAGTTCAAGTCTGAGCTAAGGCAATGTGAGGCCGAGCTCAAGAAAGCTTCGAGTGAATAGAAGGCCCTAAGGCTCCTCTACAGCCAAAAAGAGGAGGAGTTCAAGGATCTTCGGGCTGATTTGGCCAAAGCTCGAAGAAACGAGGCTGAGCTAGACAAGTAGGTAACTGTTATTTTAACAGAGTATAGTCTTCTTGGACTTACTTTGGAGGCTATCACTTTGATGTCTCAGCTGCAGCAAACGTTGGAGATGATTGGGTAGCTCTGAGGCGAGGTCGATCAAGTTAAGAGTAACTGCCATCGATGGAAAGAGAACATGGACCGGTTCACTGCCGATAAAGAAGTTGTTACAGCCCAACTAGCCTCGGCTGAAACTCAACTCCAAGGTATTAAAGTGAAGAGTTTGGCTCAGGCCAAGAAAATTGAGGAGTTAGAGGCAGAGCTTGCCAAAACTGATGCCAAAGCTGCACAGGCCAAGGCTGAAGTTGAGAAGATGAAGGCTACAACTAATAAGACCATCGTCATATCCTTAAGTGATATCGAGGCTATTCAGGCGGAGTTGAGGAAGGCCTCCAACCGGGAAAAACGTAGTAATGATTTGGCCAAGTGCCAAGCCGGAGGGAGACTCTCGAAGAAATCCACGCCCGAGGATTTGATCTCACTGAAGAAATAGCCCAGGCGAAGGCGCTGGAAAATGATGCTAGGTTTCTAGTATCTTCTGATGATGAAGATGTTGTGAGTGGTTCCGAGGTCGGGGAAGGTGAAGATGGGGTCCCCGAGGAGGAGAAGGTTCCCGAAGATAGAGCTCCCGAGGATGCAGTTCCTGAGGATGTTGCTTCCCGAGATGTTGCTACCGAGGATGTAGCCCCGTAAAAGATTAGGTTTTTTATTTTTTGTTTCTTAGTTTTTGTGTAAGGGCCCCTCGCGGGTGTTGTAAATATGTTTCGTAAACATCTCTTATAGAGAACCTCTTTGCTTCATCTTCGACTTGTGTTGAATTCCATTTTGTCTTCATTTGTAAAAAATTTGATTGTATAACTCTAATGATCAGTCCGAAATTTGGTTTGGACTCGGAACATAATAAACATTTAGGTTTTTTATTGATCAATATAATACCTCTCGAGGTTTTTGTTAATCCTCGAGCTAAGCTTAAATTGATTTGATGCGAGCTCGGGATGTCGGGACTCTTGATCCCGAATTGAGTGAGAGCAAGGTCTCGAACCCTATATATTTTGGCCCTTAGGCTCTTTTTGTATTGGCCCTTAGGCTCGCCCTTAGGCCCTTTAAATTGGGCTAATTCGGCCTCTAAGACAGCTATAATATTTCCCTCTATTCGGCTTAAGGATTTAGTGAAAGTTTATTTATGCCTTAGCATGTGTTTTTGTACCCGTTGGGTTTTTCGAAGGTTCAGCGGATCGGAACCTTATTTGTAATTTGTTTGTGTGAACACAATCGAATACCTCTTGAGGTTTTTTCGAGGGTTGATGTTATCGAAGCCTTTAAATTATTCAAGGGCTGATTTTATCGAAGCCCTTTATCATTTGCTTTTGCCGAGGGTAGCCTGATTTAACTAGTTTTTTCAAAGTGTTTGAAGGCCTTTAATTTATGGCGGAAGTCGGACGTCTTCGAGCCGCATTATTTTAGTCGTAGCCTTTTTATATGACCGTAGTTTTTAATATGGTCATAGCCTTAGGGTATGTCTCTTAGACTTGTTTCCCGATAACCTTTCGAACTTGTACGAAAGGTTAGTCCCCGAATATGGTGGCCTTGGCCTTTATATCGAGTGGATGCCTCTTTGAGGTCTTATGAGTTCGAGTTTTTGATGACTCGGACGTGTTGATTATCGATGACAGTCCTCGTGTATTCGGGGTGTATTTACGTTCTAGCCTTTGGGTCGTTTCTCGTAGAACTACAAGTGTAAAGCTCGTATAATAGTATAATTTCTTTGAGACACAGAGTTGTTTTGATATAGAAAGAATGCTTCTTTGAATAATTGATACATGCGTACATGTTTTGCCGTCGGGGATCGATTATTCTATATGGACACTTTTCATCTGACTGTTTGACCTATTACAAGTTTCTCCTATCGAGGCCCTCTTTGGCGTGAAGTAGTTTCCTCAAAAATATGACCTCCGAGGTTGATGCCCCCCAGTATTCGAGGTTGATTGAAAAGAAGCCTTGGATATTGTAGAGTTTTCCTTGGGTAGCACATAATTGTTGTCTCGTTAAAAACATCGCTGGTAAAGCCCATTTGGGGACAAAATCAGATCTAAGGGAAAAAGAGTGCAACGCATGCTTTAAAACATAAGGTCTTCGTGCAAAAAGGTGTCTTCGATAGCTTCGATCGAACACCTGCAATGGGTTAGTTTCAAATTCAAATGGACAAAAAGAGAAAGTCATACCTTAGTAATAGTATCGTTTGAGTAGTGATACGATCCAATTGTTTGGCAGTTGTTCACCTTCCATTGTGCTAAGTTTGTAAGATCCTTTTCTGAATGCTCTGAGGACTCGGTATGGTCCTTCCCAATTCGGGCCCAATTTCCCTTCATTCGGCTCTCGAGTGTTGAGGGTGAACTTTTTGTAGAACTAAGTCCCTGATTCCGAAGTGTCGAAGGTTGGTCCTTCTATTATAGTATCTCTAGATTCTTTGCTTCTGCGCGGTCATCCGAATGAGTGTTGCCTCTCATTTTTCATCTAACAGCTCGAGGCTAGTATTCATAGCCTCTTGATTTGACTCATGCAATGCATGTCGAAACCTAGCGCTGGGTTCTTCGACCTCGACAGGGATAAGGGCCTCGGAGCCATATACTAAAGAGAAAGGAGTAGCCCCCGTGCTAGACTTTGATGTTGTTCGATATGCCCAAAGGACCTCGGGTAGAACTTCTCTCCACTTTCCATTTGCATCGTACAGCCTCTTCTTTAAGTTTTGAATGATGGTTTTGTTTGTTGACTGGGACTACCTGTTCCCGGTCGGATGATATTGCGTTGATAGAATCCTCTTTATTTTGTGCGCTTCAAGGAACTCTGTTACCTTGGTGCTGATAAATTGTTTGCCATTGTCACATATGATTTCAGCAGGTATCCCGAATCGACACACAATATGGTCCCAAATGAAGTCAATAAATTCTTTTTCTCTGACCTTCTCGAAGGCCTGTGCTTTTACCCATTTAGAAAAATAGTCGGTCATAAACAAAATGAATTTGGCTTTACCAGGGGCCGTTGGTAGAGGGACGACTATGTCCATTTCCCATTTCATGAAAGGCCATGGGATAGGACCGAGTGGAGTTGTTCTCCGGGCTGATGGATCATTGGTGCAAACTATTGACACTTATCGCATTTTTGACAAATTCCTTAGTATCTATTTCCATTTTGTCCTAGTAATACCCTACTCTTATAATTTTGTGAATCAAAGACTCGGCGCCAGAGTGATTTTCACAAGTACCTTCATGGACTTCTCGAAGAACATAATCATTGTCTCCTTGCCCTAGACATACCTCCAATGGCCCATCGAACGTTCTCCTGTACAATGTTCCATCTTCATCTAATGCAAACCTAGCAGCCTTGGTTCGTAGGGCCCTCGTTTCTTTGTGGTCCGATGGGAGTTTTCTATTTTTCAAATAGTCAATATACTTATTCCTCCAGTCCCAAGTCAAACTTGTTGAATTTATCTCGGCATGACCCTCTTCAACCACAGACCTTGATAACTAGACGACAGTCCCCGAGACAATATCATCCTCTTTAACCGAGGATCCTAGATTTGCGAGCTCACTGGCCTCACTATTTTGTTCTCGAGGCACGTGATCCAGGGTTCGTTCCTTAAAGCGGTGCAATGTCACATGTAGTTTGTCTAAGTACTTCTGCATTCTATCCTCTCGAACCTCGAAACTCTTGTTTACTTGGTTCACCACCAATAGAGAGTCGCATTTGGCCTCGATAACCTCTACCCCCAATCTCTTATCTAGCTCGAGACCTGCAATCATGGTCTCGTACAAGGCCTCATTGTTAGTCAATCTTGAAGTTTTGATAGATTGTCTAATAATACTACGTGTTGATGGCTTCAAAATAATGCCGAGCCCGGACCCTTTCACATTCAAGGAACCATCCGTGAAAAAGGTCTATACCCCCGGCGATGTACCCGATCCCAACAGAAGTTCTTTTTTTACTTCGGGTACGAGGGTCGGCATAAAATTGGCCACGAAATCAGCCAAGATTTGGGACTTGATAGCCGTTCGGGGTTGATATTCGATATCGTATCCACCAAGTTTGACTACCCACTTGGCCAATCAACCCGACAATTCGGGCTTATGCAAGACATTTTGGAGAGGATAAATGGTTAGTACACATATGGTATGACATTTAAAATATGGCTTCAACTTTCTAGATGCTTTTATTAGTGCTAATTTTTTTAAGTGAGGGTATCTAGTTTCAGCATCTCCCAGAGTTCGACTTACATAATAAATAGGGAACTGTGTACCTTGCTCTTCATGAACCAGTACTCCACTTACCGCTATCTCGGATACTGCCAAATATAATTAAACCTTTTCATCTACCTTCGGGGTGTGGAGCAAAGGCGGGCTTGACAAGTATCGCTTCAATTCCTCTAAGACTTGTTGGCATTCCGGGGTCCATGTGAAGTCTTTTTTTCTTTTTGAGCAAGGAAAAGAACCTATGACTTCAATTTGATGACCTCGAGATAAATCGACCCAAGGCGGCTATTCGTCCTGTTAATCTTGGCACGACCTTCACGCTATCCACGATAGTGATATCCTCTATGGATTTGATCTTGTCAGGGTTGATTTCGATACCCTGATTCGATACCATGAAGCCGACAAACTTACTCGAGCTGACCACGAACGCACATTTTTCCGGGTTGAGCTTCATGTTGTACTTCCTCAAGATTGTGAATGTTTTCTGCAAATAAGTTAAATGGTCCCCTACACTCAGGGACTTAACCAACATATCATCAATGTAAACTTCCATCGTTTTACCTATTTGTTCTTCGAACATCTTGTTAACTAAGCGTTGGTATGTAGCTCCAGCATATTTTAGCCCGAAGGGCATTACATTGTAACAATAATTTCCAAACTTAGTGATAAACGAGGTCTTTTCCTGATCCTCTAGGTTCATCTGAATTTGATTGTATCCGGAGTAGGCGTTGAGAAAAGTTAGAATCTCGTGCCCAGCCATGGCGTCAATCATACACTCGATGTTAGGCAGTGGAAAAGAATCTTTAGGGCATGCTTTGTTTAAATCCTTGTAATCTCCACACATCCTAATTTGTTTCCCTTTTTAGGAACTACGACCACGTTGACTAACCACTCGGGGTATTTTACCTCCCGAATGGACCCTATCTTAAGAAGTTTAGTTACCTCGTCCTTTATGAATGCATGATTCACCTCGGACTGGGTCCTTCTCTTTTGCTTCACCAGTTTGAACCTGGGGTCGGTGCTTCGCTGGTGTGTTGTTATTTCTGGTGCGATCCTTGTCATATCTAAATGAGACCAAGCAAAACAATCCATATTATCGATAAGAAATTGAATGATTTTTTTCCTGAGTTCGGGGGTTAACCCTGTTCCCAGGTATACCTTTTTCCCGAGCATGTGCTCGATCAGTATGACCTATTCCAATTCCTCGATTGTGGATTTGGTTGGGTTCGCCTCTTCAGGAACAATGAAGGTCCGAGGAGTAAGGAATTCCTCTTCCTCGATCACCTTCTCCTTTAGCTCGATTGGGACTGGGATCAGTGATTGCTCTTTGACCGTCTGCTTACCTTTGTTGTTCGACTTTTTCGAGGTCAAAGGATCTGGTATCGGTGCTACCTCATCAATATCAAATATTTCCTTTACAGCGTGTTGTTCTCCATGAATCATTTTCGCACCATCCTCGGTTGGGAATTTCATCATCTGGTGAAGGGTCGAAGGTACTGCCCTCATGTTGTGGATCCACGGCCTCTCGAGAAGTGCATTATGCCTCATGTCGCCTTCGATGACATGGAATTTCGTATCTTGAATGGTTTCGGCCATATTCACTAGTAGGATGATCTCCCATTTCGTTGTTTCACTTGCCATGTTGAAACCATTTAGGACTCGGGATGTTGGTACAACTTGGTCTTGCAGGCCGAGCTGCTCTACGACCCTCGATCTGATTATGTTTGCTGAGCTACCTGATCCACTTGAACACGTTTAACTTGAATTTTATTTAAAAGAATAGAGATTACCAAGGCGTCATTGTATGGCTGAGATATGCCTTCTTCTTCCTCATCATGGAATGATAGGGCGTCCTCTGGCACATAGCTCAGAGTCAATTTTTCTCTGGTGATCGACACCTTGGTGCGTTTAATACAGGTCTTTATGGGACATCGACACCGCCTACGATCATGTGGATTACATGTTGTGGTTCTTCCTGCTCATTTTTTCTTGTATCTCTCTCCCTGAAGTGGTTTTTAGCTCGATCGCTGAGAAATTCTCGAAGATGACTCTCGTTGAACAACCGAGCTACCTCCTCTCTTAGATGGCTGAAGTCTTCGGTTCTATGGCCATGTGTGTCGTGATACTTACACATCATGTTCGGATTCCTTTGAGAGGGATCGGTTTGTATAGGTCTGGGCCACTTGGTATCTTTGATCTTTCCTATAGCTGACATAATCCATGATGCATCTACACTGAAATTGTACTCTGACAATCGAGGTGACTCTACAGGGTCGGTATGTTTATCGAACCTATTCTTACTCATAATCCCTGAGAGCTATGACCTCAATCGTTTCTCCAATCATTCCGAAGAGCATTACAACCTGAGACATTGTTTCTCCGATCGACATAGATACGGTTCGTTGTTGGATCTTGATTCCTTGTCTATATCCCTTGAGGGCTTAGCTATCAACCTGTTAGGATGAACTAAGCCCGAGGGGGCTCCCAACTGGTCGTCCTTAAACCTAATCTTCAATTGGTAACAGTTATGTATGTCCGACCACGTCACGGTTGGGTACTCGATCAGATTCTACTTTAATTATCGAGACGCAATTGAACTCCTTTCATTCAAACTCTGCATAAAAGCTTGTACTGCCCAGTCATCTGAGACCAGTAGTAGTTCCATTTGCTCCATCTGAAACCTAGACACGAACTCTCTCAACATCTCATTGTTCCTCTGTTTTATCTTGAAAATGTCTGATTTCCTTGTCGCCACCTTTATGGACCTGGCGTGTGCTTTCACGAAGGCGTCCGCTAACATAGCAAACGAATCGATTGAGTTCGGGGGAAAGTTGTGGTACCAAATCATGGCTCCTTTGGACAATGTTTCCCCAAACGTTTTCAACAATATTGATTTGATCTCATCGTCATTCAAATCATTTCCTTTGATCCCTCAAGTGTATGAAGTAATATGCTCGTTAGGGTCGGTTGTCCCATTATATTTTCGTATATCAGGCATACGAAACTTCTTGGGGATGGGCATCGGAGCCGCACTCAGAGGGACCAGCTTTTGTATGAACTTTTTGGCATCCAAACCTTTCAAGACCGGGGGTGCCCCTGGTATTTGATCAATACGGGAGTTATAAGTCTCTGCCTTTTTGACATTATCCTCAATCTTATTTTCTCTGGACTCGATCCTCTTGGTGAGTTCCTCGAGCATCCTTATAATGGTGGGGTCAGTTCCCGAGCCATTTTTGTTTGATCTTTCTGGCACCGGTTCAGTACGTCGAATATTCTCTGGTTCGACTACTTGGGGTTTTATTCTGACTTTGAAGTTGAGCAATGGCAATTTGTTAAGCTTGTAGCATCTCGAATATCACTTGGAGGATGATTCTTCCATATCTTGCACCTGGTATTCTTTGGCTACCAGATCTGACTTCCCTGCGCACACTTGCTCCGGGGTCTGCGCCTAGATCAGCATTCAAAGCAATGTATGAACTAACATCCATTGGTTCCCCATTTGGCACTTCCCCAGAGTTTATTGATGGTATATCAACCCTTGGAGCAACTATGTTGTCACTTTCTCCGTGGAACCCAAGATCTTCGTTGTCATGAACAAGTGCGTTTTGTGAGCTAGACATGTTTTATCCTTAAATGAAAGAATCTTTGACAAGAACAAGTGTGAAAACAACGTGTGTTATGAGAAACAGTAATGAAATAATCACTATTATCTTTAGCCCCACGGTGGGCGCCAAACTGTTTACCTCGAAAATACTAGTAACAATTAAACTTGATTTGTGATTTTAAAGATACGTGATTTAGTTCAATACCAATTAATATTCAAAAAATGAAGTACATACCAGTAAATAGGTTAGTCTTGAACAATAAAGCAAGAACAATAAAACTAAAGGACAATTTTGATGAACAATGAGCAAAAAGGTAAAATAGTATATTCTTTGCAAATGATTAGATGACGTTTACAAATGATTGGGGTCCCCTTTATATAGAAGGGGAGCCCTAAATAAGGTGAATTTCTATTTACAGTAAAAAATCTTATTGGGACAGTTGTATAACCGCCTAGTATGGATTTGTACTAATTCGTACAAATCTATTCTGGAATTTACGCCATGATCGTGGGGACGTGGCGAGAATCTTGTCCTTTTGTAACAAACTCACAATGGCTCTATCTCGGACTCGGTCATATTTGGCTCTGATATTCCTCGAACACTTAGGTCTTCAAGCCTCTTATTCTGCCTTCGAGCTTGGACTTGGTCTTTATCGAACTTCTACCCTTGGTACGACATCTCGAGCCTACTAAATCGGGGGCACCTGATTTCTCCGCATACATGGTTACAAGGTAACAAGTAATTAAACTCAAAATCCTAATTCTCAAACCTGTTATACTACTCCTATTGAACTAAACTATTTCCAGCATATTCACTGGTAAGACACAAAGTATTCTAGCGATTATAAGCAGAAAACTACAATGTATTGAATATGTTTCCTTTCGTATGATTTAAATTTATATTTTCGAATGTTTAATCTTCTATAGACTTTATTCTTAAGTCCCTACTTGCTTAATATCTTTCCGTTTGTGTGATTTATATCTTCTTTGTCTTTGCTTAGTTTCATTTACGCTTGACAGATTTATACTCTAGTCATCTTTCATGTTTTCTTATTCACCACCTTTTAAATAGTAAAAATATCTAGAGAATTTTGCTAAATACGTATGTTATTGCATTCTGCTTCTACTAGTGACTTTTAAATGACCTTTATAAAAATAACGAAAATTTACCAAACTGTACCGATACCGAAGAAAAACCAACATGATTGGTACGATTTCTAAAAGTCTAAATTTGGTTATATATAATAGAATAACCGAAAAATTAATATGGTACAAATTTTATAAAATAACTGGTCGAACTGAATCATTGACACCCCTAAAAAAGTTGAGGCACATGCACCGAGCACAAAATAGAAAGTAAAAAAACTAATTCAGTTTAAAGAAGAATTATTTGTTCGGAGAAGGGTAAAAAATACCCATTTACTAAGTGAAAGGGATCATTTATACCCTCCGTTATACTATCAGTCCATTACAACTCTTAACGTTATAGAATTAGCACAAAAATACCCTTTTGCCGTCAGGGTCCTCCACTATAACCAATATCATTCCACATGGCCTGATATGTTGCTGAGGTAAATGCCATTTGGCATGCCATCTCACCGTTCCAATCTCATTGCACCCTTTCCCCTCTTTTTCCTACAACACCACCTCCCCTTTACCTAACCACCGCCAAAAATAGACTGACAAGTCAATCAAAGACAACGGCCGAGTAGAACCAAGTTTTAGGAAATGCAACGCAAGGAAATAAGTGCTAGGGTGAAGTAAATATTGTTGCCGTTCAAGCAACTGGACAAGTAAATAAAAGCTTCGATTTATATAATTGCCCAATGTATAATGAATGATGAACAAATATGAAAGATTTCATCTTTGAACTAACCCATTAAAGACAAATAGAGTACATGTGATGTGACTCCTTTCTTTTCTTTTGGATGAGCACTGAGTTTTTTTCTGGATGAGAATTTTGGATGGGGTTTTATTCTGAATGAGAATTTTGTTTGAATTGGACCAACGTCAGCCCAACAATTGATTTCCGATCTCCGAAATACTCTCCAGTATTATATAGCACAGTGTATGCATTTTCCTGACACGCATTTTGATCTTATTCAATTCAATTAAAGATCAATTATTTTGTATTTTTGAGAATTTAACATAAATTTACAAGAAAATTATAGAAAACCCACACAGTACTTTACATGTATAGCTATTATTGAAAAAACAAATATAATGAATCTCATAAAATTAAGTATATCGATACAGAGGATGTTGGGTTGTGGAAATGGACCAGAAAGTTGTTTAAAATTTTGAGTCTTGATGATTTTGTAAAATAAATAGATTTATGGCGAACGTAAGGGAACTATATAATAATGTTCAGAACAAGGATATTCAGGAGGTGGTGTTGGAGAAAAAAAAATTGAGGGGGAGTAAAATAGAGTTGCGTGGTGAGGTGCCACATGGCATTCACCTCAGCAAAATGTTAGGCCATGTAGGATGATATTGGCCATGGTGGAGGACCCTAACGGCATAGGGGTATTTTTGTACCTATTCTATAACGGCAAGGGTTGTGATGGACTGATAGTATAATGGAGGGTATAAATAATCCTTTTCACATAGTAAAGGGGTATTTTTGACCATTTTCCGTTATTTGTATACCTCCTCGGTATCTCCTTATGCAAAAAAGCTTTAAAGATGGTGGACGCTAATCAAAGATTTTAGGACAAATTTGCGTCATCATTAAAGATTCTTAGTCACATAGTTCGAACTCTTTTTTGAAAAAAAAAATGTATATTATGATTAACAAGAAGTCACTCGATGTTCTACAAATTAACAAGATATAAAGTGTGTAAATAACTGGCTATGATCATAAATTGGAAAAATAATTTTAGTATTTTATGATTTTGTGAGCATACATTTCAAACACTTCATCAAATTGTCTTCGTGAGACAAGAAATGTAAACCTTTGGAAAGCTAAATCAAAACAGACCCAGAGAGTAATCCACAAGCCAGACCATCCAAAGTAAGACATAAAGTGGTGTTGGAGCTACCAATACACAACTGCAGATTCTGCTCACAAAGTTACAAAATCGCCAAGAAAGAACAACTAAAACCTGAAGTCCTTACATTCCCATTTCGCGAAATACATCTGGAGACACTTAAAGGTGACATCATTTTTTATTTAGACATCTAAAGTAAAGTTTTGAGCACTTATACTATACTAAACTTGTTCCAATTAGGTATTTTTTTTAACAATTAGCCAAACTTACAAAGTGTGTGCAATGCACGCACAACTGACATGGCGAATGACAAAAAAAAAGGACATATCATTTTGAGTTTTAAAAAAAAAAAAGAACCTATTTAAAATCTATTTAGTAAACAAAATAAAATAACATTCTCAAAAAGAAAGAAAAAAACTTTAATTTACACCCAATCCGAAAATGACACATTATTAACAAAAGAAAAGACGAAAAAAGGACACATTGTGTTCTTGAAATCATTGTTCTTGGTGTTCTTCACTATCTTCATGTCTCTTCTTGTTCCAACCACGATTTTAATCCAAAATTTCAAGAGAAACTCCTTCAAATTTGTTATAACTTCAACTAAAGATTTCCTACCAAGACTCGAAGACAACCTCAATATTAATTTCTCAATTTTTCATCAAATCAAGTAACCCATTTTAAGCCTTCAAACTTTCTTAAATATCCAATAAGAACACCCTTTTACCTTACCTTGTCAAAATCCAATAAGAGCACCATTAACATGAAGGCTACACACAAGGAAAACTTGTGAGCTTGGAAAACAAACAATCCGTCAAATGAATGACTTACAAGGAAAACTAGAACAAAAGGTCAAATAAAAGTTAGGGCTACAGGATTTCCAAATCCAAGCTGATTTGAACAAAGCTATAGATATACGCAGCAAAGAAATGCAGAGCATTCCACAAGAAAAAAATATGTGGATATGAGAAAAACAACCATAGGATACTAAGAGTCGCAGAATTTATAGCCTTACATGCAGCTTATGTATCCAACCAACCATCATAATAATATTGAAGAAGGCAAGCTGAACAAACATGATCAGATTGAACTTAATCATATAAAATTGAACGAGAATGAGAAACTTGCACAGCTACTTCAACATTCTATAATGATAAAAAAGATAAAACCCACCAAGAACAACAAAACAGAGCATCAAGTAACTGAACAATAATCATTCTCAGTAAGAATAGCTCGAGCTGCAAAGAATAGAGGCAGCTTAATACCTGGTTGAACTGTAAAACAGTCCTATCAAATACTAGAAACTAAAAAGGATGATACAAGCAAGAATTGTTACTACAATTACCAACAGGATTTTATTTGCTTTGAAGAGAAGATATGCATTTGCAGAACAGTCATTGACAGCATTTTTTATCACATTATCAACAAATTCCATATGTTTTTTAACAATCAAAGCATAGTTCTGCTATTGCCATCGCAAATTACTCTTAAAATACCTTCTTTTCAAAATGAGGACACCCAATAAATACCAATAAGCAAAAAGGAACTGCAATATAAACAAGATTAAACAGAGCAAGTGCAAAACAAATTAGGAAATGGTCTGTTTTACTTGATTGTATAACGAGGAATTACAATATCCAGACCTTAGCAACAGAAATTAAAGTACCCTAGCTTAAACCGACCACTAACACAAACAGAAAGCACAAACATGAAATCTACAATCACTAACAACAAAACACTATAAACCCTAACCCCCAATATTTAACCTCCAAATCCGTACAAGGTCCTTCCCTGCCTCTTGAGAGCGTACACAACATCCATAGCAGTAACAGTCTTTCTCCTAGCGTGCTCAGTGTAGGTAACAGCATCACGAATCACATTCTCCAAAAAGATCTTAAGCACTCCACGTGTCTCCTCATAAATCAACCCAGAAATACGCTTGACACCACCCCTACGAGCAAGCCTACGAATAGCTGGCTTTGTAATTCCCTGAATGTTATCTCTCAGCACCTTCCTGTGCCTCTTTGCTCCTCCTTTGCCCAATCCCTTGCCTCCCTTTCCACGTCCAGACATTTTTCAGAAGCTTCAGAGAGAGGAAATTGAAATTTAATTTCTAGGGTTTTGAATTTAAAAGAGAGAAGTGAACTTTGATTGTTTTGATGAGATGAAATGACTGAGTTTGTTGTTATTTATAGCTGCTGGTTTTGGGGATCGGATTTTTGAAGTTGTGGAAAAGGTTAAATCGTGACCGTAAGTTTTTTGGGGCTTTGAAAAGAAAATCGACGGTTAAGACTATCGATCCGAGTGAAAGGATCAACGGCAAGAAGTGCTTTTTTGTGTGTTGACACGGATTGTGCTTTTTGGCTGAGATAGACATTGTACTTTTGGCGGGGTTACGGAAAATTGTATTTTGGAGTATGAAAACGAAATGTGATTTGAACGTCGAAAATTTAAAGAGCATGATTAAACTTTAGGCGGTCAAAACTTGGATTAGTTTATAAATATCGAGGTTTTTTATTGTTTATTTAATCTAATAAGTAAAATTTACCTTACTATATTAAGCTAAAAAATGACCTGATTATATACTACTTATGTTTCTACCATGTTGAGAAAATTAGATTATCTCCTTTTTCTTGTAGAAGGTGGATTTATCGTAGATCAACTCTTATAATTGACCTTTTTATTAATTTCATTTGGCTCTATAGCGGAATTACCTATTTTAATTTACGTAGTTATCTTGGTTTACCTTACAGTGCAAAATAGCAATTAGTGTTTTTTGAAAAATGGGAGCGGGAGCCTGGGCTCTTTACCCGTGAAAAATGGAAGAAATTCAAAAATAGTCAGATTTACAAATGGTCATTCAAAAATAGCCACAATTTTAAAAATAATCGAAATTTAGCCACTTTTCATATAAAGATAAATCTGAACGAAAACATTGTTCAAAATCCGGAAAAATACTCCAGCATAATATACAGGAGTTCAGTATATACTGAAACTCCAGCCTTATATGCTGGAGTTCTAGTATAATATACCGGTCCAGCATAATATATTGGAGTTTGGAGCACCGGTGCTCCAGTCTCTAGTATATTATACTAGAGCCAGCATAATATGCTGGAAGTTCATACACAGGTGCACGGAACTCCAGTATATTATGCTGGACCGATCTCTATTGCATCAAAATAGTAGTTATTTTTCAATGATTTGACAAATATTGATTATTTTAACGTGAAAAGTGGGCATAAGGTCCACGAATCGTTAACTTTTTGTACTTTATATATTTAAAAAATTGGTATAAAAAATAATATAGAAAATACATTAAAATTATAAAACTAGAAAGTTAAATAAAGTGTTCAATGCATGGAATTAAGGATGTTTCTAATACCAACACTAGTTCCCTTCCCGGTGAGGAAGTAGCCTGGGAAATTAGGGTCTGTATGATTTATTTTTTTGATAATTAATCACTTTTATATTAATCATCGATAAAACTGTACAAAATCATAGCATCACTTACACAGCTAGCTATCTCATTACAGCTCTATCATCTATGTCATAGGATCCTCTATACACTCAAACAAAAACATTATTATGTACTAAACTCTGATGTTGCATATGTATGCTACCTCACGAGCAATAGTAATCCAGTCTCGTGTCCTTTTCAAATATCCTATGATTTTTCTCATTCCAAATTGCATGTGCTATTTCTGCATATACCAATCAAAATATCTTTGCTCTTTTGGTCTTGCCTTTAGCATGTAGCAAACTCCATTCAAGATGCTGCTCCCAGTTCTGTGTACTTTTATAATCATGTTGCATCAATTGCATAATCTTCATCCACGGGTTCTTGGTATACTCACAAATGATCACAAAGAGATGATCTTTATTCCTCATGGTTGTGGCATAAAGTGTATTGGGTATCCACTGCCATTCCCCAGTTTGTCAATCTATCTGTGGTGGGAAGTCTTTCATGTAGTAACATTCACATGGTAAACTGCGCTTTAGGTCTCGCAAAGTTTTGAAACATTAAGCATTTCCATGACACTCGAGGCCTTTGTCCCAGTAACTGTAGATAAATGTGTCTAGTCATACTAGAACCCTGCTTGTGCCTCTGTACCAGATTCCAATATGTTCTAGCATTGAAAATTTGTCTGATCATCCAGCAAACTTGTTTAGGAGCTGGCATTTGCAAGAATTGTTGTCCTCTGATATAATAGGTGTGAATCCACTTGATCCACACCCTATCCTGCTAGCTTCCATGTCCCAACACGTTTTAATTATAGCATCTCTATTCCATAAATGAATGTTTACCAGATTTAGTCCTCCACAAGACTTAGGATAGCACATCTTTTCCCAGGATATCAGTGCCTTCTTAGTGATTGTATTGGTGGCAGACCATATATAGCTCCGACAATATGCATCAATAGTTTTCAACACCTTGACAGGTAATGGTAATAGCTGGGCCCAGTATGTTTGGATTCCAAATATCATACTTTGCACTAACTGTATTCTTCTTGCATAGGATAGTTTCTTAGTTATCCATGAATATATCCTTGCCACTATCTTTTGTATGAGTGGTTGTCACTGAATCATTGATATTTTTTTTGTTGATAGTGTTATGCCTAAGTATTTGAAAGGCATCTCCCATTGTCCATATCCCAGATGGTGCAATATTTTGTTCCTTTCAACACTTGATACCCTCCAAAGTACACTGAACTCTTTCCTATATTGGCTTGTAGCCTTGATGCTTGAGCAAACTGATTAAAGCATCTATGCATGGCAGTCACTAATGCTAGATCACCTCTTGCAAATAACAATATATCATCAGCAAAGCTTAAGTGTGTGATACCCATCCTAACACATTTTGGATGATATTGAAGCCTCCCCCCCCCAGGCCATTGAGGCTTCTGCTTAGATATTCCATTACAATAGCAAATAGAAAGGAGGATATAGGATCCCCTTGTCTAAGTCCTTTCTTTGCATCAAAAGGGGCAGTGGTCTCTCTATTGATCAAGATTGTGTAGTTGACTGTTTTGATACACTCCATAATCCAGCCAATAAATTGTGTAGGGAATCCCAGCTTATTCAGTACCTGTTCTAAAAAGATTCACTCCACTGAGTTATAGGCCTTTTGTAGGTCAATCTTAATCATACATCTATGATAGATGTGCTTCCTTGTATAAGATTTAACCAATCCATATGCAATTCTTCTCCCAGGGATAAATCCTACTTGATTTTCACTAATGATGAATGCAATAACCTTGTGAGTCTTGATGCTAATACCTTAGAGATGATCTTATTGAGTAAGGTACAACAAGCAATAGGTCTGAAATCCTTTACATTGTCTGGTTTGTCAACTTTTGATATTAGCATAAGGGTAGTGCCATCTATTACCTTATACAATCTACCAGCGGTGAAGAATTCCTTAACAGCTGCACAAACCTCATCATTGATAATTTGGCATACTTTCTTGAAAAAATATGCATTGAAACCATCCACCCATGGTGACTTGTCATCCCTAATACTCTGCAATCCTTCAAATATCTCTTACTCAGTGATTTCTGCACATAGCTGCATTCTTTGTTGTTGAGATAGTGTAGAACCTTGCTTCATGATCCCCTTGTTGATGGCAGGTAAATTTTGGGCAGCAGATCCCATCAGTGATTTATAGAACTCCATGATTCCATACTTGATCATTTCAGCATCATTCAAATTTTTTCCATCTAGTGATGTGAGTTCCTTAACTTGTTTCCTCTGATTCCTTTCCTTTAAGATAGCAGAAAAATACTTGGTATTGGAATCTCCAAGTTTAATCCATTTTGCTCTTGACTTTTGCTTTAGCACACTTTCCTCTATAAGAGACTATTTCTCCAGCTGATGAAGAACATTTTTCTCCTGATCCAGTAGGCAGTCACTGTACTGTCTGTATGATTTTACGGGGACAAAAGATGTTCCTTCATCCTTGAAAATATGAGGCATGCTCGTTCCCTACCATACTATTCTGTCAGACTATTCTATTCATTCATTCTACTTGTTTCCTATTATGTGATTATACTAGACTATTCTATTCATTCATTTCTCGTAGTGTATCCTGGTTTTTGAGTCGTAATTTAAACTATGTTAGTACAAGACTCGCGGGGTTGAGAGAATGGGCTCGTCGATCTCTTTCTTAAAGATTGTGATAAGTCAATATCGATAGAGATTTATCGAGATAGACAATTCCTATATCTCTTGGTGTCCTATAAATTTAGCTTGGAAAAAAATAAGGTAACCACCTCTCCAAACTATTCTAAGCCACTCCGAATGAGTGAGTCAGTCAATCATATTCAAAAGCTAGGCATGCTTGACTTCCACTAACAGACATAGAGCCCTTAGAAAAGAGAAGCTCGCAGGATTGAGCCAGATCTTCTATTTTTTTTTTTTACAATTATAGGTCAGTGTCTCGTCTGTTATACCCTAGTTTAATACGGGTCAAACTAGAGTATAACATATTGGTAATTCTAAGGTTTAATTAATTAAAAGAGTCGCCACCTAATTATTTCAATAGTAAATTAGGACACCAATTTTAGCTAAATAGTACTTAAAGTTAACTCTATTTTATGATCTACTTAACTTAAGAGTATGGGTAAGGGTTCTAATTAATCCTATAGGGAAGGTCATTAAAGCACCCTACATGATCCGTTAATTACGGTTGACCAACCAAACTTAGGTAATTAAGGCTAAAATAAATCAAGTATTTCTAGTCAAAAGATTGTTTTACAAATAAGTATTGGTTAGTTCATAACACTATTACATAAGTTCCATAAAATACTTATTAATTGAAGGAACTATCCATAAACTACTTATTAATTGAAGTGGAATTCGTGGGACTTAATACTTATAAAATGCTTTATGCATTCAAGGTTGATTCAGGATGACTGACCTCTTATCCATTTGAATTTGACACTTCAAAGGAAAACGTTAAAGTCCAATTATTTTATATATGGAAGTGACAAATGATTTTCGAAAATCTTGGAAGTTATTCTAGTTTACCATAAAAATATTTCGTGTTACTTTAAAGAAATATTCAGCTGATCTTGAAACTGTAAGAAATATAGTTTAAAGTACCCCAAATTGTAACGCGGCGAAAATGGATTTAGCGTTTTTTAACTCTTAAAACTATTTAAAGTGGATAAAATCAAAAACAATTTGAATTCTTGAAATAACAAAGAAAACTGTATAAAATAGTTTTCGTTTTTTAATTAGTAGTGTCGACAGCGGTCTTTTAAGCCTGCAAAAGATTATAAATTTACCACTAGATATTAGACTCGGAAAAAAAAATCCACTTAGCATATAAAGTAACTGTTATGGGTTCTGATTTTAAAGCCTTAATCTAGGTACTACATTCTATTATGATACATTAAAAATCATTATTAGATAGAGATAGATGACCCAAGGAAACTCATTTAACAAATAGCATGCTCAGGTTCACTATACAACTGGACATAAATTTGTTAGTTGCAATAGGGAATAGAACAAGAGTGAATGAAAACAGAGTGAAATGGTTCAGAGCCATCTTCAGGCCTCGCAAAAGATTTTATCCTCTGTATTACACGGTAAAAGCTGGAAAAGGGATTCGGGAATGTGCAGTCTCCATGCAGTGTTACATCGGTGAGTCTCAAAGTAAGACTCTTCAGCTCGTGTGTTCATGCAAAAAATAGAGAAGGAAATAGATGAGAAGCAGGTATGTACGAAACTAACAAAGATAACTACTTAACTAAAGTAAACAGAGGAGATCAATTTCATACTACAAAAAGATTTTAGCTAGCCAAATAAGTAGTATCTGTTGAGTTTTTGTTTAAGATGAAATAGTCTTAAAATTAGAGTGAATGGGAAATGGGATTTGGATTCGGATTTGGTCAAATGATCGATCGATTGATTAATTTTTTGGACCAAATTTATTTGTTAATAGTGAATATTAACGTGATATAATCCGTGTTTGTAACAGATGTTTTCCAATCCGTGTATTGTGTTGCAACACTAAGCAACAATGCAGCCTAGTGCACCTCCCACAATGGTGCAAGTGTTCCTCCCACCAAGCAAGTGTATATACCACCATGTAAGTGTTTTCTCCATGATCTAGTGCTTGTTGCACCATGGAAGGGGCGGATTTCTCTCAAATAACTGCTATAAATAGAGCATAAGTTGGAGAGAAAGAAGAACACATCGAAAAAAACACTTGAAACACTCTGTATACACTTAATATACACTCTGTATACACTGGATATACACTCTGCATATACTGGATATACACTCTGTATACACTGCGTATACACTGGAAAAACGAATTGCAATTTGATATTCTCTTCAGTAAGAATTCAACATTGGCTATACTTTGCATTCCTTCCTCTCAGAATTTCCATTCGACTTCTGAGTTGTCCTCCTTATTCTGCATTGTTTTTAACTACAAACAAAGCATCCATAAGTGTGATTTGTTGCCGAATTTTGTGTTCGTTGAAACACTGGGGTTTGAAGTACCGCTACACCAGTGTGTAATTCGTTCTATCCTGGGAGGAAATAATCTATAACCTTGGGTACTAGGAGGGGATTAAATTCCTTAAGGAAACACTGTGAATTCAGTGGGCTCGAATTAATTTCTGTTTTTTATTTATATTTACGTTTATAAGCTAACGTTCTAATTTCCAGAATCATTATTTGCAAGTACAGAGGAACAACAGTATCAAATAGTGAAATAGGAGATACAATTTTAGCTAATGTGGGGAGTACTAAATCCAAAAGCACTACTGCTTGGAAAAGATCTCATCGGACTTGAACCAATTTGTCTCATAAAAGGAAAGTCTTGGTGCAGATTATTAAACAAGTTTTAAATGAGCCATAATGTTCACAACAATGAAGATTTTATACTAATATCATGAAAATCCAAAATGGGTAAGATAAGGTGAAATCCACGGATTATAGGCCTGTGAAGAATCTTGAGTTCTTGACAGTGTCTTAGCAAGGAGAAATTTTATTTTGAGTGAGATATACCATGTAATACTTGAGTGAGGGCATTGATTGCTTGCCAAATGGGACTCGCAATTAATGAAAAACTAAAAAAAAATAGTCCCGCTTCTCTCTCTTCCACTTTCTTCTTCCTCCCAATACACCCCCTATATCAAATCTCCCCATATTCTTTTCACAATTTCACAATCTACTAATGAAACTTTTATGTTCAAAAATTCAAACACAACAGCTTTGTATCTTTGTCCCCTCTATTAAGAACGAAAGAGTCTTTTATTTACTGGGGTTCAACAAATATTAGTAAAATTAATATAGTCCATCCCAAAATTATTGATCTACTGATGGGAAAAGTTACCTTTTTTTTTGCACGTGTATGTTTCTCTCTAATCTTGTGGATATATACAAAATATTTTACTTTTTTATTGATTTCTAATTTGATGGGTTAGGCCTAGAAAACTTAAAAATACCGAAAAAGTTTCAAATCATGAGCTTTGTTTAATTTTCTACGGTGTTCAAACTGTTTTTAAAGACTGAAATACATAGCAACTTAAAATATTTTTTGAAACTGAAAAAGATAATAGTAGATGGGTTGTTTTTCTATATGGTGATGGGAGGAGGAGGAAGAAGAAGAAAGTGAGAGGAGCGGGTTTTGGGGGGAAGGGGGTTGGGGGCACTTAGGAACAGTTTGGTGAATGGAGAGAGAGAGGGAGTATTTTTTTTAGCTTTTCATTAATTGCGGGTCTGATAACTAGGAATTTTGACGCATTTTATATTCCTTCTTGCTCATGCTTTGATTAGAAACTCATACAAAGAGTCCCAAAAGGCTCGTAAGTTGTACTTGATTGCAGGTTTGATCAACAAAGTGACAAGATGTCAAATATCAGCTCAAAAGGAGTGAAACTTGCACAAGTACCAAAGACAAGACAAGCTCAGGCAAAATACGTATAGTGCGGCCGCACACCACTTTGTGCGGTCCGCACTAGGAGGTTCAGAGGGCAGGTATTCAGGCTAAAAGGCAATGCGGCTGCACTAGATTTAGTGCGGTCCGCACTGGAGTCCATGCGGCTGCACTACCATTCTGTGTGGTTCGCAGAGCCAAGATTCAGAGAAGTTGCAGTTTGGAGCTTTCAAGCCAATGCGATCCGCAATCCATTTTGTGCGGACCGCACTAGAGGTCACCGTGGCCGCAGTCCATTCTGTGCGGTCCGCGGAGTCTGAGTTCAGAGAGCTGGATTTCGGAGCCAAGAGTCCTAGCGTGGCCGTAGTCCATTCTGTGCGGTCCGCACTAACCCCGTAGAGACATTTTTGTCCAGATTTTTCAGCTTAGTATAAATAGATCTTTTTTCCATTTTTAGGTTAGCAGATATTGTAATAGCATAGCTGCGCTCGTGGGTCGACTTTCCTTAGTCATTTTGGGCAACTTTAACTACATTTCATCATTGAATCTTTGTATTTAGCTTAGCAATTAATTAATATGTGTTTATCTTCATCTATTTCTTGTTTTTCTTCTTTGAATATGAGTAGCTAGACCCCATAGCTAGGGTTGTGGCTCAACCCTAGTGTGAGTAATTGATGGGTCTTGTATAAGGCTAAATTGATTATGGGTGTTTGATATTTGGGTCAATTTCATGGTTAATTGTTGAATTAGTGGTTGCAAACACTAGTTTGTGTTTAGTTGACTAGGGCTCTTCTTGAGAAAAAGAGCCTAAGTCTTCAAAATTGATCCAAAAAGGAATTGGGGCGTACTCAAGAGATTGATAGCCCCAATTAAAGGGTTAAACCTCGAGAGAGTAATACCCGACTTGAACCCTAAGTTGCTTGTGCAAATTTGCATACCCAGTTGGTCTTGAGAAAGTCAATTGGGCAAAATCACTTGAACCACCGAGAGGTGTAGAGTGGGTAAAGTAGTGCAACGGTTATATCATACTCCCCAATCATGTCAATTGTGCCTTAGACTCAAGTACCCGTCAATTGACCACCTAGGCGGATGTCACTACCCTAGTGCCCTTTAAACTATTTGAACAACCGGTAGCATTTAACTCTTAGCTTAATTTACAATTTGTAGTTTGTTAAAAGTAGAATTATAAAGAAAACCCCCAAAATGATGAGAAGTATAATTTGGAACTCTACGCAATCCTAAGCTAAATAGATACACCACTCCAATTCTAGCTCTTTATGAAAATCGATCCCGACCCAAAATCGGGTAAAAGCTATTGCGACCCTCTCTCGCTAATTATTAGTAGTGCGGAGTAAGTTATGATCACTTTTTGGCGCCGTTGCCAGGGAGCTAACGGTTTTGGTTATCTATTTATTTAGTTTTGTGTATTGTTCTTCTTTCCTTCTTTGTTACTTACTTGTTTGTCACTACTCAAGTACTAAAATGGCATTGAACAACGCAAATGACCCTGTTGGAAATGTGATTGCGGGGGAGGAGGTAGATGATGTTGAACAAGATGAGGTGCCTCTTGTACCTCAAGGACAACGTAGAGGCCGCAATGTCAATGCTAATCCAAATGACAATATTCCAGACCCTCCTCCGCCACCTCCAAGAGTGGTTCCCAGAGTACTTCCGAACCAGGGTTATGCAAGTGCTATTGTCCCACCCAAAATCCGACCGGGAAACTTTCAGATAATCGATGTGACGTTGACTTTACTTGAGCAGCGTGGGTACTTCACGGGCGCTACGGATCAAAATGCCTACAAATATCTCAAGGGGTTCGTGGATACATGCTGGGGGAGCAAATAGACGAATGTGTCTGAGGATGCACTTAGGTTGAGACTTTTCCCATTCTCACTTCGGGGGAAGGCATTAGATTGGCTCGAGAGACTTCCCAACCATTCCATCACAACTTGGGATGAGTTGGCGGATAAATTCATTGTTAAATTCTTTTCACCCGGGCATATGGCGGCACGTTGAGATGAGATATTGGCTTTCAAGCAAGAGCCCATGGAACCTATACCTGATATTTGGGAGCGGTATAGAACGATGGTGAAGGAATGCCTCAACAATAATATGACCGAGGCTATGATACAACAAACCTTCTATCGGGGCATCAATACAACAAATCAATGTATAGTGAACCAGCTTGCCGGGGGAAATTTTATGAGGCTGTCGTATGATGAGGCATGTGATGTACTTGATGAGATGGCTGACACTTCTTCTACATGGCAAAGTAGAGCCAATGTGCCTCAAGGTGACCCTACGATTATTCATTTGCATAAGGAATTACATGACCATGGGCAAGCTATAGCGTAGTTGACGACTACTATGAACCAATTGGCTAAGGTACAGTTGTAACAAGTCCAAAATCCTCGCCAAGTGAATGCCATGGAGGGTGTAAGTATGCTTGTCAACAAGAGAAGGCAAAGAAGGCAACAAAACCAAGGGAATTCTGAGCAATATGATGATGCATGTGATGGGTTTCAAAATGATGGTTATAATGACCAAAGTGAAGAGGTTCAATATACCAACAACTATCAAGGTCAATGGGGCAACTTGTCCAACTAACAACAATGGCGACCTCAAGGCAATTGGGGCAATCAACAACAAAATAATGGTAATTGGGGGAACAACAACCAAAACAATAACTGGGGAAATCAGAACAGTAATCAAGGGAATTGGAATGGTAACAACAATAATTGGGGTGGCAATAATAACTAAGGAGGATGGAATAATAGAAACCAAGGGAACCGGGGGCAAGCTTTCAAAGGCCCTTAATGTACCAACAACCGAACAATCCACCTCCATTTTCATCTCAAGGTCCTAGTTCTTTGGGTAATGTTATGGATAGAATTGAAATGATGTTCGAGCAGATGATGAAGAAGAATGTGGATTCTGATGCACAGTTAGCTTCTCACAACACCTCTATCCGAAACTTGGAGGTGCAATTAGGCCAAATCTCTCAGTCATTGAATACTCGCTTGAAGGGTGCTCTACCAAGTGATACGGTAGTGAACCCAAAGCGTGGGAACAATCATGTTATGCCAGTTACTACAAGAAGTGGGAGAGGCGGTGATGTGGATGCCTCTAAGCAAAAACAAGTCGTGGATGATGATGTTGAGTTGCAAGATGACGAAGTCCCTTTGGTAGTTGAAGATGTGGTTGATGAAAATGTGAAAAATGAAGTGAGGATTGATATTCAAGAAGTCGAGGTGGAAACTCAAAATGATGTGAACCCATCTAGGGAACACATAATTAACATGCTGGAGCCGGATGTGCCAAAAGCCAAGGCTCCTTTGCCAAGGCCACCTCCACCTTATCCTCAAAGGCTCGCGAAGTAGAAGAATGATAATCAGTTTAAAAAGTTCATTGGTATGATGAAGAGCTTATCTATTAATGTGCCTTTGGTGGAGGCACTTGAACAAATGTCGGGCTATGCAAAATTCATGAAAGACTTGGTTACAAAGAAGCGTTCTATGGATTGTGAAATTATAAAGATGACTCACCAAGTTAGTGCTATAGTGTATTCAATGGCCCCGAAGCTTGAAGATTCCGGTGCTATCACCATTCCTTGCACTATTGGGAATGCGGATTTTGCCAAGGCTCTATGTGATTTGGGAGCTAGTGTCAATTTGATGCCCTACTCAGTTTTCAAAACTTTGGGTATTGGGCAACCTAGGCCGACGTCCATGAGGTTACAAATGGCGAATCGATCAATGAAGCGACCTTTGGGCATTATTGATGATGTGCTTGTCCGGGTGGACAAATTTATATTGCTGGCCAACTTTGTGATTTTGGACTGTGAAGTGGACTATGAGGTCCCAATCATTCTAGGGAGGCCTTTCCTTGCGATGGGGAAGGTATTGGTTGATGTTGAAGCAGGTGAACTCACTTTCTGAGTGGGATATGAAAAGATCGTCTTTCATGTTTGCAAATCTATGAAGCAACCCAATAGCACCGAGGTGTGCTCATTTGTAGACCTTGTCACAGCTGTAATTGTGGATGACACCAGTGCTATGATCAACGTGGAGGACCCTTGAGGCCGTGCTATTAAATCTTGATGTCAATGATGATGCAAGCAGAGTGGAGTGCGTGAATGGCTTACATGGAATGGGCTCCTATTCTTATGAGCCTAGGAAATTGTCTTTGGATCTTGAGAATAGAAAGACTCCACCAACCGAACCTTCAACTGAGGAGCCTCCGGTGTTGGAGTTGAAATCACTTCCTCCACACCTCAGGTATGAGTTCTTAGGCTTAAATTCTACTTTGCCAGTTATTCTTTCTTCTTGCCTTACTAACATGCAGGTTAGGTCCACATTGGCGGTGCTTCAAAATCGGAAAAAGGCAATTGGATGGATTTAGCTGATATTCGGGGAATAAGCCCCGCATTTTGTATGCACAAGATTATTCTGGAAGATGATGCAAAGTCGTCCTTGGAGAATCAAAGGAGACTAAACGAGGCAATGCAAGAGGCTGTGAAAAAAGAGGTGATCAAGTGGTTGGATGTCGGGGTTGTGTACCCCATCTCTGATAGCTCTTGGACTTCGCCGGTGCAATGTGTACCAAAGAAGGGTGGCATAACTATGGTGAAAAATTCCAAAAATGAGTTGATTCCGACATAAACCGTCACCAATTGGAGGGTATGCATGGACTACCACAAATTGAATAAAGTGACCCGCAAGGATCACTTTCCTTTGCCATTTCTGGATCAGATGCTAGACCGACTTGCTAGGCGTGCCTTCTATTGCTTCTTGGATTGATATTATGGGTATAACCAAATCTTGATTGCTCCGGAAGATTAGGAAAAGACCACACTCACTTGTCTGTATGGCACATTTGCTTTCTCTAGGATGCTTTTTGGGTTGTGTAATGCACCGGCTACATTTCAGCGGTGTATGATGGCCATTTTCACCGATATGGTGGAAGACATTTTGGAGGTGTTCATGGACGAGTTTAGTATTGTGGGGGACTCATTTGATGAATGCTTGAAGAATCTTGATAGGGTGTTGCCCCGTTGTGAAGAAACCAATCTTGTCCTCAATTGGGAGAAATGCCACTTTATGGTAGAAGAAGGAATCGTTCTCGGGTATAAAATTTCAAAGCATGGCATTGAGGTGGATAAAGCAAAGACAGATGTGATTTCAAGGCTCCCTCCCCTACATCTGTCAAGGGAGTCCGAAGTTTTCTTGTGCATGAAGGATTCTACCGGAGATTCATCAAAGACTTTTCGAAGGTAGTGAACCCCTTGTGCAAGTTGTTGGAAAAAGATGCTAAGTTCGTATTTGATGACAAGTGTATGCAAGCCTTTGAACTTCTCAAGCATTTGACCACCACTCCTATCATTAATGCACCTAATTGGAGCTTGCCCTTTGAGCTCATGTGTGATGCTAGCGATGTTGCAGTTGGGGCAGTTTTGGGTCAACGAGTGAACAAAATGTTTCATCCGGTATACTATGCGAACAAGACAATGAATGATGCTCAAGTGAACTACAAGGTGACCGAGAAGGAACTTTTGGCTATTGTGTTTGCTATGGAAAAATTCCGGCCGTATCTTATGGGTGCCAAGGTCATAGTGCACACCGACCATGCCGCCCTTAGGTACTTGATAACAAAGAAAGACTCCAAGGAAAGGTTGATACGATGGGTGTTACTACTTTAAGAGTTTGATCTAGAAATTATGGACCAGAAAGGTAGTGAGAACCAAGTGGCGGACCACTTGTCCCGTTTGGAGGAGGAGGGGAGGGCTAGTGATGGCCTGGAGATCAATGATTCATTTCCCGACGAACAACTCCTTGCGGTATCGGTAAATGATATGCCATGGTTTGTTGATGTTTCTAATTACCTTGTGACCGGAATAATCCCGTGTGAGCTCTCTTCTAACCAAAGGAAGAAGCTCAAGCGGGATAGTTTGGATTTTTATTAGGATGAGCCATACTTGTTCAAGATTTGCACGGATGGTGTGATCCGAAGGTGTGTCCCGGTGGAGGGGCGAGGACGGCTTCTAAAGTTCTTAGTTGTGGATTTTATTGGCCAACTTTGTTCAAAGATGCGGGTGATTTTGTGAAGAGATGCGACGAATGCCAAAGAGCGGTGGAATTTCGAAGAAAGATGAGATGCTTCTCAATACCATCCTTGAGGTTGATAGTTTTGATGTATGGGAAATTGATTTCATGGGCCCATTTGTTAGCTCTTGTGGGAACACTTACATTCTTGTGGCATTGGACTGTGTTTCAAAGTGGGTTGAAGCCGTGGCTTTGCCCAATAATGAGGCCCGGAGTGTTGTTGCATTTCTCAAGAAAAGCATTTTACAAGGTTTGGTACTCCTCATGCAATCATAAGTGATGGGGGGTCTCATTTTTGCAATAAGGTTTTCGACACGTTGCTTTCTAAGTACGTTGTCAATCACAAAGTTTCTATCCCCTATCATCCTCAAGCAAGTGGTCAAGTGGAAGTCTCTAACAGGGAAATCAAAAGCATATTATCAAAGACGGTCAATACAAATAGGACTGATTGGTCGAAGAAGTTGGATGACGCTCTATGGGCTTACAAGACAGCTTACAAGACTCCGATTGGTATGTCTTCATATCGGTTGGTGTTTGGGAAAGCTTGCCATCTACCGGTTGAGTTAGAGCACAAGGACATGTGGGCTTTGAGGAAGCTAAATCTTGAGTGGGATGTTATAGCCAATCTTCGTGTGTAGCAGCTTAATGAACTTAATGAATTCAGATTCATGCCTACTCCATATCGTCCTTGTATAAGGACAAGATGAAGTACCTTCATGATAAATATGCTCGTGGAAAGGAGTTTAAAGTAGGTGATTTGGTTCTCTTGTTCAACTCCCGGTTACGTTTGTTTCCGGGAAATCTCAAGTCCAAATGGAGTGGACCTTTTGAAGTGGTATGTGTGACCCCGTTTGGTGCTCTTGATTTAAAGAACAAAAATGGTGAAGTCTTCAAAGTTAATGGGCACTGGGTCAAGCATTATCTTGGAAAAATTGATGACAACCACGTGATGGCGCTTCTTCATTTCAAATTATGTGATGGTAACCTGCGTCATGCCGCGATGTTAAATCAGGCACTTCTTGGGAGGCAAACCATGTGTTTTTCTTCTTGTTTTCTTTGATTTTCTTTGTAGTATAGGATTGATTTTTGGTCTAACTAGTTGTGAGATGTTACAGGGTTGTGTTGATGCAGTGCAAGACATAGTGGAAAAAATGCACAAGTCTCTGAAGTTTCTAGTGCAGCCGTAATACATTTTGTGCGGACCGCTCTGGTGAAGGGTAAAATGATAACCTCTCTGAAGTTGCCACTGCGGTCGCACTATATTTTGTGCGGTCCGCAGTGGACCACTGCGGCCACAGTCCATTTTGTGCGGACCGCAGTGGGTGCCCTGTGTGAACTTGAAGCAAGCAGTTTAGTGCGGACCGCAGTCTATTTTGTACGGTTCGCACTGGTTGGTGAGAATGGGCCCCAGGGCCTTTCTATAAATAGTCTCTAAGGGCCTCCTTTTATCCTTTTCGCAATATTGAACCTCAGCCCTCTATTAAAGTACTGTTCATTATCCCCTTGCCCATAATTAACTGTTTGGAACTAAGTAGCTGAATTTCGTATCACATCTGGTACCTTCCTTTTAATTATTTTATTTACTTTTGTTAATTTACTTTAATTTTTCTTTTCCTTACATCCCTTTCTATGTTTCCGTAGTTTTTCTTTAATTGATTAGGTTTAGGTTGTAAATTTCTTGATTAGGGTAGGCTAGGGTAGGCCTAGGTAGTTAACACAATGGGCAATCATTTAGGGACGTACTTAGATGCATAAATTGGACTAAAATTCAAGAATTCGTAAACCCTAACTTAGTGCCAAATCTGGGCACTCAGTGCGGACCGCAGTCGTTTTTATGCGGTCCGCGGTGCCCTAGTGCGGTCTGCATTACCATTTTGTGCGGACCGCACTGATGAACTTCTGTAAAGCTGAACCTTGGGCAGTGGGGCCGCACCACATTTTGTACGAACCGCACTGGACCCTGTGCGACTGCACTACCACTTTGTGCAGTTCGCACTATCAAGATATAGAGGGTAGGTATTCTGAACCCCACCCCTGTGCGGACCGCATGGCCATTTTGTGCGGTCCGCACGGACCCCTGTGCGGCTGCACTACATTTTGTGCGGTCCGCACTAGGGGACTTCTGAGAACTTTCTGCAACTTTTCTTCCCTGTTTTGCAACATTGGTTTTAACTGCTTCTCTACTGCTGCAACTTATACTAACAAAATCATTTCAATTGTGCTGTAGACAATGGTTAAACAATGAGAAAAAGGTTCAAAACAACAGTGCAGAGGTGAATCTTCCCGGGGAGGGAAGCAGAAAATGATAAGACTCATCCCCCAAGTTAGGCAAAGCATCAACAATATGCGGAAGGCAATAAAAGATGCTGACAGAGCATGTGATCAGTTGGGGAGTGAGTACGAGCCCTCCCGGGAAATCTCTTCAGATTCTATGCTTGAATATATCCCTGACTGGCCAGAGAGGCATAAATTGAGAGACACTCTTCAACCATCACCCACTGCCCAAGCTCCAACACTTGTGAATTATGAGTCGTCTAAGGGCTCAACAGCAGGTAGTGGGGATTACTCCACCTCTCCCACAGCTTCATTATCTGGAGAGGATGCAGTAGGAGGTGATGAAGAAGTAGCAGAAGGAGGTGAGCCTCATGTGGGAGGCATTGCTAGAACTAGAAAGCCGGAGGTTTGGCAAGATAGATTTGTGAGTGAGGTGGTGTACCATAAGTTTCAGGAGTGGTGGCCAGTGAGAAAATTGATTTCGGAGAGGAGCTTCATAGATAGAGACCTACTACCTCACAACCCCGACTTGCAGAGACAGTTTAGGACTAGAGTGGGCTGGGAGCACTTTATGGATGACTGTGTGGAAGCCAATGAATATTTGGTCAAGCAATTTTATTGCAATGTAGCCCACATAAAAAACGGCTCCAAAGTGACCAAGGTTCGGAACTAAAAGTGTTGTTTAATAGGAAGTCGATCAATGAATACCTGGGCTTCAATGAGGAGGATAAGACCTTGTACATGGCGAAGATGGAAATGGGCGAGGAGGTCCGTCCATGGCTAGCACAGTACCTGGAAGTCCCAGGTACCGTCCCCGACTAGTTGACTGTTGGAGTCAAGATATTGAGAAGGATCTTGAACTTTGAAGCAAGGGATGTGAGACCTTTGTTTGCAGCCGTTTGGACCCTACCACTCATGACAACACCTTACCTCTCCACCGGGCTGTATTAGTGGCTTCTATCATGGCAGGGTATCACATCAACGTGGGGAATGTTATGTCTAGAATCATTACTATTATGGGCGTGGAGCATGACCGGAAGTATCCTTTCCCCATTTTCCTCACAATGTACTTCCGGGACCTGAAAGTGGACAAGAGGCCCTATGACATCAAGGTGAAGGCGAAATCCCCATTTTCCTGGTACAACATGCAGGGGGATGACAACCCCAAAAGTAAGAACTTCAAAGGTACTGCTACTGCTCCAACTGGCCAGTCTGAAGAGACAGTTGTGGTAGTGGCTCCTGCTAAGCCTACCTCCATTTCTACAGACATCCCTCCCGGTCCTTCCACATCCACAGCCACTCCTGCCGGTCCATCCACCTCAGTAGGCCTGGAGATTCCATCTTCCCGGGCCCATCCTATTACTGCTCACCGACTGAGCCAGGCGCTTCTTAGCATAAACAACTGGATGCAGACTGCCTCATCCAAGTTGTCCACACTCACCATTGTGGTAGAGGCTCAGTCGACAACTCAGCCAGCACAGGTTCCATAGTCGATAGAGGATGCGCTTAAGGAGATACTTGACAACCAGAAGAAGATCCTCGACACTCAGGCAGCGCTCTCCAAGGCAGTGGATGCATATAGCAAGGCTCTCAAGGAGCTTGCTCGGGAGCACAAGAAGCTGAGGAAGACACGGGCCTCTAAAGAGTTCGTGAAGGTGTTGAGAGCTGATGTAGACAGACTGATGTCACACCTCCTTTTACTACACCCCGTAAAGGGTATAAATACAAGGGAGTTTTTCCAATTAAAGGACAATCGAAACGGGATTATTTACATTTAATTCAGAGTCGCCACTTGGGATAATTTATGGTGTCCCAAGTCACCGGTTTAAAATCCCGAATCGAGGAACGGTTGACTCTGTAATACAGTCCGCGAATACAGAAATCTGGGTAAGGAATTCTGTTAACCCGGGAGAAGGTGTTAGGCATTCCCGGGTTCCGTGGTTCTAGTACGGTCGCTTTAATCATACTTGGCTTATTAAAATTGTTTAATTACTGATTTTAAACTTATGTGCATTTACCTTTTAGCGCTTTTTAATCAATAAAATTATCTTGAAACTGGTTACGCGCACGTATACCCATTTGTTTGGTGCGTCAAAAATTATGTCACGCGAACGTGTCCATAATTAATAACGCTTTATTAATGTTAAGAAAATTGGGCCGAAGTTGCACATACTCCGATTTTGCTTTTAGAATCGTAATTATGTCACGCGAACATGTACGCAATCACGATAGTATTTTATTAAGATTAAGATTGTTTTGCTCAACATTGCGCAAACGCATACGTTGGTCTTAATTCTGGAACCCGTAATCATGCCACACACAACAGAAAAAGTTATTAAAAGGTTTTATGCCTATCAAGTTCTTTCTCAACTTATTCATTCTTAGAGTTTAGCCCAATAGACCTCTCTTTATTTCAATATCTACCAGATTAGCTCACAAAACAAACCAAATAATCATTCCAACAGGCACATCATGAGATATGGAATTTAGAAGCTCTTTGTGATCAAATCACTTCGAAACTGCCTAGGAGGAATTAACAGCATATTGAGATTTGAGATCAAGAGAAGTCCATATCGTTAAGAGCACGAAATCATTAGCCTGATTACTAAACCTCAAGATTTCTTGCATCAATATGTAGTACTTTAGATATGAGCAAGAATCAAAAATATATTTTTTCCTACTAATTTGCAACCATCAAATTAAAGGGCCATAATCATTCGCCCAATTGGTATGATAATCCCTTTTAAAGAAACTAACACAATTGATTTGTAACATTAGGGAACTGGGCCAATCTTAAAACGAAATTGTACCAACCCCAACTAACAATGAAGAACCCTGTTTTGAAGCAAATAGAAGAAAACTCATGCAGCAAGGCCTATCACTTTTATTTCTTATTAATTTTAAAATTTGGGCCCAAATTGAGCCCAAGCAGAAGGCCCAAATTCTTTAAAAGCCTCAGAACCAACACCAATTAAACTCGGCATCGAGTCTGTATCGTGATCCAACGATGGCTGAGCAGTAAAAATTCAGATTGAACCTAAATAGCTAGTCACAACATACAAACAACTCCATGATTTTGAAATAGAAAACAATTAAGGATCCAATTCTTGAGAAACTATACAACATATGATTCTAAATTTTCAAGGCCCTAAATTAACTTGAAATGCTGATATTTAAACCTTAATTAAATCTCACGTTGACGAAACTTGTAGAATTTAAAACAACCAAATCTGCTCAATTGACATGCAAGCAACAGTAGATAACTAGTGAATCATTTTCAACATAACTAAACTAACTTGAATTTCCCTAAACACTGATAGTCGCCAAATCAGTACATTAGAATCTGGTTCTCTCATGAATTCCAGAAAATCATACTAAACTTTCAATATAATCCTTAGACATTTCAAACTCATTCAGGAGCAAATGTAAACATAGAACATGTTTGCCAAATACTTCGAACCATACTGATCTCAAATAAGAATCATACGTACATGTCCAATCACATATACATACAACTATTGAATATACACAGCAGAATGTGCAAATGATAGCTTAGATAACTTCTAAAACTACATATCTATTACAGAATATTAAAGCAGTATGAAAAACAGGGGAAACTAAGTTCAAATGCAGCCTGTATCCAATTAGTATTCCATCTTATTTATATGTTCAACAATCAATCATCATTCAGGGGCTAACAAGGTACCTAAGATTGAAGGGACAAAGAAATAAAGAAGGATCAACAATTTTTAAACAGCAGAAATCGACAGCAGCAACAACACAACCCAGATTCAACAAATGAAACTAGAAAATTGATTTAAAATCCAATGGAACAGTAGTCTTTAACCCAATTTGATCAAAACCTTCCAAAAACTAGTATCAAACCAACTCAAATCCCATCACTGAACATTATTGTTTCCAGAGCTTAAAAGAATCAGGAATTACTGAGGCTCAATGGTACAGTAGAGAGTTTTCAGCTGATTTATTGGATTCTTATTTCTAAAAAATCTGTATTTTTCAATACTTTCAGAATATCAGAATGTTTTTCTCTTCTCTGTCAGAATGTTCTCCATCCTCTTTTGTTCTCTGATCTTCAACCTTTAAATAGGCATTCAATTAGTGCCATTCTCATTATCAATTCTGCTTTTCATTTCTTAACTATCCACTAACTTAGTGCTTTTAATTAATTCAGTAATACAATTTCTACCCTACCACTATAGAGAAGCTTCCTAAGTTAGGTAAACAATCTCCTTTATTAAATGATTCCCAGACTACCCCCTTAAGTTCCTATTATTCAATTAGAATCTCTGAAAGTTCTAAACATTTACAGAATTGCTAGGCAACTAGAACCAAAGGGCAACAGTTTTTGAAACCTAAATAGGTTTAGCATTGAAACAGAGTCAACAATAACCCTTCATATGAACAATCTGAACTGACATTAGCAAGAAAAGAACAATGAAGAGCCCATTTGAGATTCGACCTTTGACACATTTAACACAATCATTTTAACAAGGAATCAAAACATCACGAGGATACTAATATGCTGCCTATTAGAATAATGTAAACATAAATTGAAAATTAGAAACCTGCTGATTCAATGGCAAACTCATGAGCTTAAACAACTAAAACAGAAGCTGGATACAAACCTAAAACTAGACAGAACGGATAAACCAAAATTAGGGCACAATCCTTTTTTAGGAATTAAAATAAAAACTAAAGATGGACAGAAATGAATGAACAAAACAAATTAACCTAATAGGAAGATACTATTATAATTTCAATCCAAAGTCAGACAACTAAAATACACAAAGTAGAAAAGAAGAAGAGATAGAGGTGAAACAAACACTAAACGAGCAGAAATAATGAAGGGAACTTACCGGCTAAACTTGAAATTACACTCGATACTCTGATTCATCCGAAACTGATGCCAATCCTTTGTTCTTTGTCAAGAACAAATGAGCAGCATCGATTTTGTAGTAAATCAATCCTTCTAATGACGAGGATTAGAGATCTGGATCGATGCATGTTATTAGGTTCATGGGAAACCGATTTTAAACTTTTAGGGCTCGATCTTAGATTTGAGATTCGAGAGGTTCTGACAAGATTCGAGGGAAACATATCGGGGATTTGTAAAGAAGGGGTTGTGGTGGTTCTGGGGTATGATTTTGGAGGTGAACGGAGCCGCCGCCGCCACCGGAAGACGGTGGGGAATGGTGGTGGCTGGTCTCTAGGGTTTGGGTGAGGAAGATGAGCGATGAGATAGGGGGGTTATGAGGGGGAGGGGTTTGTTTTATATACTATGGGAGATGTTAAATCCAGGCCGTTCGATCAAAGGAGATCAACGGCTTGGATTATTTGATTAATTTGAACGGTGTCGTTTATTAGGATTAGAGGCTGGATCGGGTTTAGGGGGAAATGGTTCAGGGTCAGGTTAAATGGGTAATGGGTTAAGTTCTGGTCGTTGGATGTGGGGAATGGACGGTTGAGATTGGTTGACATTGAAACGACGTCGTTTGAGTCGTCTTTGAGGTCTTAATTGAATGGACCGGGTGTGGCATGGGTTTTGGGCTAGTTTTTGTTGGGTATTAGGTGTATTTGATTTGGGTTAGGGGATTAAATTGAATTGGCCCAAGAATCATTTTCCCTTTATATTCATTTCCAAACTATTTTCTTCTCAAAAATTGAAATTAAAATCCTAAATTAAATTATAGAAGACCTAAATTAGCTTGAAAATATTAATTAACTTTAAATAACACCTATTACAAATAATTAAACACTAAATTAAAAGAAAATCACACAATTTGACCAAAATACAAAAATATGTTATTTTTTGTGAATTTTTATTTTTGTAAAACACCTAATTATTAATTAGTTCTAAAAAATATAAAAATCAAATCTTAAATGCAAACGTTTTTTTTTGTATTTTTAGTGCATTAATAAAATTAAACATGCACACAAATACATGCAAACAATCAGGGAAATCACACAATAATTCCTAAAATAACACATAATTAAAGACAAGACCTAATTTTGGGAATTATTTTGGAGTAATTCGTATGAAGCAAAAATCACGTGCTCACAACTGAAGGCGGATCACTTGCCTTTAGATTTATTGCTCCAGGACCCAACACCAGCAGTTCATCCAGAGCCGGAGCAGCCACAAAGGCCTCCAAAGAGGAAGAGGATGATCCCTTGAGCTGATGATGCAGTCATCCAGCTGGCTGACCCACAGAAGATCTCTTCCAGTCAGCCACAGGGTGAACAACCTACAGAGCCTGTCCGGGTCCAGGCCCAGGTCCCAGTAGCAGAGCAGCAGGCCATAGGGTACCAGTCTGAGGTCCTCGAGCACAAAGAGGACCCAGGGACCACACATGACCCTATGTAGACAAACAGGCCTTGAGGAGTTTCCTATATCCTTTTTCTCTTATCTTTTGATGCTTTATTTAGACTAGTTGGCATTGGAGACAATGCTAACTTTCATTTGAGGGGGTAGGCCCTACTATTCATTTGGATGATTGTATATATATTTGATACATTTTTATGCTTTCTTTATCTTTTTATCTTTGGTCTGTATATAATTTTGATATTTCATTATATTTATCGTACTTTTATTTTACTTTGGGTCTGTATATAAAGTTATGCTATTTGTACATATTCATCCCCATCTATTGTATATTCGACAAGTCCCCTCTTGTATATATTCATTCTATTTTTCGCAGAATTTTTTGTTTTTAGCTTCTTATTTATGATTCGTAGCTTTTTGTTTTCGAAGTTTTCAATAAACCTTTGGTTTTATTAATGCCACGATTCTTTCCAAAGGTAGAGTGTTGTGTGAACCGGGGGGCTCTTCCCAATGATGGATGGCGTGACAACCTTCTTAAGGGTTTGAGTCCGTTTTTCTTTTTGTTTTTATTAGTTAGTAGTTAAGGGTGCCTCAAGGAAAGCTTCACTTGGGCCCTAGCACATTTGTCTTTGATCTCATGGTCAAAAACAAATTGTTGTGTTTAGGATGGTGAAAGTCGTGACCTTAAGACTCTTGTGTTGACCGATAATTATCAAGTGGTTTTTCGGGACCATTGGGTGCTCAAATCGTATCTAAGGTCGTTGTGGGCCCCCGACTCTATGTCTTTAGCAATCCCTTAGCTTGTGTGGTGAGTAATTGTAATTTCAAGTCCAAGTCCCGGGCCATTGGTCTAGAACTTGTCCTGAATGCTTGTTGAGGCGAAATCATAAGTGAACTTTGACTTGAGACATGATTATAGGCTATCCTAGATCCAAATGATAGTTTGAACAATTCCATAGCCTACCAATGATAAGATCCCTAGTTAACCCTTTTGAGCCTTAGACCTTTTTCTTTCAAGAACCATGATACAAGCCTATACCTGTTCTAAAAGATACCCTCTCTTGGCACCCAATCTTTCCTTTAGCACATGGCAAAAGTATAAGTTTGGGGGGAGAGACGAGGATTACAACAAAATGGTAAAAAGGCACAAAAATGAAGAAAAGGAAATGCAATAAAAAAGAAAGAAAAACAAAAAGACAAAAAAATGTTCAATGTAAAAAAGAATAAAAAAGGATTCAAGAAAAGCAAAGAATGAAAGGTGTGTAAAGTTGAAAAAGGAGAAAAGGTTTGAAATACTTAAGAAAGAGTGACAGTGTGTCTCTCTAACCCCTTAGAAATAAGTGAAATGACTCAAAGAGTCAAGTGAATATATGCCAAATGAATCAAAAGAAGTGCTTAAGGGAAGACGAAACCTACTTAGACCAAAACATTTCCTACCCTGAACCAAAAGCCTTCACCATATCTCCACAAAAGTCCTATATGATCTTTAGTTGAATGAAGCTTACATTAGTGGATACTCACATAAGGGACAAGTATATGATACTTAGAGCCGGACTTGTGACTTTTTCTTGAGAGAGATGAGTGAATTTCCATTAACCTCGTTTTGCGTGCCACTATTCGAAAGGTGAGGTTTGCTTAGGGAGAGTTGAGAATGTGTGAGTTTGAGTTCCACAATGACCAAAGTAATTGAAAGAGTTCCTTGATGTGTTGAGTCAACTCTTGATGCTCTTGTGTCGCACTTAATCCATGGTGTTTCAAAGGGTAAATGTTGTTAATGATTCATTTGTATTGAGAGCAATTGTTAGTCCCAATTGATGCTAGTTGAGGGTGCTTTAGGACATCTGAATTTTTTTTTGATTTTCCCTTAAGGGGTGGGTCTTATTTTGTTTACTTGAGGACAAACAAAAGTTTAAGTTTGGGGGAGTTGATAACTAAGGATTTTGATGCATTTTATACTCCTTCTTGCTCATGCTTTGATTAGAAACTCATACAAAATAGTCCCAAAAGGCTCATAAGTTGTACTTGATTGCATGTTTGATCAACAAAGTGACAAGATGTCAAATATCAGCTCAAAAGGAGTGAAACTTACACAAGTACCAAAGACAATACAAGCTCAGGCAAAATAGGTCTAGTGCGGCCACACACCACTTTGTGCGGTCCGCACTAGGAGGTTCAGAGGGCAGGTATTCAGGCTAAAAGGCAATGTGGCCGCACTGGATTTAGTGCGGTCCGCACTGGAGTCCATGTGGCCGCACTACCATTCTGTGCGGTCCGTAGAGCCAAGATTCAGAGAAGTTGCAGTTTGGAGCTTTCAAGCCAATGCGGTCCGCAATCCATTTTGTGTGGACCACACTAGAAGTCACCGCGGCCACAATCCATTCTATGCGGTCCGCGGAGCCTTAGTTCAGAGAGCTGGATTTTGGAGCTAAGAGTCCTAGTGCAGCCGCAGTCCATTCTGTGCAGTCCGCACTAACCCCACAGGGGCATTTTTGTCCAGATTTTTCAGCTTAGTATAAATAGACCCTTTTCCATTTTTAGGTCAACAGATATTATAATAGCATAGCTGCGCCCCTGGGTCGACTTTTCTTAGTCATTTTGGGCAACTTTAACTACATTTCATCATTGAATCTTTGTATTTAGCTTAGCAATTAATTAATATGTGTTTATCTTCATCTATTTCTTGTTTTTCTTCTTTGAATATGAGTAGCTAGACCCCAAAGCTAGGGTTGTGGCTCAACCCTAGTGTGGGTAATTGATGGGTCTTGTATTTTAGGGCTAAATTGATTATGGGTGTTTGATATTTGGGTCAGTTTCATGGTTAATTGCTGAATTAGCGGTTGCAAACACTAGTTTGTGTTTAGTTGACTAGGGCTCTTCTTGAGAAAGAGAGCCTAAGTCTCCTAAATTGATCCAAAAAGGAATTCGGGCGTACTTAAGAGATTGATAGCCCCAATTAAAGGGTTAAACCTCAAGAGAGTAATACCCGACTTGAACTCTAAGTTGTTTGTGCAAATTTGCATACCCAGTTGGTCTTGAGAAAGTCAATTGGGCAAAATCACTTGAACCAGTAGAGTGGGTAAAGTAGTGCAACGGTTATATCATACTTCCCAATCATGTTAATTGTGCCTTAGACTCAAGTACTCGTTAATTGACCACCTAGGCGGATGTCACTGCCCTAGTACCTTTTAAACTATTTGAACAACTCGTAGCATTTAACTCTTAGCTTAATTTACAATTTGTAGTTTGTTAAAAGTAGAATTACAAAGAAAACCCCAAAAATGATGAGAAGTGTAATTTGGAACTCTACGTAATCCTAAGCTAAATAGATACTCCACTCCAATTCTAGCTCTTTGTGAAAATCGATCCCGACCCAAAATCGGGTAAAAGCTATTGCGAACCTCTCTCGCTACTTATTGGTGGTGTGGAGTAGGCTGCGATCAGGGTCCCACAGGTGCCATTTGGCAAGCAATTAATGCTCTCACTGAAGTATTATATGGCATATCTCACTCAAAATAAAAAATTTCGGTTAGAAGAGAGAGAGAAGGGTTAGCAAATTGGATTTAATTGATGGGATAAATATTGACCATTGGATTAAAATAACGGATGGCACAGATTAGGCTTAGGATAAAATAAGTAAAAAATAAAAAAATACATAGAATTCTCTAGAAGACGTGGAGTGAGAGTGTGAAGGGGTGAGGAGGGCGTGTGATGGGCGTGTGCTGGTCATGGGATTCAGACAGTTGGCGCCAATGTGGCGATGATGTGGGGCTCATGTGGCATCTACATGGAAGTAAGGATAGAGTGGATGGGCTGGTAGGTATGAGCCTCTGATTTGGGCTATTTTGTGGCATGGTTAGTTGATTTAGGTGGGTCTAGAAATCTGAAAATATATTATAAGAATTGGCCCTATTTTAAATAACAATGAACTTTACCAAGATGATCCAATTTACATTTAAAAGTTCTTTTCATTTTAAATTTTACTATGCTTCCATAAATTCTAATAATTTATAATAAAATATATTATATTATATTGTTGTAAAAATTAATATTTAGTATGTATGCACTTATATATAGAATAGGAAATAGAGAAATAAATTATAATTGCCAAATAATGCTTGTATTAATTATTACAATGCATTAGCATTAAATAATAATATGATGGTGATTAAGTAACTAAAATAATAATAACGATATAATTACAATAAATATGCTAAATTATATTATATTATATTTTATTTTAAAAATCTTGAGGCTAGAAAATATAACAAATATTTTGGATAAAAATATGTAAAGTATATTTAGTAAATTATTAAGAATTAGGAAGTATAGAGAAATTGATTAGGAAAAAGGAGGGCCAAAATTGCTCGTCAACGTCGTCTCCTTTAAAGGGATGCGGCTTGAAAGCTTACCCTTAGGATCTACTTCGCGAGATCATTGCGGCCTATTCATGGCGAAGCTTTATTGAATGAGCAATTACAAGTTTATTCGGCTAGACCATCCTAGTTAAGAGAAGAAGAAAGGTCCATGCAAGAAGGCTCATGTGATTCCATCCAAATCATGTTAAGTGTGAGAGTTAAGTCTGCTTAGAGATTTCATATCTCTCACACATGTGAATTCATCCTAATAACTATCCATTAGGTTAAAATAAGAAACTCTCAGATGATCAAGGGAGCTCCCTTATCCAGTAGATGATATTAGGGTGAAAGGTATTATATTTTCTCCGACAAGTTCGATTAAGGCTTTCTTTCTGCTTTGACTTACCTTCCTTGTCTTTTAATCTAGACTTGCATGTGTTAGACAATTGACTATATAGAGTTATTTATGTTATTTGACCCGAGTTAGACAAGTTAAAAAATTCTAACATAATTCTAAATTATTTGAACACAGTCATGGTCTATGAATATATAAAGGCTTATAAAAATACCATGATACGAATTAGAGCAGTCAATGTATAGGGCTGGCCCGCCACAACATAGTCCAGGCCATACGGGCTTTGACATTTTGACGGGGTTGAACTAAGCCACCTCACTATTTCGATGGGCCTTAAAATAGTCAGTCCAGTTTTACATGGGTCACGAGCCCACCCTCCCGGGCTGGCCCACCTTTTTAAAAGTTATTTTTTATACTTTTTTAAAATTTAAGTTTTAACCTAAAATGCAATATATTATATATACACGAGTCAAAAATATTTTGTTAGATATAAAGTTTCTGAAAAACTTAAAACTTTTGACATTGCTACAATAGATTACTATAAAACACAAAAATGGAGGATAATATCCATTCATCAAAAGTTAATACTTAAAACAAACTACTTAGAAATTCATTCACGGTGCTCATGGTATATCTAACACCAACAAATCATGTTCATCAAGCACATTTGAATCCTCTTGTGAGACAAAGATGTCATAACATCTCCATTTTGATCTAAATCTATAATTATATGCAGTATTAATTAGTTAATTAAGAAATAACTAAAATTTTAAGAGTAAAAATATGTAAATTCACATAAAAAATATTAGTACCAATTTTTACTTTGAATTGCTCTTCTTGTTATTTTTAGTACCTTATGTTTTTTAATTAAATATGTTTATTGAGCCCATAGGATGCCCCAACCCAACTCAAGCAAGCCTTATGGGCCACGAGCTTACTTGGGTGGGATTTCAAAACCTTATTTTTTAAATGGGCTCTAAATTTTTTAACTCAACCCTATTAAATCACAACCTGGGTTGGGTCGCCCCAATGGGCCAAGCCCATATTAACAACTTTAATATGTATCAACCACAGTACCCTAACAATCCAGAAATTACAAGAAAGTATATATCATCTTGGAATAGAAATGTCATTTGGAGCTCCCGAGAAGTAGATGAGTAAAGAAACATTTATAGTTAATTTTTTTTCTATAAGTCACGAGTTCAATGTGGAAGCAACCACTAATACTTGTATTATGATAGACTGTCTACATCACACACCTAAAGTTACGGTTCTTCTCCGGCCCCTGCATGAATACGAAATGCTTTGTGCACCAGACTGTCCTTTTTTCTTATAGATAAAATGCAATTTCCAGGTGAAATGTTTTCAACAAAACTCACTTTCATAGCATTCTTAGTGCAAATTGATGATATTAGCTCTTCTATTTTAGTTGCACTGTTCTAATTTTGGATTTTTATCAAAAGGAAGGCTTTTGAAGAGTAGCCAAGGACTAGTCAATAAATTTCGAAGACACATAAACTATGGGACGAGCCTCAAAGTTAATGACATTGACAAAAAGCAAAAGAAAAATGTATACCAACAAATAGCAACGAAAAGATTAAACCAACTTGTGTCAATAGAATTTCTTAATAAATCACATGGGAAATCGCCATATGTTTATGAAAACAGTAAATGAAGCACACTTGACTTCCCAAATCTTCATCCAAAAACAAAACATGAAGTAGAAAGCTCTATACACCATGAGTAAAAACATTCAAAGAAAACAAGGGAGATTATCCTCATGGATAGACAACAAAAAACAATATCAAATATTATTAGTCAATAACATGAATGCGAAAATAATCTGTAACCCTCTTTATATCTTCTTAGAGACCCCAAGCCTCAGTCTGAAATCTTCATCCATTAGTGGAAGTCCATCGCGCAACTTGACTTTCGTCAGCTATTTCATGTAATACTCTATTGTGCCATGTGGGTTGTGAAGTGGTTTGATTATTCGCACTTGTATCAAGATCCCGTGTAGTTTGTGATGCTATATGACCAGGATGGCTCTCGAGATGCAGGTTATTTATTATACCTTAGTTGTGCTTGAGTTTCGTAGCTTATGGCGCTATCCGTCTCCCCAGGATTAGAATTATGCACTTTGCGTGCTTGTGGTTGATATTCGGGTATTTCGCAGGTATGAGCATTTTAGCTCGGTAAGTATTTACCTATAGATTATTATGTGTGGATCGGGTGGCATGCCGCCACGGGTATTTTGTTTGGATCGGGTGGCATGTCGCCACAGGTAACACGATTGGATTGGGTTGCACGCCGCAACTGTATTATGTGTGGATTGGGTTGCACGCCGCAACTGTATTATGTGTGGATTGGGTTGCACGCCGCTACAGTGTGATGTTGAATACAGTTTCCCATATCTATTCTTGTGTGTTTCACTTCTCATTTTCTGAGGAAGGTTCATAACATCTTCTCGGTTGTTTAAATTAGTTGCGTGGGTTGAGCAATTCTTTCCATAGTTTGTTTCCTTATGTATCACATTCGAGTTTGTAGCTTGTTGGCACATTATGGCATCATATGAGACTTTTGGCAGTGTTTGAGGTGGCTTAGTGCCTGAGCAGCTTGTACTGGGTGAGACAAGATTATTGGACCAGGGATCAGTGCGATCAGATTTATGAGGCACATTAAAGAGTAAATATTGATATAGTCCAGAATTAGGTAATGGTCCTCCTCCAGAGGAGAGACTCCATAAATTGTGATTTGGCAGGTGGTTATGAGTTTCTACACATCTCTTCTGTCGTGGTTGTATTGCGGGAGTTGAAACGAGACTCATATGCTTCATGAGGTGTGTTGTGGGCATCAGATTCATGGGATTTCGACTATTGTTGTCAGATGATGTTATTATGGTCATGTGTATAATGCAGTGCATGGTGTGAATTTGGTAAGAGTATACAATCATGTATTGGTACCTTGCATAATGATTGATACAGTGTTCGTATGTTGGGAACAAACCTGGTAGAGAATTTCAGATGTTGGAATTTGGCTCAAAGGCTAAGTTGACTAAATAAAAGGGAGAATCTTCAGATTTGCTCGACTAATGTGCTCAAATAGGTTATGGTAGCACGGTTAGGTGCACAAGGTGTTAAGTAGTGATTTCAGACAACTCCAGAGCAGTTCTTAGCACGTTCGAGGACGAACGTATGTTTAAGTGGGAGAGAGTGTACCGACCTGACCGATCGTTTTGAGATCTAGCGCGTCGTTCGACGGTTTGAGGCCATGAGCAGCTTCATTTCAGGTATCATGACTTGTACGTGTGGTCGGAATTAAATTTCGGGAAGTTCGGAGTTGACTTGGAAAGAAAATTCTCATTTCGAAAGCTTTAAGCTGAAAGAATTGACTAAGTTGATTTTTGAGTAAACGACCTCGGAATCAGGATTGGTTCCAACAGGTTTGTATGATGATTTTGGACTTGAGCGTATGTCGGGATAGGGTTTTAGATGGCCCGAGAGCGTTTTGACGCCTATTGTGGAAGGTTGACATTTTGAAAGAATTTCATAAATTTGGGTTGAAGTGCATTTCAATATTATCGTTGTCCGTTTGGGATTTCGAGTCTGGGAATATCTTCGTATGGTGAGTTTGGAATTGGGAGCGCGTTCAAAAGTGGATTCAGAGTTCCGTAGGTCATTTTGGGGTCATTTGGCGAAAATTAGAAATTTGAAGGTTCTTGAGAAGTTTGACCGGAAGTGGACTTTTGATATCAGGGTCAAATTTCGATTTCGGAAGTTGGAGTAGGTCCGTAATGTCGCATGCGACTTGTATGCAAAATTTGAGGTCAATTGGACGTGATTTGATAGGTTTCGGCATCAAATGTAAAAGTTTGAAGTTCTAAAGTTCATTAAGCTTGAATTGGAGTGTGATTCATGGTTTTAGAGTTGTTTGGCGTGATGTGAGGCCTCAGGCAAATTCGTGTTATTTTTTTAGACATGCGTGGGTGTTTGGTTTGGAGCCTAGGGGCTAGGGTGAGTTTCGGAGTAGCTTCGGAGTGATTTGTTAAGAAGTTGGATTGATAGTTCTGGTGTGATCGCATTTGCGATGTACTGGTCGCAAATGCGACCATTGCATTTGCGAGATAGTGTTCGCATTTGCAAATCTGGGCTGATGAGGGAAAAGTTCGCTTTTGCATTGTTGTCCCCTTCGCATTTGCGAAGAACCTGGTCGAAAAGGCGACCTGGGCAGAGATGACTTGGCTTCGCATTTGCGGTGCATTTGTCGCAAATGCCCATCGCATTTGCAAGCCGGATGTCGCAAATGTGACATCTGCGACGAGAGCCAAGAGCTTTTTATTCTGAGACTTAGCTTATTTCCCTCATTTCCCACTTGGACTTTGGCGATTTTTGAGAGCATTTTGAGAGAGGTTCCATCATCATTAAGAGGTAAGTGATTTCTACTAGTTTTAAGTTAAATACAAGGTTTATATATGGATTTAGACACGAAAAATTATAGAAAATTTGGGATTTGGAAGAAAAACCTAGAAATTGATATTTTTGGATTTTGACCACGAATTTGGGTTTGGAATTGGAAATTAATTATATAGTTGAGTTCGTGGGTTATGGGTAAAGTTTATCTTCCAAAATTTTCGAAAATTGGGCACATGGGCCTGAAGGTGACTTTTATCGACTTTTTGAACGGAGTTGGAAATTATTGTAAATAGGGTTATAATGAGTATTTGAATGTATATTTATGGAATTTTTCAATTATTGACTAGTTTTGGAACGTTGGGCATCCGTTTGAGTTGTTGGAAGGGCTTGGGAACCGGTTATGGAATTTTAGAGCGAGGCAAGTCTCCTTTCTAACATTGTAAGAGGGAATTAACCCCATAGGTGAAATAATTCAATATGTGCTTCTATTTGTGGGGGTTGCGTACGCACGAGGTGACGAGAGTCCGACCGTAGGTATTATTATGCTTAAGTCCGGGTAGTCTAGGACCCAAATCATGCTATACTTGTGATATTTGCAACCTTATCATTAACTTAAATTGCTAAAATCATATTGAATTTGGTAAATAAATTTTTAAAAGGTTAAACTTTGTTTTCTTGACCGTTAAATGAGAATTGACATTTCCTTGGATAATTGCTCCTTAATGAATTCTTGATTGACTATTTAATTATGTTTTTCTTCCGTGAAACTGGCCAACGCCTCGGCATATTAAATAGATACATCTATGGTTCGCACAGTTCGACCCTCGGCAGTGCACATTTTATATTTATATTTTGGATCGGGCCGTACGACCTCAATATGATTTGCGCATGATTAAATTGATTGCCTTGAAATTTATAATTAATGATATCGCCTCATTGGCCTGAGATAAATTACTAAATGATAAGAAATAAATTTGGAGATTTCTTAATTGTAAAAGAATTGCTTATTTACTTCATAATATTGAGCTTACAGTCATTCTATATAACCCATGTTTACATTATATCATTGGCATCTTAATTATAGCCCATAGTAAGTGTCGGAGTCGACCCCTCGTCACTACTTATTCGGGGATAGACTGGATACTTACTGGGTACGCGTTGTTTACGTACTCATACTACACTTGCTGCACATTTTGTTGTGTAGGAACATATATATTTAGCGGCCTTGTGGGCATAACATCGTGGTTAATGTGGGGACTTAGATAAGTTGCATTCTATATTACGACCCGCAACCAGCAGAGTCTTCTTCAGAGTATTTACATTTTTCTTTCCCGTCCAATTTGTATTTCGGACAGATGTTGTATTTCATTTTATTCCCTAGTAAATGCTCATGCACCTGTGACACCGGGTTCTGGGGTGATTATGGGTTATTCAGTAATGTGATTGTTAAGAACATTGTTATTACTCTGAAATTTTCGTCTTCTACTATTTAATTGAAGGAAATTATAATTTCAAAAATATTAAAATAGGAACTAAATTAATTATTTAGTGTTGGCTTGCCTGACAGTGGTGTCCGGCGTCAGCACAACTTTTAATGGATTTTGGGTCATGACAACTAGAAAAGAGAAGTTCGCAGGATAGAGCTAGATCTTCAATTTTTTTATTTTTTACAATAATAGGCCAGTGCCTCGTCTACTTTAAAGGGATGCAGCTTGAAAGCTTACCCTCAGGATCGACTTTATGAGACCAATTCGGCTTATTCATAGCTAAGCTTTATTGAATGGGCAATTCTCTAGAGAAGCAAAACTCGAACGGATAGAACAGATGGTCCAACTACATAACTTTTTCTTTTTCATTACTTCCATGGTCGTGCCTCGTGGCACCCCCATAGAGAGGCAGGAGATGCAGGAGCCGCCAGCCGATCGACCAACAAATGATAGGCCAGAGAGATGGGCTCATTCGACTAATCAGTGATCCCTGGGCCTACCTAACACAGATGTCCCTGAAATAGGGGATTGGTTGATCAGAAAGCTCAGGCAGGAGTAGTACATTCCATACAAATCTTTATTTATTTGGTTAGACCATCCTAGTAAAGAGAAGAAGAAAGGTCCATGCAAGATGGTCCATGTAAGTCCATCCAAATCATGTTAAGTATGAGAGTTTAGTTTGCTTAAAGATTTCATATCTTTCACACGTGTGCATTCATCCTACCAAGTATGGATTAGGTTAAAATAAAAAACTCTTCATATGATCAAGGGAGCTACTTTATCTAGAAGGTGGGATTAGGGTGAAAGGTATTATATTTTTGCAGACTAGTCCGACTAAGAATTTTTTTTTGCTTTGACTTTCCCTTCTTATCTTTTAATCTGGACTTGTATGTGTTACATAAATAACTATATAGAATTATTTATGCTGCCTGACTTAAGTTAGACAAGTTAAAAGTTCTAACATTATTTCTAAAATATTTGAACATGGTTATGGCCTATGAATATATAAACGCTTATAAAAATACCACATTATGAATTAGAACAGTCAATACAGACTGGCCCGACACAGCATAGTCTAGCCCACATGGGCCTTGACATTTTGAGGGGGCTGAACTCTGAACTAGGCCAGCCCACTGTTTCGATGGGCCTTAAAATTGTTGGCCCATATATATATATATTGTTAGATATAAAGCTTCTGAAAAATTTAATAAGTTTTACATTGCTACAATAGATTACTATAAAACACAAAAAATGAGGACAATATCCATTCATTAAAAGCCAATACTCAAAACAAACTACTTAGAAATACATTCATGTGCTCATGGTATATCCAACACCAACAAATCATGTTCATTAAGCACATTTGAATCCTTTTGTGAAACAAAGATGTCATAACATCTCCATTTTGATTTAAATCTATAATTATATGCAGTGCTAATTAGTTAATTACGAAATAACTAAAATTTTAAGAGTAAAAATATTTAAATTCACATAAAAAATATTACCAATTTTTACTTTGGATTGCTCTTCTTGTTATTTTTAGTACCCTATATTTTTAATTAAATACGTTTATTGAGCCCATGGGCCGCCCCAGCCCAGCTCAAACAAGCCTTATGGGCCACAGGCTTACTTGGGTGAGATTTAAAAGTCTTATTTTTTAAATGGGCTCTAAAAATCTTAACTCAACCCTATTAAATCACGACCTGGGTTGGACCGCCCTAATGGCCAAGCCCATATTAACAACTTTAATACGAATCAACCAGAGTACCCTAACAATCCAGAAATTATAAGAAAATATATATCATATTGGAACGAAAATGTCATTTGGAGCCCTTGATAAGTAAATGAGTAAAGAAACGTTTAAGTTTAATTTTTTTTCTATAAGTCACAAGTTCGAGCCGTGTGGAAATAGCCACTAATACTTGTATTAGGATATGTTGTCTATATCACACACCTAAAAATACGGTCCTTCCCGGACCCTGCATGAATGCAGAATGCTTTGTGCACCAAACTTTTTTCTTATAGAAAGAATACAATTTCCATAGCTTCTTATAGAAAGAATGCAATTTTCTTACAGATGAATGATTCCAACAAAACTCATTTCATAGCATTCTTAGTGCAAAATTGATGATATTAGGTCTTCTATTCTTAGTTGCACTGTTCTAATTTTGGATTTTTATCACAAGGGTGACTTTTGAAGAGTAGTCAAGGACTAGTCAATGAATTTCGAGAGCACATAAACTATGGGACGAGCCTTAAAGTGTATGATATTGACCAAAAAAAGCAAACAAAAAAAGTATAAAGTCCAAAAAGACGGGTCGGGTTGTCACAATAGCTCACTTTTGTCCTCCGTTAGTAAAGTGGGCCAAAAATATCCTCTCCGTTAGCATAATGGGCCACTAATGTCTTTCAACCTAACAGCCCTCCACACAAGCCATTTTAATCCTACATAGCATCCACGTAGTTGTGGCATGACAACCACATAAGCGGGCAGCCTTCTAAACCCGCTCCGAAACCCATTTCCAAACAAAGATCTGGCCGTAACCCCACATCCAAACCCCATTTCATAACAAAGACCCAATTTCGTCCTAGGCTCAATTTCTCTTCAAAATTTCTGCTCCAACTTCAGCAACAATACTTAGTTACAGTGAATGAGTAAGTCATCCATATATTAAAGCTAGTTGAAAAATGTACAATTGAAAAAATAGAAGACTGAAATTGATTCAAGCGTACTTCTGTATTTTCTTAATGCGATGTCATAAGATTCATAATTTGTTGATCACGTTATATTGGCAGCTCCAAGAGTAGGGTTGCAGCATGAGACACATAAAAAAGGGAGCATTTTTATGTTGTGTGTACGTGTGCAGAAGCCAAAATTCTGCTTAGATGAGTGTACAATTGTATAATCAAGAAAAATTCTTCATGTGCAAAATCAATAGATGGACACGGATCGAGCACTACACTAATGTTCACATAAGTGGAAATCAGGAATAATAACAGAAGGAAGGACCTCATTGTTATGAAGGGAATTGGAGCAGAAATTTTGAAGGGAAATTGGGTCTAGGAAGAAATTGGGTTTGGATGTGGGTTTACGGCCAGATCTTTGTTTGGAAATGGGTTTGAGAGCTGATTTAGAAGGCTGCCCGCTTATGTGGCTGCCATGGCCTCCACATTAAAATGGCTTGTGTGGAGGGTTGTTAGGTTGAAGGACATTAGTGGCCCATTGTGCTAACAGGAGGATATTTTTGGCCCAGTTTACTAATGGAGGACAGTGAGCTATATACCATAGTTTAGAGATATTTTTGGACATTTTCTGAAAAAAGTATACCACCAAATAGCAACAAAAAATTAAACCAACTCGTGTCATTAGAATTTCTTAATAAATCACATGGGAAATCGCCATATGTTTATGAAAACAGTAAATGAAGCACACTTGACTTCCCAAATCTTCATCCAAAAACAAAACATGAAGTAGAAAACTCTATATACCATGAGTAAAAACATTCAAAGAAAATAAGGGAGATTGTCCTCATGGATAGACAACAAAAAACAATATCAAATATTATTGGTTCAATGACATGAATGCCAAAATAATCTGCAACTCTCTTTATATCTTCTTAGAGACCCCAAGCCTGAGTCTGAAATCTTCTTCCATTAGTGGAAGGCCATCGCGCAACTTGACTTTTGGTTCCCATCCTAACAATTCTTTTGCTTTTGTGATATCTGGTTTCCTTTGTCTTGGATCATCTGGTGTATTTTCCACCGATTTGATCTCCACTTTCGGATTGATAAGCTGCAAACCAAATGTATAACAACTTTCATGTCGCTATTCTTAGCAGCAGAAACAAAAGCCACGCGATGTTCAAGCTTTTAATTTTCAAATTCTGGTTTTCAGCTAATCCATGGCGTTGACACACATTTACCATCTTGTAGAGATGCAACAAAAAGGTTATGCTTTACTCGAAATATTAAAATTATAGTTCTCCTGAATAGCTTGAACTTAGGTTCTACCTTAATTCAGTTATAAAGCAAGAATTTACACACATATATGATCCCCTTCTTACATATCAGATGGTTACTTCATGTTTCTCAACTCGTTGTTTTGCTCCTCTATACTACATGGGAAGAGTACTAAATAAAATTATGCGACTTATGCGATCTAGACCTTAGTCTTAAGGTTATCAAAGAGACAAGAGAACAATATAGCTACTTAATGTACAAATGAAATATAAGAAACAAGGAAAAGCTTCATGAGAATATGTGATTACCTCCTTCACTAGTTCTGCAAGCTCAATCATGGTAAATTCACCTGTACAGCAAGATTATAAGTAAGTTCGACCAACATGATATTTTAAACATTAATTTAGCTTGATAATGATATCGAAAGTTTCTTCAATGATGTGGCAGATGTGCACCAATTGATTCGGACCATTGATTTGTGCAAACTACAAAATTATCAGACTATTGCATCTCATTAGGATCTGGCGCGTGTGTGCCGTACTCACAAAAGAAGAATACCACCTTTAAAAGATAAATCAGTCAATCACCTGGATTTCCAATGTTGATTGGCCCTGTGTTTTCCCCTTCCATTAGCCGAATAAGCCCATTAACCTTCAATGTTTCAACGGGTTGGAGAGGGAGAAGATAACATTATGGAGCGAAATTATAAACCAAGAATGATTACAATAGTATTTCATTGCCATACCATATCAGAAACATAACAGAAACTGCGAGTCTGTGTCCCAGGAGCTTGAACTGTTAATGGTTCATCACTAAAAAATGGAGCAAATTAGAAATAACATTTCCAGCCGTAAGTTAAAAGGGTTGGTATATTTAGGTGGGGTATTAATTGATACAAGCAGGAAGATAGCTATATTTGTATATTTTTAGCAGTGACAGCACTTCAGAGAAAGAACTTACCGAAGTGCTTGAGCTATAAAGTTGCTGACAACACGCCCATCATCGATATTCATCCGAGGTCCATATGTATTGAATATTCTAGCAATCCGAATTTCTGTCCCAATACGTCAATATCAATGGATCAGGGAAAGTTATATTGTGGACAACCTGAACAATGTCAAAGGAACAATAGATTACCAATCCCATGTTGTCGGTGGTAGTCAAACATCAATGTCTCTGCCACACGCTTCCCCTCATCATAACAGCTCCGAACCCCTAACAACAAAAGTGATATTGTTACACACATGCTCCACGAGATGCTCAAATATTAAACTGACTAACTCATTAGACCAAAATTGTTGTTTGGATTTCTAGTTTCTAATTCATTTCCTCCTTTTAGTATGTCACTAATCACTTAAATACTTCTGTAAAAGAATTTCTAGTGATCAAAGTTGAGTGAACCAAGTAGGTTAAAAGAGAACAGATAGTGAAACTTTTAGTTGAATCTCCAAATGTCACCACATGCAATTCCGTATTGTCCTCTGAGTAGGTGCAGATGTATTGTCCTCCGAGTAGGTGCAGATGTAAAAACATGAGTAACACACACAAAACAATATATAATGTGGTGCTTCTGTTCATTAGTTTAAAAATTGTTGGAGTTCATCGCGTTGTAATGAAATCCAAGAAGTGAGAGGACGTACCAATTGGGTTAACATTACCCCAATATTCCTCAGTCTGAGGATGCACAAGAGGGTCACCATAAACCTCTGAGGTTGACGTTAGCAGAATCCTACATAAAATTACAAAAAATGAGTTGAAGTGAACGCCAAAAAAATGAGGTCAAGAAGCATTTTCAATCTTCAAACCTTGCTCCGACACGCTTTGCTAAGCCCAACATATTTAGCGTGCCAATGACATTAGTCTTTATTGTCTGCCAGCAAAAGAAAATAAGAAAAATGCATCATAAACAAATTTTTCTACTTCGCTAAATCTCTATCCTTTCCTATGGAAGTAAAAGATTATTGCTAAGGATAACCAGATATTGCATGCCATCAGATTTTATACTACCCAAAGCCGAGAGGCTTACTGAGTGATGTTAGATAGAAAAAAGAAGAGTTGCAATGTTGACAAGTTAATGTTCCATTTTCTTCTTTTCTGGGATGACAACAGAAAATCACGATTTACTGCTCGCTAAGAGGAGTTGACAAGAAGAAGAGGATAAAAAATTAAAGCCATTCTGCTTATGGAATCTGTCAGTATGAGCAAGAAAAGAAGAAGATGATAAAAAATTAAAGCTATTCTGCTCATGAAATGTCAGTATGAGCAAGAAGAGAATAAGACGATGCATGTTAGTTGAAGTTGGCATGTTTAAATTACAAATCAGACATACCTTAACAGGATTGTACTTGTAGAATATTGGAGAAGCCGGGCATGCAAGATGATAAATCTGATCAACCTCAACTAACAAAGGCTCTGTCACATCTACAAATGATAAAAAGGAATAAAACAGTTATGCCTCTGAAACTACAGTTAAAATACTTTTACATAAAGAATCCCCAAATACAATCTACTGATCAGTTTCATAACAGAACTTGGTAGTCTTCAATATCATTAAACGATTAAATTACTTTAAAATAAAGATAAGAATGTTCCAGCTTGCTGAATTCAGTAAGTGGTTCAGATATTGGTTAACTAATATATGAATGAAGAAAAGATGAGAGTTATACCATGGCGTTTAAGCTCGAATCTGGGATGACCAATCCATCTTTTAAGATTATCCTTTGAACCAGTGAAAAAGTTGTCGACAACAATAACCTGCGCAACCATAAGCAAAAAAATTTCACTGTATAATAAGAAAGACACAGAAGGGCCATCATACTATTAGCTGGTTTTATCTTTCCACATTAGAGAATGAGAGCCTAATGTTTGTGATGCAGTACCGGAAACATTGGAAAACACGAGAAGAAGCCGATTAACAGAAGAATTTACCTCATTCTTCTCATTCTCCATCAATTTGTCAACTAGATGGGAACCAATAAATCCAGCTCCTCCAGTAACCAAAATTCTCATGTTAGGCTGCCACCGGGGATACAACATATTAGTAAATACCGTATGAAGGTTAGAAAACAGAAATAGGTAGACCTAGTATATATGGTTTTATCTTAGAAGGTCAGTGTGTGGATGATGAGAATTCTACATAAATTTGTGACGCCGGTAAAGCACATTGATTATCATATGTAATCACTATCTCTCTGAGTTTCAACTTGTTGATGGCATTGTAATTAGGCCAAATGAACAATTTTTAACCCCTAAAGAGTTGCCAAATACAGAAGCAAATGTCAATTTCCTATCTCTATGTCAGGTACACATAATCTTTTGTTTTCACAATAAGAGAATAGCAAATCACCTCATCGCTTTAATGATTCATAACTAATGTCTAATCAAATTTTATCAACACATGTTTTTGAGACCAAAATAGTGGTTTGATTGGTGAGGCTAGCCTGAATTGATGAGCGAGACATACGGTACATACCACCCATATCAAAATAATTAGTAGAACAAACTTGTAGTCAAACCTATGACAAAGAGAACAATCAAAGGAATTAACGAAACAACCATAGTAATATTCAGAGCCTGATGGAGCTTGGTTCATTGGATTCAACTGAAGTGAGTATTTTTCAACACGAAACACACACACACAGAGACATATATATACACACATAAGCGCAATGGATTCAACGGCGAAAACTTAAGAGGTTGAACTCATCAAGTTTAAATTCTGGATTCGCCTCTCTAACAACTTACTTGAAAGAACTTTGAGAAGCGCAACGGAGATGGAGTTGGAGGAGGCTTTGTTGTTGTTTGGTGATCTCCATTTGCAGAATTCTTTGCCATTTCTCAGATCTCTCCACCGAGTACTCCTGCAATCATAAACTGATTAATTACTATATAAACATCACCAAGATGCACAAATCCAATCACAGAGTACTACCATTAGATCTACAACATATCAAAAACTCCTATATCAATTAACATAACATCAAAATCCCAACAACAAGAAAAGCAAAAAGACACAAACTTCAACACAAGAAAATCATGTTATATGCCAATTCATCAATCTTTAATATTACATACCTTAACTCTTTTGATCAAAGTCTTTGAATAAACCCAATTTTTTTAATTTGCTCTGCGGGTTCTGTGCCACTAGCATGCAAAGTGATGCTATATATATACACAGACACACATAAACACAAAAAAACAATAGTTATTGAAAAAGAACCTTAAGTCAGATTGCTTATAATTGACGAAACGTAAAGATGACAGAAGGGTAGATAAGAGAATCATAGTACAGTTCAGTGCACCAACCTTAGAATATTTATTTACTTCTTGACTGGTCAGTTCAGAACTTCAGATCTTCACCAAAGTCAAAAAAAAGTAAAAAATATATTCACTTATAGTTACTGCCTCGGTTAAAAAATCAAGGGTATTGCTAATCTCCAAGAATTAAACAATTAATGGAGAATCTGGATTCCGATAATACTGGAAGATAATTTAAAAATATGATTTTATCTTCTTCTTTTTTCCTTTCTTGTATTTAAGTTTTCCGAGTAAAGGAAAAGACTGGAAAAAGAATATTCGAAATAAGAACACTGGAGAACCGTGCATGGGTTTTGTCTTATTTTAATTTGTTATTATTGACTTCGAAAAGTTCGAGGGTGACTTGGACACGTGAGCTTGATTTTTAGCTGGGTTTTTGCATGTAAAATTTCTTTTCTTTTCTTTTTCTTCCTTTTTTTTGGGTGTGGTAATGGGGTGAAAAAGATAAATATTGAACTGGAATATCTTTGCATAAAAACTGAAATATCTTGACTTAGATTTTATTCAAGTAATTGTCATATTTTTTGTTATTTGTGTAAACTCCATTTTCAAATAAAAAAGTAGGGATATTGGAATTAGGGATTGGAAAATTCGTGTGATATGCTCTTAAAAGAATTCTAATTTTATCACATCATTAAGTCATTCTTAACCGTTATCTTAGGACCGTTTGGTTATAGATTTTGTCAAAATAAATTTGAGTTTTATTTGGCAAACACATGTTTGATTATAGATTTTCCCTATATTTTAGTAAAATCTCAAATCCCAAAACCAGCTCTGATTTTGGGCCAAAATATCACTATTATATTTTTTAAAAATTGCCTCAAACCTTTGTATTTTATAAAAGAGCCCACCATTTATTATTTTGTAACAATATTGTTTTATCTTCTCGTTCATCTGATAGTGTATCATGTAGTTCATTATAAAAATGATAATTTTGTACCAAATTTATTTATGTTCAGGACTATGGTTTACGATAATATAATGAATGTTATTGATAATGGTATCGTTGGGTATTTGTGATAGTTTTTAGAACTTGTGGATATAAAGTCATGTTTCATATTTTTCCAAAATAAATTTGGGAAATATGTTTTGAAAACTGATGTCCAAACACATTTTCATCTTAAAACCAAACTTCACCCAAATCAAAATTTTCAAAATAAATTTGGGAATCTATGGCCAAACACTGCCTTATAAAGTTGATATTCGTAGAATCAGTGTTACAGCGAAGAAATGGGGCATCGTGTACCTTTACAATTATAAAATTAAAAAAATAACTTTTTAAATTTCTTACGTGTAAAAATAAATCTCTCGCGTGTATAAAAAGAGATAGGGTCATAAAACTAAAAACAAGTTTGTAAAAAGTCAAAAAAAATCTTTGACCCTTTACAGCTGAGCCACAAAGATAAATCTTTAGTAAAATTAGGAATTAATCCTGTCATAATTCAGAGTATTGTCCAAATTAAAAGTATTATCTTAATTTAAAGTTTTACCTAAATTAGGATCTGGATTTGATTCTCTACACTTTTTCCTTTCATGGTTTTCTAAACTTGGTTTTACTTAATTTAATTTGATTCTACGTCCAAGATTTTTATGATCCTATTATGAAACAATAAAAGAAGAAGAGTATTGCAGAGAAAAGTAGAGAGAGAATTTTTATTACTTTGAGATGATTTATAATGGAATAGAATCCTTTATTTATAGGGAGATGGTGACTTAGCCACCAAGTAATAAACCCTAGAATCTCTCTAAATATGGACATTCACCATAAATAAAATTCTATTTATAACACTCCTCCTTGAATGTCTATTCAACAGATAATGTGCCTTGTTAAAATCTTGACTAAAATAAAACCCAGTGGGAAAAAAATTCTAGAGAAGGAAAAAGAGTACACATATTTAATAATACGCCTTTTGGTTGCCTCATTAAAAACCTTGCAAGGAAAACCCAGTGGGACAAAACCTTGTAAGAGAAAAAGAGTGCAGCGCGCATTAACTCCCCCTGATAAGAGCATCAATTCACATCTTTAAGCATTTGCATTCTAATCTTGTGCACCATCTTCAAAAGATCTTTGGTAGAGATTTGATAAACAAATCAACCATATTAACTTGAACGAATTTGTTTCACTTTGAAATCATCATCCCTAATAGATGTATTGTCTTCATATGATCTTGTTGGAATCGTTAGTTCAATATCTTCACATAGAGGTGAAAACTCTTGCTATCATATTATCATGCTTATAGTTATAGCAAGATACATTTGTGCACAAATTGCACTGAGGAAGTGATACCTCAAGATCAAGAATTGCAGATGCTTCAAGCAACTTAAATCCTGTATGGATTTAAGTTGGTTAGCGTCTACTCAATTGGTTAGAGTCTCGTGTTGATAACGTGTTATGAAACAATAAAAGAAGAAGAAGAGTATTGCAGAGAAAAGTAGAGATAGAGAATTCTTATTGCTTTGAGATGATTTACAATGGAATAGAACCTTTTATTTATAGGAGATGGTGACTTAGCCGCCAAGTAATAAATCCTAGAATCTCTCTAAATATGGACATTCACAATAAATAAAATTCTATTTATAACAGATCCTAATTAATTTGGTACTATTTTGAATTAGTCGCTAAAATCTTCTTTTGAACCTATGATATAGAATAGTAGTTTTACCTATAAACAGTTTTAAAATCTTGTTTCTCCGTTATTATTATTCCTTGGAAATTTATCTCAATTCTCATCTTCAAAGTGCCACCGATATTCAAAAGTAAGTTTTACAGAGCGGTGGTTAGACCGACCATGTTGTATGGGGCTGAAGATTGGCCAGTTAAAAACTCACATATTCAGAAGATGAAAATAGCATAAATGAGCATGTTGAGGTGGATGTGCAGGCATAGTAGGATGGATAAGATTATAATAAAAATATTCGGGAGAAGGTGGGCGTGGCTCCTATGGATGACAAGATGCGGGAGGCAACGATCATATGGTTCGAGCACGTACGGAGGAGAAGCTCAGATACCCCGGTAAGGAGGTGTGAGCGATTGGTTTTGATGGGTACAAGAAGAAGTAGAAGGCGGCCTAAGAAGTATTGGGGAGGGGTGCAGATCAGGCATGACATGGCGTGGCTTCAGATTTTTGAAGACATGACACTTGATAAGAAGGTGTATGGTATAAAGGTCGAGCATTAGGGTTGTATGTTAGAAGGTAATTGAGCATTTCTCTACTTCGTACCGATATGAGGCCAGTTGATAGGGTTTTGTCTTCGACTGCTAGTGGTTAATGTTGTGTTCACATTATTCTCCCATTTTTCATTGTGCCGGGCCTTATTTAGTGGTTATTGCTATTGCTTTTCATCTATTTTCTGTTTCTTATGATGCTGTCATTATTTCTTGGTTTTCTGTTGATGGTACTAATATAGTGTCTCTTTTCATCTTCTTGAGCCGAGGGTCTTTCGAAAACAATCTCTCTACGGAGTAGGGGTAAAATCTGCATACACAATACCCTTTACAGACCCCACTTGTGAGATTTTACTGGGTTGATATTGTTATTGTTGTTGTCTCGTCCTCAAAGTTTGAAAACGAGTGCTTTTATCCCCAGTGCCGGCTCAAGCCTAAAGCAAGTCAAGGCCCCCAATAATTTAAGGCCTTAAAATTAGTACTACTATATAAAAAATAAATTTTGTATAACTAAAACTTTATCATTAGTAGATGTAGTATAAGGTCACAAATATCTTATAATTAAAACTGTTCTAGTTCTGTTATAAATAGAGTTTTATTTAAGGTTAATGTCTATATTTTAGAGAGATTTTAGGGATTTTACTTAGTGGCTAAGTCACTCTTTCCCTATAAATAGAGGGGTCTTATTCCATTGTAATTCATCCCAAATCAATAAGAATTCTCTCTCCTTACTTTTCTCTGCAATACTCTTCTTCTTCTTTTAATGTTTCATAACATGTTATCAGCACGAGACTCTAGCCAATTGAGTAGAAGCTTTGTGATTGAGCATAATAATTGTCAGTTATTCCATGAACTTCCTTCATGATTAAATTCTAGATTTAAGGTAAGTATTTTACTTTATTTTTCTCTTTTAAATTCTTGAAATTCTATAATTTGATTTTAAATATAAGCAAAGACAATAAATTTTGATTATAACTCTAATGGAGTTTGTAAGAAATTATAACCACCCAAAGTGGTAAAATTTCTATGTCTTGCAATGATCAAAGTCATGTATGATCGTGAGCACAAGAACTGAAAACCAATCCCATTGAATTTGCTTCATTCTCATTCCCTTAAGAGAATGTGGTAGCAATATATAATAAGTCTGAAAGAAAACAAAATTATTACCGTGAAAGTATCAATGGATGTGGACGTGGTAATAGATGAAATTATAATCGTCATCATTGTGGTAATGAGAATAATAAGGATTCTCAAAATAATCCTTCACTCTATGAAAGTAATGTTTCTCATCGATTTGACATGAGATTTTGTAAAGCACATATAAATAATTATGGTCTATTCATGATGTGATGTGACGACATGTGATTGATGAATACATATTCATTTTTGAAAGAATATGAGCGTGCTAGTGATATATACCACACTCACCTCTAGAAGGAGGTTTGAGAGGAAATGAGAAAATAATGTCATTATTATGATATAAATGGTCATTGGTCGGGTACTTATTGTACGCCAAAATATTTTGGCATTGATTATTAAAAGACAACGATAATGCAAGAAACAAATCTTGCATATAATTTTGACCATAACTATAATGATATAACTTTCTATTTAAAAGAGATATTCACCATATGGATGTTGATGAATATGTGGAACTACGAAAATAATTGAGAACTCTACAAGAGCTAATTATACTATTTTGGAGAAACACAATTGATTACCAATAAGGTATTGTGTTTTAGTAAGTCACAAAGAAACTTATTCAGTTTCCAAAGTATACGCGAAAACGGTTGATTATATTGAGACTATTAATAAAAAAATATTTAATATCTTGTATTACTAAAATTTGTAGCATGGTAATACGTATGTGAAAAGCTACCCGCTTTAATCTTCAATTTGTACTACATAAACAAAAGAATGCCACAATAAAGTAGAAGTTTATGATATAAAAACTCATATCATAATAAACTTGGAGTTTATTCATAATTGCACACGTCATAGTGTAAACCTAAAGTTTATCAATATTGACAAGTTATCCAGTTGGCATAATTAGTTTAACCATATTAATTTAAGTATGATGTGCAAAAATAAAAGAGAATTCACATGGGTAAATATTAAAGAACTAGAAAGTTCTTTACGAATTCTCTTATGTTGCTTGTTCTCATTAATTAGTAGACTAATTAAAATTGGGATTGAATCCCATGAATACCGGAAATATCAAAGGTGAATATGGGCTCATTCATCTGTCATGTATACCACAGAAGATGCATCTATGAGATGGTTACATGTGCGATTATTATTAACCCGCAACCTGGTGTTTGCGAGGTAACTTGCTCAATAATTTGATTTACAGCATAATTTCCAGATTTTTTATTCAAGATAGTTTATCTTGATAAGTTGGTTTACATCACAACTGGATTAGCAAAATGGTTTATTGAGTGCCTCCACTTAATAGCTAAACTACTTTTTATGAGAACAAAGTTATATTTGATATACATAATATACGAAAGTATATTATTTTCTCCCCTCACAAGTGGTTTGGGGTCAAGAACCAAATAATTCTATCTTATTATTATTATTATTATTATTATTATTATTATTATTATTATTATTATTATTATTATTATTATTATTATTATTATTATTATTATTATTATTATTATTATTTATTTTCTATTATTTTGATTAACACCATAACGCACAAAGATAGGTTCTCAAAGTTGAGGAAACAAGTTATTTTTCTAACATGAGGGGGGAGAAAAGATAAACAATTGAGAAAAAGTTACGTGGAATGAATTATCATGTGTACATCTAGATCCTCGAATAAAATAATATGAACTTGAAGTTCATAAAAGGATAATTCATTTGCAATATATTGCAAAGCATGCCAAATGCATTTGCTGACCCATAGAAAGTAACTATATTCTCATTGCAAATGCTCATATTAAGTCCTAGAAGGACAAAGTCTATGGTACGCTTAAAACGTATAGACAGATCGGTTTCAAATAAGCTCTTGATAAAGAAGATGAGCAAATGATCATAATAAAGGAGGCAAGTGATCTAGAAAATCACATGACATAAAACTTCATAAAATCTCAAGAGAGATTCAGGTACCTGAAAATATGAATGAAGAGATCTTTATGTAATGTCTTTATGAAAAAAAAAAGTTGGAACCGATATAAAATGTTCGTCGATGACATCTATATAGTGCTAAGTATAAATTAGGATCTTAAGTCTGTCGAATACGGACATAAAAATATTGGCTAAATAAAAGAGATAAAATTCGAATAGAATTTGGTTCCATATGAAAGACATGTAGTTTTGGACATAAAGTTCAAACACTCGAAAGTGTAAAGTCAATAGGTATGCGCAATCACTTTCATGTATTTTATATGTCGGCATGACATGAAAACTTGATATGCATCTAAAGTCTATTTAAATGACTCATATGACTATACTTATATGATAATCCCTGAAGGATTTAAATTGCTTGAAGCATATACAATTCTTGATCTTAAAGTACCACATCCTCAGTGCAATTTGTGCACATATGTATCTTGCTATAACTATAAGCATGATAATATGATAGCGAGAATACCTTTATGGAGATAGTGAAAAGCCATTCCACGACACTACATGAAGACATTACACTTCTATCAAGAATGATAATTTCAAGGTGCAACATATTCATACAAGTTGATATGACTGATTTGTTTATCAAATCTTTACCAACGATCTTTTGAAGATGGTGCACAAGATTGGATGCGAAGGCTCAAAGATGTGAATTGATGCTCTCATCAGGGGGAGTTAATACGCGTTGTACTCTTTTTCTCTCACAAGGTTTTGTCCCACTGGGTTTTCATTGCAAGGTTTTTAACGAGACAACCAAAAGGCGTATTGTTAGATATGTGTACTCTTTTTTCTTCATTAGAATTTTTTTCCACTGCATTTTATTTTGGTTAAGGTTTTAACGAGGCACATTATCTGTTGAATAGTTATTTAAGGGGGAGTGTTATAAATAAAATTTTATTTAAGGTGAATGTATATATTTTAGCGAGGTTTTAGGGGTTTTACTTGGTGGCTAAGTCACTCTTTCCCTATAAATAGAGGGCTCCTATTCCAGTGTAATTCATTCCAAATAAATAAGAATTCTCTCTCCCTACTTTTCTCTGCAATACTCTTCTTGTTCTTTTATTGTTTCATGACAAGTTCGTTCTTTTTCTTCATATAAATCACATGTTTTTTAGATTCTCACGTTTTAATTGGGAGGCAGTCAAGCTGACAAGTGACTAAAAAGAAAAAAAAATTGCAGTATTTTTTTCTTCCTTCAATCTTCAGCTAATTCAATTCTTGTTCTTTATAAAGTCAAATTCTCTTTTTTCTCTTCTCGTACTCATCTATCTATTCTGCTAAATAACAAGGTTACCGAATAATTTGAGTTGCGTGATTTTTTTTTTGTTCTTCCACGCATTTTTCTTAAACTTTCGATTCAGTTAAAGTTTGACTTTAGGCCACCATATAGATTAAGACGCCTCTGATCCCCCTTATAGTTTTCAAGTGGTACCATAAATAGCCTAATATTTCCTGAAGGCTAACATAAACGGTAATCTATGTATATTCTGCCAATTATTTTAACAAGATTAAACCACTTATTTTGGGATAATAATATGCGTGAGAAATCGAGACTTTAATATTGGTCTGATTGAACTTTTATTGGTGAAGATCTTGATGCACGAGCTATAGACTCGTGCTATAATAGATTCTTAATTTGTGATTACTGTTCATAACACAGCCTAAAAAATGAAATTCACAACTACTTACTTTAGTGTTTTGCAAATTTAGTTTTACTTTTTTATTTTTACGAAAAAGAATGAATTTATTTTTACACGGAAAAGATGTTTGAATGGTCATTTTCTTCTAATTAAATTGCAATGGATTACGTCAACCATTAGCCTCTACCGCAGTTGATATTACTTAAAAATTTCCTAATTGCTCATGCAATATAAAAATGACATTTACAAGAAAACATAATCTGAACTAACATGAATTCAACAACTCCACCACTATTATGATTTCCATATGTGTTAGGTATAAATTGACACTCCTAATATTGCAGAAATTGTTGAAACTTGAAAGTGGCAGCTCATAATCAGAAGCGTGGGTTGCAAGATTTTTGATAGTTTAAGTCTTTTTATTATATATTTTTAAAAATTCGGTGCGAAAAAGTCAATGTTTTTAATTTACTTTAAAGCATCGATTACTGTTTCTATCATTATTAAAAACGAAAAGCTAACACGATAAATTTTGAATAATACAGGACTATAAGAAACACATGTTTGTTAGATAATAATACACAAACAAGTTAACAACATTGGATTAATGAAATTGGCCACGATAAATGAGTTTATTAATAAATACTGGAATTAGACGAGGAAGGGTTAGTTTAAGATCGATTCCATTAGAATATGGGGCTAATTACTAAACAAGGCACCGATGCTAATGGGTCAGATCAACCACTCTATACACATGGCATATAAATATCGTATAATTTCCAGCCTCCCAGATTTGTTAAATACAAGTTGCTTAATTTTCCAGTTTTTGCAAAATAGAAAAACACGTCCAAATTTTGTTTCATTTTCTAGTGGCATGGTCTAAAATAGGTTTCCGATAAAAGAACACCTTGAACCTAATTTTATCTTAAAAATTATATTATTAAGTGATAATTATACAAAATCATATGAGGAGACAACAATCTAACGTTTTATCTAAAGCGAGACACTCTAATAGGAAGAAGATTTGTTGTCATTTGATGATCCTCGTAACGCCATAATTGGGTAAAATTAGTCGGTTGGATAAAATTAATTGTATTCGCTACCCAAAAAGTATATTAAGGGCCCGTTTGATCATATACAAGTTTACCTGAGATATATATAGATTATACATTGGTATGTAATGACTATTCTATCCTTACAAGAGATTGGTACAAATTAATATACTTATCACCCCCCTCAATCGATACAGGGTCTGAAAGAACGTTGAGCTTGTTACGCAATGTAACGACCCAACCGGTCATTTCATGAGTTACCGCTCCATTTTCCCCATTTCTACTTCTTATTGCCTTGTTCTACTGTATTAGATGTTATCGGGTTGGTTGGCTCGGGTTCGGAGAGGTTTTGGTAAGGTTTGAGACACTTAGTCTCTTTTGAGTAAGCTTAAGTTGGAAAGTCAACCGGGTGTTGAGTTATGTGAAAAAGGGCTCGGATGTGAATTTCGATGGTTCGGATAGCTTCGAGAGATGATTTTGGACTTAGGAGCGTGATCGGAATGTGTTTTAGAGGTCCGGAGTAGATTTGGGCTTGAATTAGCGAAATTGGAATTTTGGTGTTTTCGGTTGATAAGTGAGATTTTAATATAGGGGTCAAAATAGAATTCCAGAAATTGGAGTAGGTTGTGTCATTTGTGACGTGTGTGCAAAATTTCAGGTCATTCGGACGAGGTTTTGATAGACTTTTTGATCAAAAGCGGAATTCAGAAGTTTTTGGAACCTTAGGCTTGAATCCAATGACATTTGGTTGATTCGATGTTGTTTTAGGTGTTTCGGAGATTGGTATAAGTGTGGATAGTGGTCTATGACTTGTTTGTGCTTTTGGTTGAGGTCCCCGGGGTCTCGGGGTGATTTCGGATGGTTGACGGAAAGTTGGAGTTGGAGAGTTTGCAGCTAAAGCTGCTGAAGTCTGTCATAACCGCACATGCGGCTTGGGGACCGCAAGTGCGGGCTCGCAGAAGCGCCCAGAGGGTCGCAGATACGGAATTGGCCATGGGAAGCTGGAACCACAGAAGCGGCTATTCGAGCGCACTTGCGATAGCGCATGTGCAAGTGTTTTATCGCAAATGCGGAAATGGGATTTTAACTGTAGACCGCAGATGCGGTACCGCAGGTGCGAGAAGCCTGGGCCAGAAAGTGTATAAACCCTCCTTCGCGATTTTCAGCCTTTCTTCACCATATTAAATCGATTTTGGAGATTTTTGGGGGATTTTGAAGAGGGAATCCAAGGGAACTTCATTGAGGTAAGATTTTTGATCATAAAACTCGTCCCTATGGTGTTATTTCATTGATTAGGCTTGAAATTTATAGAAATTTGTGGGTAAATATTGAAGCAATTAGGGCTTGATATTGGAGTCTTTTAATTAGGGATTTGAGGGGTCATTTGTGAGCGAATTTTGGTACTTTTGATATGAATGAACTCGTGGGGAGAATAAGGACTCCATTGATGTGAATTTTGTTGGATTCCGAGACGTGGTCCCGGGGGTCGGGTTTTGACCAAATTCGGGTTTTTGTTATAATTTGATTATTTTTGAGTGGGCTTTGTTTCCTTAGCATATTTTGATGGTTATATACTGATTTTGGTTAGATTTGGAGCATCTGGAGGCCGATTCGAGAGGCAAGGGCATCGCGGGCTAAAGTTTGGACCGGAAGAGGTAAGTAATGATTGTAAATGCTGTCCTGAGGGTATGAAACCCCGAACTTCACATCGTTATGCTACTTTGAGGTGACACACATGCTAGATGACGAGCGTGGGGTCGTGCACCATTAGGAATTATGACTTAGTCCATCCCGTATGATTGTTTAATCGCGTATTTGATTAAAAAATATTTGCTATTATAATGTTTTGGGATGAATGCCATATTTGGGCCTCGTGCCAACTGTTCTGGACTCTTAGGGGATTTTTAATACTATTCCTCACTATTTTGACTTCATATTTGTACTCAGTCACACTGTATTCTACTATTTTCACAACTCAGCCATATTTACTCCATTTTGACATCTTAAATGGTATTTTTGGGCTGAGCATTGTATTTTACTGTGCCCGAGTGGCTTTTTGAGATTTTTTACCGAATGAGGCCGATGGCCTATGTTGTTAGGTTATTATGGGATCGGGCTGCGCGCCGCATCGGTATTGTGCTGATTCATGATTATGAGGCCGAGGGCCTGAGTTGTTACGCCACAAGATGGCTTGATATGAGGCCGAAAGCCTGTTTGATTATGCCACGAGATGGCTTGATATTGCGCTTGGGCCGTAAGGGGCCCCTCTCGGAGTCTGTACACCCTCAGTGAGCTCGGGTACCCAGTGTGGGATGTGATATAGCATGAGGGGCTAATTTTGATTATGTTATCACCCGAGGGGCTGGTACGAGTGATTGTGAGATAGCCCGAGGGGCTGATTCTGTTGGTATTTTGCCCGAGGGGCTATTTTTTATGTATCTATCCTTTCTCCCTGTTTTTTTTCATTCACTCGTTTAAACTGCTAAAAGATATTTTAAAGAGGTTTTTACTGAACTAGGTGTTTCCACGAGTTTTTACTCTTTTATTGCATTGTTCTAGTTTTATACTGGCTCGTTGTAGCATTTTGTTGTGTTTTACGTGTTTTCTTATCGCTCATCTACCTTTACTTTTATTACTTACTGAGTTGGCGTACTCACATTACTCCCTACACCTTGTGTGCAGATTCAGGAGTCTCGGGCCAAGCTAGCGAGGGTTGATTTACTTCCACCGCAGACTTATTCGGAGTTGACTAGGTAGCTGCTCAGCGTTCGCAACCCAGTGCTTCTCCTTCCTATCTTTACTTTCCTTGTACTAGCTTTGTACTAGACTGTGTAGTCTTTTCATACTCTTAGACGGATGTTTAGATGCTCATGACTGGTGACACCCCGATCTCGGGCTGTGTTATTTTCTCAATTGTTCTATTCTACTCTATGTTTTGGGATTTATAGTTTATTTATGACTTTAAATTAATTATTATAACTATCTTAAATGATTTAAGTGTGTGTGTGGGCTGGCCTTATTTCACGAGAGGCGCCATTACGACCGAGTCCGATTTGGGGTCGTGACAAGTTGGTATCAGAGCCTAGGTTACATAGGTCTCACGAGTTATGAGCGGGTTTAGCAGAGTCTCGCAGATCGGTACAGAGATGTCTGTATTTATCCTCGGGAGGCTGCAGAACCTTTAGGAAAACTTCATATCCTTGAAATTCTTGTCGTGCAAATCTGTTGATCCGAGTACTAAACTTCTGTTATTCTATCTCTCACAGATGGTGAGGACACATGCTACCGGTCACGATGGACGACCACTAGTACCACCAATTGGGTCCACTAGAGGCCGAGGATGCGGTCGAGGCCGTGGTAGGGGCAGGGGTGTAGCCCGTACAGCAGCTAGGGCAGCACTTGCAGATCCACCAGCCGCCCCAGTTCAGGATCAGGTCCCAGTTGTGGATGCTCCAGCAACACCAACTCAGGCACCAGCTGTGCCCATTGTGATTCCAGGTCTTCAGGAGGCCCTGGCTCAGATTCTATCACTGTGCACTGGCCTAGCTCAGGCGGTCTCAGTTACTACGACCACAACTACTTCTCAGGCCAGGGGAGGCACTCAAACTCTCGCCGCTCGCACACCTGAGCAGGTCGTGCAGGGACTTCAGACACCGGGGGCACCTCCAGCCCAGCCGGTTGTAGCTGTTCAAGACTATGTAGCTCCTGCTATGCTAGAGGACGAGCAAGGCAGGTTGGAAAGGTTTGGTAGACTTCATCCTCCGACTTTCAGTGGGACAGAGGGCGAGGATGCCCAGGGTTTCTTGGACAAGTGTCAGAGGATTCTTTGTACAACGGGTATTCTGGTAACCAGCGGGGTCGCATTTACTACTTTTCAGTTTTCTGGAGCTTCCTTCACTTGGTGGGAGGCTTATGAGAGGCGTAGGCCTGTTGGTGCAGCACCCCTTACCTGACAGCAATTCTCCATTCTATTTTTGGAGAAGTATGTGCCACAGTCTCGCAGAGAGGAGCTGCGCAGGCAGTTCGAGTGGTTGCGTCAGGGAGATATGATTGTGATGCAGTATGAGATGAGGTTCTCGGTGTTAGCTCATCATGCTGATTAGTTGGTTCCTACAGATAGAGAGAGAGAGAGAGGATTAGGAGGTTCGTTGATGGCCTCATGTATCAGCTTCGGATTCTCATGACCAGGAAAAGGGTGTTCGGTGCTACCTTTGAGGAGGTTGTTGACATTGCTTGCGAGATTGAGTCAGTTCGTCGCCAGGAGCGAGATGAGAGGGAGGCAAGAGGCCTCGGGGATCTGGTAGTTATGGTGGTGCTCCTTCAAGAGGTCAGTTTCAGTACAGTAGAGGCCGTCCATTCAGACATGCTCAGTTAGCTCGCCAGGTTATCGTGGGGCGTCATTGGGTCATGGTTCTCATAGTTCTCATCAGAGCCATTCATTACTCAGTGCCCTTCGAGCCCAGAGTTTGTCTCGTGCTCCATCGATTCAGGGTTCTTCTATGCCAGGTGCATCTGCTAGTCATTCCGGTGCTAGGGGTTCCCTTCAGTCCCCATCTCCAGCACCAGAGAGTTGTTATGAGTGTGGAGAGTTAGGTCACATGTGGAGGCAATGTCCTCATCATCTTGGAGGTTCATCTTAGCAGAGGAGTCAGCCATCGGCTTCAATGCCAGTTACTTCACCACCACCCACCCAGTCAGCTAGGAGTGGAGGTCAGTTAGCTAGGGGTCACCCCAGAGGGGGAGGTTGATCAGGTGGTGGTCAAGCCTGTTTTTCTATGCACTTCCAGCTAGACCCGATGCTATTGCTTCAGATGCTGTGATTACAGGTATTGTCTCAGTTTGCCACAGAGATGCCTCTGTGTTATTTGATCCTTGTTCCACTTTTTCATATGTGTCATCATATTTCGCTCGTTATTTGGATATGCCCCGTGAGTCTCTTGTTTCATCTATTTGTATATTTACTTCGGTAGGCGATACTATTTATGTGGACCGTGTGTATCGATCATGTGTGGTGACTATTGGGGGTTTGGAGACCCGAGTGGACCTGTTATTGCTTTGTATGGTGGATTTGATGTGATATTAGGCATGGATTGGCTATCTTCGTGTCGTGCTATTTTGGACTGTCATGCTAAGACAATGACATTGGCTATGCCAGGTGTGCCACGAATTGAGTGGCGAGGTTCGACTGATTTTGTCCTTAGTAGGGTGATTTCGTTCTTGAAGGCCTAGCGGATGGTTGGGAAGGGTTGTATCTCATATTTAGCTTTTGTGAGGGATGTGGGTGCAAAGACTCCTAGTATTGATTCTGTTCCTGTTGTGAGGGATTTTCCCGATGTGTTTCTTGCAGACCTGTCGGGCATGACACCGGACAGGGATATTGATTTTGGTATTGATCTGGTGCCGGGCACTCAGCCCATTTTTATTCCACCGTATTGTATGGCACCAACGGAGTTGAAGAAGTTAAAGTAGCAGCTTCAGGAACTTCTTAATAAGGGGTTTATTCGGCCTAGTGTGTCGTATTGAGGTGCGCCTATTCTATTTATGAAGAAGAAGGATGACACGATGAGGATGTGCATTGATTACAGGCAGTTGAACAAAGTAACAATCAAGAACAAGTATCTTTTACCTCGTATCGGTGATTTGTTTGACCAGCTTCAGGAAACGAGAGTGTTCTCCAAGATTGATCTCCGTTCAGGTTATCACCAGTTGAAGATCAGGGACTCGGATATTCTTCAGACAACTTTCAGGACCCGATATGGTCATTGTAAGCACGTGATTTTTTGCCCTATATGAGAATTACTCCCAAAAAATTCAAAAATAAAGTAATTTTTCTTGGTGTGCAATTTTGTGATATTTTGAATAATTATTTGTATTTGTCTGTGCATGTTTATTTGTTAAATTAATAAAAATACAAAAATACGTCGCATTTTGCATGTAGGATTTAATTCTACAATTTTTAGTAATTAAATTAGTTTTACAAAAATTAAAAATTACAAAAATAGGCATCTTTTGCATTTTTAGCATTTAATGTCCAAATGAACAATTTTATGCTTAATTATTACTTAATTGTGCGTTAATTGTTATTGAGAGTTAATTTGCGCTTTTATAACTTAATTTAGTTCTTAATAATAATTTAAGTACTTTTATAATTTAGTTTTAGAAAATAAAAGAAGAAAAGAGAACAAAAATACAAAAGAAAATCGGATTGGGCCACTTCTTCAATTGTAAGCCAAAGGCCCAAAAAATTGCCCAATCTTCTCCATGACCCAGTCCACTTCAGACCGGGTTGACTCGGTCCGCCCCATTAACCCAATACCCAACCCTTTTCTTCATTTTTTGATCTAAACACAAAAACAAAACAAAAAATAACAAAACAAAAAAAACCTAACACTAACATCCGCCTCCCTCCTCCATCTTCTTCTTCTCCAAAACTAAACCACCCCAAGCATCCATGGCTGCCCTTTATCTTCTTCTTCGTTCACCCAGACCACCCTCATCACCCCCACGACCTAGCTGCCCAGCTTCCCGTCCCAAACACCACCAAACGACACAACCTCCTTCGCGTTCAAACGACCCCAGCCCTATCCGCCATTGGTGAAGCTCGTCGAGCTCAAGCTTGAGCTCGACGTCTATGTCGCTGCTGCTTCTGTTTCAACCAAACAACCTGCTACTCCTGCCTTCTACTTCATCGTCCAAATAACCAAACGACCACAGCCTCGACGAGTCAGCTGTTGATCGAAGCTCCCATTGCCGCTGCTCGTCACGGCCAAGCTCGCACGCTGCCATCGGGTCCAGTCCGTTCCGCCATGGACGTCGTCGACCAGTTGCTTCTGCTTGCTGCGTCGACCAACTTCACTGCTTCATCTTCCCCCATGGCCAAATGACTTCCGTTACTGCTTCGTTTCTCCGAGCTTGGGCATCACCATGGCCAGGCTGTCGCCGAACTGCTGCTGCTCGCGTTTCTGGGAGTTTAATCCGCTGGCCATGGCAGCATCGTCATTTGCTGCTTCTGCTTCCTTCGTCGTCCCGTTTTGCTACTGTCCCGTCCAGCTTCTTCAGTTACTTCTTAATCGCGTTCGTCATCGTTGGTTCGAGCTTTGGTCGAGGCTCATCAAGTTCGTTGTTGGTTTAGTCGTTTGTTCGTCGTTTCAATCCGGTTAGTAGTTTTTGAATTTTATTTTGTCCGTATTTCATTTTGATATTTCTCGAATCTAAAATCGATAGATATCTGATTTTTTGTTTTGAAATGGTCATGTGTTTTGTTGAATTAATTTTCAGATTTCAAATGGAAATTAATTAATTTGTTTTTCAGTTTATTTCATGTTAATTTTATTTTGTAAAAAAAAATTGTTAGTTTAAGTTTAATATTGTTAGATTTAGTTTAAATCGCTTGAATCCGTTGTTTGTTTAAAATAGATTTAATTCATGTTCATTTTTTGGTTGAAGTTCGTTTTTCAGTGATTTAATGTGAAGTTATGTTTTGAATCATGTATCTTTGTTATAATTTTTGTTGGATTTAATTAAGAAAGATTAGTTGATTATTTGAAGATTAATGATTTGAATATGTTTATTTGTTTTGTTTAAGTTTAATTTGAAGTTTGAACAAAGTTTGTTTGTTATTATTATTGAATATTTTCATTCATGTTCATACTTTGTTTGGTTGATCTTGAATCCGAAATTTGTATAGTTTGATTTCTTGTTTATCATTTATGATTATTTCTTGAATTTGTCTCATAATCTTGTTTAAGTTTAATATAAGAATTGTTTGTTGTAATGTTGTTAGAGTAGTTTATTTTAAGTTCAATATTATTGAATTTAGAAATCTAAATATACTTGTTTGTTGTTGTTGTTGAATCCGAAAATAGGATTGTTTGTTGCTAAAATATTGTTCAATCAAATTTTAGTTGTTCTTTGTTGTTCAATTTGTGTTCATGTGATTTGTTGTTGAAATGTTGAAGAAATCATGTTCATGAAATTTGTTGTTTGAACATTGTTAGAAATTAATCATATTGTCTATATTTTGGTTAAGTTTGATTAAATGATGTGTTATAGCTGATGGGTAGTTTGGTAATTTGTAGTACGTTCAGGGGTAGTTTGGTAATTTCAGTAAGGTCGGAGGGGTAGTTTAGGAATTGTACATTTTGTAATTGTTTATATGAAGCATGGGGGACAAAATGAAATGGGGTGGGTTGTGATATGGTTATTTAATATAAAGGGGGGACAAGACAAAATTTAGTGGGGGAATCTTGTATTATTTTATGTTAGGCATGGGGGACAAAATATAATGGGGTGGTGTGATATGTTTATTTAATGTAATGGGGATGAGTGGGAAGATAATGGGTTGGGTAGAGAAAAAGTATTGATTTTAATTAATTGAAAGATTTATGGGATGGGTTATAAGAAGTCTTGAAACACAAGAAGACAGATAGGAGAGAATACAGAAGAGAAAGAACGAATCTGAACAGAAAGAAAATAGGAGAGAGAAAAAAAGGGGCTGAACATTTAAGAGAGAGAAAATTCCGAAAAAATATTTTAACTTTCAAAAAAAAAACTAAAAAAAAAAATCTTTTGCTTTCTTTCATTGTTTGAAATCAGAATTAATTGTTTTTCATCAAAGCTTGAAGCTTTTGTTTTGAGTTTAATACTCCACCGGTTTGCAAACTCTGTTCCTGGATTGTTACTGCTATTGGACTTTTGTTGCTGTGCTGTTTGGTTATTACTACGTGGCTGACTTTCTTCTTCTTATACTGGCAATACCAGGTACACAACTGTAATTTTGGCATTTTGTAAGCTGAAATGAAGAACGGAATGTTAAATTTTTAATTTAGTTTTAATTTTTTTTGTATTGTATTTAGATTATTCATGTATTATTATTCTGTCAATCACTGTCATTTGGCATAATTAGACATGTTATAGCGATATATTAAATAACGCCTTTAACCGGATTATTAGGAAATATATTCAAGACGGATTACTAATTAAAACTGTTTAATAATCAAAATAAAAGAAATAACGTAAAAAATGACGTTATTGAATCAGTTTGGCAAAAATTGATTACTTCATTATTCATAAGGTTTTTTTTGTCAACATTAAGTTAATCGGAATCATGTAGTTAATTTCAGTTAAAACATGAATTAATTTGCGAATCAAGTATTAGGACATGATGTGAATTAAAACAAAGTTAGTTAAGTTTAAATTGTTTAACTTCTAGAAATATGGTTTAGTAATCAAGTTTTTTTTTTAATTTTCAGTATTTGTAAATAATTAATTTCAATAAGCTTAAGTCATACTAACAATATGTTTTAATCCAACTATGGGATAATTAGTTTTTTTTTACTTTTTGGGAAATTCCATGTTGTTCGTAATTATCATTTTAGTAATATTACTTTCCATTAATATTTGTTTTGAATTAGTAATTAATATGTTATTTTTAAGTATGTAGAGATTGACTTCATAATTATGGACAAACTTAGTAATAATAAAGATGTAGTCATTAAAGGGTATTCATAAAATAAGGGAGGATCTCGCTAACAAATAAATAAATAAATAATACAAAAAATTGCAGTCCTCCAATTTTTTTTTAATATAAGAAAATACCTAGATTCCGAGATGGGCGATTTAGTAAAATTCACAGTCCTACATAATAGTATCATAACGCGTAGTATTTTGGCGCATATTTAATAAGGTTATTTTCTTAAATACGGGTGTACATTTATGTCACCCAAATCACGATCTTGACGAAGTCAAAATGCGTCAAAAAATCACGTGTGCACTGGTTGTGGCGTGGTTCGAGATGCGTTTTCACGACGTTGCAATTTTGTATAAAATAAATAATGATAAAAGCGGTTTTAAAAGTTAAATTTGCATATAAGTTCTTAATTGTTTAAAAATCAGACAAATGAGCCAAATATGACAATTGAGCGACCGTGCTAAAACCATGGAATTCGGGAATGCCTAATACCTTCTCCCGGGTTAACAGAATTCCTTATCCGGATTTCTGGTTCGCGGACTGTACTATAGAGTCATTATTTTCCTCCATTCGGGATTAAAATTGGTGACTTGGGACACCCTAAATCTCCCAAGTGGCGACTCTGAAATAAATAAATAAATCCCGTTTCGATTGTCCTTTAATTGGAAAGAACTCCCTTCACCCCTCGCGGGCGCGGAAAAAGGAGGTGTGACAGCTCTGGCGACTCTGCTGGGGAATTTTATTGGTAACCCAGAACCACTGGTTCGGGGTTAGAGATTCGAGCTTAGATAAATTGTTATATTTGGCTTTATCTGATTTTTACATGTTTGAGCCTAATGTGCTAAATGCTGCTTTTACCGCTTTGATATTATTTGACTGTATATATAAACTGTGCCGAACCCTTCTCTCTTCACCTCCGGGGATGTGCTTACGGGTTGAGACTCCCTATTCTGTTAGTGTTATACCCTGAAATAAGAAAGAGGTCGGACAAGTTACGAAGCCGGATGGCCTTTTGGTTCCCGGTAAGTTGCCCCCTCCTCGACTCGAGTTGTCCGCTCGGGTACACAGTCTAGAACATATACCCATGTTATAAACCTAGTATAACGAAACCTCATGCCGGATCCCTAGTAGGAACGCTTATTTGCATCACGTTGCATTTGACTTAGGGGACTCAACACAGGGGTTGGGTCCGTCTAGGACTAGCAACCTGAAATGAAAAGACCATTCTAATGCATCCTACTTGCTCTGTACATATATTTGTTTCGAACTTGCATGTTGACCGGTTTCTGAATCTCGGAAATGTTGGAAAATTGAAGAAAAAAAAAGAGAAAAAAAAGAGAGGAAAAAGAATATATCAGTTAGGGAGTTAATTGATTATTTTAGAAAAAATCAATGACCAATTACTGGCAAAACTCTGCCGAAATTTTGAAAAAAAAAGAGGAAAATATTTTATTTTGTTTTACTAAAAAATATAGAAAAAAAGAGTCTTTTATTTTTGGAAAAATAGATTGTTTTATTGTTTGTTGAAAATAAAAAATTGTTATTTTTTCTTTTTCAAAAATAGAAAAGGAAAATAGATTGTCTTGCCAGAAAAAAATAAAATGGAAAAGAGTCATGTCTTAAAATAGTTCGGTTAATTTTCCCGAACTGCGCGGGTTTGATTCTCACCGGATGTGAGATACGTAGGCAACCCTCATCGGGTCCAACCCCCCTTTTGCTTAAAAAAAAAGCCAAAAAACAAAAAAAAAACAACAAAAAAAAACATGTCAAGATTTTTAATTTTGTCATAAATAAGTCGGGTGATGTCCAATTTCCCCTTTTACAAAAAAAAAATAAAAATAATAGCAAAATATATATGTCAAATTTCTAAGAAGTCGGGTGACGCTGTTTTATGAAGACATAGCCGAATGTTCCCGAAGGGGACGCCGGAAGGCTGACTTTGCATAAACAGCCACTTTTGGGTCATATTTAAGATTTGGTCCAGTTGACCCACACAACCTTAAAAATCTTCGTCCCCGAGACGTTGAAAGGCCGTGTTTGCAATATTGAGTTTCCTAATTTGAAAAACGATAAAAAAAGAGTCATAAATAAGTCAGGTGATGTTGTTATGTCATAAATAGCCAAATATTCCCAAACGGGGCACCGGAGGGCTGACTTTGCATAAACAACCACCTTTGGTCGTATTTTGATTTTTGACCCTCACAGCCTTAAAATTTTCGCCCCGGAGGCGCAGGAAGGTCGTGTTGCAATATCGGGTCTTTTATCTAAAAATATTAGAATTAAGAATTGAGTTCTTCATTTGAAATATAGGGTTAATTTTGAGTCGATAATATAGATAGTAGTTTTTGGAGTTAAATAAAAGTTTTCTTTTGCTTAAACGCTTTAATAAATGTGCAGGATGAGCACGACAATAAATGAGCCTTTTTCAATAATGACCAAAATCCCTTTTGAGCTGCAATTGTGGTGGAATGATTTGGGCAAAGAAGGGCAAGACGAAGTGAGAAAATATTTGAAAGACCTTCCGGATTTATTAGACATTCAGCCTCGGGGGATATCATCAGGGCATTGGTCGCCCATTGGGATTCGGCACATAATGTGTTTCATTTTTCAGACTTTGAACTCACCCCAACAATAGAAGAAATAGCGGGGTACATTGGAAGTGACCAAGCTCCATTGAGATTCAAATACTTGATTGCTCCTAGAGCCATTACCATACATCGATTCCTGGATTCCTTGAAAGTACCCCGGACAGTTCATCACCCAGATTTTGCAAAGGGTTTCTGCAGTTTCCGCTTCGTGTATGATAGATATGGCCATGTGGGCGGGTTAAATAATCCAGACTTTAAGCTTTGCAGCAGAAATAGCCGACAAAAATGGGAGAAACACAGGCGAGTGGCATTTATGGTAGCTTTTTTGGGTCTCGTAATATTCCCAAGGAAAGATGGTAATATTGATTTGAAAGTAGCAGGCGTCGTCAGTACTTTGCAAACCATGGGGAAAAGCACTTTAGCACCTATGATTGTGGCTGATATCTTCAGAGCTCTCACTGCGTGCAAAGCTGGGGGCAAATTTTTTGAGGGATGTAACTTATTGTTACAAATGTGGATGATTGAGCATTTGTGCCCGCGCTCTTAGTTATTGAGTTATGGCTTGGCTGAGAAAACTTGTATAGGGGAATTTTGTACGAGAATCAAAGGGGCTAGTCTACCTGAAGGAGTCACGGCTTGGGCATTATTATTTCGGAACCTCGAGGCTATCCAGATACAGTGTGTGTTTGGATGGTTGTCTGTCGAGGAAGTCATATATATGCCAGCAGCCCGACCGCATTTTTTGTTAATGGGAATCAAAAGCATACAACCTTATGCACCGTATCGGGTTCTGAGGCAACTCGGTGTATATCAAGTAATACCGAGAGATGAAGATTTAAGTACCCAAGTGGTCGAAATTAGTCCTGACGGTCGATTCCCCGAGGAAGAGGTTCGTCAAATTTGGAGTGAGTGTCAATATCTGATGGCAAACACTTGTGTGTCTGATAGGGTCAGAGGGGAAATTGCTCCAGGGTATCACGAATGGTTCAGAGGTGACGTGGCATATGGAAGACCGGCTAAAAGACCTCATCTCGAAGATTTCGCCAAGTCGTCCCAAGAGCAGTGGGATTGGTTAGCAAAGGAAGAAAGCTATCGAGTTGAGATTGGTAAATTAAAGCAACAAGTCGAGAGTCTGAAATTCGAGAGCAGTGTACAGGTTGTCGAGGATTAAGGTGAAAAGAATAGACTAGCCAGAGAAAATGATGCTCTTAAAGCCCAAGTCCGACAGTTGAAGATAACCATCGATAAGCAACCGAGGAGCCGATTCGATGAACAATTGGTAAAAAGATTGGAAAGCAAAGTCAGAGAATGGCGTGATGAGCTAGGAAAAGCTGAAAATGTCATGGCAGAACTTAAAGCACAATGGGCGACAAGAACCGAAGAGCGTCGCCAATACTTGAATCAGTTGAAAAGGGACCATGAGAAAATTGTTGCCAATTTAAAGAGAAAAGTAGTTGCCCTTGAAGGTAGAGCGGTTAGGCAGGCTAGAGACTTCTAAACTGAAAGCGGACATTGTTACAACTTGTTAGCCCAAATAGAGGCAGAAGTGCAACAGCTGCAAGACCAGCACTTGCAAGACTCCCGAGCTTTAAAGACGTGCAGCGATCAGATAAGACGCTTGCTCATAGAAAAGAAGAAAACAAAAGACAGGATTAGAGCCATTGCTCATGCTATTGTCAGGAGATGCCGGGTTTGTGAAGACATGACCCATACTACTTTTATCTCAGCAGTGATGATCTATGTGAAGCGAACCATGAATGAGTTAGAGCAGCTTGAAAGGGATTTGGATCCTAGACCCGCGGCGAGGCCGAACGACGCCCCGCGGATACCTAAGTTTGAAGCACTAGAATATGCATAGTCCGTGTCTGTGAGTGTCTACCATTTCGAGTCAGTCTTTTGTACGTCCGTTATCTTTCTGGATTGAGTATGTTTGCAGCTTAGAGTTTTTGTTTGCTTTCAGATTGCGTTTGTTAGTTTCTTTCCAAAACAAAAGATGTCGAGTTTGTAAGAGTCTGTTTATTAATGAAAGTTGAGCATTTTATTTCCACCCTTATTTTTACATTTATCTTCATGAACTATGCTTGGTTTGATTCGTGCGGGGTCACGATACGTAGGCAATCTCCATAAGATTCGACCATAACCGAAAAGGAAACAAAAAGAATGAAAAGGAAAATATAAGGAAAACCAAGAAAAATAGAAAGAAAGAAAAGAGCGGAAAAACAAGAGAGAGAAAAGAAAAAGCACAAGAGAGGGATAAGGCGAGGAGAAGAAAAATGAAACAAGGAATGAAATGCCGGGATGACGCATGCAATCGGGCAAACGCATAATAGAAAGGAATAACTGTATAAGTGCATTCATGCCAACGTGTGGTTGTTAAATCTGTTAAGACCTAATCGCTAACAAAGTGGTTGTCTAAATGTGTGATACCAGGCAGGTGGTTAATTAATTGGCAATTCTGGCAACTCATCCATACAACACCCGGTCGAAAGATCAAGTAAAAATGACCGGGCAGGATTCGGAAATCAACATCGTAGACCATTCGAATGAGGTTGAGGTAACAGATGTGGGTGCTATGAAAGAAGAGATGAGGAAATTAAAAGCACAAATGGCTGAAATGCATCAGGCATGGTCGCAGGGACACCCAGCACCACTATATCCTGCCAACCCATCTTACATCCCACCCTTGGCTCAAGCTCAGGAGCCTATCACTCCCTACGCATCTTCAGTTTTCCCTTATCAGGCCCAGGGTTATGGTACCACGTCATACGCTCCCCCAGCTCCACCCTCCAAACAAAACCCTCTACCACCCATGGTTCCCGTCTTTGTGGCACCTCCCCCAGCTCCACTACATAGATCATCCAGTGAGCCGCTATTCCAAGCCCACGACACCCAATATTACCCTCCCGAACCCACTTTCAAAGCGCCTGAGCCATATACCTCCTCTCCCCATTTTGAAATCCCGGGAGAAGTTGAGAAACCGGTTAAGAATGCAGAACAAGAGGAGGTGATTCGTAAAGTCAAAAGCCTGGAGCAATCCTTCAGGAACATGCATGGTTTAGGAAACCAAGTTAGTGTCGCATACAAAGATTTGTGCCCTTTTCCTGATGTACAGTTGCCTGCGGGGTTTAAAATGCCGAAGTTTGACTTATATGAGGGGCACGGTGACCCAGTAGCCCATCTGCGTGGTTTCTGTAGCAAAATGAGAGGGGCCGGGGGAAAAGATGAGTTGTTGATAGCATATTTCGGGCAAAGCCTGAGCGGGTCAGCACTAGAATGGTACACGAGGCAAGACCCCGGCCGATGGTATACATGGGATGATTTGGCCCAGGCACTCATTGGCCATTTCCAATATAACCTCGAGATAGTCCCTGATCGTCTGTCATTGTTGAAACTAGAAAAGAAGCCTGGGGAAAGTTTTAGAGAGTTTGGTTTCCGCTGGAGGGAACAAGCTTCAAGGGTTGATCCTCCCATGCGGGAGAGTGAGATGGTAGATTACTTCTTGCAAACATTGGAACCTACCTATTTTGGTCATCTAGTGACATCTGTCGGGAAGTCGTTTAATGAAGTGGTAAAGATGGGAGCCATGATTGAAGAAGGATTGAAATCTAACAAGATCTTGAGCTACTCGGCGTTGAAAGCAACCACACAGGCCATCCAAAGCGGTACTGGTGGTGTGCTAGGGAAGAAGAAGAAAGAAGAAGTTGCTACAGTTGAAGCTAATATTTGGTCCAGGCACAATAATCGTCCACTCTACTACAACCAACCCAGACCCCACCACCCAAACTATCAATATACCCCATATGGTCCACCACAACACTATTATCCACCACCAGAACCACACTTTTCTATTCACCACGCCCAAACCTACACTTAACCCCCAGTGCACTCGCAATGGCGTACACCAAGTCCCCAAAATACACAGCCACACCCACAAAACACCTATCCACCTCCTAGGGCTAACAGACCAGGAACCAGCTTCCGCCCAAACCAAGCTTTTAGAAATGAGAAGGCCCCAAACAAAAAAACATTTACTCCGCTGGGAGAATCTTACACTTCTCTCTTCCATAGATTGAAACAGTTGGGGATGCTGACCCCAGTTGAATCCAAAGCACCAAATCCTCTTCCCAGAAACCTGGACCACTCTGTTAGCTGCGAGTATTGCTCAGGGATGCCGGGGCACGATACTGAAAAATGTTGGAAGTTGAAAAATGCAATCCAAGAGCTCATTGATAATCGTCGTATTGAGGTACAGGCTCCAGAGGCCCCGAACATCAATCAAAATCCGTTACCAGCGCATTATGAGGCCAACATGATCGAATTGATACATAAGGAGGCAGAGCCTAAGAAACCTTCGCAGGTGGTTATGGTGATTCGTTCTACCGAACCAAAGAAAAGACAGTGAGTGCAAGGCCAGTGGTTCAGTTGAAAGCAATAAAAGACAAGCCAGTGCTATTAATGGGAAAGGGACCGTTTGCGGCCGAGAAAAAGCAGGAGCCAGTCAAGATAGTGGTACCAAGGTCAGTATCCACACCCGTGGTGGTTGTGAAGGGAGCCTATGTAGAACCGGTTGTCATAAAACCGGTAGTCCAGTTACCCATGGTTGATAGCAAAGTCGTACCCTGGAAATATGACAAAGTAGTGGTGACATACAAAGGAAAGGAAATTGAGGAAGAAAGTTGTGAAGCACAGGGACTGACCCGGTCGGGACGTTGTTTCGCCCCCGAAGAGTTGAGAAAAGCTAAAGGCGCAAAAGACAATCCAGTACCAGTTAAAAAGGCTATAACAGAAGAAGAGGTAGAAGAGTTTCTGAAAAAGATGAAAGGACAAGATTATTCCATTATTGAGCAACTGAGAAAAACACCAGCCCAAATCTCGTTGTTGTCATTATTAATTCACTCTGATGAGCATTGCCGAGCTTTAATGAAGATATTGAATGAGGCTCATGTGCCTGGCAAAATTTCAGTAAACCATTTAGAGACAATTGCCAACAAGATCTTTGAAGTGAACAGGATAACATTTTCTGATGATGAATTGCCTATGGAAGGCACAGAACACAACAAGGCTCTCTATTTGACGGTCAAATGTGAAGGTTAAATGGTTACTCGGGCACTAATCGATAACGGGTCGAGCGCTAATATTTGCACGTTATCCACATTGAACAAGTTAAAGATTGATGAGGATAGAATCCGCAAAAATAACATTTGTGTTCGAGGGTTCGATGGAGGGGGAACAAACATGGTAGGAGATATTGTACTCGAATTGACTATTGGCCCAGTCGAGTTCACGATGGAATTTCAGGTGTTGGATGCTGCAGTATCCTATAATCTTTTGTTGGGTCGACCGTGGATTCACGCGGCAAAAGCCGTGCCCTCCACACTGCACCAAATGATCAAATTCGAGTGGGACAGACAAGAAATTGTGTTACATGGGGAAGATCCCACATGCGCCATGAATGATGCCATTGTACCCTTTATAGAGACCGAAGATGATAAGGGGCCATGGGTGTATCAGATCCTCGACACGGTTCCGGTGAGCAGGGTGCCTGAGTGTAAAAGCATGCCATGTCCTAGGGTGTCAGCTGCGACCATCATGGTAGTGTCAGAAATGTTGAATAACGGGTTCGTGCCCGGGAAGGGTTTGGGGGTTGAACTGCAGGGCATTACTCAACCTGTGTCTTTGCCCAAAAATCTGGACACCTTCGGGTTAGGGTTCAAACCAACAACGGCCGATGTTAGAAAGGCCCGTAAATTGAAGAAGAAAGCTTGGGTGCTCCCTAAACCAATTCCTCGATTGTCTAGGTCCTTTGTCAGACCAAGTATTAAGAAACAGTCATTGGCAAAGATGCCAGGTTCGTTAATTGAGGCGGATGGGAATTTGGATAAGGTGTTTGAGAAAGTATTTGCTGAAGTAAACATGGTTGAGGCCGAGGAAGGGTCAAGCAGAGCAGACATACAGTACATCGGACCACGTGCTAACATCAACAATTGGGAAGCTACTCCTCTTCCAGTTCGGAGGGAGTCGTGGTAGTGGGTTTTGTTTTCCTTTTTGTCACCTGGATTATTCCAGGGTTTGTAATCCAGTTGTTATGTTCCGTCCGTTTGGATGAGTTAAAACCTTGTTGTCTTTACATTTAATGAAATGCAATTTTCTTCGTCCCTAATTCTCTTTCCATTTTCTTTTCTTTTCTTTGTACAGTTCTTTTTATGCTGATATCAATGACATGACATGCATGAGGAATCTTCGGCCCAGTTTTAAAAGCCAATCTAGTTCAGAAGTAATAATACAAGAGATCGAGTGTGATGATGGGATGGATTGTAATAATGATGAAGCTTATGAGGAAATTAGTAAAGAATTAAGTCACTTTGAAGAAAAACCCAAACCTAACCTAAATGACACAGAAACAGTTAATCTAGGGGACCAAGACAATGTACGGGAAACTAAAATAAGTGTTCATTTGGAGCCACAACTCAAGGAGGAGATAATTAAAGTATTGCATGAGTACAAAGACGTTTTTGCATGGTCATATGATGATATGCCGGGTCTAAGCACCGATTTGGTGGTTCATAAATTGCCCACTGATCCAGCACTCCTCCCTGTCAAGCAGAAGTTGAGAAAGTTCAAAACAGACATAAGTGTGAAGATCAAAGAAGAGATCACCAAGCAGTTTGAGGCAAGGGTCATTCAGGTTACACGGTACCCCACTTGGTTAGCCAATGTCGTGCCTGTGCCAAAGAAAGATGGCAAGACCAGGGTGTGCGTCGATTATCGAGACCTTAACAAGGCAAGCCCAAAAGATAATTTCCCACTGCCCAACATCCATATACTGATCGACAATTGTGCCAAACAAGATATTGGATCTTTTGTGGATTGTTATGCGGGTTATCATCAAATTCTAATGGATAAGGAAGATGCAGAAAAGACGGCATTCATCACGCCGTGGGGAACGTATTGTTATCGGGTCATGCCGTTTGGTTTGAAAAATGTTGGGGCAACTTATATGAGGGCCATGACAACTATCTTCCATGATATGATACATAAAGAAATCGAGGTATACGTGGATGATGTGATCGTGAAGTCTAGACAGCAATCTGACCATGTCAGAGATTTGAGAAAATTCTTTCAAAGGCTTCTCAGGTACAATCTTAAGCTCAATCCTGCGAAATGTGCTTTCGGGGTGCCATCTGGGAAGTTGTTGGGATTTATAGTTAGCCGGAGGGGTATTGAATTAGACCCGTCAAAGATCAAAGCTATTCAGGAGTTGCCACCTCCAAGAAACAAAACCGAGGTGATGAGTTTGTTGGGAAGACTGAACTATATCAGCAGGTTCATTGCTCAGCTCACGGCAACGTGTGAACCAATTTTCAAATTGTTAAAGAAAGATGCCGCGGTCAAATGGACTGATGAATGCCAGGAGGCTTTTGATAAGATAAAGGGGTATTTGTCAAACCCACCCGTGTTGGTCCCACCAGAACTAGAGAGGCCTTTGATTCTGTATCTGACAGTTATGGACAGTTCATTCGGCTGTGTACTGGGGCAGCGTGATGTTACGGGCAGAAAGGAGCAGGCTATCTACTATCTCAGTAAGAAGTTCACATCTTACGAGGTCAAGTATACTCATCTGGAAAGGACATGTTGTGCCCTAACTTGGGTGGCACAGAAATTGAAACATTACTTGTCATCTTACACCACTTACCTTATATCTCGCTTGGACCCGTTGAAGTATATTTTCCAGAAACCCATGCCCACAGGAAGGCTTGCAAAGTGGCAGATCTTACTTACAGAGTTCGACATTGTCTATGTGACACGGACTGCCATGAAAGCACAGGCATTAGCCGATCACTTGGCTAAGAACCCCGTTGATGAAGATTATGAGCCTTTGAAAACTTATTTCCCTGATGAAGAGGTAATGCACATTGATGAATTAGAACAAGCTGAGAAGTCGGGATGGAAACTTTTCTTTGATGGGGCTGCAAATATGAAGGGTGTAGGAATAGGAGCAGTACTTATTTCGGAAACAGGTCAGCATTACCCCGTTACAGCTCGGCTTCGTTTCTACTGTACAAACAACATAGCAGAATATGAGGCGTGTATATTGGGATTGAGATTAGCTGTGGATATGGGTGTACGGGAAGTCTTGGTCATGGGTGACTCGGACTTACTGGTACACCAGATTCAAGGGGAATGAGAAACACGGGACTTGAAGCTTATACCGTATCGGCAGTGTCTGCATGAGCTTTGCCAGCGTTTTCAGGTCATAGAATTCAGACACATTCCAAGGATTCATAATGAGATTGCTGACGCTTTGGCTACTTTGGCATCAATGTTGCACCATCCAGATAAGGCCTATGTTGATCCATTGCAGATTCAAGTCCATGATCAGCATGCTTACTGTAATGTGATAGAAGAGAAAATCGATGGAGAGCCGTGGTTCCATGATATCAAAGAGTACATCAAAGCGGGAGTATATCCAACGCAGGCCACCAGTGATCAGAAAAGAACAATTCGACGGTTGGCAAGTGGGTTTTTCCTTAGTGGGGGAGTACTGTACAAAAGAACGCCAGAGCTCGGTTTGTTGAGATGTATAGATGCACGGCAAGCCACAACTATCATGACTGAGGTGCATTCCGGAGTTTGCGGGCCGCATATGAATGGGTATGTTCTAGCAAAGAAGATTCTCCGAGCAGGTTATTATTGGCTCACGATGGAGCGAGATTGTATCAGTTTTGTGCGTAAGTGTCATCAATGCCAAATACATGGAGATTTGATTCATGCTCCGCCATCAGAATTACATACGATGTCCGCGCCATGGCCTTTTGTTGCATGGGGCATGGATGTTATTGGGCCAATTAATCCAGCAGCATCAAATGGGCACAAGTTTATCTTGGTAGCTATAGATTATTTTACCAAATGGGTGGAAGCAAAGACATTCAAGTCTGTGACCAAGAAGGCTGTAGTTGAGTTCGTGCATGCAAATATCATCTGTCGGTTTGGGATCCCAAAGGTAATCATCATAGATAATGGGGCTAATCTTAATAGTCATTTGATGAAGGAGACATGTGAGCAGTTTAAGATTGCTCACAGGCACTCTACTCCGTACCGTCCCAAGGCAAATGGTGCGGTTGAAGCGGCCAATAAGAACATAAAGAAAATACTCCGGAAGATGGTTGAAGGATCTAGACAATGACACGAGAAATTGCCTTTTGCATTGTTAGGATATCGCACCACCGTGCGTACCTCGGTAGGGGCGACTCCTTACTCATTGGTATACGGTACCGAGGCAGTAATACCCGCAGAAGTGGAAATCCCATCTCTGCGAATCATTGCAGAGGCTGAGATCGATGATGATGAATGGGTGAAAAGCCGTCTTGAGCAGTTGAGTTTGATCGATGAGAAAAGATTGGCATCAGTGTGTCATGGCCAATTGTACCAATGAAGAATGGCAAGAGCATACAACAAAAAAGTACGTCCAAGGAAATTTGAAGTCGGGCAATTAGTACTGAGGCGGATCTTGCCTCATTGGGCTGAGGCAAAAGGAAAATTTGCCCCAAACTGGCATGGACCATTTGTAGTAACCAAAGTGTTGTCTAATGGAGCATTGTATTTGACAGATGTGGAAGGAAAATGTGTAGAAATGACCATCAATTCCGATGCGGTCAAGAGATATTATGTATGATTTCTTTATTTTCTGAATGTATCTGTTCGTATTTGGCATATCTTAAAGATTGAAATGATGAAGGCATTTTGTTCTGCTATTCAAACACTCCTATCCCTTGTTATCCCCTTCGAGCCTTACTTATTTTTCATGCACCTCTTTCGGAATCAGCGGCACTATCAGAGAACACAAGTGCCGAACATAAAGAAAAGAAGGAAAAAAAAAAGAAGAAAAGAAAAAGAAAGGAAAGAAAAGTGAAAAAAGGGGAAAGAAGAGAAACATAACAACGTAGTCTCTATGAAATGAACTACGTTTGACTTGATCCCGAAAGGGTACGTAGGCAGCCTTACTCTGAGGTTCAGTCATACCAAATAGAAATCCAAAAATCCCCAAGCAAGAAACTGGGGCAGAAGTGGTGATTGTTATGAAAGTGGGATTCCGAAAGTTGTAATTTGAACCCCATTTGACTTCTTTTGAGCCTTTTATACCTTTCTTTCTAAATCAATCCAAAAGCTTACATTACGGACCAAAGAAAGACCTTATGATCAGTTTTGAGAAATGCCAAGATGAACAAGTAGGAATAACCCACGACAGGGGCAACACTCTGGTTCGAGCAAGAAGAACAAAAATAAATGAGAGAGTCTTATGGGTGTAAACCCTCACGGGCACCGTAAGGCGACGGGAGCTGAGAGAAAAATAAATGAGAGAGTCTTGTTGGTGAAAACCTTTACGGGCACCTCAAGGCAAAGGTGAGATAAGAAACGGAAAACTGAGAAAGGTCTGTTGATAGAAACCGTTTCGCGGTACCGCAGGGAAACAAGGTTAAGGTCTGGATAAATCAAACAAGTGATGGAAGTTCTGGGCAATGAGGTACGACAATTGAGAGTTTGTTTGGTTGGACAGATTGGGCTGATTAATCCAAAATGCATGTCATGACCATTGGTACTAGTTTGTCTCGCTCAGATAAGTTTCTTTTCCTTCTCTTTTCAAACAGTCATCTGGTTTTGGATTCTTCTTATCCTTAACTCAAGAATCATTGCATTTCATTTTCTTTTGAGGGTTTTATCTAACTGAGATGTTTCAGTGCCAGTTTTGTTCAATACAAGCAGAAAGGACTTCAAAGTTCACTACCAGCTTCTAGAATTGTAAAGCACAACGTGGTCAGAGCATGTCAAAAATAACTTGATGTCAAGTGGAATACAGGGAATTAACGGAAGTTTCATCGGTGAAATGATTGGGGAATGTCGTGGGAAAGGCAAAAGCTCAAACAAAAAGGTCAGAAAAGTGAAATAACAGTAGGAGTGTAAAACATTTAGGTCGCCAGAGGTTGGGAAATTTAAAAGTTGGTCAGAAAGTCAAGCGGTTCAGGGTCAGTGCGTGGAAATTAGTCAACACAAAGCAAGGCAGTGGAAGGATTTTTCAGCAAGAATGCCATCAACTAACCACCATTTTAAACTGACAAAATTTTCTTTGATTGAGCAGGGGGAGAAAAGTTAGTTGTTGAAGAGGAATTCTCCAGGAGGGAAAAACAAGCACTAATCAGGATAAAATGCAAGTTATCAGGAGTCCGCCTGGAGAATAGAGACATTCATTTCAAATTTAGCAATCAGGAGTCCGCCTGGAGAACAGAGACATACTTTTCAAGTTTGACGTCAAGAGTCCGCCTGAAGAACGGAGACATACAGTTTAAATTTCAAAAGTCAAAAGTCCGCCTGGAGAACAGAGACATTCAATTTTAAATTTAGCAATCAGGAGTCCGCCTGAAGAACGGAGACACACAGTTCAAGTATTGGTTGAAGTCAGGAGCCCCCCTGAATAACAGAATGGCGATTTATTGGTTGAAATCAGGAGTCCGCCTGGAGAACAGAGACATACTTTTCAAGTTTGACGTCAGGAGTCCGCCTGAAGAACGGAGACATACAGCTTATATTTTAAAAGTCAGGAGTCCGCCTGGAGAACAGAGACATACTTTTCAAGTTTGATGTCAGGAGTCTGCCTGAAGGACAGAGACACATAGTTTAAATTTTAAAAGTTAGAAGTCTGCCTGGAGAATAGAGATATTCCATTTCAAAGTTAGCAATTGGGAGCCCGCCCAGATAACAGAGGCATACATTTCAGTCTTTATATTTCAAGCATTGAAGTTGGGAGCCCGCCCAGATAACAGAGGCATACATTTCAGTCTTTATATTTCAAACATTGAAGTTGGGAGCCCGCCCAGATAACAGAGGCATACATTTCAGTCTTTTCATTTCAAGTGTTGAAGTTGGGAGCCCGCCCAGATAACAGAGGCATACATTTCAGTCTTTACATTTCAAGCGTTGAAGTTGGGAGCCCGCCCAGATAACAGAGGCATACAATTCAGTCTTTATATTTCAAGCATTGAAGTTAGGAGCCCGCCTAGATAACAGAGGCATACATTTCAGTCTTTATATTTCAAGCGTTGAAGTTGGGAGCCCGCCCAGATAACAGAGGCATACATTTCAGTCTTTAATTTTCAAGTATTGAAGTTGGGAGCGCACCCATATAACAGAGGAATACATTCAGTCTTTAATTTCAAGTATTGAAGTTGGGAGCCCGCCCATAGAACAGAGGCATACATTTCAAGATCAAGTCAGAGGACAATAAAACAGAGGGTTACAATAGGAATCCCCAGCAGGAAACAACAAAATTCCCCGGCACCGGAAAACAGAAGGTTGCAACAAGAGGTCACAGTACAAACTCAAGTACATGTGTCATAAGAAGAAAAGCACCGGAAGAAATGCAAGCAGACAAGGAAGCAAGGCAACAAAAATAAATTGTACTCTAGCCTAGCTTCTTGTTTTCTTTTAAGCATGGTGTAACAAGGAGATCGGTAAGCAGTGGTAATAGCATGCAATAACAGTAACATTGCAGTCCCACGGTAGTCCCAGCTACCAAAACTTCCCGAACTACATTGACCTGATTCCTGTTTAGCCCAGGATATGTAGGAAACCTTTGAAGCAAAGGTTCGGTCAAATCTTTTTCAAAAAAAAAATAAAAAATGCTTCACACGGAGTACTCAGATGGGCAAAAATCGCTCGCTTTATCTTTGCACGAAAACCCTTCGTGTCTTCGGGCAAAGAGGGGCAGCTGTAAGCACGTGATTTTTGCCCTATATGAGAATTACTCCCAAAAAATTCAAAAATAAAGTAATTTTTCTTGGTGTGCAATTTTGTGATATTTTGAATAATTATTTGTATTTGTCTGTGCATGTTTATTTGTTAAATTAATAAAAATACAAAAATACGTCGCATTTTGCATGTAGGATTTAATTCTACAATTGTTAGTAATTAAATTAGTTTTACAAAAATTAAAAATTACAAAAATAGGCATCTTTTGCATTTTTAGCATTTAATGTCCAAATGAACAATTTTATGCTTAATTATTACTTAATTGTGCGCTAATTATTATTGAGAGTTAATTTGCGCTTTTATAACTTAATTTAGTTCTTAATAATAATTTAAGTACTTTTATAATTTAGTTTTAGAAAATAAAAGAAGAAAAGAGAACAAAAATACAAAAGAAAATCGGATTGGGCCACTTCTTCAATTGTAAGCCAAAGGCCCAAAAAATTGCCCAATCTTCTCCATGACCCAATCCACTTCAGACCGGGTCGACCCGGTCCGCCCCATTAACCCAATACCCAACCCCTTTCTTCATTTTTTGGTCTAAACACAAAAACAAAACAAAAAATAACAAAACAAAAAAAACCTAACACTAACATCCGCCTCCCTCCTCCATCTTCCTATTCTCCAAAACTAAACCACCCCAAGCATCCATGGCTGCCCTTTATCTTCTTCTTCGTTCACCCAGACCACCCTCATCACCCCCACGACCTAGCTGCCCAGCTTCCCGTCCCAAACACCACCAAACGACACAACCTCCTTCGCGTTCAAACGACCCCAGCCCTATCCGCCATTGGTGAAGCTCGTCGAGCTCAAGCTTGAGCTCGACGTCTATGTCGCTGCTGCTTCTGTTTCAACCAAACAACCTGCTACTCCTACCTTCTACTTCATCGTCCAAATAACCAAACGACCACAGCCTCGACGAGTCAGCTGTTGATCGAAGCTCCCATTGCCGCTGCTCGTCACGGCCAAGCTCGCACGCTGCCATCGGGTCCAGTCCGTTCCGCCATGGACGTCGTCGACCAGTTGCTTCTGCTTGCTGCGTCGACCAGCTTCACTGCTTCATCTTCCCCCATGGCCAAATGACCTCCGTTACTGCTTCGTTTCTCCGAGCTTAGGCATCACCATGGCCAGGCTGTCGCCGAACTGCTGCTGCTCGCGTTTCTGGGAGTTTAATCCGCTGGCCATGGCAGCATCATCATTTGCTGCTTCTGCTTCCTTCGTCGTCCCGTTTTGCTACTGTCCCGTCCAGCTTCTTCAGTTACTTCTTAATCGCGTTCGTCATCGTTGGTTCGAGCTTTGGTCGAGGCTCATCAAGTTCGTTGTTGGTTTAGTCGTTTGTTCGTCGTTTCAATCCGGTTAGTAGTTTTTGAATTTTATTTTGTCCGTATTTCGTTTTGATATTTCTCGAATCTAAAATCGATAGATATCTGATTTTTTGTTTTGAAATGGTCATGTGTTTTGTTGAATTAATTTTCAGATTTCAAATGAAAATTAATTAATTTGTTTTTCAGTTTATTTCATGTTAATTTTATTTTGTAAAAAAAAATTGTTAGTTTAAGTTTAATATTGTTAGATTTAGTTTAAATCGCTTGAATCCGTTGTTTGTTTAAAATAGATTTAATTCATGTTCATTTTTTGGTTGAAGTTCGTTTTTCAGTGATTTAATGTGAAGTTATGTTTTGAATCATGTATCTTTGTTATAATTTTTGTTGGATTTAATTAAGAAAGATTAGTTGATTATTTGAAGATTAATGATTTGAATATGTTTATTTGTTTTGTTTAAGTTTAATTTGAAGTTTGAACAAAGTTTGTTTGTTATTATTATTGAATATTTTCATTCATGTTCATACTTTGTTTGGTTGATCTTGAATCCGAAATTTGTATAGTTTGATTTCTTGTTTATCATTTATGATTATTTCTTGAATTTGTCTCATAATCTTGTTTAAGTTTAATATAAGAATTGTTTGTTGTAATGTTGTTAGAGTAGTTTATTTTAAGTTCAATATTATTGAATTTAGAAATCTAAATATACTTGTTTGTTGTTGTTGTTGAATCCGAAAATAGGATTGTTTGTTGCTAAAATATTGTTCAATCAAATTTTAGTTGTTCTTTGTTGTTCAATTTGTGTTCATGTGATTTGTTGTTGAAATGTTGAAGAAATCATGTTCATGAAATTGTTAGAAATTAATCATATTGTCTATATTTTGGTTAAGTTTGATTAAATGATGTGTTATAGCTGATGGGTAGTTTGGTAATTTGTAGTACGTTCAGGGGTAGTTTGGTAATTTCAGTAAGGTCGGAGGGGTAGTTTAGGAATTGTACATTTTGTAATTGTTTATATGAAGCATGGGGGACAAAATGTAATGGGGTGGGTTGTGATATGGTTATTTAATATAAAGGGGGGACAAGACAAAATTTAGTGGGGGGAATCTTGTATTATTTTATGTTAGGCATGGGGGACAAAATATAATGGGGTGGTGTGATATGTTTATTTAATGTAATGGGGATGAGTGGGAAGATAATGGGTTGGGTAGAGAAAAAGTATTGATTTTAATTAATTGAAAGATTTATGGGATGGGTTATAAGAAGTCTTGAAACACAAGAAGACAGATATGAGAGAATACAGAAGAGAAAGAACGAATCTGAACAGAAAGAAAATAGGAGAGAGAAAAAAAAGGGCTGAACATTTAAGAGAGAGAAAATTCCGAAAAAATATTTAAACTTTCAAAAAAAAAACTAAAAAAAAATCTTTTGCTTTCTTTCATTGTTTGAAATCAGAATTAATTGTTTTTCATCAAAGCTTGAAGCTTTTGTTTTGAGTTTAATACTCCACCGGTTTGCAAACTCTGTTCCTGGATTGTTACTGCTATTGGACTTTTGTTGCTGTGCTGTTTGGTTATTACTGCGTGACTGACTTTCTTCTTCTTATATTGGCAATACCAGGTACACAACTGTAATTTTGGCATTTTGTAAGCTGAAATGAAGAACGGAATGTTAAATTTTTAATTTAGTTTTAATTTTTTTTGTATTGTATTTAGATTATTCATGTATTATTATTCTGTCAATCACTGTCATTTGGCATAATTAGACATGTTATAGCGATATATTAAATAACGCCTTAACCGGATTATTAGGAAATATATTCAAGACGGATTACTAATTAAAACTGTTTAATAATCAAAATAAAAGAAATAACGTAAAAAATGGCGTTATTGAATCAGTTTGGCAAAAATTGATTAATTCATTATTCATAAGGTTTTTTTGTCAACATTAAGTTAATCAGAATCATGTAGTTAATTTCAGTTAAAACATGAATTAATTTGCGAATCAAGTATTAGGACATGATGTGAATTAAAACAAAGTTAGTTAAGTTTAAATTGTTTAACTTCTAGAAATATGGTTTAGTAATCAAGTTTTTTTTTAATTTTCAGTATTTGTAAATAATTAATTTCAATAAGCTTAAGTCATACTAACAATATGTTTTAATCCAACTATGGGATAATTAGTTTTTTTTTACTTTTTGGGAAATTCCATGTTGTTCGTAATTATCATTTTAGTAATATTACTTTCCATTAATATTTGTTTTGAATTAGTAATTAATATGTTATTTTTAAGTATGTAGAGATTGACTTCATAATTATGGAGAAACTTAGTAATAATAAAGATGTAGTCATTAAAGAGTATTCATAAAATAAGGGAGGATCTCGCTAACAAATAAATAAATAAATAATACAAAAAATTGCAGTCCTCCAATTTTTTTTTAATATAAGAAAATACCTAGATTCCGAGATGGGCGATTTAGTAAAATTCACAGTCCTACATAATAGTATCATAACGCGTAGTATTTTGGCGCATATTTAATAAGGTTATTTTCTTAAATACGGGTGTACATTTATGTAACCCAAATCACGATCTTGACAAAGTCAAAATGCGTCAAAAAATCACGTGTGCACTGGTTGTGGCGTGGTTCGAGATGCGTTTTCACGACGTTGCAATTTTGTATAAAATAAATAATGATAAAAGCGGTTTTAAAAGTTAAATTTGCATATAAGTTCTTAATTGTTTAAAAATCAGACAAATGAGCCAAATATGACAATTGAGCGACCGTGCTAAAACCACGGAATTCGGGAATGCCTAATACCTTCTCCCGGGTTAACAGAATTCCTTATCCGGATTTCTGGTTCGCGGACTGTAATACAGAGTCATTCTTTTCCTCGATTCGGGATTAAAATTGGTGACTTGGGACACCCTAAATCTCCCAAGTGGCGACTCTGAAATAAATAAATAAATCCCGTTTCGATTGTCCTTTAATTGGAAAGAACTCCCTTTACCCCTCGCGGGCGCGGAAAAAGGAGGTGTGACAGTCATTATGAGTTCCTGGTGATGTCTTTTGGGCTGATCAATGCCCCATCAACATTCATGCATTTGATGAACATCGTGTTTTGGCCTTATCTCGACTCGTTTGTCATAGATTTCATTGATGATATTTTGGTGTAATCACGTAGTCAGGAGGAGCACGCAGAGCATTTGAGAGTTGTGTTGCAGAGATTGAGGGAGGAGAAACTTTATGCAAAGTTCTCCAAGTGTGAGTTTTGGCTTAGTTCAGTGGCTTTCTTGGGGCACGTGGTGTTCAACGAGGGTATTTAGGTTGATCCAAAGAAGATAGATACGGTTCAGAGTTGGCCTAGACCGTCCTCAGTTATAGAGAATCACAACTTTCTTGGTTTGGCAGGTTATTACCGCCGGTTTTTTCAAGGAGTCTCATCTATCGCATCGCCTTTGACCAAGTTGACTCAAAAGGGTGCTCTATTCAGGTGGTCGGACGAGTGTGAGGAGAGCTTTCAGAAGCTCAAGACCGCCTTTAACACAGCTCTAGTGTTAGTTTTGCCATCAGCTTTAGGTTCATATACCATGTATTGTGATGCTTCGAGAGTTGGTATTGGGTATGTGTTGATGCAGGGGGGTAGATTTATTGCTTATGCTTCTCGTCAGTTGAAGCCCCATGAGAAGAACTACCCTGTTCATGATTTGGAGTTGGCTGCCATTGTTCACGCATTGAATATTTGGAGGCATTATTTGTATGGTGTGTCTTGTGAGGTGTTTACTAATCATCGTAGCCTCCAACATTTGTTAAAACAGAAGGATCTCAATTTGAGGAAGCGAAGATGGTTAGAATTGCTAAAGGATTATGATATTACTATTTACCATCTGGGGAAGGCCAATGTGGTGGCCGATGCCTTGAGTAGGAAGACGGTGAGTATGGGGAGTTTGACATATATTCTAGTTGGGGAGAGAACTCTTGCAGTTGATGTTCAGGCCTTGGCTAATCGGTTTGTGAGATTAGAATTTCGGAGCCCAATCGGGTATTGACTTGTATGATTTTTTGGTCTTCCTTATTTGATCACATCAAAGAGCGCCAGTATGATGATCCCATTTGCTTGTCTTTAAGGACAGGGTTCATCACGACGATGCCAGAGATGTGACTATTGGTGATGAAAGGGTGTCGAGGATGCATGGCCGAATATGTGTGCCCAATATAGATAGACCGGATATGTGTGCTGGAGATTGAGTCAGTTCGTCGCCAGGAGTGAGATGAGAGGGAGGCCAAGAGGCCTCGGAGATCTGGTAGTTATAGTGGTGCTCCTTCGAGAGCTCAGTTTCAGCACTGCAGAGGCCGTCCATTCAGACATGCTCAGTCAGCTCACCCAGGTTATCGTGGGGCGTCACCGGGTCATGGTTCTCACAGTTCTTATCAGGGCCATTCATCACTCAGTGCCCTTCCAGCCCAGAGTTCGTCTCGTGCTCCTTCAGTTCAGGGCTCTTCTATGTCAGGTGCATCTCTTAGTCATTCCAGTGCTAGGGGTTCCCTTCAGTCCCCGTCTCCAGCACCAAAAAGTTGTTATGAGTGTGGAGAGTTGGGTCACATGTGGAGGCAGTGTCCTCGTCATCTTGGAGGTTCATCTCAGCAGAGGAGTCAGCCATCGTCTTCAATGCCAGTTGCTTCACCACCACCCACCTAGTCAGCTAGGGGTGGAGGTCAGTCAACTAGGGGTCGCCCCAGAGGGGGAGGTCGATCAGGTGGTGGTCAGGCCCGTTTATATGCACTTCTAGCTAGACCTGATGCTATTGCTTCAGATGCTGTGATTACAGGTATTGTCTTAGTCTGCCATAGAGATACCTTTGTGTTATTTGATCCCGGTTCCACCTTTTCATATGTGTCATCATATTTCACTCGTTATTTGGATACGCCCCATAAGTCTCTTGTTTTATCTGTTCGTGTATATACTTCGGTGGGCAATATTATTGTTGTAGACCGTGTGTACTGGTCGTGTGTGGTGACTATTGGGGGTCTGAAGACTCGAGTCGGCCTGTTATTGCTTTGTGTGGTGGACTTTGATGTGATATTGGGCATGGATTGGCTATCTCCGTGTCATGCTATTTTGGACTGTCATGCTAAGATAATGACATTGGCTATGCCGGATGTGCCACGAATTAAGTGGCAAGGTTCGATTGATTTTGTCCCTAGTAGGGTGATTTCATTCTTGAAGGCCTAGCGGATGGTTGGGAAGGATTGTCTTTCATATTTAGCCTTTGTGAGAGATGTCGGTGCAGAGACTCCTATTATTGATTCAGTTCCTGTTGTGAGGGATTTTCCCGATATGTTTCTTACAGACCTGCCGGGCATGCCACCAGACAAGGATATTGATTTTGGTATTGATCTGGTGCCGGGCACTCAGCCCATTTCTATTCCACCTTATTGTATGGCACCATCGGAGTTGAAGGAGTTAAATGAGCAGCTTTAGGAACTCCTTGATAAGGGGTTTATTCGGCCTAGTATGTTGCCTTGGGGTGCACCTGTTCTATTTGTGAAGAAGAAGGATGGCACGATGAGGATGTGCATTGATCACAGGCAGTTGAACAAAGTAACAATCAAGAACAAATATCCTTTGCCTCATATCGATGATTTGTTTGACTAATTTTAGGGAGCGAGAGTGTTCTCCAATATTGATCTCCGTTCAGGTTATCACCAGTTGAATATCAGTGACTCGGATATTCTTAAGACAACTTTCAGGACCCGATATGGTCATTATGAGTTCCTGGTGATGTCTTTTGGGCTGACCAATGCCCCAGCAACGTTCATGCATTTGATAAACAACTTGTTTCAGCCTTATCTCGACTCATTTGTCATAGTTTTTATTGATGATATTCTGGTGTACTCGCATAGTCAGGAGGAGCACGTGGAGCATTTAAGAGTTGTGTTGCAGAGATTGAAGGAGGAGAATCTTTATGCAAAGTTCTCCAAGTGTGAGTTTTGGATCAATTCAGTGGCTTTCTTGGGGCACGTGGTGTTCAACGAGGGTATTCAGGTTGATCCAAAGAAGATAGAGGCGGTTCAAAGTTGGCCTAGACCGTCCTCAGCCATAGAGATTCGCAGTTTTCCATGTTTGGCGGGTTATTACTGTCGGTTTTTTCAGGTATTCTCATCTATCACATCGCCCTTGACCAAGTTGACTCAAAAGGGTGCTCCATTCAGGTGGTCGGACGAGTGTGAGGAGAGCTTTCAGAAGCTCAAGACTGCCTTGACCACAGCTCTAGTGTTAGTTTTGCCATCAGCTTCAGGTTCATATACTGTGTATTGTGATGCTTCGAGAGTTGGTATTTGGTGTGTGTTGATGCAGGAGGGTAGAGTTATTGCTTATACTTCTCGTCGGTTGAATACCCATGAGAAAAACTACCCTGTTTATGATTTGGAGTTGGCTGCCATTGTTCACGCGTTGAAGTTTTGGAGGCATTTTGTATGGTGTGTCTTGTGAGGTGTTTACTGATCATCGTAGCCTCCAGCACTTGTTCAAACAGAAGGCTCTCAATTTGAGGCAGTGGAGATGGTTAGAATTGCTAAAGGATTATGATCTTACTATTTTGTACCATCCGGGGAAGGCCAATGTGGTGGCTGATACCTTGAGTAGGAAGGTAGTGAGTTTGGGGAGTTTGACATATATTCTAATTGGGGAGAGACCTCTTGCAGTTAACGTTCAGGCCTTATCTAATTGGTTTATGAGGTTGGATATTTCGAAGCCCAATCAGGTATTGGCTTGTGTGATTTCTCAGTCTTCCTTATTTGATCGCATCAGAGAGCGCCAGTATGATGATCCTCATTTGCTTGTCCTTAAGGACAGGGTTTAGCATGACGATGCTAGAGATGTGACTATTGGTGATGATGGGGTGTTGAGGATGCAGGGCCGGATATGTGTGCCCAATGTAGATGGGGTTCGGGAGTTGATTCTAGAGGAAGCTCATAGCTCGCTGTATTTCATTCAGTTTGATGCTATTTGGGTGATTGTGGATCGACTGACCAAGTCCGCGCACTTCATTTCTATGTGTATTACCTACTCTTCAGAGCGGTTGGCAGAGATCTATATCTAGGAGATAGTTAGTTTGCATGGTGTCCCAGTTTCCATCATTTCAGATAGGGGCACTCAGTTTACTTCATAATTTTAGAGGTATGTACAACGAGAGTTGGGTACTCAGGTTGAGTTGAGCACAACCTTTCACCCTCAGACGGATGGGCAGTCTGAGCGTACTATTCAGATAGTGGAGGACATGTTGTGCACTTATGTCATTGACTTTGGAGGGTCATGGGATCAGTTTCTACTGCTCGTAGAATTTACTTATAACAACAGTTACCAGTCGAGTATTCAGATGGCTCCATATGAGGCTTTGTATGGGAGGTGGTGTAGATGATCTCCAGTTGGTTGGTCTGAGACGGGTGAGGCTAGGCTATTGGGTACAGACTTGGTGCAGGATGTTTTAGACAAGGTGAAGGTGATTCAGGAGAGGCTTCGTACAGCGCAGTCGAGACAAAAGAGTTATGCTGACAGGAAGGTTCAGGATGTGTCCTATATGGTTGGTAAGAAGGTTCTATTGAAGGTTTTACCCATGAAGTGTGTTATGAGATTTGGGAAGAAGGGTAAATTGAGTCCTCGGTTTATTGGTCCTTTTGAGATACTTCGGAGAATTGGGGAGGTGGCTTATGAGCTTGCTTTACCATCCAGCTTGTCGAGTGTGCATCCAGTGTTTCATGTTTCTATGCTTCAAAAGTATATTGGCGATCTGTCTCATGTTTTGGATTTCAGCACGGTTCAGTTGGATGATGATTTGACTTATGATATGGAGCTAGTGGCTATTTTGGAGCGTCAAGTTCGAAAGTTAAGGTCAAAGAATATAGCTTCAGTAAAAGTGCAGTGGAGAGGTCGGCCCGTGGAGGAGGCTACCTGGGAGACCGAGCGGGAGATGTGAAGCAAATATCCTCACCCGTTTGAGACTTCAGGTACGTTTTTTGACTCGTTCAAGAACGAACATTTGTTTAAGAGGGGGAGGATGTAAAGACCCGGCCAGTCGTTTTATGAGTTACCGCTCTGTTTCCCCCATTTTTTCTTCTTATTGCCATGTTCTGCTGTATTATGTGTTATCGGGTTGGTTGGCTCGGGTTCCGGAGAGGTTTTGGTAAGGTTTGAGACATTTAGTCTCTTTTGAGTAAGCTTAAGTTGAAAAGTCAACTGGGTGTTAACTTATGTGAAAAAGGGCTCGGATGTGAATTCCGATGGTTTGGATAGCTTCAGGAGATGATTTGAGACTTAAGAGCGTGATCGGAATATGTTTTGGAGGTCCGGAGTAGATTTAGGCTTGAATTGCCGAAATTGAAATTTAGTGTTTTTCAGTTGATAGGTGAGATTTTGATATAGGGGTCGTAATAAAATTCCAGAAGTTGGAGTAGGTATGTTGTGTCATTTGTGGCATGTGTGCAAAATTTCAAGTCATTCGGACGAGGTTTGATAGACTTTTTGATCAAAAGCGGAATTCGTAAGTTTTTGGAACCTTAGGCTTGAATCCGATGTCATTTGGTTGATTCGATGTTGGTTTAGGTGTTTCGGAGATTGGTATAAGTGTGGATAGTGGTATATGACTTATTTGTGCTTTTGGTTGAGGTATCGGGGGCCTCGGGGTGATTTCGGATGGTTGCCAGAAAGTTGGAGTTGGAGAGTTTGCAGCTGAAGCTGCTGAAGTCTGTCATAACCGCACCTGCGGCTTGGGGACCGCAAGTGCGGACTCGCAGAATCGCCCAGAGGATCACAAAAGCGGAATTGGCCATGGGAAGCTAGAACTACAGAAACGGCTATTGATCGAGTCCAACCCTACACCACTACAAAGTGGCAAGAGCGGTTCGATGCAGTTTTTACCCGAGATGGTCGGGATCGAATCCACAGGGAGCTAGATTGTTTGGGATTTGGATTCCTATCTAAACTAGCAGTGCGTAGTGCTCTTAATTACACTTCCAATCATAATTATTTGTTTGTTACTACTAATTTTATGCTAGTAAGATGCTAAATTAAACTAAGTATGAATGCTTGTAAGGTTTTCTAAATAGTTAAAGAGGCACTAGGGAAGTGACTTTCTCCTAGGTGAATACTTGACGGGATCTAAAGCCTAAGGTAAAGTTGTTATGTTGGGGATTGCGACATAGCCAATGCACGAAACTACTAACTCTATACCTCTCGATAGCTTGAGTGACTTTGCCCTAATTGACTTTCTCAAGACCAATTGGGTGTTAAAATTGTGCAAGCAATATAGGCTCAAGTCAGGTATTACTATCTCTAGGTTTAACCCTTTAATTGGGGCTATCAATCTCTTGATTACACCCCAATTCCTTGTTGAACTAATTTTTCTAGACTCAAGCTCTCTTTCTCAAGAAGAACTCAAGTCAAAAAGGCACAAATTAGTATTTGCAACCACTAATTCAACATGAAAAACACAAATCAGTCCAAATATCAAATACCTATAAACACCTAAGCCTTAAAACAAAAGACACATCAAATACTCACACTAGGGTTGAGTCACAACCCTAGCTAATGGAAGAAATCAGAGATTTAGATGAAGAATAACCCATATAATATGATTACAAACTAAGATATTGAAGATTCAGTGTTAAACTAGCTACAAATTACTCAAAATGGAACAAAACCGCCGTTCACGTGCTCTGCTAAGATAGAGATACCCTAAAAATGTGAAAAAGAACTATTTATACAAGGCCAAATTTTCTGGACAAAACTACCCCTGACGGAGGTACCGCGGACCGCGGAAAATGCACTGCGGTCGCGGTGAGGCTTTTTAGCTCCATTGCTCAGTCTTTGCATCTGGCCACCGTGGACCGCATAAAATGCACTGCAGCCGCGGTGGCTTCACTGCAGTCCGCACAAAATGGACCGCGGACTGCAATGGCTTCCAGCTTCAAAACTCCCAACTCTTTGAATCCCCTCTCTGCGGACCCCATAAAATGGATTGTGGCCATAAAGAGGCTACTGCGGCCGCAAAGAATCCACCGCGGACTGCAGTGCTTGAGCATCCAAAAGTGCATCTCTCTAATCTTTTCCACCAAAGACCGTACTAAATGGACTGCGGCCACAGTGGGTCTGTTGCAACTGCAGTGGATTTTATGCTACAGTAGTGCCTTGACTTGTTCTTGGTACTTGTGCATGTTTCACTCCCTTTTTAGCTGATTTTGACTACTTGCCACTTTTTTGACCAAACCCTGCAAACAAGTACAACATGTAAGCCTTTGGGACTATTTGTATACATTTTTTATCCAAAACTCAAGTAAAAAGGAGTGTAAAATAAACTATAATCCCTAGTTATCAACTCCCCCAAACTTAAGCTTTTGTTTGTCCTCAAGCAACTAAAATAAGTCCCACCTTCTTAAGAGTAAAACCAAGAAAATTCAGCTAACCTAAAGTGACCTCATCTAGCATCAATTGGGACTAACAATTGGCCTCAATTCAAATGAATCATTAACAACATTCACTGTTTTAAGCACCATGGTTTTAGTGCGACACAAGAGCATCAAAAGTTGACTCAACCCATCAAAGAAACTCTTTCTACTACTTTGGTCATTGTGGAACCCAAACTCACACATCCTCAACTCTCCATAAGCAAATCTCACTTTTAGGTTGTAGCACTCAGCACGAGGATTGTGGAAAACACACTCATCTCTCTCAAAGAAAGGTCACAAGTCCGTCTCTAAGTACCATAAGCTTTCCCCTTATGTGAGTCAACACTAATTTAAGCTTTATTCAACTCAAGATCATATAAGTGTGAGCACGTGATTTTTGCTTCACGGAAATTACTCCAAAAGAAATCAAAAAATAAAACAAAATCCATCTGTGTACGATTTTTAGAATTTACGTGACATTTTGGTAATTATTTGGTCCGTAAATGCTTGTCGTTGTTGTGATTGATATATATATATATATATATATATATATATATATATATATATATATATATATATATATATATATATATATGTATGTATGTATGTATGTATGTATAAATACATGTTGCATGCACATTCAAGATTTAATTGTACATTTTTGGAGTCAATTAAACCATGTTTTATTTTAAAAGAAAGAAAATCACAAAAATAGGCATAGGCGTCTTTCATTGTATGATTTTATTTTTAATTTGTGGGTTAATTGTTATGGGTGTCAGAAATGTGTGTGTAATTTTTATTTATGATTTTTACAATTTATTTAGGATTTTTTTTAATTTTGGTAATCAAAGAAAAGGGAAAAAGGGATGAAATACCAGGAAATTCGGTTTGGGCCAATCAAGAATTAAACAAACCAGACCCAAACCCATTGCACTGACCCAGCCCAAGCCAGTCTTACAGAGACGCCTCCAAACGACGTCGTATTGGCGTCTCCAATCTGGGCCGTCCATCTCCATTGATCCAACGGCTCCAGGCTCTCCCCTAGACCCGTTGACCTGACCCGATCCTTTCCCATACCCGGTCTCACCCACCACTACGCCCAAACGACGTCGTCCCCCTTCAGTGAATAGATCCTGGCCATCGATCTCACTTGATCCAACGGCCAGGATCTAACCCCCCTAAGTCGTATATAAGCCTAACCCTGTTACCCCGCCCCCTATCCAAACACCCCCCTGTTTCATCGTCTCTCTTAGAGACGATCCCAAACACCCCCCCAAAACCCTAGCAGCCACCATAGCTCCCCTTCAATGTAAACCCGGCGGCAACAATGCCACCGGTCACCATAGCTACACCACTGAACCTACAAACCACCCTGAGCACGAATCCCTGGTCACTTAACTTCGAATCATCTCCAGGGTTCTCGAATCTTCGATCAAAGATTCGAGCCAAAACCCTAAATCACCTAATGAGTCCCAAATTCACACCAGCCACTCCCCTGACATCCCTCATACCCTAATCAACGTTGGTTTCGTTCGAATCTCCGTCATACCCTAATGAGTTCGGTTCAGACCTGGGTTGTTTTTGATGCTTAAGCTTCCGAGGTAATTTTCTTTTCTTCTATTCAGTGTTAAGTGTATGTTATGAGATATCTATTCGCTTCGACTAATGTCGTCGAGTAGTTAAGTTTCGTAAGCTCCCTGCTAAGTGTCCCGAAAATTGAAATAATTTGGTGGCCTGTTTAGTCTATGTTGTTTGTCGATTGGTTGTTACATGTAATAGTTCGTATAGTCGATTTGAGTAACGTCGTCGAATAATTAAGTTTCATAAGTTTCATGTTTTGTCCGAAAACACATGAATCACCTGTGTGTTCTGTTTTAGCCTGCTTTTGTTGTCGACTGATTAGTATACGCTGTAACTCGCAAAGTCGATTCGATACATATTGTCGTTTGTGTTTTACAGTCTTGAAAGGCAACAACTTGATTCATACTGTCTGATTCTGATTAAATAGTTGTCTAAATCCAGTGGTAAACTAATTATAGGTTGTAGTTTGTTAGTTGGTGAGGTTCGAATTAGGATTAAAATAGTTATAGCTGACAGACTCAACGATGTGAAGGGGGTGGGGTAAGGTAGTAATAATCAACGACTTTAGGGTTAATTTAGGGTGTCAAAGACTGACAAATGCTTAGGATTAGTGGACTGTCAGTTGGTTAATGAAAAATACTATTAATCTAGTATTAGTGGGATGCACAACACAAGAACATGGGTTTAAAATAAATAATCTAATAAAGCCCATGACTCTTGAATGAATCAATATGACAATCATGCTATAGTGGGGAACCAAATGACTTGCATCAAGAAGATACTTAGGCATGGGAAGTTGAAGGGTATGGGCAGGAGAGTCTTGATACGAGGCAGTCCTGTGAAGGTCTTTTGGACCTATAAATGAGCTCATTTTTTTACTGATGGGGGGGGCGGGCAATTGAGAGAAAAAAGCGGATAGTCTTAAAAGGCAAAAAGGGGGGGGGGGCTGGTCAGTTGTTTGGTTTGATATGGTTGGGTTTTTCAAGCCGTTTTGCTAAGTCCAATTGTTTGATTGTCAAGCTATTTTCTGTCAAGTCTGTTATCTAGTTGGGTTGTTACTATTTCAGTGGGGTATTCTGGTTTCTCTGCTGGGTTACTAATGTATTCTGGGTTTCTGTATGCTGCTGGACTGCTTCTGTTTTTTATTGTTATTAAAGTTGTTATTGGTTGTTCGTTGAGCTACTGTTATTGTGGAACTGCTGTTGCTGTTTTGTTACTGCTGTGTTACTGCTGTCCGTTTGCTTGTTGCTGTTGTAATTACTGCCTTACTGCTGCCCAGCTGCTGTTGTTGATCTTCTTCCTCTTCTTGTTCTTGTTTCCAATCTCAGGTACACAATTGATACACTGTCAATGTAGGCTGAAAATTGAAACCTGAGTATAGAAATGAAGAGTTGAAGTGCCTCTTTCGAATTTGCTTTAGTTGTATATTGAATGTTGAGCTGTGTATAATAGTTCATGTATTCCATTAGAATCATTTCTGGGTTTGTTTGGATTTTGTTTCAATGGGTAATCATCTGGCCATAACTTTCAATATAATTAGAGTTTGTTTGACTCAGCATTTTGTCTAAAAGGCAAAAATCCGAAATAATGTAGATCTCATGTTGATTTCAGTTTCAACTTGAAAGTATGTCTCCATAGCTTTAGTATTGCAATAGTTAGTTGACAAAGTCATTAACGGTTTGCTTCGAGTGTCACATAATCAGATAGGAACATAGTATGAATTCACGCCCTTAAATTTATAGAATCCGTAGGCTTGACATACTTGTGGCGCGATTCAAGAAATGTAGAAAGGATAAGAACCTTAACCTAATAGGTTATTCAAGTTAACATGCAAGTTAAGTAACTTTCGTAACCATTAGTAATTAAGGTTGGCTTAGCTTCAAGTAGTTGAAAACAATTAGTCCCAACGGTTCATTTCATCTAACAATGTGGGTTCAAATTAGTTATAAGATACTTTGTCCCTTTTGAATGCGTATTGCCTGTCAATTCCGTATTTGGTTATAATTTCAGCTTCAGTAGTATCGGCTTATAGAATGAGGCATGAAACAACTTCCTTTCGCGCAAAGTTTGATTGCAATTTTCTGGCTGCGTTTGCTTGAATCCGTGAAATAAATGATGGTCTTTTCAAGCATGTAAATAAAGTAGGACCTTTTCTTCTTCCATTTAGAGACGGACGAAAAAAATATATAAAAAAAAATATATAGCTGCTTTAGGATATCCTTCTAAAATAAAAATGAGATAGCCTCGCCAAATAAAACGCACAGATTGCGGGGCCCTCACAAAAATATATGTTTGAATTAGAATTCGGGACATGCCGTCTAGCGAATTTTACGGCCTTCCTCAAAAGTAACAATACGCTAGTCGCTTTAGGTGCGTATTTAATAATGTACCTCCCTAAACTCGAGTGCGCATTTATGTGACTCAAATCCAAATCTCAATGACGTTGAAATATGTCTTTAAATCACGGGTGCATTGATTGTGACGTGGTTCGAGATACATTTCCACGACGTTGCAAATTCTTTAAAGGAATAACGAATGAGATGAGCCTCGCTAAACAAAACACATAAATTGCGGGGCCCTCATTAAATGTATATATTAAAGCACTTAATTTTCGGGACGGGCCGTTTATCAAATTTCACGGCCTTCCCAGAATAATAACACGATAGTCTCTTTAGGCGCGTGTTTAATAATTTACTCTCTTAAACTTGGGTGTGCATTTCATGCGACCCAAATCCAAATCCCAAAACATTGAATAAAAATGTGTTCCGGATTGCGGGTGCATTTCATGTGACGTAATCCAAAGACGCATTTTAAACAATGTTCACATTCTTTTAAAATAATAATAAAGTGGTAAAAAGTTAAAATTGGCACATAGGTTTATAATCGTATAAAATCAGATAAACAAGCCGAATATGACAGTTGAGCGACCGTGCTAGAACCACGGAACTCGGGAATGCCTAACACCTTCTCCCGGGTTAACAGAATTCCTTATCCGAATTTCTGGTACACAGACTGTAATAAAGAGTCATTCTTTTCCTCGATTCGGGATTAAATTGGTGGCTTGGGACACCCCAAATCTCCCAAGTGGCGACTCTGAAAATAAATAAACAAATCCCATTCGATTGTCCTTTAATTGGAAAAACTCCTTCCGCACCCCGAAAGGGCGTGGGTCGAAAGGAGGTGTGACAGCTCTGGCGACTCTACTGGGGACTTATTTTTACCCAGAACTACCGGTTCAGGGTTAGAAATTCGAGCTTGATAAATTGTTGTATTTTGGCTTTATTATCTAATATTCTCATATGATCTGTGCTTAATATGCAAAATGATGCTTTTTACTGCTTTGATATTATTTGAACTGTACATATAAACTGTGCCGAAACCTTCTCTTCTTATCTCTGGGGATGTGCTTACTGGTTAAGACTCCCTATTCTGTTAGTGTCATACCCTGAAATAAAAGAGGCTCGGAAAGTTTCTAAGCCGGCTAGCCTTTTGGTTCCCGGAAAGGAGCTCCTTCCTCAACTCGAGTTGTCCGCTCGGGTACACTGTCTAGAACACCGACCCAGGTTTTGAACATAGAATAACGTGACTTCATTCCGGATCCCTAGTAGGAACGCTTATCTGCATCACGTTGCATTTGACTTAGGGGACTCAACACAGGGGTTGGGTCCGTCTAGGACTAGCAACCTGATATGAAAGGACCATCCTGATGCATCCTATTTGTTTTCCGTGCATTTATTTGTCTCGCACCCGCATGCTGACCGGTTTTTGAATATTAAGAATATTGTGAAATTGAAAAAAAAATAGCGGTTAGGGAGTTAATTGTTTATTTTTGAAAAAACCCAATGCCCAAATACCGTCGAACTCTGCCGAAATTTTGAGAAAATAAAAAAAAATATTTTATTAATTTGTTTTACTAAAAGCAAAGGAAAATAGAAAAAAAGAGTCATTATTCTGTCTTGTTTTCAAAAAATAAAAAAGGAAAATAGTTTGTCTTACCATGGAAAATGAAAATGAAAAAAAGGGTCTTATTTTTTAAAATAGTTTTTATTTTTATTTTTATGAAAATGCCCAAAATCGAAAAGGAAAAGAGTCGTGCTTTGAAAGTGGTTTTGATATTTGCTGCCAAAAATGAATGAAAAAAAAGTTTTAAAATAGTTCAGTTAATTGCCCGAACTACGCGGGTCTGATTCTCACCGGATGTGAGATACGTAGGCAAACCTCTTCGGTTCCAGCCCACCATATTCCAAAAAAAAAAAATATATTTTTGATTACTCAGTCTTTTAGACCTCAAATAAAAAAAAATAATACAAAAATATTTCTTTTTAATCTCTCTCAAAATTCAAAATATTTGTTTAAAAGTTCAAAAGAAAATTCAAAATTCAAAAATATTCTATCTTTTCTTTTGTAGTATTTCTTTCAGAAATCCACAATAATAGTCCAAAAATATTTCCTTTTTTCTTTAGAAGATTTTTGAACTTTCCAAAAAACAAAAAGGGGAAAGAAGTCAAAATATATATATATATATATATATATATAGCCGTCGTTTCTTTTCAAAAACAAAAAAATATATATAAAAAAAAACAGAAATCAAAATCCAGAAATATTTTCTCTTTTCTTTGTAAGTATTGTTATTCGAAAAAAAAGAGTTAGCTTATTTGCTTTATTTCTGAGTCCCGAACTACGCGGGTTTGATTCTCACCGGATGTGAGATACGTACGCAATCCTCATCGGGTCCAACCTCCCCTTTTGCTAAAATAACCAAAAATAAATAAATAAACAAAAAAACATGTCAAAATTGTAATAAGTTGGGTGATGTCCAATCTCCCCTTTTGCAAAAAAATAGCAAAATAAATAAATAATATATATATGTCAAATTTTAATTTCATCATAAAGAAGTAAGGTGACGCTGTTTTGTCAAGACATAGCCGAATGTTCCCGAAAGGGACGCCGGAAGGCTGACTTTGCATAAGCAACCACCTTTTGGGTCATGTTAAGATTTGGTCCAGTTGACCCACACAGCCTTAAAAAATCTTCGTCTCCGAGGCGTTGAAAGGTCGTGTTTGCAATATTGAGTTTTCTATTTTGAAAAACGATAAAAAGAGTCATAAATAAGTCGGGTGATGTTGTTTTGTCAAAAATAGCTGAATGTTCCCGAAAGGGACGCCGGAGGACTGACTTTGCATAAACAGCCACCTTTGGGTCATTATTTTAGATTTGGTCCAGTTGACCCACACAGCCTTAAAAATCTTCATCCCCGAGGCGCTGAAGGGCCGTGTTTGCAACACCTGGTTTTATTGTAATTTGAAAAAAAAAACAAAAACAAAGAGTCAGCGGTCAGGTGAATACGTTTGGGCTTTTGGTCAAAATAAGCCGAGCCAGCTTTGGCATTGTCTTAAACCGTTCTTGTCGAAATAGCCTTAGAGTATCTTTCAGTTGTTGAAAGGCTATTTTCGTAAAAGAACGGACAAGTTTGTAAAGTGTCATAAAATAATCCTCCCCGGCCTCAAATTTCATGTGAAATTTGGAAGGGACCACATTTGCAAAAATAACCGTTTGGTTGCATTTGTCAAATGGAGAAAGGGAGCTGGCCTTTTGTTTTTGAGTTTATAAATCTTTTGATTAGAATATGTGGGTTGTTTGATTTTCAAGTTTGTAGGTCATCTTTAAACCTTTGAAACCCAGTTTGTTTTATTATGAAAATTGATAAAGAAAAAAAATGTTTCATTGTTGTTACCTTTCATTTTGTCCGAACTACGCAAGGTCTGATTCATGCGGAGTCATGATACGTAGGCAATCTCTATAAGATTTGACCACAACAAAAAAAAAAGAGAAAAAAAAATCGAAAAAAAAGAAAGAAAAATGAAAAAAAAAGATCTTAATAATGAAGACCGACTGAGTCCATTCTAACCTGTTTTGTTTGAATCGCAAGAAAGCTAAGGTGGTTGGGTTGTGGTAAGCCGGAAACACAAGATCCAGGAAACCCTGATTGTGATCCAAGACAATGACACCTAGAATATCGCGCAGAATCCTTTACCTGCACATCATGATACACACTTTGCGGGGATAAGGCTTGATAACAGAAGCGCTCGAATCCTATCGGGGACTTGTTGACTAAAGTTGATGATATTGAAGTTGGCAATGGTCTGGGCAATACTGATGCAAAACTCAGTGGCTAAGATGCCAGTTTTGATAAAGCGGGAGGACGCTCCGTTCCTTGGTTAGCAAGAGAGAAGCTTTTGGTGGCTTATTTTGTTGTCATTTCTGTTCTACGGATTATTAGGGTTGTAATTCGGATATTGTCTTGTGTCAAACTTTCTTATCTTTCCATTTTGTCATAGCGGTTTGTTTAAGTTTTGTCCAGGTTGTTTTAGGATTTTATTCTGGTTTGTTTTTACCATTTCACCGGTAGTCTAATGCAAAATCCGGTCTTTTATTATTTCCAGTCATCTTTTTGTTTAGTCCTTTTATCATTTTTGTTCAGCGCCGATTCTCGTGACATGATATGCGCACACAGTTTGGGCCTAATCTTAAAAGTTAATCATAAAACCCCGGAAAGGTGATCAGAACATTTAAAGGAAATAAGGACGGTTTGAGATTATTCGGAGCTAGAGTCATACGGAATTAGGGCAACTAAAACACAAAGAAAACCGTTAAAAGTAAGATTCGCCTTTCATGATAATGAGAGTGAGAGTGTTGCCCAGCAAAGCTTTAGAGATGACAAATGAAAAGGTAAATGTGTGAATATAATTGTCAAGTCCAGCACCATCAGAAGAGGCTACAAATCTTTGTTTAAATTATGATGTTTGCACTTGGCATGTTTTGAAGACCGGAATGACGAAGACATTTTATTCTGCTATCTAAACAATTTATCCTTCGTTAACCCTATGAGCCTTATTTGTTTTCCTTCATACCCCTCATTCGGAATCAGTAGCAAAGGTTAGAAACACAAATGTGGAAGAAAAAAAAAGGAAAAAAAAGGAAAAGAAAAACAACAAAACGACAAAAGAAAAAAAAAAGAAAAAAAAGAAAAATGATAACAAAAACAAAAGAAAGTCAGAAGAAAACAGAGGAAGTGGGAACTACGTTTGACCTGATTCCTCAAAGAGGATATGTAGGCGCCTCACGACTCGGTCATAGGGTGCATAGGGTGTTTAATGTGCATAATGTGCATAGTGTAATAATAATAATAATCCCCAAGCTAGAAACTGGGGCAAGAGTGACGCTTGTCATAAGCAAATATGGTTCCGAAGGTTGTAATTTTGAACCCCAAGTTTATTTTGTTTTTGAGTCTTTAATACCCCTTTCTTTTTAGCCTATCCAAAACCTACATTACGGTCCAAAGAAAGACCTTCTGATCAATCTTCAAAAGATTCCAAGTCAGACAAATGAGAGTCTTACCGGTGAACATAACATTCTGTTCCACAACAGAAAGGACTCTAATCCCCAGCAGAAAGAGTCATATCGGCAACACTCCAAATCCCTAGCTGGAAAGTGATACAAATAAGAGAGTCTTATTGGTGAAAATCTTTACGGGTACCATAAGGCGATGAAAGCCGAGAGAAAAACCAAAATGAGAGAGGCTTGATAGTGAAAACCCTTCGGAAACTACAAGTCAAATAAGATTGAGAATCAGATGGGGAATCGCTAAATGAAGATCTTGAAAGACGATTGACGGCGGAGGATAGGCCACATGTGCATGTCATGACCATTAGAGTCGGTATCTGCGTTTGATAGATTTTTATTTATAGTTTCTTTTGTTAAGGAGTCATCTTTTTCCTTTGTCTTTTATTCTGTTCCCTTTTTGTTTATCTTTCTCCTTTCATAGAAAAATTCCCCAGTAGAGTTGTTTGGTCAGAACAAGTGAGAAATGACTTCAAAATCTGCCATCAGCTTTCCAATTATGCAAGACCAGATCCGATTAGAACATCCAAATGGTCTAAGTCAGGAAGGAACAAGCGCGAGGCCAGTGTCAAGAAAGATATCCCCCGCAAAAGGAGATGGACAAAAGGATGGGCGAGTTCCAAGAAGGATATCCCCGCCGAAATCAAAGGTTATTAAAACTCAAGGCCAAGGCCCGTAGACAAAGCAAGGAGAGCAATGAGCGTGATTTGGGAAATTCATACGAGACTAAAAGGTCGGGGAAATGCCAGTTTCCAAGCTATGCCACAAAAGAAGAGGGATATCCCCAGCAGAAAGGGATTATCCCCAACAAATAATATCATCCCCAACAAGTTTTGGAACGCAGAGCAAGGAAGGAGAAAGGGAAAACCATCCCAGTAGGAGTATCACAACCAACCACCGCATTTTAAACTAACAAATTTTGTTTGATTTGAAACAGGTAAAAGTAATGGCATTGATGACGGGAATGCATGCCACAAGAGAGATTATCAAACTGGGGCAGAAAATTTTCCTTTCATTTAGAAAATTTTCTGAAGGTCAGATACCCATTTGGGGAAGAATAAAGATAGCATCAGTCTCAAGGGAAGTGGTCTTTGAACCGGTGTTACCCCCAGCATAATAAGTTTTAATGAAGGAAGTTGTTCCCCAGCGGACAAAACAAAAGGATGAAACTTGTGCTCGGAAAAAGCAAAAAGCCAGTGTCATTCCCAGCAGCTTTCCGAAGAGTGAAGCACTAGTTTTGAAGGAATCAAAATCCCCGGCAGTGTTATCCTCGACAGCATTATCCCCAGCTGATAACATTTTATCCCCCAACAGTTAAGTAAATAATTCCCCAGCAGTTTCGAGGGAAGACAATACAAGTAAGTAAATAATTCAGGAAGAAGAAATGGTTTACGCATAGGAGACGCACTTCCTAAATTGAGATTTCATTAATAGGAGACGCACTTCCTAAGTTTAAAATCATTAAAGTTTTACCCATAGGACACACACTTCCTAAGTTTAGTTTTACCCATAGGAGACGCACTTCCTAAGTTTAGTTTTACCCATAGGAGACGCACTTCCTAAATTAAGATTTCGTGCATAGGAGACGCACTTCCTAAATTAAGATTTCATGCATAGGAGACGCACTTCCTAAATTAAGATTTCGTGCATAGGAGACGCGCTTCCTAAATTAAGATTTCATTAATAGGAGACGCACTTCCTAGTTTAAAATCATTAAAGTTTTACCCATAGGACACGCACTTCCTAGTTTAAAATCATTAAAGTTTTACCCATAGGACACGCACTTCCTAAGTTTAGTTTTACCCATAGGAGACGCACTTCCTAAGTTTAGTTACCCCTAGGAGACGCACTTCCTAAGTTTAATTTCATGCATAAGAGACGCACTTCCTAAATTATTTTCATCCATAGGAGACGCACTTCCTAGTTCAAAATTATTAAAGTTCCACCCATAGGAGACTCACTTCCTAAGTTTATTTCACCCCTAGGATACGCACTTCCTAAGTTTAGTTACCCATAGGAGACGCACTTCCTAGTTTAAAATCATTAAAGTTTTACCCCTAGGAGACGCACTTCCTAAGTTTATTTTACCCATAGGAGACGCACTTCCTAAGTCTGTTTTACCCCTAGGACACGCACTTCCTAAGTTTAGTTTTACCCATAGGACGCGCACTTCCAAATTTTAGTTTTACCAATAGGAGACGCACTTCCTAAGTTTAGGAGACGCACTTCCTAAGTTTAGTTTTGCCCATAGGAGACGCACTTCCTAAGTTTACTTTTACCCCATAGGAGACGCACTTCCTAAATTAAGATTTCATTCATAGGAGACGCACTTCCTAAAGTATTTTCATTCATAGGAGATGCACTTCCTAAGTTCATTTTTATCCTGTAGGAGACGCACTTCCTGAGTTTATTTTTATCCCTAGGAGACGCACTTCCTAAGTTTTATTTTATGCATAGGAGACGCACTTCCTGAATTAAGTTTTCATTAATAGGAGACGCACTTCCTAGTTCAAAATCATTAAAGTTTCACCCATAGGAGACGCACTTACTAAGTTTATTTTTATCCCTAGGAGACGCACTTCTTAGTTTGGTTCATTTAAGTTCATTTGTAGGAGACACACTTTCTAGTTTGAATCATTGAAGTTTTACCCATAGGAGACGCACTTCCTAGGCTGGGTCTTTCAGGTTATATTTTGCTTTAGGAGACGCACTTCCTGATTTTGGTTCATACAAGTTTTACTCATAGGAGACGCACTTCCTAGTTGGGTTCATCCGCCCTCAAAATAGGATATGTTGGGTTCATCCGCCCTCAAATAAGATATTTTGGGTTCATCCGCCCTCAAATAGGGTTTTATTTTCAAAGTTGTCGATGAAGTTAGGAGCCCGCCTAAAGAAAGGAATGACGATTTATTTTCAAAAAATGTTTATGAGGTCAGGAGCCCGCCTGTAGAACAGAGGTTGTTATATGTTGAAAAATGAAGAAGTCAGGAGCCCGCCTGTAGAACGGAGGTTGTTATATGTTGAAGATTGATGAAGTCAGGAGCCCGCCTGTAGAACGGAGGTTGTTATATGTTCAAGATGATGAAGTCAGGAGCCCGCCTGTAGAACGGAGGTTGCTATATGTTGAAAAATGATGAAGTCAGGAGCCTGCCTGTAGAACGGAGGTTGTTATATGTCGAAGATTGATGAAGTCAGGAACCCGCCTGTAGAACGGAGGTTGTCATATGTTGAAGTTGAAAAAGTCAGGAGCCTGCCTATAAAACGGAGGTCGTCAAATTCAAGATTGAAGAAGTCAGGAGCCCGCCTGTAGAACGGAGGTTGTTAAATTCAAGATGATGAAGTCAGGAGCCCACCTGTAGAACAGAGGAATATCTTTCAAGATCAAGTAGTAACCCACTGGAAGGCAGAAGGTTACAACAAAAATCCCCAGCAGAATGAAGAAAGCCGCATCCTCAGCGGACAGAATAAAATGATGAATACTGGTATTCGGAAAAGCAAAAGGCCAGTGTCATCACCAACAATTGTCAGAAAAGAGAAGCACCAGAAGAAACACCAGCCGACAAGAAAGCAAGACAGCAAGAACAAGTTTGAAGATAGATAAGATCTTGTGATCCGTAGTCTAGTCTAGCATCTTGTTTTCTTTTTAGCACGGTGTAATAAGGAGACCGGTAGAGCAGTAGTAACAGCATACAACAGCAGTAACAACAAACATTACGGTCACATGGTAGTCCCAGCTACCAAAACTTCTCGAACTACATTAACCTGATTCCCTTTTAGCCAGGGATATGTAGGAGACCTTTGAAGCAAAGGTTCGGTTAAATATTTTTTCAAAAAATGCTTCACACGGATTACTCCAACAGGGCAAAAATCACTCGTATCCGCTCATTTTATCTTTGCGCGAAAGCTCTTTGTGCTTTCGGACAAAGAGGGGCAGCTGTGAGCATGCGATTTTTGCTTCACGGAAATTACTCCAAAAGAAATCAAAAAATAAAAGAAAATCCATCTGTGTACGATTTTTAGAATTTACGTGACATTTTGGTAATTATTTGGTCCGTAAATGCTTGCCGTTGTTGTGATTGATATATATATATATATATATATATATATATATATATATATATATATATATATATATATATATGTATAAATACATGTTGCATGCGCATTCAAGATTTAATTGTGCATTTTGGAGTCAATTAAACCATGTTTTATTTTAAAAGAAAGAAAATCACAAAAATAGGCATAGGCGTCTTTCATTGTATGATTTTATTTTTAATTTGTGGGTTAATTGTTATGGGTGTCAGAAATGTGTGTGTAATTTTTATTTATGATTTTTACAATTTATTTAGGTTTTTTTTTAATTTTGGTAATCAAAGAAAAGGGAAAAAGGGATGAAATACCAGGAAATTCGGTTTCGGCCAGGCAAGAATTAAACAAACCAGGCCCAAACCCATTGCACTGACCCAGCCCAAGCCAGTCTTACAGAGACACCTCCAAACGACGTCGTATTGGCGTCTCCAATCTGGGCCGTCCATATCCATTGATCCAACGGCTCCAAGCTCTCCCCTAGACCCGTTGACCTGACCCGATCCTTTCCCATACCCGGTTTCACCCACCACTATGCCCAAACGACGTCGTCCCCCTTCAGTGAATAGATCCTGGCCATCGATCTCACCTGATCCAACGGCCAGGATCTAAAACCCCTAAGTCGTATATAAGCCTAACCCTGTTACCCCGCCCCCTATCCAAACACCCCCCCTGTTTCATTGTCTCTCTTAGAGACGATCCCAAACACCCCCCCAAAACCCTAGCAGCCGCCATAGCTCCCCTTCAATGTAAACCCGGCGGCAACAACGCCACCGGTCACCATAGCTACACCACTGAACCTACAAACCACCATGAGCACGAATCCCTGGTCACTTAACTTCGAATCATCTCCAGGGCTCTCGAATCTTCAATCAAAGATTCGAGCCAAAACCCTAAATCACCTAATGAGTCCAAAATTCACACCAGCCACTCCCCTGACATCCCTCATACCCTAATTAACGTTGGTTTCGTTCGAATCTCCCTCATACCCTAATGAGTTCGGTTCAGGCCTGAGTCGTTTTTGATGCTTAAGCTTCCGAGGTAATTTTCTTTTCTTCTATTCAGTGTTAAGTGTATGTTATGAGATATCTATTCGCTTCGACTAATGTCGTCGAGTAGTTAAGTTTCGTAAGCTCCCTGCTAAGTGTCCCGAAAATTGAAATAATTTGGTGGCCTGTTTAGTCTATGTTGTTTGTCGATTGGTTGTTACATGTAATAGTTCGTATAGTCGATTTGAGTAACGTCGTCGAATAATTAAGTTTCATAAGTTCCATGTTTTGTCCGAAAACACATGAATCACCTGTGTGTTCTGTTTTAGCCTGCTTTTGTTGTCGACTGATTAGTATACGCTGTAACTCGCAAAGTCGATTCGATACATATTGTCGTTTGTGTTTTATAGTCTTGAAAGGCAACAACTTGATTCATACTGTTTGATTCTGATTAAATAGTTGTCTAAATCTAGTGGTAAACTAATTATAGGTTGTAGTTTGTTAGTTGGTGAGGTTCGAATTAGGATTAAAATGGTTATAGCTGACAGACTCAACGATGTGAAGGGGGTGGGGTAAGGCAGTAATAATCAGCGGCTTTAGGGTTAATTTGGGGTGTCAAAGACTGACAAATGCTTAGGATTAGTGGACTGTCAGTTGGTTAATGAAAAATACTATTAATCTAGTATTAGTGGGGTGCACAACACAAGAACATGGGTTTAAAATAAATAATCTAATAAAGCCCATGACTCTTGAATGAATCAATATGACAATCATGCTATGGTGGGGAACCAAATGACTTGCATCAAGAAGATACTTAGGCATGGGAAGTTGAAGGGTATGGGCAGGAGAGTCTGGATACGAGGCAGTCCTGTGAAGGTCTTTTGGGCCTATAAATGAGCTCATTTTTTTACTGATGAGGAAGGGCGGGCAATTGAGAGAAAAAAGCTGATAGTCTTAAAAGGCAAAAGGGGGGGGCTGGTCAGTTGTTTGGTTTGATATGGTTGGGTTTTTCAAGCTGTTTTGCTAAGTCCGATTGTTTGATTGTCAAGCTATTTTCTGTCAAGTATGTTATCTAGTTGGGTTGTTACTATTTCAGTGGGGTATTCTGGTTTCTCTGCTGGGTTACTACTGTATTCTATGTTTCTGTATGCTGCTGGACTGCTTCTGGTTTTTATTGTTATTAAAGTTGTTATTGGTTGTTCGTTGAGCTACTGTTATTGTGGAACTGCTGTTGCTGTTTTGTTACTGCTATGTTACTGCTGTCTGTTTGCTTGTTGCTGTTGTTATTACTGCCTTACTGCTGCCCAACTGCTGTTGTTGATCTTCTTCCTCTTCTTGTTCTTGTTTCCAATCTCATGTACACAACTGATACACTGTCAATATAGGCTGAAAATTGAAACCTGAGTATAGAAATGAAGAGTTGAAGTGCCTCTTTCGAATTTGCTTTAGTTGTATATTGAATGTTGAGCTGTGTATAATAGTTCATGTATTCCATTAGAATCATTTCTGGGTTTGTTTGGATTTTGTTTCAATGGGTAATCATCTGGCCATAACTTTCAATATAATTAGAGTTTGTTTGACTCAGCATTTTGTCTAAAAGGCAAAAATCCGAAATAATGTAGATCTCATGTTGATTTCAGTTTCAACTTGAAAGTATGTCTCCATAGCTTTAGTATTGCAATAGTTAGTTGACAAAGTCATTAACGGTTTGCTTCGAGTGTCACATAATCAGATAGGAACATAGTATGAATTCACGCCCTTAAATTTATAGAATCCGTAGGCTTGACATACTTGTGGCGCGATTCAAGAAATGTAGAAAGGATAAGAACCTTAACCTAATAGGTTATTCAAGTTAACATGCAAGTTAAGTAACTTTCGTAACCATTAGTAATTAAGGTTGGCTTAGCTTCAAGTAGTTGAAAACAATTAGTCCCAACGGTTCATTTCATCTAACAATGTGGGTTCAAATTAGTTATAAGATACTTTGTCCCTTTTGAATGCGTATTGCCTGTCAATTCCGTATTTGGTTATAATTTCAGCTTCAGTAGTATCGGCTTATAGAATGAGGCATGAAACAACTTCCTTTCGCGCAAAGTTTGATTGCAATTTTCTGGTTGCGTTTGCTTGAATCCGTGAAATAAATGATGGTCTTTTCAAGCATGTAAATAAAGTAGGACCTTTTCTTCTTCCATTTAGAGACGGACGAAAAAAAATAAATATATATAGCTGCTTTAGGATATCCTTCTAAAATAAAAATGAGATAGCCTCGCCAAATAAAACGCACAGATTGCGGGGCCCTCACAAAAATGTATGTTTGAATTAGAATTCGGGACAGGCCGTCTAGCGAATTTTACGGCCTTCCCCAAAAGTAACAATACGCTAGTCGCTTTAGGTGCGTATTTAATAATGTACCTCCCTAAACTCGAGTGCGCATTTATGTGACTCAAATCCAAATCTCAACGACGTTGAAATATGTCTTTAAATCACGGGTGCATTAATTGTGACGTGGTTCGAGATGCATTTCCATGACGTTGCAAATTCTTTAAAAGAATAACGAATGAGATGAGCCTCGCTAAACAAAACACATAAATTGCGGGGCCCTCGTTAAATGTATATATTAAAGCACTTAGTTTTCGGGACGGGCCGTTTAGCAAATTTCACAGCCTTCCCAGAATAATAACACGATAGTCTCTTTAGGCGCGTATTTAATAATTTACTCTCTTAAACTTGGGTGTGCATTTCATGCGACTCAAATCCAAATCCCAAAACATTGAATAATTTACTCTCTTTACTTTTATTGAATCCCTTCATTTTTTTTATATTGATTTTCTTTCTTATTCAATGCCTTTCCTTTTTTTTTATTTTGTACCTTTTACCACTTTGTTGCATTCCTCGTCTCTCCTCTAAACTTATACTTTTGCCTTGTACTAAGGAAAGATCCGGTGCCAAGAGAGGGTCTTTTTAGAATGGGTAAAGGTTTGTATCACGGTCTTTGAAAGCAAAAAGGCTATGGCTCAAAAGAGATGACTAGGGATATTATCATTGGTAGGCTATGGAAGTTTTCAAGATATCATTCAGATCAAGGAGAGCCTACAATCACCTCTCAAGTCAAACTACACTTAGAATTTCGCCTAGACAAACATTCAGGGCAAGTTCTAGACTAATGGCATGGGACTTGGACTTGCAATTCAAATTCTCACCACACAATCTATAGGATTGCTAAAGAGACAAAGTCAGGGGCCCACAACAACCTTAGCTAAGATTTGAGCAACACGAATGGTCCCGAAAAATCACTTGATGATTATCGGCCAACACAAGAGTCTCAAGGTCACAACTTTCACCATCCTATACACAACAATTTATTTTTGACCATAAGATCAAAGGCAAATGTGTTAGGTCCAAGTGAAGCTTTGCTTGAGGCACTATTACTCATTAGCTACTATTTACGCAAAAACAAAAAGAAAACAGACTCAAACCCTTAAGAAGGTTGTCATGCCATCCATCATCGGGAAGAGCCACCCGGTACACACAAAGTCCACCTTTGGAAAGAACCGTGGCATTAAGAAAACCAAAGGCTTATTGCACGCAAAACTCAAAATACGAAGCTACGAAAATGAAGTAAGAATCTATGAAAGAAAATGCGAAAAGTAAAATGAATATATAGAATAGGGGATTTAAACGAATATACAAAAGAAAGGATGAATATATACATCAAAAAGTAACTTTATATACAGACTAAAGTTGCAAAATATGAAAAGTGAAAAAAAACTGGTAAAAATTATATACATACCAAAAATGAAAAAGCATAATAAAATAAAAATAGTATCATATTTACAACCCAATATCATCAGAATAGGGCTATCCCCTCAAATGAAAGCTAGCATTGTCCTCAATGCTAACTAACCAAAAATAGCCCAAGAAAAGATAGAGAGTAAAGAGAAACTCCCTATTGGCCCTCCGTCTGCATGGGATCATGATCCTGGGTCCTGTGACTGCTCAGGAACCTATGACTGGATCCCGGTATCCTGTGCCTACACTGGGACCTGAAGTTGCTCTAAGACCTGAGGCTGGCTATAGGAACCTCCCTACGGGTCCTCCAACTCTATCACAGCGTCAGCTGTCTGTGGGATCACTCTCCTCCTCTTCGGTGCCCTCTCCATCTCCTGCTCCTGCTCTGGCTCAATCTGAGCTGTTGGAGGCTGCTCATGCAACAACAACTCCAATGGCAAATGAGCAGTAGCCTTCATCTTTTCCACTTCTACCCTCAATTCCTTCACAGACTCCTTTGATGCTCGAGTCTTTCTCAGCTTCTTTGTTTTCTTAGTCAGCTCCTTCAATGCTTTCCCATGAGTACCTACAACCTCCAATATTAACTGTTGGTTCTCCAAGAGCTTTTTCTGGTTGTCCAAAAGCTCCTTGAGAGTCTCCTCCACTGAGGCTGGAACCTGAGGCTGTGGGGGTACGGACTGGGCTTCCACCGAGCTAGAAAGCACAGACAGCTTAGAAGTAGCTGCATGCATCCAGTTGTTGATACTGGCAAGGTTTTGGCTCAAACGGTGGGCAGTCAACAGGTAGGTTGTGGATGAGGGAATATCTGGAGCGGTGGAAGTAGATGGTCCTAGGACAATGTCTGGTGTAGCTGAGGGAGGCTGAGAAGAAGCTTCTACTACTGGCTCTTCAGACTGGCTAGTAGAGGCAGTGGCTTTGCCTTTAGGATCTTTGCCTTTTGGGTTGTCATCACCCTTGAGGTTGTACCAGGAGAAAGGCATCTTTGGCTTCACCTTCATATCAAACTTCCTTTTCTCCACATCTTGGTCCTCAAAGTACATTGTCAGGAAATTTGGGAAGGGGTAGGATCTATCACCTTCATTTACCACCCTTGTGATCACCTTAGACATAATATTCCTGATGTTGATTGGGTACCGGCCATGATAGAAGCCACCAATATTTCCCAGGAGATAGGTAGAGAGTTCTCATGAGTAGTGGGGTCCAGCCTGCTGCATACGAAGGTCTCCCACCCTTTAGCGTCGAAGTTTAAAGTTCTACTTAAAATTGGGACTCCTTATGTCAACTATGCTGGGGTGGTACCCTGGAGTGCCAGGTATTCTGCCAACCACGGACGGGCTGCCTCATCTAATGCTACCTTTTCTAAGTACAATGATTTATCTTCCTCCGAAAAGCCCAGGTAGTCATTGATAGTTTTCCCATCGAACTTCACTGTCAAATTCTGCACCTTAGTCACTTTAGTGCCCTTTTTTATGTGGGCAGCATTAACGTAGAACTCCTTGACTAAGTGCTCATTTGCCTCCTCAACTATGCTTGAAAAGTATTCCGATCCCGGTCTCTCTCTGAATTGCCTCTTCATATTAGGGTTGTGAGGCAGAAGGTCCTTCTCAATGAATTTCTGCTCAAGTATCAATTTCCTCTCGGGCCACCACTCTCAAAACTTGTGGTAAGAAATCTCAATAACAAACCTATCCTGCCAAGCCTCCGAGTTTCTAGTTCTCTCCACCCCCCCAATTTGGAGCACACCCCCTCCTTCTTCAGCAATGGGATCCTCCCCGGGTGTTGAAGCTGATGCTGCACTATCACTGCTCTCTGCTGAGCCCTCAGACGACTCAGAAGAAATTTGAACTGAAGCTTGAGCAGTAGGAGAGCCCAGAGTTGTGGGCACATCTCTCAATCTATACCACTCCGGCCAGTCAGGAATATACTCCAGCACTGAATCAGAGTCAGATGCCTCCCGGGAAGGCAAATACTCACTTCCCTCTGAATGGGAAGCAGCTCTATCTGCAGCCTTTATTGACCTTATGGTGTCCCCATTTGCCTTCCGGACTTGGGGGTCGGGGTCAATTTGATCATACCTTGTCCCCTACCCCGGGAGGACTCTCCTTTACCTTTCTGTTTTTCACCTCTGCCTCGTGATTTAACCATTATCTGCAAGGAGAATTCATTCAGTTTTTGTTAGTATCACAGTACCAGATAAAACAGTGAAGATTATGATTGAAATCAGCTAACTGTGGACCGTATAAAAAGCGGTGCGGCCACAAAGGAACCACTGCGGTCCGCACAAAATGGCACCGCAGTCCACACAAAATGGCATCGTGGTCCGCATTGAAGTGGGGGTCAGAATATCCACTCTCTGATTCAGGACACCACAGACTGCAAGAAATGCAGTGCGCCCGCGGTAAGGCACCTTGGACCACAGAAAATCCACCACGGCCATGGTCCTTAACATTCACGTCTCTGAAGTTTTACCACCGCGGTCCGCAAAAAATAGCATCGCGGATCGCAGAAAAACCATCGCGGTCGCGGTAAGCATAACTTAGCAATACCAACCTAGGGTTTCAACATTTTTCTCATTTTAGCCTAAATTCATATATTGTTAACCTACTAGGTGTTCAATCATTATTCTTAACTAATTAAACCTAATCTTAACACATTATGCAACCCTAAGCTAAAAATTGAAAGAAAAGGGAAGAAAAAGAAGTACAACTAACGAATTAAAAGAAAATAAAACAAAGTTAAAGACTGGGGAAAGATTAAAAGTACCAGTAATGATATGCAGTAAAGTGAATGAGAATCAGTGATTGAATTTGCACAGTTAGGGCTTCATGAATAGTAGTTTTTTTTCTATTTAGAAAGCAAAAGATCGAAAAGTATAAATGAAGGTTTGAGGTCCTATTTATAGAGAAAGAACCTGGGACCCACGTTACTTACCCACCGCGGATAGCACAAAATGCACCGCAGTCCGCAGTACTTAAGCACAAGGAGCACTGGGGAGGAAGTCACTGCGGGCCACAAAGTCATTGCGGACAACAAGAAATGCTCTGCAGCCGTGGTAGGGCACCGCGGACCGCATAAAATGCATTGCGGCCGCGGTGACAATCTTCAGAGAACCTCCACTTTTTACCATTCAATACTGCGGACCGCAATGAAATTTTCCCCCCCGCAACAAGGCCATGGCGACCGTGAAAAATGAATTGCGGCAGCAGTCCAAACTTCAGAGAGTGCAACATATTCCAATTTGGTCTTGCACTGCATCAAAACAACCCTACACACATATCACAACCAATTAGTCCAAAAGCAAATCCTACACTAAAAAGAAAATCAAAGAAAAACAAAAAGAAAGACACATGGGTTGCCTCCAAAGAAGTGCCTGATTTAATATTACGGCACGATGCATGTTACCATCAAATCGCTTTAGATGGATCAGTACCACCATGTGGCTGTCATCAATCTTGCCAAGGTAGTGCTTGACTCTGTGTCCATTAACTCTGAAGACCTCCCCATTTTTGTTTTTCAAGTCAAGTGCACCAAACGGAGTCACAAACGCCACTTCAAAAGGTCCACTCTATTTCAACTTAAGCTTTCTCTGAAATAGACATAACCGAGAATTGAACAAGAGAACCAAATCACCCACTTTGAACTCCTTACCACGAGCATACTTGTCATGAAGGTATTTCATCTTGTCCTTGTACAAGGACGTAGGCATGGAATCGGAATTCACCAAGTTCATTAAGCTGCTCCACACAAAGATTTTCTACCACATCCCATTCAAGATTCAGCTTCCTCAAAGCCCACATGGACCTTGTGCTCTAGCTCAACCGGTAGATGACAAGCTTTCCCAAACACCAACCGGTACGTAGATATACCAATCGGGGTCTTGTAAGCAGTCCTATAAGTCTATAGAGCATCATCCAACTTCTTTGACCAATCGGTCCTGTTTGCATTAACCGTCTTTGACAATATACTCTTGATTTCCCTATTTAAGACTTCAACTTAGCCACCCGCTTGAGGGCAATAAGGAGTAGAAATTTTGTGATTGACACTATACTTTGCAAGCAAAGTGTCAAAAGCTCGATTACAAAAATGACCCCCCATCACTTATGATTGCTCGAGGAGTGCCAAACCTAGTAAAAAAGCTCTTCTTGAGAAACACAACAACACTCCAAGCCTCATTGTTGGTTAAATCCATGGCTTCAACCCACTTTGAAACATAGTCAACTGCTACTAGAATGTATGTGTTCCCACATGAACTAACAAATAGGCCCATAAAATCAATGCCCCACACATCAAAAATATCAACTTCGAGAATAGTATTGAGAGGCATCTCATCTTTCTTCGAAATTCCACCCGCTCTTTGACATTCGTCGCATCTCTTCACAAGTTCACCTGCATCTTTGTACAAAGTTGGCCAGTAAAACCCACAACTTCGAAACGGTCCTCGCCCCACCATGATGACCACCATAGGGAGAGGAATGACAAGCCTCTAAGATACTCAATTGCTCCTCCTCCGAGAAATACCTCCGGATCACACCGTCAGTGCAAATCTTGAACAAGTACGGCTCATCCTAATAGAAGTCCAAACTATCCCGTTTAAGCTTCTTCATTTGGTTAGAAGAGAGCTCACACGAGATTATACCAGTCATAAGGAAATTAGCAATGTCCGCAAACCATTGCATACCATTCACCGACATAGAAAAGAGTTGCTCATCGGGAAACAAATCATTGATCTCTAGGCCATTAAGAGGCATCCCCTCCTCCTCCAAGCGGGACAAATGGTCCGCTTCTTTGTTTTCACAACCCTTCCGGTCCACAATCTCCAAATCAAACTCTTGAAGTAACAAGACCTATCATATCAGCCTAGATTTGGAATCCTTCTTCGTCATCAAGTACCAGAGTACGGCATGATCGGTATGAACTATGACCTTGGCACCCATGAGATACGGCCAAAATTTCTCCATTGCGAACACAATATCCAAAAGCTCTTTATCAGTCACCGTGTAGTTCACTTGAGCATCATTCATTGTCTTGCTCGCATAATACACCGAATGAAATATTTTATTCACTCTTTGACCCAAGACCGCCCCAACCGCAACATCACTCGCGTCGCACGTAAGCTCGAAAGGCAAGCTCTAATTGGGTGCGGTAATAATAGAAGTGGTGGTCAACTTGTGCTTGAGAAGTTCGAAAGCTTGCATACATCCCTCATTGAACACGAACTTGGCATCTTTTTCCAATAACTTGCACAAGGGATTCACTACCTTCAAAAAGTCCTTGATAATCTCCGGTAGAACCCCGCATACCCAAGAAAACTTCTAACTCCCTTGACTGAAGTAGGGGGAAGGAGCCTTGAAATCACTTCAATTTTAGCTTTGTCCACCTCTATACCGTGCTTTGAAATTTATGGCCAAGGACTATGCCCTCCTCAACCATGAAGTGACATTTCTCCCAATTAAGCACAAGGTTGGTGTCTTCACAATGGGCCAACACTCTATCAAGATTTTTCAAACATTCATCAAACGAGTCACCCACAACACTGAAGTCGTCCATAAACACCTCCAAAATGTCCTCCACCATGTCGGTAAATATGTCCATCATACACCGCTGGAATGTAGCCGGTGCATTACACAACCTAAATGGCATCCTAGAAAAGGCAAAGGTACCTTATGGACAAGTGAAGATGGTCTTCTCCTAATCTTCCAAAACAATCAAAATTGGTTGTACCTAGAATACCCATCCAAGAAACAGTAGAAGGCACGCCTAGCAAGTCTGTCTAGCATCTGATCAAGAAAAGGCAATGGAAAGTGATCCTTGCGGGTCACTTTATTCAACTTGCAGTAATCCATGCAGACCCTCCACCCGGTGACAGTCCTGGTAGGAATCAACTCATTTTGCGCATTGGTAACCACGGTCATACCACCCTTCTTCCAACATACATTGCACCGGCGAAGTCCAAGAGCTATCAGAGAAGGGGTACACAACCCCGACATCCAACCACTTGATCACCTCCTTTTTCGCAACTTCTTGCATTGCCTCGTTCAACCTCCTTTGATGTTCCAAGGAGGGCTTTGCACCATCTTTAAGAATAATCTTGTGCATACAAAAGGCGGGGCTTATCCCCCGAATATTAGCTAAGTTCCATCCAATTTACTTCTTTCATTTTTGTAGCACCGCCACTGTGGCATCTACCTGCATGTTAGTAAGACAAGAGGAAATAATAACTGGCAAAGTTAAACTAGGTCCTAAGAATTCATACCTGAGGTGTGGAGGCAACGACTTCAACTCCAACATCGGAGGTTCCTCGATTGAGGGCTTTGTTGGTGGAGTCTTCCTATTCTCAAGATCCAAAGAGAGTTTCCGATGATCATAAGAGTAAGAGTCCATTCCATGTAAAACATTGACACACTCCATCCGGCGTTCATCCTCATTTATATTAAGATTCAACAATGTCGCCTCTAGAGGGTTCTCCAATTGATCATTGCACTAGTATCATATATCACTGCCGTGGCAAGATCACAAAAGAGCACACTTTGGAACTGTTGGGTTGCTTCATTGACTTGCACACATGAAAGACCACTTTCTCATCACTCACCCGGAAGGTGAGTTCCCCTGCTTCCACATCAACTAAGGCTTTCCCAGTTTCAAGAAAAGGTCTTCCCAATATAATCGAAACCTCATAATCTAACTCACAATCCAAGATCACGAAATCAGCTAGCAAGATAAATTTATCCACCCGGACAAGAACATCATCAATTATACCCAATGATTTCTTCATTTTTCTATCCGCCATTTGCAATATCATGGAAGTCGGCCTCGGTTTCCCAATACCCAAAGTATTGAAAACTGAGCAGGGCATCAAGTTGATACTTGCCCCCAAATCACATAGAGTTTTTGCAAAGTCTGCACTCCCAATGGTGCAAGGAATGGTGAAAGCACCGGGATCTTCTAGCTTCGGAGCCATTGAGTGCACTATTACGCTAACTTGGTGGGTCATCTTGATAGTTTCACAATTCATGGATCTTTTCTTTGTCACCAAGTCTTTCAATAAACTTAGCATACCCCGGAATTTGTTCTAGAGCTTCCACCAACAACACATTAATTGATAAGCTCTTCATCATGTCAATAAATTTCTTAAACTGGTTCTCCTTTTTCTGTTTCGAAAGCCTTTGAGGACAAGGTGGAGGTGGCCTTAGAAAAGGGGCCTTGGTTTTAGGCACAACCATTTTCGGTATGTCTATTACGTGTTCCCTAGACGGGTTCACGTCATTCTGAATTTCCACCTTGACATTTTAGATATCAATTCTCACGTCCTCATTCACGTTCTCATCAATAACATTCTCAACCACCAAAGGGATCTCATCCTATTGCAACTCAACTTCATCACTCAAAATTTCTTTTTGTTTGAAGGCATTCACATCACCGCCTTGTCCACCTCTTGTAGTTACCGCCATTACATGCCTGAAATTGTTCCTACCCTTCGGGTTGACTACCGTATTACTAGGTAGAGCCCCCTTAGGGTGGGCATTCAAGGATTGTGAGATTTTGCCTAATTGAACCACCAAGTTTCTGATTGAAATATTACGGGAAGCCAACTGGGCATCAGAGTGAGCATTCTTTTTCATTATCTGTTCAAACATCATTTCGATTCTCCCCATTTTATTGTTGGAAGAACTAGGACCTTGGGATGGAAATGGGGGTGGATTGTTCGATTGTTGATACATTAGGGGCCTTTGAAAGCCTTACCCCCAATTTCCTTGGTTGCCGTTGTTCCAACCACCCTGATTGTTGTTTCCACCCCAGTTATTATTGTTGCTACTCCAATTACCCCGATTGTTCTAGTTGCCCCAATTTGAATTTTGGTTGTTGTTTCCCCAATTACTATTCTCTTGTTGTTGTTGATTTCCCCAATTGCCTTGGGGTCTCCATTGTTATTGGTTGGAAGAATTTCCCATTTGGCCCTGATAGTTGTTCACGTATTGCACTTCTTCATTCTGCTCATCATAACCATCATCTTGAAACCCACCACTATGGTCATATTGATCTGGACCCCCTTGGTTTTGTTGACCTCTTTGTCTTCTTTTGTTCACTAACATGTTGACACCCTCCATAACATTTACTTGTCGTAGAGCTTGAACCTGTTGTAATTGTTCCTTTGCTAACTGGTTCATTGTGGTTGTCAATTCTGCTATTGCCTGCCCGTGATCATAGAGCTCTTTGTGCAAGTGAATGACCGTGGGGTCACCGTATGGCACACTGTCTCTACTTTGCCAAGCGAAAGACGTGTCAACCATCTCATCCAATATTGCATTAGCCTTATCAAACGGTGTGTTCATGAAATTGCCCCCGGCAAGTTGGTTCACTATGCACTAATTTGTTGTGTTACTGCCCTGATAGAATATTTGTTGTATCATTGCCTCAGTCATATCATTGTTAGGACATTCTTTAACCATGGTCCGGTATCTCTCCCATATCTCATGTAGTGGTCTGTTGGGCTCCTGCTTGAAAGCTAAGATTTCATCCCTTAAAGTTGCCATGTGCCCCGACGAGAAAAACTTTGCAATGAATTTATCCGCCAACTCATCCCAAGTAGTGATAGAATTGTTAGGAAGCCGTTCAAGCCAGTCCAAAGCCTTCCCTCGAAGTGAAAAAGGGAATAATCTCAACCAAAGTGCATCCTCTGAAACATTTGTTTGCTTGCTCCCCCAACATGTATCCATGAAACCCTTAAGATGTTTGTAAGCATTCTGATGGGGAGCACCTGTGAAATACCCTCGCTGCTCCAACAAAGTCAGTATCACATTTGTAGTTTGTAAATTGCCCACCCGGATCCGGGGTGGGACAATTGCACATAGCCTTGGTTTGGAAGCACCCGAGGAGCCACTCTTGGAGGTGGCGGGGGAGGGTCTGGAACATTATCATTGGCGTGGCGGCCTCTACTTTGAGCTTGAGACACTATTTACCTCATCATCAATATTGTCATCTACCTCCTCCCCCAGTGGAAGGTCTCCAAGAGGTCCGTTGTTGTTGTTTGCCGCCATTTTGTACCTGAGTTGGCGACACACACAAATTAGTAACACAGAAGGAAAGAAAAACAATACACAAAACTATTTAGATAGATAGCCAAAACCATTAGCTCCCCAACAACGGCGCCAAAAAGTGATCATGTCCAATCCTACACTACTACAAAGTGGCAAGAGCGATCGATGCAACTTTTACCCGAGATGGTCGGGATCGAATCCACAGGGAGCTAGATTGATTGGGATTTGGATTCCTATCTAAACTAGCAGTGTGTAGTGCTCTTAATTACACTTCCAATCATAATTGTTCGTTTGTTACTTCTAATTTTATGCTAGTAAGATGCTAAATTAAACTAAGTATGAATGCTTGTAAGGTTTTCTAAATAGTTAAAGAGGCACTAGGGAAGTGACTTTCTCCTAGGTGAATACTTGACGGGATCTAAAGCCTAAGGTAAAGTTGTTATGTTGGGGATTGCGACATAGCCAATGCACGAAACTACTAACTCTATACCTCTCGATAGCTTGAGTGACTTTGCCCTAATTGACTTTCTCAAGACCAATTGGGCGTTAAAATTGTGCAAGCAATACAGGCTCAAGTTGGGTATTACTATCTCTAGGTTTAACCCTTTAATTGGGGCTATCAATCACTTGATTACACTCCAATTCCTTGTTGGACTAATTTTTCTAGACTCAAGCTCTCTTTCTCAAGAAGAACCCAAGTCAAAAAGGCACAAATTAGTGTTTGCAACCACTAATTCAACATGGAAAACACAATTAGTCCAAATATCAAATACCCATAAACACCTAAGCCTTAAAACAAAAGACCCATCAAATACCCACACTAGGATTGAGCCACAACCCTAGCTAATGGGTCTAGCTACTCATAATAATGGAAGAAATCAGAGATTTAAATGAAGAATAACCCATATAATATGATTACAAACTAAGATATTGAAGATTCAGTGTTAAACTAACTATAAATTACTCAAAATGGAACAAAACCGCCGTTCACGTGCTCTGCTAAGATAGAGATACCCTAAAAATGTGAAAAAGAACTATTTATACAAGGTTAAATTTTCTGGACAAAAATTACCCCTGATAGAGGTACCGCGGACCACGGAAAATGCACCGCGGTCGCGGTGAGGCGTTTTAGCTCCATTGCTCAGTCTCTGAATCTAGCCATCGCGGACCGCATAAAATGCACCGCGGCCGCGGTGGCTTCACTACGGTCCGCACAAAATGGACCACGAACTGCAATGGTTTCCAACTTCAAAACTCTCAACTCTCTGAATCCCCTCTCCGCGGACCGCATAAGGATTGCGACCGCGAAGAGGCTACTGGGTCTGCGAAGAATCCATCGCAGACCGTAGTGCTTGAGCATCAAAAAGTGCATCTCTCTGATATTTTCCATCGCGGACCACACTAAATGGACTGCGGCCACGGTGGGTCTGTTGTAGCTGCAGTGGATTTTATGCTACATCAGTGCCTTGACTTGTTCTTGGTACTTGTGCATGTTTCACTCCTTTTTGAGCTGATTTTTACTACTTGTCACTTTTTTGACAAGTAGTCAAAAAAGATAAGGATAAGGAAGAATATGGTTAAGAAATATTAGGCACTAATGTGGAATGCCGTGTAGAAACAAGAAACTTTATAGGCAAATAAAAATCAATTTTGTTAGGATATTTGAAGGGATATACAGAAGATGAATTAGAAAGTTTTGAAGTTAGATATGGAAAAGGAAAACAATCTTCATCAAATCATACATGGCGTGAAATAAAAACTTTATTACTTGAAGGATCAAAACACCGAAAACCTTTTAATTAGATGGATAACCAAAAAAACTACAATATTTGGAACGAGGACTTAATTTATTTTGACAATAGTCACCTAAATTAGGATAAGAAGAACAACCAAAAACACATAAATGATCATACGTAGGTGACTTACCAAATAGAAGTTCAAATGGAGTTTTATAATTAATTACAGAAGAAGGTAGAATATTGAGGAGATGAACAGTAGTGTGGAGTATGGCTGTCTAACGGGACGGGCCGTTCCATCCCGCGTCCTGTCCCGGTCCCGTCCCGCATTCTGTCCCGGTACCGTCCCGTCCCGCTTCAAGTTAAATGGGATGTGTCAATGTTAAATGGAATAGCCGTTGCCAACGGTTCAAACATCCCCTACCCCCTCCCCCCCCCCCCGAAACACCCGTACCCCCTCAAACTTTTAATATAACCCCTAAGTTTATTAAATTATACTTTGGCCCTATTTTCTACTATAAATACCCCCATTCTTCTTCATTTTTTCCCACAAAAAATTAATCTTCTCTCTCAAATCTCTTACATTCTAATATTCTATATTATTCTCTCAATTTTGTTACTATCAAGTATCAACTATCAAGTATCAAGTGATAACTTTCAAGTATTTGGACAAATTTTTTGGAGCAACTTTCAAGCTTCAAATTAATTCGTCAAGTATTTGGAGCAATAGTTTGGGCAATTTCTTCAAGTTTCAATATTTAATCACGGTGCACACGTTCAATCTCCTAATTTTAATATATAATTTTTTCGTATCATTTTAGTGCTTAATTTTTGTGTTTACTTTACGTGTTATATTTTCGTATTTCATTTGTGTGTTTAATATTTGTGTTAGCTTTTTTAATTAAATTTCGTATTTAAATTATGGCACCTAAAAATGTATTTGGTATTTTTAAAAAAAGTAGTAAAAAAAATAGTAAAGGTGAAAGTAGTAGTAATCCTTCTACTTCTAAGTCTAGAGCATAAGTTTTATGGGAAGATATGGATGATATAACATGTTTTGATTCCTCTATTGATGATGAACTTGATTCTTATCTTAATCAAGGATTGGAAAATATTAAAAACGAAGAAGGCAAGGAACAACTTTTGTCATGATGGAGGGAGCGTGACAAGGCTTTTCCAACACATCCAATTATGACCCGAGATATCCTGGCTATTCAAGCATCATCAATAACATCGGAGAGTGCTTTTAGCGCGGCAAGATTTCAAATTGGAGATCATAAATATTCATTAGCGGAGGACAGTCTAGAGATTTCCGTATTATTCAGAGATTGGATTAATTCATAAAGAAGAAATCTTGGTTTTGAAAAATTAACCACTAGGGAAGAACAAGAATACAACGAGATACTAACCACTGGGAGCGATGACGACATGGAGCTCATGGAACATCAATCAACATTGCCAATTCCAGCAGAATGTCCGAGAGATATTATTGATAAGTTACAAAGAAGCTATATAGGAGTTTACAAATATTAGTATGATAATTTGTAATTGGCTACTAAGAGGCCTAGTTCAAACAGAACCCTTCTTAGAAGATGGCTGCGTAGATTAGGCGCTCTTCAAAAGAATTATATTTGTATTTGAGATTTGAAAGTTCTATTAATAAAATAAAAGGCTCTAAGCGTTGAATTTTAATTATGAATTGTCTTAGTTACTTAATAGTTAATACTTTAAAATTATATTAAATAAATTATAACTCTATTATAAATTTATAATTACTAGAATATTTCATTACAAGTCTTTTGTTTTAATATTTTATAATTCTTTACTTAGTTTTCTAATTTTTATTTTAACATAGTAACATTTAAGTTTATTAAATAAGTCAAAAATCTAGCCGTTGCAAACTTTAAATATATAGTAATTTTAAAAAAACTAGACGTTTTTTTATAAAAAAATACACTTAAGGCCCACGAACCCGTCCCATCCCATCCCGTTCTGTCCCGACCCATCCCGTTTGTTAGCGGGACGGGATGGGATGGACGTTTCGTCCCGTCCCGCCACCATCCCGCTTAAATATCGTCCCGTCCTGTCCCGTTGGACAGCCATAGTGTGGAGTGCTTCTACCCAAAATTGAGAGAGAAGGGATGCTTGGAAAAGAAGAGAGCGTATCATATTAAGAATAGTGCGATGCATACACTCAACCTTGCCATTTTTTTGGTGCGTATGTGGGCAAGAAATTCGGAGAGAAATGCTATTATCATTAAGAAAAGAACGAAAATCACCAAGTTTAACATATTCTGCAGCCCCATCACATAGTAGTATTTTAGTTTTAGAAGAAAATTGAGTAAGAACATATGCATAAAATTGCCTGAACATTGTGAAAGCTTCACTTTTGCGTTTAATAGGAAAAACCTAAGAGAACTTAGTGAAATCATCATGAAAGAGTATGTAATAGCGAAAACCAGTAAATGAGGGGATATGAGGGGTCCAAATATCGCTATGTATCAATTCAAATGGAAAAGAAGTAAAAGAACTTGAATTCGTGAAAGGTAATTTATGGTGTTTGCCAAGTTGACAAGCATTATATAAGGAATTTAAACACTTCAATGAAGAAGTACAAGGTAATTTATTTTTTTGAACTAAACTTGCTAAAATTAAAGTGCTTGGATGTCCTAAACGGCGATGCCAAAGAGTTGGAGAAGCACGAATTGCAGCAAAAACAGTAGAAGCAGCACCATCACCAAAGGAAGACGATAGAGAGTGGAGAGGTCCAGTACTATTGCACCTGAGAAGAGTTTTCTTGTCTTGAAGTCCTTGATAGAAAAACCAAAATCAACAAATTCAATAGTACACTTATTGTCCTTGACAAATTTTCGAACACTAAGTAGATTAGTGGATAGATTTGGAACAATTAAGACATCTTTTAGAGAAAAATATTAAAAGGGAGTAGAAAGATTACCATGACCCCTGTATGAGATTGGAAGTTGAGCAGCATTACCTACGATTACACGATCACTACCATTATACGGAGAAACTGAGGATAGATTAGTAGCACTAGGTTTCATATATGACGAGCACCGGTATCAACAGACCAATGACCATCATTTGATGAAGAGTATGATGCAGCTGCAGGATGAGGTTGAGTGATTGAAAAAAAGAGCTTTTTAGTTAAGAGAAGGATACTCACAGGCAGAGTGATTTGGTTGGAAACAAAGTTGACATTGAATGGAAGAGTAGCCAGGGAATGATGAAAATTGTTGCTGTGGTGGGCCTAAAATAGAGGAAGCACGAGGTCGAGGGTTGAATTAATGAGGCATGGCAACAAAAGGCTTTGAGTATCCATGATTATGACGGCCTCTACCTCGTCCGCCATTAGAGTTACGATCTCCATTATAATTTTTACCGCGACCTCGACCATGATAAGTAGAAAATTATTTTTTTGCAACAAAGGTTATGGTTGATTGATTTGAAGGAGTAGAGATACTCACCAATTGAGACTCGTGAAGAAAAAGAAGAAAACGAGTTTCAACAAAAGAAGGAAGAGAGACACGAGTAGAGATAGAGATACTAACGGAAATATATTCAGCAGATAGGCTAGAGAGGATTTGAAGGACAAGATCTGTCTCAGAAATGAGATTGCCAATAAAGGTTAAAGCATCTGCAATAGATTTGAGGCGATGAACATATTCATTAATGGAGAGATCGCCCTTTTTAAGGTTATGAAACTGAACTTTAAGTTGGAGAGTACGAGAGGAAACTTGATCACGAAACAAACGTTCTATTTGAAGCAAAACTTCACGAGAGGTTAGAGTATGATTGGGTTTGATAATAGCTTGAAGAATCTCTTGTGAAATAGTAGCTTGAATCCATGAAAGAATAATAGAGTCGAGTTGAATCCATTGTTGAAAGGCTGAGTTTATAGTTGAGATGCCATTATCATTAAGAACAATAGGTGAAGGACAAACATAACTCCCATCGATAAAATCGTAAACTCCATGACCTTTGAATACGGGTAAAAAGAGTTCTCTCCATAGCATGTAGTTGGTGTAATCAAGAACATTGGGAATAAGTTTTTTTTATGTTAGAGAGAAATATTGCAGATTGGGATGAAACTGGAAGAGAGGAAGGGGCAGCCATAACACTAGAGGTTGAAGAACTAGATTGAGATGAAAATGATGGCATGAAGCCGGAAAAGAGGAGAACGTATAGAAAGAATCTAAGCAATCTGATACCATGTAACAAACAGAGATTCTTCTTGATCATATACAAGTTTACATGAGATATATATAGATTATACATTGGTATCCACATGGCATAAATTTAAGGATCCGTTTGGTTATAGATTATGCCAAAATAAATTTGGGTTTTATTTGGCAAACACATGTTTGGCCATAGATTTTGCCTATATTTTGACAAAATCTCAAATCCCAAAACCAGCTCAATGGGCCAAATACCTAATAATTCCAAAATAGATATGGAAAATATGTTTTGAAAACGTATGTCCAAACACATATTCATCTTCAAACCAAATTTCACCCAAATCAGATTTTTCAAAATAAATTTGAAAATATATGGACAAATGCTAGTTAAATATGTATATTTTTTGTACAAAATAATATATATATATATATATATATATATATATATATATATATATATATATATATATATATATATATATATATATATATATATATATATATATTTTATTTTTTATTATATATGGGAGCGCTAAAAATATGCATTTATCGCCATAATTCTTGTTGTTGCTCAGTTCTCTCACCAACCCTTGCATTGTAAATTGATTAATAAATTTTTTTCGTTCCTATACAATATTTTAAACTTATCTATATATCTATAATATATTAAAAGCACGAAGACCCTTAACGAAATATCATTCGTCTTTTTTATCCTTTTAAAATAGAGTTTATATTGTACAAAATAACCATTTGATTATTTCTCTAATATTTAGGAATAACCATTTAATTATTTCTCTAATATTTAGAAATAATCATTTAATTATTTTCCTAAAAATTGGGACTTGACTTTTCAATTCCTTACCATTCTAGAATTCCCGCACTTTTCCATTTACACTAGACTAGATTTCGACCATTTAGGTTTAGGAAGTTTTTTGTAACAATAAAATTTTGGCGTATTAATAGTTTATAGAAACGTATTATATTAGGTGAAAAAGGAGCACTTTAAAGTCCTTTTGATGCAGGAGTCTTTATTTTTAATATAAAGATTTCTTTGTATATGAATTATACACAAGATTTTACTTACATAAATTCATTCCTTATTTATTAATATAAAATAATTCCTTCCATATTGTTTTACCTAATTCTATATCTATCTATCTATCTATACTATACTATACTACTATATTAAAAGCACGAAGTTTTTTAGCGAAATATCGTTCCCTTTTTTTTTACCTATTTAAAATAAAGTTCACACTAGACAAAATAATCTTTTATTATTACCTTAATATTTAAGAATAGTCATTTAATAATTTTCCTAATAAATCTTTCCTTATTTGAAGTAGATTCTAGAAATTGATCTTTGAATACCACACAAATTCTCGCTTGGACAAAAATCATCCCTCTTTAGCATGATTCTATTATTATTTTAAATATATCTCTAATCTCTCAACTTAACAAAGGCACTAAAATATAGTCATAATTCAAAATTCAATAGAAACTTTATATTCATAGGAAGCTTAATATATTAAATCCATGTTATATTCCACAATAAAATCGCCAAAGTGATCCTTGGAACAAATTAGAATGTAAAATTAAATATGTTTCAAACAACAATAGAAAAATAGACATTAACTATCTATATCTATATTATATTAAAAGGAGAGTAGTGAAGCATGATATTAAGCCAAGTGGCAAGCTAAAATGAAGTTACTTGGCAATTTTAGGACAATATTAATGATTAGAAATTACATATAGAAACATAATTAATGAAGGTAGTCTAATAAATCTTATGCATAATCTAAATAGATCTAGACAAATCTAATCTATATATCTATATTTAAATTTATATGTATAATTGTATCAATATCTATATCTATACCTAGATTTATATCTATATATTGATTCACTCATAGATTTTCTTCTATGTTAGCTAGAAATATGGAGGTGAAAAATTAATTAAAAACTATAATAGAAAAAAAAAATATAAAGACGTAAATTGAGATAACCTATGACTATTTATACTTTGGAGTAAGTTAAAATATAAAATAAAACTAAAAATTACTTAAGATATTAAAGATTTATTGAGTTTAAAAACTAAATAAATTCAAGCAGCAAAATAAGATCTTACATAAAGTATACAAATTAATTATAAGGTAAGAGAAAAATTAAATAATCAGCAAAAGATATTTTAATAACAAGAAAAATAAATTCATATTAATATTGATAAATCGTGCAAACGAATATTTTATATGTAAATATTACTACAACATTTAGATATAATGTGTTCAAAGATTAAGAAAATATTTTTCTATGATTAATATTTGAATTGAGTTTAGTTAGTTTAAGTTTGAAATCATACCATAATTTTTTGAAAATATGGTCCAATTAAGAAAATAGAATGATAAAAATTATTTGAATTTGAGATGAGAAAGTATTTTAATTTCTATCTATATTATATTAGAATGAGTGTGGTCAAAATAGATATTAAATTCAAACAGGCTAATAAAAATTCACATGACAATGTAATAATATTAGGTATTGAATAATATAAAATCAATAATAAAGAATAAATAGAAGAAAAAAAAAACTAAGATTTTTTATCATAGGAAAAAGTGTAAAATTATTTAAATTTGAGATGAGAAAGTTTTTTATATTATGATAAGAAAAGTCATAATATAAGTCCACATAACTCAAGTCTAATAGTAAAATAAAAACCTAAAAATAGTGAACAATAAAAATAAATTAGAGATAATGTAAGGATATTTATAAATCATAAGTTTAGAAAATTAAATAAAGTAAATATACAATTTTAAATAATTTAAAATTTTCGAGCAATATTTTTGAAACAAAATAAATATTTATTTTATAATTAAAAAATTATATATTTATCTTATATTATTAAAGAAAAGTAGTTGAGAATGATATTAAATAAAGTTATGAGTTAATGAAAAGCCACATAAAACGTAATAAGACTATATATTAGATTAAAAAAATAGGAAAATTATGTTAACTTATTAGAAATCTATATTATATTAAAAAGTGAGTAGTAAAGCATGTGGTTAAGCCAAGTGGCAAGCTAAAATGAAGCCACTTGACAATTTTAAGACAACATAAAAAATTTGAATTATATGGAAACATATTTAATGGAAGTAGTAGTCCAAGATTTTCTGTAAGTTGAATTTCATTCTTTAATTAATCAAAACCAATTATTTTAAAATTTAAACTAAAAATAAAAATATTCTCTTTTTAATGACCAAAGACGTACACACAAAAAAAAAAAGGATGCAATTTTCATTAAGCAAACCAATATACTATAACTATATATAACTTTTAATTAAATTTGTGTATAATTCAATTGTGGTATGTATCCTTTTTGAGAAAGAATCATTATATATTACACATTAATTTTAAGTTAAAATAATAATTTTTTATTTAGTACAAGCTTTGTATTTGACCTTATTTGTGAACAATATACATTACTATAGGTATCTTTAATTAAATTTTGTGTATAATTCAGTTATGGTAAGTATCTTTTTTTGAGAAAGAATTAATTAAAATTTCGTTAATTTCGTTTTGTATCTTACACATTTATTTTAAGTTGAAATAATAATTCTTTATTTAGTACAAGCTTTATACCTGACCTTATTTTTGAACAATATACATTAATATAGGTATCACACACATTACTATATGCGAATGATCAAATTATGAATAATACCACAAAATTGAAGTCTTATTTATGATAAGTAAAACAACAATAAAAAATAAAATTTTAAATTATAAAATAAATTTCTAATATAGGTAATTTTAGAAAAATTAAATTTGTATCTTAAAACTAATTTTTTTTATGTAAAGAAGTAAAATGACAGTGAAAATATTACTACAACATTTAGATATAATATGTTCAAACAATTAAGAAAATATTTTCTGTGATTAATATCTGAATCGAGTGCAGTTAGTTTGAGTTTGAATGCATAGCATAATTATTTAAAAATGTGGTCTAGTTTAGAAAATAAAATGATAAGAATTATTTGAGTTTGAGATGAGATTTGTTTTTGAAAATATTACGTAAAGAATTAAAATGATAGTAAAAATATTATTACAATATTTAGAAATAATGTGATCAAAAAATTAAGAATTTTTTTCTATGATTAAATAAATTTTTAAAAATACAAAATAAATTTCTAATATTGGTAATCTTAATAATAAAAATTAAAAATTAAATTTTATCTTATATCTAAAAAAGAACAAAAATTTAACTGCATCTAATACAAAATTAATTATAAGAGAACTCAATACATTTGGAACATGATAATCAAATAACTTATGTATTAATATTTTAGACTTATGATTAATATCTGAATCAAGTGCAGTTAGTTTGAGTTTGAATGCATAGCATAATTTTTTGAAAATGTGGTTCAGTTTGGAAAATAAAATGATAAGAATTATTTGAGTTTGAGATGAAATTCTTTTTAAAAAAATATTACGTAAAAAATTAAAATGATAGTAAAAATAGTATTACAATATTTAGAAATAATGTGTTCATAAAATTAAGAATTTTTTTCTATGATTAAATAAATTTTTAAAAATACAAAATAAATTTCTAATATTGGTAATCTTAATAATGAAAATTAAAATTAAAATTAAATTTTATCTTATAGCTAAAAAAGAAAGAAAATTTAACTGCATCTATTACAAAATTAATTATAAGATAACTCAATACATTTGGAACATGATAATCAAATAACTTATGTATTAATATTTTAGACTAATTAAAAGTTACAATTTAAAACAAAATATGACATTATTTTGGTTATAGGTAAAATGTTAATATAAAACTAATTAACATTTATAGTAGGAAAGAGAATGTATATTAAAAAGAAAATAGAGGTAGTGTGAGGATACTTATACTTTAAATTAATTTTAATATAGATAAAATAAAATAATTAATTATATTTAAAAATATTACTGACAAATTTAAATGATTAAAATATTATGAATAAGAGGAATAAAAGCATAAAAATATATCAAATTTCGAGAATAAAATATTTATTTTTATCACATACTATTAAAAGGATAATAAGCAAGACATTAATTTAATTATAAGCTAACAAAGATTATATGATGGTATAATAATATGAAATATTAAATAATACAATAACTATAAGAAAAGAACAAAACAAAAAAAGAATTTACATAAAAATGATGTGATGAATAAGACATATTTGACTTCCTGATAAAAATAAAGTGATTGTAAGAATTTTGTTAAAATAATATGATCTAATGTGCTTAAACAAGACAGATCACAATATGACATGTTTAGTATTCTTTAATATTGACAACGGAACGAAATGCAAGTACTAAAATCAAGGGATTAGGTTGCTACAAATATATGTTAAAAAGATTGGTTGTCTACTACGAGATTTGATTAATAATTTCATATCCTGCTTTATAATTAAATTCTCATGTTATATAATTTTTATCTGAGATATATATATATATATATTTTAAGGTTATATATATATTTAAAGTTATTATGATTCAAACAACATACATCGCAATTTGAAATAATTTGTCCGCGACGCGCGTACTAATACTAGTTAGATTAAGAGGCTTTTAGAAGCTTTGAATTAAAAATAAAAATCAGAAAAATAGAAAAATTAAAATGGAAGGGTTTATAGATAAGCATTTTCAACTGAAACTATATATATTTTAAGAATAAATATACATGTTTGTATAACTATTAAATATAATATAAAATAACATGGAACGGTTTATAATACAAACATATTATATTTAATAGTAATTATACGGTTTTTAAAAAAGTCATCGACTTAGTTACATGCGCAACGCGCGTATTCTAAGACTAGTTTATCAAAATTGTCTTAATCAATTAGATCAGGAAAATAATACTTTGCATCGTAAGTATGGGCCTAAATGGCTACAGCATGCAAAAGATTAGATGATGGACCACCACGGTAAATGGATCACCATTCAAACAGCAAATATTGGGCCAATTTGGGATTTCATGATTGGGGCCTAATTTAGGCTTTTAAGGCCTGCACAACAGTCATTCTTAGTGCTGCTATTTAAGATAATTCAGAACACTTTTGCTCCGAAAAATTAAACTTAAAAACTAAAATTCAGGATATATTGACTAATTCCTAAATAGCAACTCTTTAGAATGACTACTTGGTGTCATTTCTACAGGCTTTGAGCACTAGGTAAACATTGGGAGCTTAGAACTACAAAGTTTTCTTGGTGTATATATCTAGAGAAAATTTGGAGTCAGTGGAAGAAAAATTAAATCAGGCACGAAACAATCGAACCAAAAACTCACAGCACAAGGAATACTAATTAATTAGACGTCATGCTCGAAAAAGAAAACTTAAATAAGTTAAAGAGATTATACATGTCACATTTATTCTTTAATCCTTGTTAACTCTTGAATAAGTTATACTCAACGTAATTTAATTCGACATGTTTTGTTATGATGATTTTTTAATTGTTCTAATTCATATGTTTTGCCTCCTTGAGGTCTAATAACTGAGAAGCTCATATATCATTGTTATACTTGAACCTTGATGTCTCTTTTCTAAATCTTAAGGAAAAAAGAAGGAAAAATCTTTCTTCTTTAACATGCCTTGCAATTGTGTTTGCAAATACTAGTCAAATAAATTCTTTAGTTAGCTTCCAGTTCCAATAATTTTGGACTTCTCATAATCATCTAAGCCAGAATTTATTTGTTACCTTTAAGTACTTCATATTAGAACTAGTTATTTAAAAGTACTTGGACAATGTAGTACAAAAGTGGCTGTAGTTTAGTGGTGAGAATTCCACGTTGTGGCCGTGGAGACCTGGGCTCGAATCCCAGCAGCCACAATAAACATATATTTTTGTGATTTACTTTGTGGGTTGGGTTTCATGTTAATGCGCCATGAGTTTGAGACTCATTAATCAACGCACTCTTTTTTCACTATGTATGTATAATCTAGCGTATGTGAATTAGGTCCACGTTTTAACAGCACGTTCAAGCCAACTTTCAGCTCGTTCAACTTAATCTCGGTCAGCATAAGATGGTGTTGTTATGTTTGCATGCTGGGTTACAATTGGAAAAGACGATGTTAAGTGTTGGAGTGGCGGCTATGGATAGCTGTGATCATTTGGTTCAAGCCTTTAGCACCCCAATTTAATTTATTGGAAAAATCATTAATGTCGAAGCACCAACAATTCGCGAAAAATGTGGTGGATATGATAAGAAAAAGGATGGCAGTCTCGTGGGAGATAGAGACTACTTATAAAGATATCTGGAAGATGGTGAATTCCTTTGCAGATATCTGGATGGTGGTCATCTAGGCTCGAATCCCATCCTTTGCCAATTTAAATATTGTATATATTCTTGGATCTTGGAATGTCTTAGCACATAATTTAGCCAAGTTCTTTATCTCGCTATTACATAAAATTACTTAGAGTTTCTACTTTTCCTAGTTGGATGGTAAACAATGCTGCTGTATTCTTTGACTCTTTGAGAGCTATTATTATCTAATACAGTGACGATTATTTGCTGGAAAAAAACAACTTATTTTTATCATTGTGCATCCGTATATTCTGTGTCTAGTCATACAAATTGTTCCAGACAAGTGCTTGTGGCATCCAAATAAAGTTTTAAAGAAAACTTTTCTGACAAATTTACTCCATTAACTTTTCAAAGAGTTAATACAAAAAAAAAAAAAAAGATTTCTTTTTTTGGCCAATATGTTGTGGTGTGCTACTTGCAGTAGTTTCTTCATTGTCACTTTCACATTCAAATTAACAAATTCAGACTCAGAGATCCGCCAAGGATTCTTCTTTTTCATAGCCGTCGCAGTTATATTTTCTTAATTATTACGCGGCGTTTAGCAGAAGATCAGCACATATGCGTAACCTTTTCTTAGGCTTTTTGACTACAGTACTGCTTTTGGTTTTTACTAGCTTTATATAACAAGGAAAAAAAGATTTGATTCTCTTGTCGAGTGGTTATTATTGACTTCTTAAATGCTGATCAAGGCATATGCCATAATTATGCATATTATAATCTTGAAAATAAGACGAGTTATTTGCTATAAACATGATTACATTGTTAATTAATGTAAGTTAATATGTTATAGCAGATCAATTACCTTATGCTAGGTAACAAAATCACACTTATCAGTTTTCATAAGTGATTAAATGTTATTATCTGTTATGTGACGTGATAGTGTAAACGTTTTTCTATGGTGCTAAAAGTTAAACTACACTTAATTTTCAAGACACTTTTATCTTTTGGATAGAAAAACAATAATTTAATCGAGAGTTCATTACAGCTGTGATAAGTAAACTCATGGTAATACATAAATCAGCTTTGACAAATTTTGTCACCTTTCGGTGTGTGTGTTTGTGCTTTAATCCACTAATTTTTTGTACTTTATATGTACCACGCTCGGTGCTTTTAGCCTTTAATTCTGGATTGGTAAAATTAGTAATGCAAAATCCACGCAGCAGCCTCTCTTAATTAAGTAGGAGAGAAAGCTCTAAAAAGTACTAGGTGAACTTGTGTTTCAGAATTTTGGGTAGTCCTTAATTATACTAATGCTGCCCATTGCAATTATAATTACTTATATTTTATTTGATCTAGTGTCATTAAAGATCAGTCTAAAAGATATTGAGTACTAGATTGCAAGATACTAGCTTCTTTTACCATGTTCTGTCCATCATGCAATGTTTGTCTTCTAATTTAATTAAGCCATTCCCTTCACTTTAGACTTTTTACTTTTCACCAACCAGAGAGATTTAATGTTTTTGTTTTATGTTTTAGCATGATAAAAGAGACACCACTACCAAAAAAGAAAATGGAAGGAAAGAAACGTACTACTTGAATGTACTTTGGAGTCTTGAATTCTTTCAATTCAAAAGGTTTAATTTCTTTTTCATGGCTGCTACGGGAAATGTACTAGAATTGTCCTAGTTAAATCTTATAAACAATTAATTAGTGCAGTGTAACTAGACATGCATCAGTGCATATATATTCTTCATACACCACACCTAGCATAAAAAGTATCCTTTCGAGGTCCGAGACCGTGGCCTGTAGAATATAGAAAGGTAATTATTTATTCCATCGCCGATGGTGTATCGGAAACATCCTCTCTACTTTCACAAGATAGGGGTAAAATTTGCATACACATTACCCTTCCCATACCCCACCTATAGGACTACATTGGATTTGTTATATACTTATTCCATCAACCTTATCTTATGTAGTATCTCAGAGATGTATGTAAAAAGATAGCGTTATATAGTATTCTGTCCTTTGAATTTACCCCGAGACACAACTATTTCGTTATTATAATGAAAAGAGAACGTCCATGAACTTAAAAGTGTTTAACCAAAAATCTGAGTCTTTGGTCAAAGCTAAAAAGAAATCCGGGTTACTGATAATCAGGAGACAAAAATAAAATACTTTTGAGAACGATGGTAAAAAAGCAAATAGATGTGTATTTCAATAAATTCTCAATAGTATTCCGTGTCCTTACAAATGATGATACTTCTTCCTTTTATAGATAATTCTAGGTAAAGGAATGAAGCCTCAGTTTTAATGATATAATCATGAGTAATAAATGACATTAAATAAGCCGTTATACAATCATTCCTATTAAATACCAATTTTGTAACGTATCAAGTATTTAATAATGAATTTGGACTCCTTTCTGTCATCAGATCTTTGCCTTCAATGCCTTCTAATCCGTTGGCTGTAAATAATTTAAATTGGTACGAGACTCGTATCTATACGTCGTCTCGTGCCTATTTAAATTCTTCTTCCCGTGGATGTCTCCATCCATGTCTCTTAGTCAATTGCTGCGCTTTGACTATTTAACTAATCCACGTGTCATGTCACATCATCTTTAATATAAACTCAATTTTTTCCCAATACAGATAGTCCCCCCACTTTCCATTTTTTTTATCAATTAAATAATTGGGAAGTAGATCTTCATGTAAAAGGAATTTTTGCCACAATTAATGCTCATGACAGTATTAACGCCTCAACAGTCTTTTCCATTTAATGTTCTGCCCATGTGTCATTTTCTAATTGATTCCGCTATTCATACCCTTTTTCGAGACTTCTTCATTCTCACTATTTACGAAGTGCTAGCTGCCTTTATTATAGGCTTTTCATCATTACACTTCTAAAGTTGACGGTTCCCATTTTACACACAACTTCTTCTTCCTTTGTCTTCTTCACAAATCTTCAGCACATACTTCCTTCTTAACAATGTCTTCTTCAAACCCTAACCGTAAAAAAGTTCCAATTCTAGATCAATTCCCCAACGCCCCTGTTAGACACAGAAGAGGCGGAGGAGGTAGGCTTCGAACAGGGTTAGAATCTACGCGAGGCGGCTCCTCTGGTTCTTTTTCAAGGAGTTCTATCCCAAAAGCCCCTTCTTCTAAAAGTAGGGAAATTCTTGATTCTTCTCAAGAACCCTCAGTTGATGATATAGTTCCCAGCGATTTGTCTTTTGAAAGTGACAAAACGTCTCTTCAAAAACAAATTAAAAATTTAGAAAGAGCCGATACTTACCCAACAATAGTAACCGAGCTTACAATCCCCACCATAAGAAGAGATTGTAACTGGAAGGATAGTCTCCGAATGTCAATTCCTTCCCCAAATCAAAGAATTTCCTCTTTTAAAAGTGGGTATTCTTCTGTTTACACTTACCCCTTCACTTTAGGTTTTAATCCTCCGATTGACCCAGTTATCCTCGATTTTTGTCGTTTCTTTACAATTTGTTTGGCCCAAATCAGTCCATTAGTGTGGAGAACAGTGGCTTGTTTGAGATATTTATCCTCCAAGGCCAATGTCAATTTCACCTTTTCTCACCTCATTCATCTATACCATCCTAACTTAATACGCCATGGGGTTTTTACCTTAACTGCAAGGAGCAAAAAAGTTTTGGTAAATCCTGAGGATGACAAAGATCGTGGATGGTATATCCGTTACGTTGCTCTTCGTACGGTGGACTTGATTGGCGAAACAAATATTCCCTTCCCTGAGAAGTGGAATTTTGAACGTAGGTTTCCTTTTATTTACCGTACCTACTTTTGAGAATTTCAAAAGAAAGTTGTTTTTAACCTCGTCCCTTCTTGGTTTTTTGTAGCAACCATGGGAGATGTGGAACCTATTCCCAACTTCCGTGGTTGGGTAGACTCACTTTTGAAGATTGCTTCTAGGGAGCAGAGAACTTGGAAATCAATTTCTTCCTTACATGGCTGGAAGGTCAAAACACATGGTATCCCCCTTTTTATATATTTTTTTTACATGTTAAGCACTTTTTCCTCAACTTTAATCATGTATATCCATCCTTTAATCAGGATTTGGCATTAGAGGAATGACGACTGAAGTAGCTATGGCCATTCGCATGTCTGCGAATGCTGCTCTTGATTTGGATAAGGCTCGAGTCTTGCTGTCTAAAAGGAAAGCTACAAAGGAAAGTTCTGAAGAAGAAGAGGAGGGTACCTCCCTAATTACCAGGCCAAGGGTCAGGAGACGAATAATCATTGATGATGAAATTGAAAACACTCCTGCTCGAACCTCCACCACCGAGCCTGTTTTGATTCATTCTGACGAGGACGCCGAACCAAGAGATAATAATGAGTCAATTCAGCATCTTTTTGACAGTGGTTTCGGGAGTGGCGAGCTCGGCCCTGTTTTTGATGAAGCTCCTCTTTCCTCATTTGTTCCTATTTCCTCCATTCCTCTGCCAACCGTAAGTATTTCTTTACTAGTTTTGACGACTTCCGTTCTTTTGCCAGTTTCTACTGCTCCTATATCCGTTCCCTTGGTTGTTTCTACCACACCTGCTTCCGCTCCTGCGTTGGTTTCTACATCTTTTCCTTCCATTCCTTCCATTGCTCCTCTTCCCTCTGTTCATCATACAGAGATAGGTTCTAGCAGTGGAAGTATGACTATGAGAAATGTTACTTTGGAGGTTCCTGCCAATCATAGCCTCTTGAGGAAGACCGGCAGAGCCGATGTTTGGCTCGAACCTCTAATTGGAGATATCGAGAAGAAGAAGATGGAGAGCCATAGCTGCTTAACTCTGATGAATGACGTAGTGCATTCTACTTTGAAGGTATTTTTACCAACAAGTTTTTTTTTAATTATTTTCAATCTCTCATTTCTATGACTTATCTCTGTAGGCTAACCTTATTGGCACGGAATTAATGGGAAGAATTTTCCTACTGGAAAGAAAAGCTCGTGAGTCTGAAAAGACTGTCCACGAGGCCGAAGAAATAGCTAGGGGAGCCCAGCTTGAAGCAACCAATTGGAAGGAGCAGTTCGAGAATGCTCAAGGGACCATAGAGGAGTTGCAAGAAGATAAAAATCTCCTGGAGCAGCAAAACCGTGGTTTAACTTCTGAACTGGCAACTGTCAAAGCCTCTTCAAGACAATTGAAAAGAGACAAAGAGCTTTTGGAATGCTCTTTGTCAGAACAATTATCCAGGGCTAGTGAAGAAGTTAGGGAGCTGAAGGCACTTTTGGCTAGGAAGGAAGAATATGCAGGAGAGTTAGTGCAAAGCTTGACTCAAGCTCAGGCTGACTTACAGACTTCTTCTGACGAGATTCATGCCTTGAAGAGTTCTCATGCTTCTCTTGAAGCTTCCCTTGATTCCCATTTAGCTGAATATCAAATCTTAAAAAACGATCTTGCTATGTGGGAAAAGGAATATGGACTTCTAGAGGAAAATTTTAACATAGAGGTGAGTTGGGCTTTCCTGAAATCTCGTCGTGATGCTTTGACGGAAGCTGCTCAAGAAGGTTTTGACTTGCAGTTTGAACTGGCCAAAGTTGTAGATACCATCGAGAAAAGCCAACAGTCTATTGATACTCCTTCTCCTGCACTTGAAGTTCCTGGAACAGAAGAACTTTTAAATGAAGAAGTGAATACTGCAGCAATTGGGATTACAATTCCTGCTTCAGCTGAAAATGTTGCAATCCCAGCTTCAGAGGGTGAAACTTCTATGACTCAGTTTGTGGAAGTTGAAGCTTCCGTGACTCTTGCTTCCCTCATTGATCCTAACATTTCAAGCTCAGCTGAAACCGTTCCTGTTGTTGCTTCTTCAGAAGTTGCCACCTTGTTTGTGGCTGAAAGTGAAATTAATATTGCAACTTCTGATGTGCTAACCCCTTCAATTGGATGATGGTTTTATCCCTTAGTTTTTAAGGAATTTTTTGGTGAAAGTCCCCAGTTATCATGATGGGGAACTTGTATAAACTTTTATTGACTAAGTTTCTACTTAGTCTTTTTAATTATATTAAGAAGTTTTGTTAGTACTTCAATGTGTTCTATTCTTGCCTTTTCCTTACTTATTTAGGATTTATAGAATAGTTTAGCATTTTTATCCTTTGAAAATGCTTTATGATTCTTCTCATGACTTATTAACATGAGGTTTATAAAAGAGGGCCCTTTTATTTTATCGACACTTATTGAAGAAGACGTCTCAACTTCATAATGGTGTTATAATACGATGAAAGAAATAGGAATACACACGTTTTGTATGAAACAACTTTGGCAAGTTTTTTTTATAAACTTTTAACAAGTGTTTGACTGTTACATGTATTACAATACATCTACAACTTTCTCGTAACTGTTTTTCTTGTAACAGATTTGTGAATAACATAAAATAAACAAGGTTTTTCTTCATAACCTATTTCAGTACATAGTCATGACCCTATCTTTACATATTAAGAAGGGTTTGAGAGGTGACTTTGTTTATGAGTTTGAGAGATGACTCTGTTGTTCTCGTGAATGCTGAAGACTTCATAATTTTTTCTCAACACTTGACTTCTATCGTTTGATATTCGTATCTGCGTATCTGCATTTCTACACGTATCTATGTACAATATTATAGTCCCCCAAGTGTTTGAGCGGTGAAGTATGAAGCCTCGAGCACTTGTTTATTTCTTTTATTTTGGCCCTTTTTCCTAAAACAGAAAGATATGTGGGACCCGAAGGTGCGATTATAGATGAAGACCGCCTAACTCGTGTGTATTTCCATCAGATTAATTGTAACCCTGGGTTAGGAATTTAAGAATACTCCATTTTGCCTTGCAGGTTGTGACTCATCATTTGGCACGAGTTATAATATTTTGCCTAACATCTAAAATCGTTAGTAAAATATTAATAAACCAAGAGAGAAATTTTAACACGATGATACCTGACCGTAGGTACTTTCTCAAAAGTAGTATCTTTTTAAGTGGACAGCATTCCAATGTGAGGGTAAAACTTTACCATCCATTGTTTCCAACTGGTATGCTCCTTTTCCCGCAATGCCACGGACTTTGTATGGTCCTTCCCATGTTGGACTTAGCTTTCCTGAGTTAGCAGCTTTTGCAGATTGGAACACCTTTTTAAGCACGAAGTCCCCAATTTTGAAAAATCTGAGGCGTGCTTTCCTATTGTAATATCGTTCTATTACTTGCTTTTGTGCTGCCATCCTTATCAAAGCAGCTTCTCTTCTTCCTTCAAGTAAATCTAGGCTAACCCGCATCTCTTCATTATTAGATTCCTCCGTTGCCTGATCGTATCGTGTGCTTGGCTCACCTATTTCAACTGGAATTAAGGCTTCCGTACCATAAACCATCGAAAATGGTGTTTCTCCAGTGCCTGTTTTGGTCGTTGTACGATAAGCCCATAGTACTCCAGGTAACACCTCAGGCCAATTACCTTTTGAATCTTGTAACCTCTTTTTCAAGTTATTGATAATAACTTTGTTAGTTGATTCTGCTTGTCCATTCCCCACTGGATGATATGGCGTAGACGTTATTCTTTTGATTTGCCAACTTCGAAGAAATTCTGTAACTTGAGCTCCAATGAATTGTGGTCCATTGTTACACACGATCTCCTTTGGTACTCCAAAGCCGCATATTATATTTCGCCATATGAAGTCTTTAACTTCTTTTTCTCGTACCTGTTTAAATGCCCCTGCTTCTACCCATTTAGTGAAATAATTTGTAAGTACAAGTAGAAATTTTACCTGACCTTTTGCTTGTGGAAGTGGACCTACGATATCTATTCCCCATTTCATAAAGGGCCATGGGGCTAAAACAGGATGTAGTAACTCAGCTGGTTTGTGCATATTATTGTCGTACCTTTGACATTTATCACATTTGGACACGAAACTGGTTGCCTCTTCTTCCATCTTAGGCCAATAATATCCTGTGCGAATTAACGTTCTTACTAGTGACCGTCCTCCTGCGTGATTCCCACAATGTCCTTCATGTACTTCTCTCATGACATATTCGGTTTGAGAGGGTCCGAGACACCTTGCTAGTGGTCCGCCGAACATCTTTCGATAAAGATTTCCTTGATATAAACAATATCGTGCAGCTTTTTTGCGAAGCGCGTAAGCCTTTCCTTTGTCATTAGGCACGGTTCCGTTCTGTAAAAAGACAACAATTTCATTTCTCCAATCCCATGTTAGATGATTCAAATTTACCTCGTTTTTATCAGATTCAAGAACGGAATGAAATAGATGTATGACTGAAGCATCTGTATTATTTGCCACGTCTGTTGCGGATGCAAGGTTTGCTAAAGCATCTGCCTCTACATTCTCATCTCTTGGGATCTGCACTACTTTCCAAGTTTGGAATTGCTTTATTAACTCCCGCCTTTGCGAGGTATTCTTGCATTCGTGACTCTCTGGCTGTATAAGTCCCCAGCATCTGATTAACCACGAGTTGAGAATCACTCTTGATTATAATCTGTGTTATGCCGAGTTCTCGTGCCAATTCTAAACCTGCAATTACAGCCTCATACTCTGCTTTATTGTTAGTTATAGAATGACATTTTATAGCCTGTCTAATGGTCTCACCCGCAGGTGGTACAAGGACTATTCCTAGGCCTGCCCCTTTTACATTAGATGAACCGTCAGTGTATAAAACCCAAGTCCCCGGGTTCGCACCATTAAAAACTAGTAATTCTTTTCCTGCTTCTAAATGCATTCCCTGGCTAAAATCAGCCATGAAATCAGCTAGTACTTGAGACTTTATAGCGGTCCTGGGTTGATAAATAACTTCATACTCACTTAGTTCTATAGCCCATTTTGCTAATCTTCCTGAAAGTTCGTGTTTATGCAAAATATTTCGAAGCGGAAAAGCAGTAACTACAACAATGGGATGACATTGAAAATAAGGTCTTAACTTTCTAGATGCCATGATCAAAGCTAATGCTAATTTTTCTAGCTGTGGGTATCGTGTCTCAGCTTCCAATAAGGACTTACTTACATAATAAATAGGAGATTGTTTACCTTGCTCCTCGCGGACTAAAACAACACTTACTGCGACTTCAGATATGGCCAGATAAATGAGAAGTTTTTCCCCCACCTTCGATTTTGCCAACAACGGTGGTTTTGACAAATAAGCTTTCAAATTTCTAAGGGCTTGTTGACAATCTTCATTCCATTCAAAATGATCTTGCTTTTTAAGTGCAGAGAAAAACTTAAAACACCTTTCTGAGGATTTGGAAATAAATCTTCCCAAAGCTGCAATTCTTCCCTTTAATCTTTGTACTTCCTTTTTACTAGTAAGGATATCCGGGATTTCTTCTATTGCTTTGATCTGAGAAGGATTCACTTCAATACCACGATTAGAAACAAGAAAACCCAAAAACTTACCTGATGCAACTCCAAATGCACATTTTTCTGGGTTGAGTTTCATATTAAATTTTCGCAAAATTTCAAAAGTAACAGATAGATGAGAAATATGATCATGAGATTGCTGGGTTTTGACGAGCATATCGTCTATATATACCTCCATTGTTTTCCCTAAATGTTCTTGGAACATTTTGGTGACCAACCTTTGATAGGTTGCCCCAGCATTTTTGAGGCCAAAGGGCATTACTTTATAACAGTAAGTTCCCCTGTCTGTGATGAAAGAAGTTTTTTCTTCATCACCAGGATCCATTTTAATTTGATTATATCCTGAGTATGCATCTAAAAAACTTAAAAGTTCATGACCTGCGGTTGCATCAATTAGTTGGTCTATATGCGGTAAGGGAAAGGAATCTTTTGGACAGGCTTTATTTAAATCGGTATAATCTACACAAACACGCCACTTACCATTTTTCTTGGGTACAACCACCGTGTTAGCTAACCAAGTAGGATATTTTACCTCACAGATTGATCCGATTTTTAATAATTTTTGGACTTCATCCTGAATCACCTGGTTCTTGAAAGCACCTTGTTTCCGTTTCTTTTGCTTTATTGGTGTGAAAGAAGGGTCCTCATTGAGTTTGTGAGTCATCACATTTGGTGGTATCCCTGTCATATCAGCGTGGGACCAAGCAAAGCAGTCTAAGTTAGCTTTTAAAAATTCGATTATCATACCTCGCATGTTCGTGCTTAAATTGGCCCCGACATAAACCTTCCGTTCAGGCCATTGATCAAATAACATCACTGCCTCAAGCTCTTCAATTGTCGTTTTGATGCTTTCATTTTCTTCAGGTTCTTGAATTGTGTCAGGTCTTGAATCCAAATCCGTCTTTTCCTGTTCAGTTGAAGTTTGATCTTTTTTACCTTCAACTATTTCCTGTAATTGCTACTTTTCTTTATTTTCGGCGCTCGTACTTGTTACAGCATTGACACTTTTAGCCATCTGCTGATCCCCACGAATTTGGCAAATTCCCCATAGTGATGGGAATTTAATAACCTGATGTAGAGTTGATGGGACATCGTCCATATCGTGTATCCATGGTCTCCCCATGATCATATTGTAGGCCATTTCCATATCAACTACCTGAAATTTAGTTTCCTTCACAACACCCATATCAAAAGTTGTTAGAAATACCTCACCTTTTGTTACTACACTTGAATTGTCGAAGCCTGACAAGGTGTGCGCCTTGGGTATCATTTTGTCTTCAGTTTGCATTTCTCGTAGTACCCTTAGTAATATAATATTTACAGAACTCCCTGGATCAATCAAAACTCGTTTTACATTAGTATCATGTACAAGTAAAGATATTACCAGTGCGTCATTATGTGGAGTTGTCACTCCTTCGGTATCTGCGTCATCGAACGAAATACTTTCATTTTCAAGGACCTGCCGCACCCGTTTCCCATGTGTAATTGTTACCTTAGAAACCTTGTTGGAGGCTGTGTAGGTTACGCCATGAATATCTTCTCCCCGCTTATGACATTCACTGTCCTCTTGGGTGAAGGAGGTTGTGGTGGCTCTTGTCTGTTTTTCATATAAGCTTGTTTTCCTTTCTCACTAAATAACTCAGTGAGGTATCCTTGCTTCAATAAATGATCCACTTCACTCTACAGGAATCTACATTCTGAAGTTTTGTGCCCGTGATCGTTGTGAAATTCGCACCAATGATCCGGATTGCGTCTACTTGGATTTGACCGCATCTCTTTTGGCCATCGTACCTTGTCTCCCATGCTTCTTAAAACAGCTACGAGCTCGGAGGTAGAGACATTAAAGCTATATCCACCGAATCGTGCCTTTAAACTTCTGTCATCATCTCGTGATTCTTGTCTGTTCCGATCATTCCTGAACTTTGAAGAAGAGCCAGAATCCCGGTTCCTCAATTTTTGATCATATTGCTGGCTATCTTGTTTCGACCGTGGGTCCTTTCCTGCGGGTCCCATATATGGATCGTACCTGTTTTTACCTGATCTTTTTTCGGTTTCTGACCTTCGGGTACCGCCCCTTTCTTCATGATGGAGCTTAGGTACGGTATCTTCTTCGATTCGCAGCTTCGTGCTATACCTGTTGTAAACATCATTCCATGTGGTTGCAGGAAATTCTCGAAGACTTTCTTTGAGTCGTCTCGTAGCTTCAGAACTTTTGTCATTTAAATTACTTGCAAAAGCTATAGCAGCCCAATTGTCAGGCACACGAGGTAGAGTTATTCTTTCACGCTGGAATCTATCAACGAAGTTTCTAAGCAACTCCGAATCCCCTTGTTTGATTTTGAAAATATCTTTCATCCTTTTCTCAACCTTTTGTGCTCCCGAATGTGCTTTAATAAAAGAATCTGCAAGCTCAACAAAAGAATTAATAGAATTTTCAGATAAAAGCGAATACCAGGTTAATGCACCCTTGGTGAGTGTTTCTCCAAATTTCTTGACCAATACTGATTCAATTTCTTGTTTGGTCAAGTCATTGCCTTTTACGCCGGTTGTAAATGCAGTCACGTGGGTCTGTAGTACCATCATATTTCGGGATGTCAGGCATTTTGAACTTTTTCGGAATTGGAAGGGGAGCAGCACTAGGCTTCCATGGTTGTTGTGAGTATTTGTCCATGTCTACTCCTTTTATTACAGGCGGAACTCCAGGGATTTGTTCAATACGCTCATTTTGTTCCTTAAGCTGTTTCTGCAAGGTTAGTACTAAATTTTGCAAATACGAATTATTTAAATTACCTGGTCCCCCTTCTTGTAGTTCACTGGGGGTTGCTCCGTTTCCAGAATTATCAAGACCAGAACGAGGGTTCTCCAATGTATTATTATTAGGAGTTGGTGTAGGTGGCGCAGCAGGCAATCGACTAACAAGTGCCTGAAGAGCTTTGCCGACCTGTGCATCAATTAGCTTTTGCAAAGCTTCAGTTGTAACTCCTTCAAAATGTTCAGATTGCTCTTGTTGATCAGTACGAGATTCAGTAACAGGAGTGCCTTCACGAGGTTGACGTGGTGAATTTAGAGGAGAGGGAACCACGTTATCTTGATTTTGATGTATTTGATTCTCATGGTTTCCCAATGTGTTATTACTATTGTTGTCGGCGTTGTTGTTTGACATGGTGACGACAATAGATAAGATATAGCTTAAAAGGAAAGATTATCAGATTCCCGGTAACGGAACCAATTTGTTTAACCAAAAATCTGAGTCTTTGGTCAAAGCTAAAAAGAAATTCGGGTTACTGATAATCAGGAGACAAAAATAAAATACTTTTGAGAATGATGGTAAAAAAGCAAATAGATGTGTATTTCAATAAATTCTCAATAGTATTCCGTGTCCTTACAAATGATGATACTTCTTCCTTTTATAGATAATTCTTGGTAAAGGAATGAAGCCTCAGCTTTAATGATATAATCATGAGTAATAAATGACATTAAATAAGCCGTTATACAATCATTCCTATTAAATACCAATTTTGTAACGTATCAAGTATTTAATAATGAATTTGGACTCCTTTCTGTCATCAGATCTTTGCCTTCAATGCCTTCTAATCCGTTGGCTGTAAATAATTTAAATTGGTACGAGACTCGTATCTATACGTCGTCTCGTGCCTATTTAAATTCTTCTTCCCGTGGTTGTCTCCATCCGTGCCTCTTAGTCAATTGCTGCGCTTTGACCATTTAACTAATCCACGTGTCATGCCACATCATCTTTAATATAAACTCAGGCTTTTCCCAATACAAAAAGGTAATTGCATTTTATATTACATTAATGGTGTAAAGAATCCATTACAGTATTGGTGCACGCCGCACATATCTTAAATTCATCAATATTTTTAATATCGTCTGTACATATAATTAACTTAAACTTTAATAAAAATAATGGTTGATCAAATCAATATTTGAAGCCTTCTAAGTTCTGAAGTATATTATGAAGTCACTGCATGCTTCTAAGTGAAAAATAACATTAAACAAGGCATATGAACTTAAAAGCATAACCAGAAAAAAAAAAAAAAGGAAAGACATGGCCGTTAGAGCCCTCAAGCAGGGCAACTCGGAGCTCAACTAGCCTTATGGCTTTAAAATCGTGTAGCTCGATTGATAGTGCATTTCAATAACGCTAGCTCTTGATCTTGAAACGAGTCAACAGTGTTTTTGACTGTTCACAATCTTCCTTAATCAGATGTGGCATAGATTTTACGGGTTTAATGGTACTCAGTATATTTGACGCCGAGTAAACACATACATATATATAAAGTTTCAATAAATTTTACCACATGAACCCATAATTTAAAATCTACATAAGTTTAATTCAAAGAACCATACAAGTTTAACCCACTAAGTTGACTTCTAATTATTCTCTTCTTCTTTTATTATTTAGGAGTCGTGTAAGATGAAAGTCTTGTGCACGGGTTTGAATGAGAGAAAAAAGGGAAGAATCCTCATTTCGACTCTGACTCTCCCACTTCAGTAGTTGTTTTTCTTTCTCTTACTTGGAAAGCAGCTGCTTCATTCTGTCCGTAATATGGTGTTATGGGGGATTATATTATCACACCTTTGAGGATCATATTACTGTCGATTTTGTCTCTTAGACGACTTGAGTAATGAGAAAATGATAATTAGGTCGGGCGCAGAGGTAATCTTGAGAACGTTAGCAGGGGACATGGCAGCTCCCCTAAGGTTCAGGAAAGGCCAAAGGCTATCGTCATCCAACAATGCAACTAGCTAGAACAAGTCTTCAAGTTCGATCAAGGCTTTAATGTTAAGTTGGTTGGATAGGAAATTAAAGGAGGTTCGTTATGTGAATGTCATGGTCAACCCAGAAAAGCTGAGAAGAGGTTGCTTTGAAATACGTGAGAAATTGAGTTGGAAGATAGAGAGAATTAATTAGTTCATCAGCTAGCCTTCTGGATATGGAAAGGTCATTTCTTCCAAATGAAGGAGCTCAACATGCATGGAAGAAATTAATTAGGTAATCTGGCCAGCCACTGATTAGCACTAACAAGGAGGATTCCTATATGTGCATGTACAAAATCTTGCATATGTCAATACTATATGTGAATAATATTATTCGAAAAATCAAATAGTTTTATGCTTAATAACAAGGGGCGCCCCTGCGGAAAATAATGTAGTGCATACATACATGCAAGTCATCTTGATTTTTTTTTTTGTGTGCATAGAATAATGGTGCGTATGGTCAGAGGCAGACCTATGCTTGAAAAAAAGGATCGGAGTCACCATCAGATCCCTTTAACTTCGGTAAAAATTCTGAATATATTAGTGTATGTACGTTGGAAACAATCATACGCTTTGCTTGAAACCCTTAAGATCAAAAGTCCGATGGAAGCACTGGTTGAATAGTTCACTCATGTGCTCCTCCTCCCCACCCTCCACCCGGAGGCAGATTAATAGCCTAATTTATGGGGCATGTGAACATAAAGGTTGAATAGTGCACTTGGTTCAATACTTAATTACTTACTCAAAGAATAATCAAATGAATCTTTGCCTAGCCTAGTCTTTTGGATGGAGGTTTCATTAGACTGATAAAGTCATCTTAGTATATCATACTGTCACGACCCAATTTAGGATCATGACCGGCGCTCAGGAGCAAGTGCTCCCAAGTAAGCCTCATTGGTAATTTACAAAAAATTGGACAGAGTTTCCCCTGTTTTAGGACTATCCAAAAATAAATCTATCTTAGAAATCAACAACACAACCAACCTATATCGACCAAACAAGTTATAATCCTCATCCACGAAGTATTTCCAACACAATAATACTAACTTCATCTCCAAGTATACGATAGGAAAGTCTAATACGAGTCACAAGTCTATATCAATAAAAGAATAATTATGACATTCATGAAAATGACTATGGAGCGACTCGAAGAGTTTCAAGAAAGAGACTATAACAAATAAATAACAATTTTTGCCCACACGAGTAAATGCGGGGCTCACCAGGAACTATCAACTCGTGTACTCTAATTAACGGAATCCTCGCCTGCGTCTAGTGCTGTCTCTGTATAAATAATAGCGGGGAGTGAGTTGCTAGCTCAGTGAGTAATAATATTTAACCACAACTGTTTTTAATAGGGGACAAGTCAGAAAACATGTTTGTATAGTAATCAGAAAATATCATGAATAAATGCCCTTTTTCATAGATAATAAACAATAATCATTCTCACCATGTGTTTCATGTAACAAAAAAATTAATTTAACAATTCGATAATAAACTCGGTAAGCACTGTGTCATATCAATTCTTTTTTTTGGGAGGTTTCCAAGAAAGGATCATGTAATCTGTATCACTATGTGGACCCCTTCGTAAAATGAGTCAACTTTAATGGTAGGTCCCTACTCGAGGGAAAACTATAACTGTATGCTAGTTCTACCTTCCCACTAGCGAGGGCTATAACTGTACTCGGTAATCGGTAAATACAAGGTGCACCAGGTCTAACGAACCCGCTGTTAGATACGGGATCCTTCAAAGTCTCCTCCCATTTATACTCTTTCTTGTAAACAGTAAATACTCGTACAAAAGCATTTTCAAAATAATAAAGGGCATATCATTTCTTATCAAATCTTGTAATCTTATTTCAGTAACGATAATCATGTCTCAAGTAATAGTAAAATATGTCTAGTAACAGTGAGAATAATTCAAATAACTGTAACATCTCAAGTAACGGTAATACATATCTAGTAACGGTAAAAATATTTAGATTAATTGGTAAACATCTCAAGTAAACTGTTCGGTACCATATCAAGTAAAGGACTTATCCCACATGCAATTTTCAAATATTCGGTAACACATTTTATTTTCAAAATAAGGTATAAACCATGCAGGTTATGAAAACACAAATTGCGGTAAGATTACTACTCACAGTACTCCTGTCTAAATACTATGCCTGCCACCTCGAGTAGTCCATGAGACTCCTTTCAATCAATCTATAATCACATCATATCGACCCCGTGTTAATTTCCTTGTGCATGCTAATTCATAACTAGATTAGAATACTAAACCCTCTAGGGTTCATATTTGAAAATCAATTCGTCAAATTTTATTTATCTGTGCTATGAGAAATTCAACTAATCCATAATTTAGCTTACCCATATTATATAAAAGTCAAATTCATGGTCATGAGTTAGAGAACTACCTTTCAAATCTTGGTTCTATATATATTTGTTCCCCTGCGTGAGGCGTTACTGAAGAAGAGCCAAGAATTTCCCTTTTTTCTTTATTCTTACGATCTTGCTGCCAAAATTCCTTTTTCAAACTTCCTTCAATCACGTCTCCTCTAATTTCCAGAGAAGGCTTGTGAAAGCTTCTTGAAAAGATGATCTTCATAGCTTTTTAAATATTTGGTTCTTTCCTTCTTTCTTCCTATTGTTGTTTTCTTTCTTCATAATTTTTTTTTCCGTCTTTCGTATGAATCTGCGTTGAGTACTCCCCGTGTTCCTTCACTCGAAAGAGAGGCACCGGTTTCACATTAATTTTTTTGGTCTCCAAAAGTGGCTGGTTAAAACTTGTTCCCCAAATCTCTTTAACCTATTTCCCTTCCCCTAATGCTATTTACGTCTCTGATGGGCTAAGGCCCACTTGTACTTTTTTTTTAATTTGCTTTTATAGTAATTAGGTAAATGCTCTTATTTTAATAAGGGGTATTGCATCCTCCTCTCCTTATGAAATTCGGTCCCTAAATTTAAATCAAGTGCATACATGGCGTAGCTTTTTTTGAGTTCCCAGGTAATCTCTTCAAGACTTTATACAATTTCTTTTTACCATAACTTTCTTAGATGCTTATAGATAATAGTCATTGGCTCCTCCTCATATTTTAACTTTTGATCAAGCAATATAGTCGGTGTATCATGTGCTTAAGAGGAATCTGATATATATTTCTTAATATACTCCATAGCTCCCACTTGGTCAAGTATCTCGTATAATCTTATAAATCCTGGATTCGTCTACCCTCTTTTTCCTATTTGCACCACCTCTTTCACAGGGGAGACTCGTAAGATCAATGAGACTCTAAATATAAACTCTAAGTTTATTTTTCTCTTATCTGCACAAGAGCTTTGTGATGTGAGCAATCTTTGTCTTAATCAATTGAACTTATCAATCCTTTCATATACCTTCTAGTCCTAATACATTTTTTCTATAAATATACCTTAGAGTCACCAACTTAAACTAATCCAATAAGAGAATACCGCCTTATGTACAAGGTTTTATATGGATCCCTTTGCATGCTTCACTACAAGCTCTTGTTATAAATAAACTCAGGTAAAAAGGTAGATAAGCATCGCAACTATCCCAAAAATGAAGAATGCAAGCTCTCAAAGTATTCCCCAAGATCTGTATACAACAATAACAACAATCCATTATAATCCCACTAGTGGGGTCTGAGGAGGGTAGTGTGTACGCAAACCTTACCTCTACCATGGGTTAGAGAGACTATTTCCAATAGATCCTCAGCATCCTTCCCTCCAAGAACTCCCACCTTGCTCGTGGGGTGAATCGAACTCACAACCTCTTGGTTGGAAGTGGAGGGTGCTTACCATCAGAGCAACCTACCTTGTCGCCCCAAGATCTATATAATACGCCCAAATTACCGTCTGCCAGTGGATAAAGTGCATTATAAGGATCCCCTCGTGTACCCAATGCTTCTGGGAAAGATTTTCAAAAGCATAAAGTAAATTAAGATTTTCTATCAGAAACAATGGACAATATAACCCCATGGAGTCGGACAATTTTCATTGATGTATATCTTATTGTAAGAAAGGTTTGACTAGCAAGAAGTGTGCCTATTATGTAACCAATTTACACTTTTTCAAGTATAGTTATAACCTCTAATTGTTTGAGGTAGTTCTGTCATAAAATTCACTATAATTCTATTACATTTCTACTTTAGATCTCGAGTTGTTCTAGCGGCCATCCAAGTCGCAAATGTTGGCCTTGACATTCTAAGAAGTCAAACAGTCAAAAAACAAGTTAAAGATTTTTTTTCTTTTCTCACAATTATAATTTTCTTCTAGTCATGGTACATCTTATTGTACCCCGAATGTACAGTGTATCTAGAGTTATGAGCTCCTCAAGAATAACTCTTATTTATCCATCTATATTTGGTACACATAGTCGGTTACCTAGTCGAAGAATACATTGAATATCAATAGTCATATCCTTTATTATTATTATTATCATAGCCGGTTACCTAGCCGAAGAATACATTGAATATCAATAGTCATATCCTTATTATTATTGTTTTTAACTAGCTAGGACGCCATCTCGATGTTTATATAACCGCTCATCTTCATATTTAGTGGACTTAATATTCTATACTAGCGAAGACTTAGCTTTAATACAAGCCAACAATGTCTCCAAATTCTCCATTACTAAATTTAGTACATGTACACTTTAGTCTCTATATATTTTTAGCCAAACGTCTTTCTAGCAGAATTTATGTTCCAAACTGCCCATTTTGTTTTGGTTCAATGAATCAGCCACAACATTAGGCTTTCTATAATGATACCAAATGGAAAAAGGGTAAAATATATAGTCATTGAACAATTCCATCCACCGAGATGCCGAAAATTGAGATTTGCTGAAAAATATGCTTTAAGCTCTTGTGGTCAGTATAAATATCACATGTTTTCAGTATTAGTAATGCCTAACACCTTTAATGCCAAAATCAATGCAACCAACTCCAAATCATGAGTAGGATAGTTTTTCTGTGCTTCTTCAATTATTTTAAAGTATAAACTATAACACGATCATTTTCATGAGAATACGTTCTAGTCCCACTCTTGAAGCAACATAAGATGTCGTGAGTCCTCCAGAACTTGATGGTAAGTCTAATACTGATATGGTTGTCAAACATGTTTTGAGTTTATGAAAGCTCTTGTCACATTCCTCCATCCACTGGTACTTTGCATTTTCCTGCGTTAACTTGGTTAGTGGTATCACAGTTATTTTGGAATAATCCTGCATAACTACCTGTAATAGCCTGCCAAGCCTAAGAAGCTTCGAATATTTGTAGGAGTAGTGGGTCTTGTCTATTTCTAAACTGCTTTTATCTTTTTAGGATCCACCACAATCTCATTTTTAGACACAATATTCTAGAAGAATGCCACTAAGTCTAGCGAAACCTCACACTTAAGAACTTGGCATAAAGCTGATTATCCTTCAATTTCTGTAACACAATTTTTTGGGTGTGATCACCGTGTTCTTCATGGTTACGAGAATATACCAGATCATCATCGATAAATAGTATGACATATCTGTGCAGAAACAGGTGAATGCCCTATCATTAAGTCTAGGAATGCAGTTAGAGCATTGTAACAAGTAACTCCTAAGCGTACTAAGTTCGGAATATTATCTTAGGAATATTCTTCTATTTGATTCTAAGCAACTGATTAAGCAAGTCATCTATATGGGGTGATGAGTACTTACAGTTATTATTTCCTTATCCAACTGCTTTTAGTCGATGTACATCTTAAATATCTATCTTTCTTCTTTACGAATAATACTTGTGCACCCTAGGGGATACATTCATCTAACAAAACCCTTATCTAGCAAATCTTGTAATTGTTGCTTTAACTATGATGATGTCATACGATATGGTGGTATCAATATTAGTTGCGTGTTAGGTTGTAAATCATTACCAAAGTCTATTTCATGTACTGGAGGTAGTCCTGGCTCACAAATATATTAGAAAATTACCTCAATGTTGGATACTTTTTTTTCTTCTAAAACTAAGTATTTCTTCTCCGGTGCCCCTTAACGTAGCTATGAGACTTAAACAACTTTTCTTCCGTAATCATTGACTTTTCATAAAAGAGATAACTTTATCAATCTCTAGAACTTTGACCCCTCTTTAAAGATAATACTGGGTTCAGTAGGGAAGATAATATATTTCTACCCATCAATATGTCAAATAGACCGTATCAAGTACAATCGGGTAACTAAGGTATTCCTACTCCCAACTCATATCTGAAAAGCTGTATACACATGTTCAATACAGTTCTCTCACATATTTAGCGCACAAAAGCGGATGCTTAAAATCTCAAGTTGTTCTTAATTTCAACTCCTTGACCTATATTCAGATCCCTACTAAAAAGTTTCAAGTCATTCCTTTCTTTCATAAAATTCTTGTTTGCATGCCTATCATGCCCATATTTTAATTTCTATATTTAATATTATTTTTTTTTTGGCCAAGTTCAACTGCCACAGAATATATTAGATTCATCAAGTGTGGGGTTAACTTCTCGTTTAGAAGGTTAGATATTCTTCACCAACATCTAAACTTGAGATGTTGCATGTCAAGCTGAGAATGACTTATGTTGGTACATCATCGTCTAAATTAATTACTTAAACTATCTAGCAAGCAAGCTTACATTACAAACTGTCAAGAAGGAATTAATTCATAAATATTCTAGTGAAATCATCACTAAATTAGTTGTGCTGCTCTTGTTTGCATCCCAAATAATATGGTATCATTTCATGTATTCACCATGTTCTCTAATCTATAAGTTGCTTGTTCCATAGACCTCTCCATAAAATATCCTATAGCTCGTAATGTGGTTAGTATATTACCAAAAACAATTAAGGTTCCTCTGAATTCAACCTTGGGGACTTTATTAAGGATACTTCTTTGTTCCCTACCATTTTTTCGGAATGGACTCTATTACACATTTTTTCGGTACAATTTTTTCGGAATGGACTCTATTACACATCTTACCGGTGTGAAAACTCCCCATTACTAACACAATGGACCTTTTATTGGCATTGTATACTACCTTTATCGCATTCATTTGCTGGGAGATGATTGCCTATCCATTGGCAACATTTGATATCTCGAAACCTATAGCCAAATTCTATTTGGTGAATGGTCCAAGCCATATAAGAACAGGATAAACGGTTACAAATTCCGTTATTTAAATTAATCGCTACACAAGTACATGGGAATAAGAAAGAAAGACAAGACATATTCTATCACACCCTCGCAGAATCACGATTATGGGAATGACCGGTTACATAACCATAATTGAGATTCTACTACCGACGTATGCTCCATTAGTCACATGAATAACCGAGGGCTCTGATACCAACTTTGTCACGACCCGATTTAGGATCATGACCGGCGCTCAAGAGCAATTGCCCCCAAGTAAGCTTCATCGATAATTTACAGAAAATTGGACAGAGTTTTCCATATTTTAGGACTATCCAAAAATAAATCTGTCTTAGAAATCAACAACACAACCAACCTATATCGACCAAACAAGTTATAATCCTCATGTACGAAGTATTTCCAACACAATAATACTAACTTCATCTCCAAATATACGATAGAAAAGTCTAATATGAGTCACAAGTCCATATCAATAAAAGAATACATATGACACTCATGAAAATGACTATGGAGCGACTCTAAGAGTTTCAAGAAAGAGACTATAGTAAATAAATAACAATTTTTTCCCACGCGAGTAAATGCGGGGCTCACCAGCAACTATCAACTCGTGTACTCTAATTAACGGAATCCTCACCTGCGTCTACTGCTGTCTCTGTAAAAATAATAGTGGGGAGTAAGTCGCTAGCTCAGTGAGTAAAAATATTTAACCACAATCGTTTTAATAGGGGACAAGTTAGAAAACATGTTTGTGAAGTAATCAGAAAATATCATGAATAAATGCCCTTTTTCATAGATAATAAACAATAATCACTCTCACCATGTGTTTCATGTAATAAAAAAATTAATTTAACAATTCGGTAATAAACTCGGTAAGCACTATGTCATATCAATTTTTTATGTTTGGGAGGTTTTCAAGAAAGGATCATGTAATCTGTATCACTATGTGGACCCCTTCGTAAAAGGAGTCAACTTTAACGGTAGGTCCCTACTCGAGGGAAAAATATAACTGTATGCTAGTTCTACCTTCCCACTAGTGAGGGCTATAATTGTACTCGGTAATCGGTAAATACAAGGTGCACTAGGTCTAATGAACCCGCCGTTAGCTGCGGGATCCTTCAAAGTCTCCTCCCATTTATACTCTTTCTTGTAAACAGTAAATACTCGTACAAAAGTATTTTCAAAATAATAAAGGGCATATTATTTCTTATCAAATCTTGTAATTTTATTTCAGTAATGATAATCATGTCTCAAGTAACAGTAAAATATGTCTAGTAACAGTGAGAATAATTCAAATAACTGTAACATCTCATGTAACGGTAAAACATATCTAGTAACGGTAAAAATATTTAGATTAATTGGTAAACATCTCAAGTAAACTGTTCGGTACCATATCAAATAAAAGACTTATCCCACATGCAATTTTCAAATATTCGGTAACACATTTTAATTTCAAAATAAGGTATAAATCATGCAGGTTATGAAAACACAAATTGCGGTAAGATTACTACTCACAGTACTCCTGTCTAAATACCATGCCTGCCACCTCGAGTAGTCTATGAGACTCCTTTCAATCAATCTATAATCATATCATATCGACCTCGTGTTAATTTCCTTGTGCATGCTAATTCATAACTAGATTAGAATACTAAACCCTCTAGGGTTCATATTTGAAAATCAATTCTTCAACTTTTATTTATCTATGCTATGAGAAATTCAACTAATCCATAATTTAGCTTACCCATATTATATAAAAGTCAAATTCATGGTCATGAGTTAGAGAACTACCTTTCAAATCTTGGTTTTCTATATATTTGTTCCCCTGCGTGAGGCGTTACTGAAGAAGAGCCAAGAATTTCCCTTTTTTCTTTATTCTTACGATCTTGCTGCCAAAATTCCTTTTTCAAACTCCCTTCAATCGCATCTCCTCTAATTTCCAGAGAAGGCTTGTGAAAGCTTCTTGAAAAGATGATCTTCATAGCTTTTTAAATCTTTGGTTCTTCCCTTCTTTCTTTCTATTGTTTTTTTTCTTCATAATTTTTTTTCCGTTCTTTGTATGAATTTGCGTTGAGTACTCCCTGTGTTCCTTCACTCGAAAGAGAGACACCGATCTCACATTAATTTTTTTGGTCTCCAAAAGTAGTTGGTTAAAACTTTTTCCCCAAATCTCTTTAACCTATTTCCCTTCCCCTAATGCTATTTACGTTGGGCTAAGGCCCACTTGTTCCTTTTTTGTTAATTTGCTTTTATAGTAATTAGGTAAATGCTCTTATTTTAATAAAGGGTATTACACATACTGTATTAAAAATGCTTGAAATTTGCTACTTCTACTCTTTTTGGTATTTGAACATTTAAAAACCTAATAGTTCATCAGCTTAGCCTTCTGGATATAGAAAGGTCGTTTCTTCCAAATGAAGGAGCTCAACATGCATGGAATGATGGAGATTAATTAGGTAATATCCTGTGGCGGAGCCACTAATTAGCACTAACAAGGAGGATTCCTATGTGTGCATGTACAAAATCTTGCATATGTCAATACTCTATGTGAATATTATTACCGAAACGACCAGATAGACATTTCAACTGAGCCAACTAGATACCTCAACCGTCTTTTAAGTGCGTCAACTAAATAGCCATGCATGACTTGGCATATCGCTTGCTGCACACTCATGTAACAGCACCAGAGGCGAGCATATTCACGTAGAAGAGGGGACACCGGTCCTTGTTAACTTCGGCAAAAATTCTGAATATATAAGTGTATATATGTTGAAAACGACTATATATTTTGTTTGGAATCCTTAAGATTAATTAAAGCCCGATGAGGATACTGGTTGAAAAACTTTACTCATGTGCCCCGCCACCTTCAAATCCTGGATCTGCCTCTGAACAATACGTTGCCTCAAATTTTAACCCATCTCTCTCGATCAAATTAGGTATTTTATGTATGTATTTTCTAAAATTGGTCCAATATTATATGTTGACACCCATACTCCATAAATATTGAATAGTGCCCTTGATTCAATAGTTAATTACTTACTCAACGAAAAATCAAATGAATCTTTGCCTAGCCTAGCCTTCTGGATGGAGTTTCATTAGACTGATCAAATGATCTTAGTATACCATATTTTATTAAAAATTCATGCTTGAAATTTGCTACATCCACTCTTTTTGGTAATTTTAAAAACCTAAAAGTTCACTATGAAGAAGAAATTTCAAGTGTAGAAATTTATAAGAAGAGACTTATTTCAACAATCAAATTTCAAATATCATTATCTTCAATTTGTTTCAGTATTGGCTAAAGCCCGTACTTTACAAGAAATATCATACAAATTTACATGACATGAGGGGTTTTCCCACTGTAGAAGTTCTTTAATTCCCTTCTCAATTTCTTTAGTCTCCTTCACAAGATTATCCATACAAAAACCAAATGCACTCAAACTTAAAACCAATTCTCCCTTGAGTTTCTCATCATTTTCACCACCTTTTAATATAACATCCACAACTTCATTTGAATGTTGAAGAAAAGAAACTAAGTTTTCCTCAATTTCCTCTTCATTTAAAGACCTTATATTATAAGGGGTTGGTAATTTTCCCAACTCAAGATCAATAGCAACTTTCTTCTTCTCAAATTCCTTGTCAAGTACCACAAGTGATTTTACCAAACTAACCTCCTCAAAACATTTTGTATAAGAGCCAATTAAATCCTTAAAAAGCATGAGGTCAGCATCTAGTTTTTTCACAATTGCTTTCCACATATTACTGTCTATTTTTTCAGATTCTTGTTCTAGGAATCTTAGTGCTTGTGACCCAAAAAGTAAATATTCCACCATTTTTGATAATGACCCCATAAGCTTACCATAGCAAGCATTACTAAAAGGCAAAAACCAGAAATTGGGCTCTGCCTCAGCTTCCGCAATGAATTTTCCTAATTCATTTACGTGGAATTTTAGCTTCTTTTGGCTTTCTTCTAAGCTATTTTTGCTATATGAACTGAAACTTATTGAGTCAATGCAATCATGCAAAATTCCAAAGCTCTTGGAAAGTTGGATTTTGGCTAATGTAGAAGCTCTCGTTGGTTGTAACAAAATTTCCACCATAATTGAACATGATAATCCAATGAAAGTTTCTGTAATTCTTGCTATGGCAAATTCACTTGGGGGACCAAATCCTTGTCTACCTAGAATTAGTACTGCCCCGATAACAGCAGAAATCCCACCTAAGCACAAAGCAAAATGAAAAAGATCAGAGACATAGCCAAAATTTTAAACTTAATTAATACGTTAAACTTTTGATTTTAATATTTGTTGACACGTTAATAATTTTTCACTTGTATACCTATATTCCATATAAAAAATAATGGTTCGATTGAACAAAGAAGAACTTTTTTTGAGTTCATAAATACCCTGCCCCCTTTTGTTTTAAATACTCAATAATAAATCTAAATAGTCGTCCACCTCACATCAGGAGTAAAGTGTGCGTACGTAGTATGTACCCTTCCCAAATCCCACTTGTAGGATTATAATATGTATGTTGTTATTGTAATCGCCCATATGCTCAAACTAAGAATAGGCGACGAATATGTACTATATTTATAGTTCATGTATAATGTATATAACCATATATAATCAGTATATAATCGATATATATTGGCTAGAAAAAATATACAGTGAAACCAGCCGATTTAATTGTGTTAAGATTCCTAAAATATTTTGCGTTGGACAAATTTCACTAGAAATGTTTGTAGTTTAATCTTAACTTAGTACTATAATATATATATAAATTTTATCTTTCAAAGCCACAAAAAAAAAAAAAAAAGGAAAAGAAATCCCACCTGCTTGGCCGTACATTTTGCTACGGCTCAAAAAGCTGCTGACAATGAACCAAGGAAGCAGGGACAAGAACCTTATTTGCACAAATCTTTCAAAGAGAAAACATCCTATGACACCATATACTGTTCCCAACACTGTCCCTTGAGCTTTAACATTTGCAACTTTGAATGTTGCTTCTCTTGTTGCTGCTAGGCTTATAGCAACAGGCAACCCAGCCCAAAATCCATTTTCCTTACTATAAATAGATCCAAAGAAAATTGCAAGGCCTAAAGAAAGTGAGAGTTTGAAAGCAGCCATAAATCTTCTGCTATTTATAGTAACTGCCAAATTGGTCCATGTCTTACTCATAAATCCTTCTTCTTCTTCTTGTTTCTTGGATTCTTTTTTGGATGAAAGGAAAATTGGTTTATTTAACAGGAGTTTTAGGCAAAAAAGAAAGAATAAAGAGGGTAAATCTTTTTTTGTTGGTTGAATTGTTTGAAGTGTTTGGAGGAACTTTTCAGCATTTTCTGCATTTGATTCTGGGACAGTTGCTGACTCAAGGGAAATGTTTTTGACTTGCTTTGAAATGTGATCACTTAGTTTTTCTAGACCATTTTTTAGCTCTGAGTTAAGAATATCAAGTGGAAATGGAGGAGATTTTTCCAATGCAATTTCCATTCCTCTTAACGGTGTTTGAATTTCTTGAAATTTATTTCCTGGATTGTCCCCATATGGTCTTAAAAACTTGAATGGAAATCGTTCCCACTTCATGCTTTCCTGTTACAAAATTATTTTACAAAAAATATGAGGACAAATTTAACTTAGAATTACTACTGAAATAGTAGTTAATAACTATGTTGTTCGGACTCTCCAAAAACGTTGTTGCATCCGTAACGGATCCTTAAAAGACGCACTATATTTGGAGAATCTGACATGCATGCGACGGTATTTTTGCTAGTCCGAACAACATAAGTTAAACATGTAGTAGTTTATCATGGGAGCTTACTTGTTTGGATTTAATAGCTTGGAGAAGTTTGGGTCCATTTTTAACTAAGGACTTGGCTTGAGAAATTAAAGCAAGTGCAGATTCTTTGTCTTCAGCTGAGAATGCCTTCACAAACAGGTTAATCCTCTCCGAAGCATTTTCTACGAAGAGCCTGCTTTTCTCTTTTACCTATAAACATTAACCAAAATCTTGTTAAAATAAAATATTTATTCAGTATATGTATATATATATATAATCTCTTGTAGAAGACTATAGAGATTATATATATATACGCACTAGGTAATCGCACACCACACAGAAAATGTAAACCGCACTAGGCAAGCCCTGTGCGACGAGCTCTGACTGAGAGACTGCTGGTGAGGGGAATCGGTCCTAGATTCGCCCAACCAACTCAGCTAACCCGTTATGCGCAGATTAAATTATATTGATAGTGTAAAGATATACTGATTTTTTTTGAAGAGAAAGTGCATGCAAATGTTGAAAATGAAACGAGTAATAATGCATTTCACACTAACTTTCATAACATTTAGTCAAGTAGTGATTAGTAGTATTTAAACTCGATATACCGCTAGTGCGCGCGCTACTACTTTTATTTTCAACAACCATGAGAATTAAAGAGAAGTTTAACAAAGAAATAATTCTAATTCTCACCTCACAACAAGCAAGGTTTGGGTAGGGTAACAGCAATGCTAAAACACAAGCCCCAACTCCAACAGCAGTGCTAGCCGCAACATGAACCGGGTGCATAACCGGTTCAGTTTTTCCACCATTAATATAACCTATTACGTACACAATAACAAGCTGTCCTAGCGCTATGCGCTTAGCTATCAAGTGAGTGTTTTCGGGTAGCACCACGACGAACGCGCTCAATGCCACCGCAATAGCCGTGGTACTGGCCGTGAGCCGGGCCGGGCCGATCAACCACAAGCTCAATATCGCAGGACAAACACCTTGGACCGTGGCGTAAAGCGCGAGCCAACAACAACGCAAAGTGTCACCTAATGTTGCATTAGTTATAACAAGAATAACAGTAACGTAGGAAAATGCTGGGAATGCAACTTGAGTCTTGAAACATTCTGGCCCGAAAAGGGTGACTACACCAACTATGGAGCAAGCTAAGGCGGTCCGAAAGGCGGACGCTAGGCACGTCCGCCATACAGCTCTAGCTCGATTGGATTCGAAGCTAGAGGTTGCCATTGGAGAGGAGATGATGACGTTTTCTAGTATTGGCTAAGTTCAGTTAAGGCTTTGAATTCCTTATTTTGTGACGTTCGAATGAGTGGAAAAAATTGGGACAGGAGAAAGGTTTTTATAGAGTTGGATTTTGTAGGACAGCACGTGAGAAGTGGTGGGATCCTTGTGGGGTTGGGGTACTAAAGTGGAAGGCTACGCCAGCCAAGAACGTTCTATGAGAAACTTAGGGTGAATGAGTTAATTAATTTAGTAATATATGGATGAGGATAAGAAGATTTTATAAATGAGTTGACAATGACCCTTAAACTTATTTTCTGGATTTCGTCATGATCTGAGTCTTTTTTTTTTGGTCAGTAGAAAATGCTACACTGAAGTAAAACTTTAAAAGACAAAGGAGAATCAATATTTTTAGTTATCTAATCCTCATTGATACATCCTTGAGCAAGCTCGTTCCTAAAATTATCCTTATAGGCATCCATTTCATTCATTTAAAAATCAAGGTTGAGACATAATTAAGTAAATTAAAGTCTTTTTTTCTTCTAACAGCTTAAATTATTAGGTGAGATATGTATATGATTCACTATGATATCAAAGCAGACAGTGGTTCTAATTCGAATCTTATCACCACCCTGTTATCTAAAAGAGAATTTCACATGCTGGACTATGAAAACTAATCAGATTCGTACGTGAGAGGACGTGTTCATATATGTAGTCCATCTTTTCATCTGTACCATGAAAACTATTGAGATTGACTCATATACGAGTTCTTCATGTGACCTTAAAAAGCTTGTGGTACGGCTTGGAATTATGTGTAACGACGTATTTATGTGGTACTCCTGATGAAATGGCACTTGGATATAGAACTTTGGTTAGCCACAATGAGTGACTCACATATATTTACAAAACAGTTTAGGATGAGCATCAAAAGAAAGTGTCTTTTTGCCCCCAATTAATAGCTCAATCTTCACCTTATCATCAGTGTAGAAAACAAGCTTGTTGTGCATAAGTCCAAAACCCATATGTCAAGACAATACGTTGAAAACCTGCACCTTGACCATTATCAATTTGTTGGTTAGCAGCACCCAGGGCAGAGCTAGAGAGAAGTAAGTATCTTTTGTTTTGATAATTATGTATTTATATTAGAAAATCCATTAATTATGTATAAAATATTATTGCGAACTCAATAACTAATTAAGACGAGTTATGGGCAGAGGCGGACTCCGGTTTTGGCGGTAGTGGAGACATCATAAAATTTAATATAAACTTATCACTGTTCATAAAGATTGGTAAGGGAGTCTATGCTAATATCTGACTATTTTTGAAGACATGTACAAGTATATATAAAGTTTTTGCAGAAATTTTCGAGTAAGAGTAATCCATCAACTCATCATGTGCGTCCGCATCTGATTATAGGTTCAACGGCAAGTGTAAAACTCATAAATTTCAAATTCTGGCCCACAAGCTTCCCATTTGCGTCCCTAAAGAATTCTAGAGGCGGCTTATTATCGTACATACATTTGGTACTTTCTTGTGATTCAAAGTAAATAAGGGTACAGTGCCTAAAGGATTACAAGAATATCCACTAAGAATAGTTTCAAGCACTAGCAACTTCATTTACTACTGTATTAGCTAGTGCTGGTTGGTATGTTAAACCAAAATCATGATATTATTGTCCGAAATTTACATCTCTTTGAAGATTATGTTATTATGAAAACAATTGTCATATCTGATGCTTTATGCCATTTCTTAGTCTTTCAAGTCATTTGAAAAGAAATATTACAAAGAAAATATTTTTACTTTTGGACATAAAAAAAAAAAGAAAAAAAATATATCTAGAAACTTCTATTCTTCTACCATGATCTCAATCTTGCTTCTTGAAATTTATGTTGAGGGTTTTAATGTAGGTTGGATTGTCAACACTAATATAATTAATTATTACTAACTGCATAACTTAGTATGAATAAACAAAGATTAGATCTACTAAGTTCGATGGGCAAACTAAAAAGAAAAGACAAGATATCATGTTCCTTAATAGTGTCTTATTCTGCACTTAATTACAGATTAATTAAAGATTAATATCCTTTGACAATAAGATGCCAAGCATGGTATTGCTCAGGCTTGATGTGGAAAAAGTTTAATGTGCTAATCACCTATAATGCTAAGTAAAAGAAACGCAAGCTTGTCGTACGGCTTGAGGACAAAAAACAATTTAGGTGAAGCAAAAAGCTAAATATTGAACAGTCAATATTTAATAATAAAAACATTGTGTGTAGAAAAATAGTGGCATAACCTTAGGATTTCCACTATGAATAAGTTAGGTTTTGGTTGCATGCCACATGAGTTAATTGATCTTTGAAGAGGGAAAGGGTCAATTGGGACGTGGAAAAAAGACTCACTTTTATATTTTTTTAATATCACACCAAGTTAGTTAAAGCTAAAGATTAACTAACATACTATTGTCCTAAAACTTTTTATATTCATAAGGATATATTTTTATAGTATCAAAATTTTTGAACAGACAATTACTGATAAGGAAATAGCAGTTTCCCTATTTCACGTATATCCATGAATACCTCAAGCAATTGGTCTATTATCGGAGGCAGCAACGGATTCAGAAAGTTACAAGTTAAATTATACTTATAGTGAATTTCTTTGGGTCCAATTAAATTTGGATTAGCTTCGGAAAGTAGCCCGGGACTTCTAACTTACCACAACCAGAGGCGGATCCAGGATTTAAATTATATGGGTTCAATTTTAATATTTTTAACGTTGAACCCACTATAATATGGGTTCATATCTACTATTTTTGCAATTTTAGTGAATTTTTACATACAAATTTTGACTCCGCATCGAAAATTATGAGTTCAGTTGAACCCGTAAGTTATACACTACATCCGCCTCTGACCACAACCCTGATCAATTTTACTCTACTTCTCTACATATATATACATATAGAGAGAAAGAAGAGGATAGTGCGGTTTTGGCTTATGTAAGCTATATTTGGTGGTTTTTTCTTCCTTTTGGTTGGGTCCTTGTTTGGTTGGTGGAGCATTACGTTAGTGCACGTACAAACACAAGCATATCACCATCTATCAACTTTCTACTAACAAAGCTGACATCAATAAAAGAATGTAATAAAAGGCTTCCTTTGAAATTGGTAGATTTTACATGATGGGTTCCAATATATATGTATTACATTACATTACATCAATATAAACAATCAGAAATTTGTCGACACTCAACCTAACTTTTTCTTCCAAATCTTTATATGGAAAAATCTCTCAATATGCTGTCTGTGTAGCATAAGATGTGGAACTAGGTTACGTTGTTATGTGGTTTATTTGCTTTTTCTTAAAGAATTTTTTTCTCTAACGAAACAAATATCAAAATTTATGTCAGGATAACTGAAGTAATTCAAACTAATAAGAAGTCGAATGTGAAGTTAATGGAAGTTGATAGGTCCTTCAATTATCGAGTATACCATCGACTTTTCATACTTATCATAATAATATTACCGATCTTTGGTGCTTATGGAAAACCCTATCATACACATTCACCTCTAGAGTCTTTGTAATAACTTGGCTTTTCTCTTCACTTGAGCTTTGAGATGATTTTAACCTGTAACGACCCAATTGGTCGTTTCGAGAGTCGTAGCCCCGTTCCTCCCATTTTCTGCTCCTTATGTGCTTTGTGGCTGTTATATGACTTATAACCGTGTTAGTTGGTTCGGGCCCGGTAGAATTTCGGAGTGAATTGAGACAATTAGTCTCATAATGGAAAGCTTAAGTTGGAATGGTTGACCGGATGTTGACTTATGTGTAAACGACTCGGGAATGGAGTTTTGATGGTCTGTTAGCTTCGTTGGGTGATTCTAGACTTAGGACCGTGTCCGGATTGTGATTTGAAGGTCCATAAAGGAATTAGTTAAAATGGCGAAAGTTGAATTTTTGGGAAGTTTGACTTGGAGTGGACTTTTTGATATCGGGGTCGAATTGAGATTCCGGAAGTTGAAGTAGGTCTGCGGTATCATTTATGATTTGTGTACAAAATTTGGGATCAATCAGACATGATTTGAGAGGTTTCGGCGTTGTTTGTAGAATTTGAAAATTTCAAAGTTCATTAGGCTTGAATTGAGGCGCAATTTGTGTTTTTGATGTTGTTTGAGGTGATTTGAAAGCTCGACTAAGTTCGTATCATATTTTAGGACTTATTGGTATGTTAGGTTGAGGTCCCGGGAGCCTCGGATTGATTTCGGGTGGTTAACGGACTTGGAATTGAATTAGTGAAGTTGTTGAAGTTTGGGTTCTGCTGGTATAACTGCACCTGCGGAGCTTTGATCGCAGGTGCGGGGAGGGCAGCGCAAATGAGGAGAGGAAGCAAATGGTTATAGGTGCGAAGGTTCTCCCGCACCTGCGTGACCGCAGATATGGCAGGAGGACCGCAGAATCGGAATTGGCCTATGGAGCTGGGCTCCGCAAAAGCGAGTCCGCAGGAGCGGAAATTTGGACGATGGTGCGAAGATAGCCACAAATGCGGGCTTTGAGTCGCTCCTGCAAGGCCGCAGAAGCGGCTAAGTGAGCCGCAGAAGTGAAATAGCTGGCAGAATATATATATATATATATATATATATATACGAGGATTTCTAGATTTTCACAATTTCTAACATTTTGAGCTCAGGTTTTGGAGATTTTTAGGGGATTCTTGAGGTAAGTCCCTTTATGTTTATTTTTCTTAGATAATTATGTTTCCCCACGGATTTTCCCACATAGTTGGTATATTTTTGAGGTGTAATTTGGGGGTTTGAGGTTAGGGATTTGGAGAGTTGATTTTGGAGATTTGAGTGATGATTTGATGTCGGATTTTGATAAATTTGGTATGGTTAGACTCGTAGTTGGATGAGCTTTCAGGTTTTATGACTTTTGTTGGATTTCGAGATGTGGGCCCGGGGTCCGGCTTGGAGCAAATTCCGGATTTTTTGAATTTATAACTTCATAATTTCTTGTAGAGTTGATTCCTTTAGCCTGTGTTGATTGTATCATATTATTTGTGGTAAGATTCGAGGCATTTGGAAATCAATTCGCAAGGCAAAGGCATATTAGAGGAGAGTTTTGCTCGGATTGAGGTAAGTAACAGTTCTAAATATGGTCCTGAGGGTATGAACCTCAAATTTTGTGTTATGTGATTGGTGTGGAGGTGACACACATGCTAGGTGACGGGCGTGTGAGCGTGCACCGTGGGAATTATGACTTGGTCCGTTCTATGAAACTGTAAAGTTGAATAACTTGTTGTTAGTTATATGCTCTCCCTGTGTTATAGAAATTTGACTGGAAATAATATTAGAAATCATGTTTAGGCTATGTGTTGATATTGTTGGGACCGCAGAGGTCGTGTACTTGTTGAATTATTTGCTAATTGATATCTTATCCTCAATCACAGTTTTACTTGCCTATCATATCTCCGTCTCTTTTTGTTTCTTGTTGATACATTACATCATTTCTGTTTAGCTGATTTTATTGAGAGCCCAAGAGACTGGAGAGGTTGGTGACTGAGTTAGGGCCTGAGTGCCGAGCTGTGAGCGATATATATATATATAGATCGGGTTGCATACCGCAATGAGCCTTAGGGCTGTATATATATGGATCGGGTTGCACGCCACAACGAGCCTTAAGGATCGGGATGCACGTCGCAGCGATATAATGCTGGGGCTGAAGGAGCCCTTCCGGAGTCTGTACACCACCGGTGAGTGCATGTACCTATTGAGTACGAGTGTTGAGTGCCGAGTGCTGAGCTATTGAGAAAGATTGAGTGACTGTTGCTCTGAGAGAATGCTCTCGACTTCATTATCGTTGCACTTAGCTGCCATATATCACTGTCTGGAATTTTTCTGAAAGATGTTATATTCTGTATTACGTAAATTTGATATGAGATAACTGACTTGGCCTAAATTGTCGAACTTGGAAGCATGCATATTTTCTTATGTTGAAGTTACTGAAGTTTAACTATAATTGCAGAGCTCATCATTACTTTCAGTTCTTTATTTAGTATTGTTACTTACTGAGTTGGTTGTACTCACGCTACACCCTGCACTTCGTGTGCAGATCCAGGTGTTTCTGAACACGGTGGGTATTGATACCTTGCACAATTTATCTTTGGAGACTTCAAGGTAGTTGTCCGGCGTTCGCAGTCCTTGTTTTTCCTTCCTTATCCTTCCTTTTATTGTTTTTCGATCCAAACTTTCATAGATATTACTTTTCTTGACTGGTGACGTATAGATGCTCATGAACCTAGTGACACCCCGATTTGAAGTTTTTCTCCATTTGTGTTTTGGGTTTTTACCCCGTTTATGAGAATTGTTGTCGTTTAAAACTACTTTGACTCATTTTTGTTAACTGTATGAAATATTTTGAAAATGTCGGTTTGCCTAGTACCACGATAAGCGCCATCAGGATATGTTAGAATTTGGGTCGTGACATAGCCATCAGAAACTCAATAAGCACCTTTGGGTGGTGCTTTTTCGATTAACTATCTGATGTATTTAGGACGACGGTGAACCAAGACATGAAAAAATGCAATGCAAAAGAAAGGGATATTAAAGGCCTAACATAAATAATTTATTTTTCTGAAACTCCGTTATAATTTCTAGTGGCAAAGGAAAAGAGAAAAGTTAAATTGAATTCATAAGTATTGCGTGAGAACTTCCACTAATACAATAGAAATACATACAGAATAATAAAAAAGTTAAAGTTGTTCGTTCTAAACTAAAATGGTTGTTTTAAACAACCAAATCTTTATCTTATCAAAGGTGTTGACATATGCAGTTAGGACAAGGAAATTGCTAGGACAGATGGTGGCATATGAAGCTTTTTCTAGTGATTGTCCATTTTCATTTTTTATAGTGATTGTCCATTTAGTGTCAAGAACTTGATGTGAAGAATAAACTATTCTATTAATATTCTTTGTCCACATAATAACCATTACTGAGGAAATATATAATAATGAATTGAAATGTTTGCTTTCGTATTAGGGAACGAGGAGTTATAAGTTATAACCTATCAAAATTTCAGACTAGTTTCCTATGTCAGCTGTTTTATCTGTTCAGGATCTGAAAGGTCACAAAATTTAAGTTGTTTAGGATTTTAATTTGTTAATTTTCCTTAAATGAAATCTTAGTGCACAATGTGTGTAAGACATTTGAATATTCTTTGATATGAGTCACCTTACTTTTTAACTAACAATTCTTTTTCCCCTTTTCTTGTACACGAACATTCTTAGCTACAATTTCAAATTAGTCCAATATAGTCTTATTTTAACTTATATAAATAATGGTAGCTGATGCATGAAGTATTTCGCGTGTATGCAGGGTCTGGAGAAGGGCCGCACCCCAAGAGTGTGATGTAAACAACCTACCCCGATGTAAGCATAACTCGAATTCGTGACCTATAGACCACGCAGAGACAACTATACTGAATAATTGTGCTCCAAGGCTCCCCTTCATTTATCTTATATACATTAATGATATAAAATTTTTTTAAAAAAATCAACTATGTTTTAACTTGTTGTAACACATAATTACTTTATTTTCTAGGTTACTAATCGAACTATTTGTGAATAAATATATGTACTTATCCTTTAAGTTTTCTAATAGTGTAAATATTTTTACACAGTAAATATATTAGTATATAGAGTTTAAATTCAATTTATTTATTTAAATATATATTAAAGTCCAATAGAAGCCTTCGTCGTTGAAATGTATGCAAGTGAAAGGGCCGCCTTGAGTACAAAAGTAAAAGTAAAGCAAAATATTGGAGGAATTCTGATTCAGAAACTCTTCAAATCTTGAACTATTTGAAAATAAGCAGAGTCAATCAAGATGGATAATTAAACTGCAACTTGCTTAAAAAGTATACAAAATGTGCGCCCCAAATTAAATCCAAGAAAATGAAAAGAAAAGATAGCATGCAAATGCAATTACAATATAGAATAAAGGAAGTGAACAAAAGAAGATACGATCTAGAATATATAATAAGAATAAATGAAAGAAAGATGTGGAGAAGCCTTAGAGCAAACGTTCAACTTGTATCCTTGTGATTTATATGCAGGGGTGGATCCAACTTTAAAGTTATAGGTTCCGATCCTATTAACGTAGCCTAATTGCTTTTGCCCAAAATTTATATTTGTATTAAAAAATTCACTAAATATTTATAAATTTTTAATTGTGAATCCAATTATTATTATATATAACTCGAAATGATTATAGGAACCCATAAAATTTAAATCCTGATCTATAGGTCACGAGTTCAAACCGTAAAATTAATCACTAATATTTGTATTAGGGTAAACTACTTACATCACACCATCTTAGATGCAACCTTTTTTTAGAATTTATGTGAACGCGGAATACTTTGTGAATCAGAATGTCCTTTAAAAATGTAGAGGAAGGGAAGCCTTATTTCCTCTCTATTTCCACTTTTCAACGAAGTAAAAAATAATCATGACGATCTTTCTCTTTTCGCCTTCCTTTATCATTCTAAAAAAAAAAAAATTGTAACCAAAGTATTGCAGTTAAGAATTTGAAGTCAAACACAAGTTAATGTTTGTTACGGTAGTCAAATCTTACAAAGCTGCCGATCGAACAACCAGATGCATAGTCAAATTAACAACTGGATCTCATTCATCAGTGAATTGCTTCTTTGTTTAAAAGATAAATTGCTTCTTAGTTTGCCGAGTCAGGGCCAGTGGTAACTGATATCGATACACATCCTAAAGTATGTGTGCTGAATCTTATATAATAAATATAAAAATTAAATAAAAAATAAAAGATACTGAGAGATCTATCTCATGAGGTAAGGTTGAAACGTGTGTGCGCAGAGTTAGAGTTTAAGTTTCATACATTATCGATATAAACAATATTTATACAATCTCATCTACCTGGTGTTGAAATATGTACTTTCTTTTCTAAAAACTCAAGCGGTTTGAGAGAATATACTCTTTATTACTCCATTTAGTTGTGTCTCAACACGTAGCCTCATATGCATGCTTAGTTCGTCTGTATATAGGTAAAACCGAGGGTAACGTGTACCTCAATTTCCCGGTGGTCAAACGAAGCGGAGACATAACTCCATGGGATCAGAATCGAAGCCAGGGACTTCTCGTATCAGGGGTCAAACGGAGTGTTTGCCATTGATCCCGGCAAGACAACACTCCCCGAACCCAGAGCGGGCTCCAAGACCTTGGGAAGCACTACGAACGGTTGCACGCGACTAACAGAAAGTTGTTATATCCGCACCCAACCAGGTATCACGGTACAAATCTCGCCCGACGTTGATAGCATATCAGTAATTGACGAGAAAGGAGCAATTTTTTTACCTTTTTAGAATTGTACTAGGGATGAAACTCTCCTACTATATAAAGGGGAAAGTTTTTCATTCAATAGATATTGTAACACGCATATCAAAGCAATACTAACTTGTTTTTCTGTTTTCTAGTTACTGAAAATTTCTTATAGCTCTTTATACATATTTGGCTCCGAGTTGAGGGTCCGGTCTAGGGCAGAACTATTGTTAAGTTAAAATTTGAGCCCGGACTTAACGTCTCAACTGGTTTGGCTATTTATTTTATCTTTAATTCGTTTATCTAACGTTCATGATTACTTAGAATCAATCCAAATATCTTTAAAACCGCGTACAAATTTAATTGTTATCCATTTTAAGAGTTACAGTTTGGCACCCACCGTGGGGCTAAGGATAATAGTGGTGGTTTGATACAAATCTCCATAACACACTCTATTTTGCATTTGTTTTTTGAGGTCTCAATTTTAGGTCAGCTAAAAAATGTCAAATTCTCAGTCCGCTCACTTGAACATTGAGGATGGGTCTGGCCATCATGGCGAAAACAACAATCAGGTGTCTAGCAATGAGGTGCCCCTGCTGATCCCAACGGGGTCCCAGTCATAGACCCAGTTGATCCTAACTCACATGTGACCAACGACGCCAACCTTCCTACCGACCCCGAAAATAGCATTTGCAAAGGAGCCCGATCGACAGCTCATGGAGCACCCGAAGGCGAAGGCAACGGGGTCAGTCTACGATTGATTTTCGAAATATTGTAGGCTCAACAGGCGGCGATAGCGCAACGACAAAACCAAAATCTCGCCACTAGTAGAGTTGAGATCGAACTGCCCTCAGGAAACACCCAAAGAAATGAGCAGATCATCGAAGGGCCTGGTGAAGCTCAGTCCGGTGTCACCCCTGAAGTAATAAAAATGCTAGAGGCATTAATGAAACAACTGGAATCTGGTGAAAATAAAATCCAGGCAAATGACAAGAAGGTAGAGACATATAATTCCCGGGTTGATCAAATCCCTGGAGTGCCTCAAATACTGAAAGGCCCGGACTCCAAGAAATTTGTCCAAAAACCTTTCCCTCCGAGCACGGCGCGGAAACCAATCCCGAAGAGGTTTCGTATGTCCGATATTCCAAAATATAACGGAATCACGGATCTAAATGAACATGTGACCTTCTACACATGAGCCATCAAAGGCAATGACTTGGAAGACGATGAGATCGAGTTGGTGTTATTAAAGAAGTTTTGGGAAACTCTGTCAAAAGGAGCGATGATATGGTACCATAACTTGCCCCCAAATTCCATTGATTCGTTCACTATGCTCGTGGATCTTTTATAAAGGCTTATGTCGGGGCCATCAAGGTCGATACTAGAAAATCAGACCTTTTCAAGGTTAAGCAAAGGGATAACGAGATGCTCAAGGAGTTCGTGTCAAGATTTCAAATGGAACAGATGGACCTACCTCCGGTTGCGGACGATTGAGCAGTTCAGACATTTACTTGGGGGCTCAACCCCGAAGCTCTTTGGCATCACAGCAGCTGAAACAAAGCTTGGTAGAATACCGGATGGTAACTTGGGCTGACGTCCACATCATGTACCAGTCAAAAATCAGAGTCGATGATGACCAATTCGGAACCCCTTCTGGGTTTGTTTGTCCCATCAGAACTGATGACAGACCTAAGAGAATTGTCAATCATGAATCAAGGTCGGTCCGAGATTGGTATCAACCATATAGTGCATATCGAAGGAAAAATGGATTCGGGTGCAACTCTACAAGAAACGATAAGAGAAGCGATTGAGGGTCCAATAACCGAGGCCTAATGAGCAAAAGTGGTTTCGACAGGCCGCTCGGCAGAAGGGAAACTCCAATATTGTCAAAGTATAACTTCAATGTTGACACAACAAGCATCGTATCGACCATTGGGCACATCAAGGAGACCCAGCGGCCTCTACAATTACAATCCGATGTGTAAGTATTATGATACTCATGGCCACAGGACCGAGGAGGATTCTCAGGGCATCGTGCAGCCTCATAATGATGCACTGGTAATATCCATACTTGTAAACAAATCCCGAGTTAAGAGTGTGTTGATTGATCTAGGTAGCTCGGCCAACATGATTAGATTGAGGGTCGTAGAATAGTTGGGGCTACAAGATCAAATAGTGTCGGCGGTCCTGGTGTTGAACGAATTTAACATGGCATGCGGAACTACCAAAGGAGAAATAACTTTGCTAGTAAAAACGGCCGGGACGATTCAGGATACCAAATTCTACGTGATCGAAGAGGACATGAGGTATAACACCTTATGCAGAAGGCCTTGGGTTCACAACATGAGGGCAGTACCCTGGACATTAAACAAGGCATTGAAGTTCCCCGCACCGGGAAGAATCAAGACGATTTACAGAGAGCAAGCAAGCGTAAAATAAATGTTCACAGTCGACAAGGTGATCCCGGTGCCCACAGTCTCGACATCAAAGAACACGTAGTTGACAAAGAAGGAAGAAATTAAATAGCAATTACCGATACTGGTCCCGACCGAACCGGAAGAGCGAGGAGTAGGCGCGGATGATGATTATGGAGTCCCTAGGTCGTTCATTGCCCCTGATGGTTCCGTTGCCACCAAATCAATGGTCGAGGAGCTGGAGCAAGTCATATTGATCGAATACTTACCCGATCGGAAGGTATACCTAGGCACGGGGTTAACTCCCGAGCTTAGGAAAAAATTTGTTAAATTTGTTATAGCTAACATAGATTGTTTCGTTTGGTCCCATCTTGATATGATAGGGATCTCGCTGGAGGTGACCATTCATAAGCTAAGTTTGGACCCGAAGTTCTATCCGTTTATACAGAAAAGGAGACCACAGTTCGAGGTCAAGCGCACATTCATCAAGGACGATGTATCTAAACTCCTTAAAATAGGATCCATACGGGAAATTAAGTACCTAGACTGGCTAGCTAACGTAGTGGTAGTACCTAAAAAGGGAAATAATTTAAGAATATGTGTATATTACAAAGACTTGAATAAGGCGTGCCCTAGGAATTCTTTTCCTTTGCCTAACATTAATCGGATGATCGACACGATGGACGGGCACGAGATACTCAGCTTTCACGATGCCTATTCTGGGTACAACCAAATTCGGATGGATCCGGGCAACCAAGAAAAGACTTCCTTTATCATTAAATTCGGCACCTACTGTTATAATGTAATACCATTCAGATTAAAGAACATCGGTGCCACCTATCAAAGCCTACTAAATCGGAAGTTCAAAGAATAGAAATGAAATTCAATGGAAGTTTATATTGACAACATGTTAGTTATGTACCAGTGCGTAGAGGACCATTTGAAACATTAGAAGGAAAACTTTGATATATTGAAAAAATATAATATGAAGTTGAATCCAGAGAAGTGCACATTCGGGGTTTGATCGAGAAAATTCCTCGGATTCATGGTATCCAATCGGGGGATCGAGATTAATCTTGACAAGATTAAGGACATAGAAGACATCACCATGGTAGGCACCGTCAAGGTCATTCAGAGGCTGACCGGGCATATAACTACCCTAGGCCGGTTCATATCAAGGTTCGTGGACAAAATCCAAAGATTTTTCTCACTGTTTAAAAAAGAAGAATAACTTTTCCTGGACCCCGGAATACCAACAAGCTTTAGAAGAACTCAAACGGTACCGTTCGAGTCCCCCTTCTCCACACTACGAAGGCAAATGAGCAACTGCATCTCTACTTGGCGGTGTCCGAGTGGCGGTAAATGGAGTTTTTGTCCGGGAAGAGGAAGGTACGCAATTTCCTATTTACTATGCCAGTAGAACTCTAGGCGAGAAAGAAACAAGGTATCCTCATTTGGAAAAATTGGCGTTCTCTTTGCTAAGCGCCTCTAGGAAACTAAAATCGTACTTTCAGTGTTCCCCCATATGTGTTGTAACCTCTTACTCACTAAGTAACATCATGCACAAGCCTGAGCTCTTGGTTCAATTGGCCAAATGGGTCGCCGAAATCGTGGTTGACTTTATGTCGGGCTTAGTGTCCGAAGCTGAAAGAGAATTATTATCAGCCATGGGGACTACCTCGAGAATCTGGACCTTTTTTACAAACGGTGCCTCGAACGCAAAGGGGTCTGGGCTTGGCATCGTGCCGAAGCCTCCTTCGGGGAATGTAGTTAGGCAGTTTATTAGAACTATGAAATTGATTAACAATGAGGCCGAGTATGAGGCCATGATTGCAGGTCTCGAATTGGCTAAAAGCCTTGTGGCCGAGGTGGTCGAAGTTAAGTGCGATTCCCTCATTGTGGTAAATAAAGTCAATGGGACGTTCGAAGTAAAAGAGGAACGAATGCAAATGTATTTAGACAAGTTACAGGTAACGTTGCATCAATTCAAGGAATGGACCCTACAACACATGCCCCGAGACTAGAACAGCAAGGCCGATGCTCTGCTAACTTAGGGTGCTTAGTTGATGATGATGAGTTCATCTCGGGGACAGTAGTACAACTCATGAAGTCAGTGATAGAAGAAGGTTACGCCAAAGTAAATTCCACGAGTTTAACTTGGGATTGGAGGAACAAGTACATAAATTACTTAAAGACTAGGAAATTGCCCTCGGATCCTAAAGAATTGAGAGTTTTGCGTACAAAGGCTGCCAGGTTTAGCTTGTCCGAAGGGGCTCTATTCAGACGAACGTTCGACGGTCCACTGTCCATATGTTTGGGGCCGGGAGATACGAGTATGCCTTGAGAGAAGTTTACGAAGGCACTTGCGAGAACTATTCAGGAGCGGAATCTTTGGTTCAAAAATTAATCAGGGCCGACCACTACTGGATCGACGTGGAGAAAGACGCGAAGGACTTTGTACGAAGATGTGACTGCTGCCAGAGACATGCACCGATGAGCCGTCAATCGGGAGAGCTACTCTATTTGGTTTTGTCCCCATGGTCGTTCATGAAATGAGGAATGGACATTGTCGGTCCCCTGCCATGGGCACCTGGTAAGGCTCAATTCATACTATTCATGACTGATTATTTTGCTAAATAGGTCAAAGCTCAAGCGTTTGAGAAAGTTCGGGAAAAAAGAAGTTATTGACTTCATTTGGGACCACATAATATGCCGATTCGGGATACCGGCCAAGATCATATGCGACAACGGGAAACAGTTCATCGGCAGCAAGGTAAATAAGTTCTTCGAAGATCACAGGACTAAGAAAATACTATCAACACCTTACTACCCGAGTGGAAACAGACAAGCAAAATCTACGAATAAGACCATTCTCCAAAACCTGAAAAAAAGGTTGACTGATGCCAAAGGGAAATGGAAGGAAATCCTGCCCGAAGTCCTGTGGGCGTACCGTACGACCTCAAAATCTAGTACCGGGGCCACCTGTTCTCACTGTTCTATGGTGTTGAAGCCTTAATACTGGTCGAAGTGGGAGAACCAAGCCTCAGGTTCCAATATGCGATCGAATAGTCGAATGGCGAGGCCATGATCATGAGCTTGGAACTATTGGATGAAAGGCGTGAGGCCACCCATAGCGAATAGAAAGATACTACAACCGAAGAGCCAACCTCCGACATTTCAAGATCGGGGACTCAGTGTTGAGGAAAGTAACATTACACACCCGAGACCCGAACGAGTAAAAGTTGGGACCGAATTAGAAAGGCCAACATCGAGTCATCAAAATTACAGGTTAAGGCTCATAAAAACTCGAAGCGGGAAACTGTGTGCAACTACCGAACAATTGAAACGTGACACACTTAAAATGGTACTACTATTAAGGTACAATCCCAACTACTCTTTTATCATGTTATGAATCAAACTAACACTTGTAGTGATAACTTAGATTTGAAGTCCGGTCTCAAATCGAAATCAATGGGCGTTCATTGTGCATCAATAGTATCTGAGCCTTCTCAAGCTCGGCCTCGAATATTGGGGGACATCACCCTCGGATTAAGGTTTTTAGCAAGGAAAAATTTGACAAGGAAAAATTTGGTGGTTAGGATTCATTTTAAGGGCTAAACAGCTGAGTGACTCGTGCCTACATAGTCCACTTTATCCACGATACAAGCTTTTATACGCTTTCGATCATGTACTTTACACACAGAAATGAATGAAAGTTCCGCCTTACTACTACATATTTCTGCCCCCTAAATTCCAGATCCTAAGAGCCTATGGGCTACCCCTATTCGGGAATATCGAACCCAAGGGCTACCCCCACTTGGGGACTGTCGTCCGAAAAACGTTCGGGCAATCCAGGCTACGAAACCTAGAGGCACCAAACCTATTAGGCGGTGCCTAAAGAAAAAATGCTACGGCTTCTCTAAAAACGGCTCAGAGACGTCTGAAGCTCGTAATCAAAGTTAGGCCTTTAGAAAAAATTCGAAACCTGTTGAAAGGTTACCCTCGGCAAAAGCATCGTCTAAAATCAATTAAGTATTTTGAAAAAACTTCCACCGAATATTCAAAGCCTCAAGCAAACAAAGTTGTATTGAATCCAGGCTTCGTCCGAACCTTTAAAGATCGGATGCCCTATAACTACAATCGATTTTACACTAAGGCATCAGAAACATTGCAAGAATAAAAATTATGAAGAGGTACTAAAAAAGTTAAGACCCCTTGGAACCCTCAGCACATTCAGGCTCGAAAAGCTTCTTCGCCTCACCCTCAGATCTTTTGATTTCTTCGATCTCAGTCAATAGGTCAAAACCTCAGGCATGGATCTCCTCGAAGGTCTCTCTGTGGGGTAGCAGCTTCATATATTTGTCCTTTACCTTCAGGCAGACTTCGGCTACCTCCACATCGGCCTTGTATTAGGCCACTATTTTGTTGTCATCGGTGGAGGTCATAGACAATTTGGACTTCACTGCCTCGTATTCTCTACTGAGGGCGTCCTTCTCTGTGATAGCCAAGCTCAATTTTGCTCGGAGATCGTTGTTCAGTTGAGACCACTTGTCAGCTTTCTCCTTCGCCACCCAGAGTTGGACCTCTACCAATGCCAACTTCGCCTTGGCAGTTTCCTTCTCCAAAGCCAGAAGGTCCATTTTGCTTTTCAACCTATTGTCCATGGATTAGACCTCATTCATCTCGGCTCGGAGTTGGTCCATCAGGTCGATCATTTGTTGGGCCTGCGAGGTTGTGTTGTTAGTCACCACTACTAGATCCTCATTTTTAACTTTAAAGACCTTTACCTTTTCAATCACATCGGCATGTTCTCGCCTCAGGATCGAAGCCTCCTTCTGAGCCCTGTCCAGTTCGACCTGAAGATCATTGATGGCCCCGTCCTGTTGCTCACTAAGGAGATTGAACATATCCTTTTTTCAGGCCTTCTACATGAGGTTGAACTCGAGCTGGCTGATTTCCAAGTGATACCGAAGGAAGCTCTCATGGTGAAGCACTGAAGCCTGTAAAGAAAGGAAACTAAGTAAGAAACGTCAAAGGGAAACTTTAGGTGGTTCATAAGGGGAGTTTAAAGTTTTTAGAACCTTACCCGGTTCAATGCCTGTTGTGCCTCGTTGAAGAGACTCGACATGCCCACCTCATTCATCTTTGACCGGTACTCCTAGGTTACCAGACATCGGAGGTAGCTGGCTACGCCTACTAGAGCGGATAGGATCCGAGCATCCTTCGGGACTGTGATAACAACCGTCCTCTTCTGCTCGGGGTCCGCACTCGGCACAGGGAACAACTTTACCAATCTTGGGCTCGTGCTCGTGCTCGGCCTGTCAGATCCTAAAGGCATGTCCTTCTTCGGTATATCCAGGTGACCCAGCCCCGAAAAATCTTCCAATGTAGACGTATCCAGCCCTTCGAAGAAGGAGTAGAAAGGGTCTTCTGCACCTTGTGCCCCTTCACTTGATTTTTCTTTGCCCGCTTGGACCTCTTCGATCATGGATTTGGTGTAGGAGGGGTTCTCCATGATGTCTATCACACCGGTCGCCTCTTTCGATACAGAAGCAGCTTCTTGGGAGGTCTTAGCCCTCGTCTCCATCTCAGCCTCTCGAATCAGAGGAAGATCAACATCTCTGATCTCATCGTAATCTCCCCGGTAAGTGTCGAAACGTGGGAAACAAAGATATCACCTTCTTCGGGCTCATCCCTGAGCCGGTAAAGCAAATCGGAGTCAGGTACCCGGGACCCGATATTCTTCATAAGCTTGCAGGACTGAGTGTACGACCTCTTTTTTATATTCACCTCGGACTCCTTCGAGACCGAGTCCCATAACGGAAGGATCAACGTACAGGGACATAACCTCGCCCCCTTTCAGTGGCCTAAGCTCTGTGGTCTTAGGCAAACTTGCAAAGAAAAGATAAAGGGTCAGTGTTATGTATGTTTAGGGCATCATATTAACTATTCTAAGAAGATACTTACCATATGAACTGGCCTCACATCGTCCCTTCGAAAGCTTGCGCCATGAGCACTCAAAATACGATATCGCTTGCAAATGCCTTCGATCCACTCCTTGAGCCGAGGGACCACATCAGGAACCCGAGCAAGCTGCACGATCACAAATACTGACAGTGAGAACAGGAACAAAGAAAACTCGACACTTAAGGAAAAATTGCACTTACAAGATGCATTCCACTTCTCGGGGAATGGCAAAAACTCAGGAGAGATTAAATCTTTGGTCTTCACTTGAACGAAGTGCCCTGCCATCCTTGGTCTTAATCCTCGTCAATAATCAAAAAGGGTTCCTCGCTGGCCCGGCGAGTGAGCTTGATTAGTCCCCTTCAGAAGATTCGGGAACTATATAGACGGAGCAGGTGATCGAGAGTGAACCGAGGAGACTCGGTGTTGTTTGTAAAGTAGGAGGAGGATTACGATCCTCTACAGAGACGAGTAGATTTACCCAAAGCACACCTCGTATCTCTTATAGAAGTCCATAACAACTGAGTCCACCAGACCCAGTGTGAAGGGATAAGTGTAAACACTCAAATACCCCTCCACATATTGGTGATATCATTTTTAGGCTCGGGGACTACCACGTCCTTACCTCCCCAGTTATAGTCCTCTCGGATAATGGGAAGGGTATCTTCGGTGTCAGAGCATATATATCTCGATGCCCCTTCACCTTGATCTTGTTTGGATGAGTCCTTCTCAACTTTGAAATCATCTAAGACTGAACAACCCCCGGGAATAAAACTTTTCATGGGGGCTCTGCGGCCGCTTCGACGGCAGCCACTTCAGGAGCATCCACCTGGGGAGCAGCCGTCTCGAGAACAACCACTTCGTGGATAGTCGCCTTGGTGCTTGTGGCCGCGTGAGAAGATGAAGAGGCAGCCTGCTGATGAACTAAATTGGAAGTCTTGGCCATCATAAATCTAGAAAATATGTGAAGATTTTCAAAGAGTTTATGAAGATTTAAAGTTTGAGAGTGAAGATATGAGGTTCTAGGTTGAAAATCCAAGAAAATGTATGAAGGTTTGAAAGTAGGATGAAGATCTGGCTAGAAACTTAAGAACAATTATAAAGATTTGAAGGTTAAAGGTAAAAAGATGAAGAGTTAGAAGCTGCTAGGAAATTCGAAGATAAAAACTAAGATCGGAAAGTGGAAAAGGTACAAAAGGTCAAAACTTTTATAAGAGAACATAATCATTACGCGATGCTTCGCATTTGAAGGCAATCAGTCAATGGTTGACACGTGTCTAAAGTCAGAACGACGCGACTGATGGGGCGTTTCAGCTCCTTCGCCATTTCAGTTGTAGCATATGAAGGATGGAACCGGGGAATATCTACCGTTTTCTATCGTTTCGGCAAACCTACTCTCTGGGAAATGAGGGGACTATCTGTATACGGGTAAAACTGAGGGTAACATGTACCTCGATTTCCCGGTGGGTCAAACGAAGCGGAGACATGACCGTATGGGATCATAATTGAAGCCAAGGACTTCTCGTACTAGGGATCGAACAGAGTATTCACCACTGAGCTTGGCAAGACAACAACCCCCGAACCCAGAGCGGGCTCCTAGACCTCGGGAAGCACTACAAACGGTGCACACGACTAACAGAAAGTCGTGATATCCGCACCCAACTAGTTATCACGATGCTAATCTCGCCCGACGTCGGTAGCATATCAGTAATTGACGAGAAAGTAGGATTTTTTTTATCTTTTTTAGAATTGTACTATGTATGGAACTCTCCTACTATATAAAAGGGAAGCTTTTTTATTCAATAGACATTGTAACACGTATATCAAAACAATACAAACTTGTTTCTTTATTTTCTAGTTACTTAGAATTCCTTACAGCTCTTTATACATATTTGGCTCTGAGTCGAGGGTCCGACCAAGGGCAGAACTATTGTTAAGTTAAAATTCGAGCCCAGACTTAATGTCTCAACTGGTGGTGCTCTTTATTTTATTTTTAATTCGTTTATATAAAGTTCTTGATTACTTGTGTCGAATCAATTCACATATCCTTAATATCGCGTACAAATTTGGTTTTTATTCATTTTAAGGATAAACAGAGTCAAGCGCGTGAAAATTATTTTTTATTATGGGTAGCGGCGCGACTCGACCAGAATCTCTAGTAAAAAAACTTTCTTTAATATCTTATGCTTTTTAAAAAAAGGTGATCGCACATATTAACTTATAAAATGGTTAACTAACTCGAATTAACTAATTGATAATACATCTTACTTAAATCATGAAATAATTTGGTCATGTCATATAGGACTAGGTGGGGGTTTAGAGATTGTGGCAACCATCTCGAAGCAAGGAAATTAAGAAAAATCAATGTTGCATTCCTTTCGCCGCATCTTTAGAGCAACAGCCCTAACTAGCACCGTCTCACCGAATATGCGAAAAATACAAATGGAAGAAAATGTAGTGCCCGTTGTCGTCCACTTGAAGGTAGTGGGTTGTAGGAACAGTTTTCGTTAATTATTACATTTTCTTTGTTGCTAAAATATCAACTTATGGAATGGCGAAAATATGGAGAACAAATTGCCTATATGAAACATAAATCTAAGAACAGATATTTCTTAAAAAGCATGCAATTAGTCGGTGGATTTAGGATTTAAATTCAATAGATTCAATCTTTAAAGTTTTTAGCATTCAATTAGTTATATTTCTTAAATTATGTTTTCATGCCTACTATTTATTATAATTTTAATAGATTTTTTTATATAAATTTATGCTCCACGTCAAAAATATTGTGTTCAGATGAATCTGAACGTTATTGTAGATCCCCTGCTAGTTGTCTTCTGAATAAATCCTTTTTCTTTTGGCCGCATCCTAGCAGGGTTAGACAAAGATTGACAATACAGTACTAGGGAATGACTGTGCTACACAATTCGAATAAAACAGTACTGTACACAAATTAAATTGAACGATATATTGCTTGTATTAAAGAAGCTATGATTAATTACGGAAAGAGCTATGGTAAAACGGGTAGTTTGATGCACGGAGTATCTCGCGTTCACGTATGGATCAGGAAAGAACTACAACCTAAGGTATTCTGATGCAGACAGTCTATCCCAATGTAACTATTAGCGATCGATTCCATGACTCGAACCTATGATCTTAAGTCACACAAAAACAACTGAAACCTTGGAAGAACTATGGTATAAAGTATAGACACATAATTTTAACACGTGCATGCAATACATCGAAAAGTTATGTAATTATATTAAACTCTAGGGTTGTCATTAATAATATTAAACTCTAGGGCTATCATACTTATATATTTGCAGAGATAAACATGAATCGGATCTAGTTAATATTTAAATAATAAAATTTTGAGCTTCTCCAGCTTCCGTGCAACTTAATGAATATAAGATCTAATCTAGTTTTATTTTGTTCTATTCTATTTTATGCATTTATTTCGTCTACTTTTAGGGTTTCTGTGTATCCTGACTCGGGTTGAATTTGATATTTAACAACACAGTAGGCTGGAAATGTCGTTAGGACTTTCTACATTTCGTCGATAAAAAATGTAAAATGTAAATCGTTTACGAAAATCACAAAATTATGTTATTTAATTATTGAATTGGTTTGGCTACTTGTGAAGAAAAAAAAATAAATTGTCCAAAGAATTGGTAATGCCGAGTGTAAAAGTGTGGGGGTGAAATAATTAGTTTACGCCATAATTTGGTTTTAAGTATCCATGCTGTGGTTTCGGGCACCACCTATAATGATGTATCAACTACCTGTGCTGAGGTGTATAATAACCGTGTTGAACATGAGTAAGCATCGGGGTCCGGGTACCCCTACTGATAATTTATACATTGATTATATATATTTATACGTATATTATAGATGAATTATATATATATATTATATATCCATCGATTATTTTTAGTTTAAGAGATTAAATGGGCGACTATTTAAGTTAGTTCTTCTATTTATTTTGGGCTGCTTGATCAGACCTCAGACCAACCCCAACTCCTAATCGCACATAGTGTTAAACTAGTAAAGAGGCTGCACTTTTTAGCCACAAGCCTCGGATGTTTCAAGCTACAGCCTGGAAACCAAGAATTTGCACCCGATGTCCCCACTCAAGTATAACTCTAGATCTTTATACAAATGGCCGATCCACAAAATTACATCCAATGACCTTAAAAACGGATGATTTTGATTTTTTGACTCCCGAACCTTTAAGGTCAAAAGTCAAAAAGCGTTAGCCATGGGGCAAACGAGGGGCAACACTTGTTAAACTTGAAGTTTTTTCATGAGGCAAGCGAGGTCAAAAATTCAATAGCGGTACCAAAGTGTCCTATTTGTGCAAATCACCCTAGCCGATCGGCTTCACAATTTACTTTTTTAGCCATTATATAAAAAATTATACACTGATTACATATACACATATTATAAACAAACCATACATATATTAAACAGTTGCAAGCTATTTTAATTTAAGCGGTCAGACAGGTGACTATGTGCCGCTAACCTACTTGCAGAACATATTTAGACGGAGACAAAAATTGAAGAGTGGCTTAAAATGATACTCTTTGTGCAAATATACCCCAGGAAAAGGGCCATACCAATAACATGGGCCTTTTCCCCCAAACTAGGAACTGTCACAAATGCCACCTTCAAAATGGCACCAGCTATTGTTTCAGATAAAGTCGAGCCAATGTGATATTTGGTGTATAATAGTATTAATTAACATTACCAATTTTATCAGCTTTTGTATCCTTTATTATTGTCATTATCTTTTTTTACGCAGAGAAGTGGAAAAGACTTAGTGGTGGTTTTCTCCTTAAAATATGTAAGAATTATTACGTCGAAATTCAATCTATGGACAATTATTGATGGATGCTATTATTTTAGTAAAAATAAGATATTTGGTGTATTATATAAACATTAACAATTCTATCATTGTTTTTAAAGTAAATAGAAACATAAAATTAAGATTATTTTAATTTTTTTAGTGTAATTCATGTATCAATTTGTTATTCATCTCACATACTTGTGGAGTGAACTTAGAAACAATGTGTTTGACATGTGAGAAGATATATTTTGAATCATCTGTAGAATTCAATCTCATATAGAGCCATCACAGCTGAAATTAATCAAGGAACATACCTTCAGTCATAGTTATTCAAGTATCATAGAGTCGCCTTGGAAGAATCTTGACAGAAAACCTAGGGAGCCTTCTAGCATGTATCTATCATTGGATGCCAGACTAATGGAGTCACATGTGTATTTATAGGAAGGTTAGGGACTCTTAGGCAAATACTTTAGCCCCAGAGACTTCTCCATAAATTATAATTGTCCTAGGGACTCCTAATAAAAATTGTTTCTTCCCATCAGAGAAACTACCATATATGCATAACTACAGAATATTATCTGATATATTATTTCCTTTGGGAGACAAGGTAAATAATTTATTACCTTATATGTGAGCTACACTAGAAGTCTCTAGAAGAGACAGTAAATTTCTAACATTCTTTCACTTGGCCCACATATTAAAATCAGATAATCCTTTATGAGAGATAAACATATAATATGGCCATAGATTTTATCACTCAACTAAAAGTTATGCAACAATCACTTTAACTAGAATATATTATTACACGAATCATGGTAGTCATGCTTTTAAACAAACACTTCCTTTCATGTATTACAATGCACAATACATTCTAACAAAGTGTCTAACAACTTTATGAATGAACTTAATATAAGTCATTCAGAGTCCAACTTTATTGTTCCAATGAGCACAAATAATATATGAAAAATCAAAAGTGTGCATTGTCATGTATATCAAAATAAACATAATATTTTGACAAACCATTTGAGAGCAAAGCAAGACTAAATTGATCTACTAAGCCCCATATGAGTTACATGATCCTTAAAAATATTAGCTGGCAGACCTTTAGTCATAGGATCAACAATCATCAAAGTAGTACTAACATGCTCAAAACTCGCATCTTGCTTCTTCACATAGTCTCTAACCATCAAGTACTTTAGGTCGATGTGCTTGCTTCGGTTGCCACTTTTATTGTTCTTAGAGAAGAACACTGCGACTACATTGTCACATAAGATTCTAAATGGCCTTGAAATGGAATTGACAATCCTAAGGCCAGAAATAAAGATTTTCAACCATAACGCCTATGATGTAGCTTCATAGCATGCTATAAATTGAGCTTTCATGATGTTGCAACAATGGTTTGCTTGACACTTCTCCAAGACACAACACCTCAAGCAAGAAGAAAAATTTATCGTGAAGTAGATTTATTAGTATCTTTGCATCTATCCAAATCAAATTCTGAATATCCAATCACCTCCAATGAGTCAGAGTATTTATATGTGAGCTTAAAACCCTTGGTTCCTTGCAAATAGCTCAAAACCCATTTACTAGCTTTCCAATGGTCAAGACCAGAGTTACTTTGATATCTGCCAAACATTTGTACAACGAAAGCAATATCAGGTCTAGTACAAATTTGTGCATACATAAGGCTCCCAACAATCGAAGCATAGGGAATGTCTTTTATTTGCTCCTTTTCCAATGCATTTTGTGGACATTGATTTAAAGAGAATTTGTCACATTTAATTATGGGTGCTGCTATAGTTGAACAGTTTTTCATTGCGAATCTTTCCAGAATTCTTTCAATGTAGGTCTTTTGAGGCAGTCCAAGTAATCTTTGGGATCTGTCTCTGTGAATCTCTATGTCAATGACATAAGAGGCTTCACCCATATTCTTCATCTCAAAATTTTGGATAAGGAACTATTTAGTCTCGTACAACAATTCCAAATCACTACTTGCAAGCAAAATGTCACACATATAGGATTAGAAAAATATATTTGCTCCCACTTATCTAAAGGTATATATAGTGATCAATGATGTTCTCCGTAAATCCAAATGAAGAAATAACATTATAAAATTTAATATACCATTGGCGAAAAGCCTGCTTTAGCCCATAAATGGATTTATTCAACTTGCAAACAAGGTGACTTTTGTCCAAATGAAGAATCAACATTATAAAATTTAATATACCATTGGCGGAAAGCCTGCTTTAGCCCATAAATGGATTAATTCAACTTGAAAACAAGGTGACTTTTGTCCTTATCACAAAATCCTTCAGGCTGATGCATGTATACCTCCTCTTCAAGATCTCCATTTAGGAAAGTTGTTTTCACATCCATTTGATGTAACTCTAAATCAAAATGTGCTACTAATGCCATAATTATTCTATATGAATCTTTCTTTGATACTAGAGAGAAGGTTTTATGGTAATCAATACCTTCCCTTTGAGTAAAACCTTGGCTACAAGTCTGGCTTTATATCGTTCGATATTGCCAGATGAGTCTCTTTTAGTTTTAAAGAACCATTTGGAACCTATGGTAGAGTATCCATTTGGTAATTCGATGAGATCCCAGACTTTGTTTTTAGCCATAGATTCTAACTCTTCTTTCATGGCACCATACCAAAGTATGGAGTTTTCTCCACTCTTGGCTTGTGAAAACGAGCATGGATTATCTTTTAGTCCAATATCATAATCAAACTCTTGGAGATATACAATATAATCACTAGAAATTGCTGGTTTTTAAACTCTTGAGGATTTTCTCACTCCCACTGGTTCAAGCACTTCTTCAGTGGGTTCAGGTAAAGCGGATTGATTCATATGGCTCCTCAAGTGGTGGTGTGTGACGACCCGATCGGTCATCGTAAGAATTAATGCCCTGATCCCCTATTAACTGCTTTTCCCGAGTTTATTTTTGCTATTTTGATTTGCCAGGATGTTCGATTTTGAGTTTCGGGGAATTTTGGGACACTTAGTCCCTAAATGTGAGCTTAAGTGTTGGAAAGTTGACCGTAGTTGGAACAGTATGAAGACTGCCTCGGAATGGGAATCTGATGATTCTGTTAGCTCCGTTAGGTGATTTCGGGCTTAGGGGCGTGTTCGGATTGTGTTTTGGAGGTCCGTAGCTAATTTAGGCTTAAAATGCCGAAAGTTGAATTTTTGAAGTTTCCGGTCCGATAGTGAGATTTTGATCCGAGGGTCGGAATGGGATTCCGGAAAAGGGAGTAGTTCCGTAGTGTCGAATGTGACGTGTGTGCAAAATTTAGGTCATTTGGACAAGGTTTGATAAACTTTTTGATCGAAAACGTATTTTGAGAAATTTGAAGTTCTTAGGCTTAAATCCATGGTTAATTCGAGGTTTCGATGTTGTTTTAGGTGTTTTAAGGATTGGTACAAGTTTGGATAGTGGTTTGTGACTTGTTGGTGCCTTTGGTTGAGGTCCCGGAGGCCTCGGGATGATTTCGGATGGTTGACGGAAAGATTTTGGAATTTAAGTTGCAGCTTCAGCTGCTGGTTCTGTCATAACCGAACCTGCGGTTTGGTTCCGCGGGTGAGGCACCGCAGAAGCGACCAAGTGTCAGTAGAAGTGGAATTTGGCCATCTCTTCAGGAACCGCAGATGCGGGTAGTTCACCGCAGAAGCAGTATCGCATCTGCGGGAGGTAACCGCAGATGCGGAAAATGGGCCTTTAAGTGAAAGTCGCAGATGCGATGAAGTCTCCACAGAAGCGGGACCGCAGATGCGGTCACAGGACCTCAAATGCGGAAATCACTGGACAGAACATATAAATTCTTGCCTTCGCGAGAATTAGCTATTTTTCATATTTTTCAAAACGGGAAGAAGCTTGGGGAGCACTTTTCAAGAGAGATTCTCAGAGGAGTTCATTGGGGTAAGGTCTTTGGTCCCTAAAATCGTTATTGTAATTATTTTGATCAATATAAGCATGAAAAATTAAGGAAAATCAGTGGTAATTGAGGGTTTAGGGCTTGTCTAATTGTAGACCTTTGAGTGATGATTTGAGGGACAAATTGAGGTCCGATTTTGGTACTTTTGATATGAATGGACTCATGAGAGTGAGGGGTTTCTGTAAATATAAATTTTACCCGATTCCGAGACGTGGTCCCGAGGGGCATTTTGGTCATTTTACCTAATTTCGCGTATTAGCTTAGAATTTAATCGTAGAATCAGTTATTTGAAGTGTTATTCACATTATGAAATTGAATTTAATAGATTTGAGTCATTTGGAGTCGAGTACTTGTGGCAAGAGCATGGTTTCGGATTGATTATTGAGCCGGTTCGAGGTAGTGGCTTGTCTAACCTTGTGTGGGGGACCTTCCCCTTAGGATATGATGTATTTGATAAATTGAAATGCCTTGTACGTGAGGTGACGAGTGCTTACTTGAGCTAATTGTTGAAAATCCGATTTTTCCTTAAGTATTTCAATTGAGTTCTTTTTCCTGTTTTATTCTACTTGCGAATTTAGCATGTTGCTAGTTTAGAAAAACATGTTTAGTTGACTTAATTGCCTATTTGCTTATACTGCCTTAATTGCATTACGTGAAGCATGTTAGGCTAGAATTAATTGTTTACTTGGTACGAAATTTAGCTTAACCGGGTATTCATGTGTTGTTGTTGTGTGTTTTTACTTTGGGATTACGGGAAGACATCCCAGAAGATCCCATGTACATATTTATGATCTGAACTGAGGTGCGGGATACCAAGAAATCCCTGACATGTGTATTGAGGATACCAAGAGATCCTCGGGATACCAGAGATCCCTAGCATATATTGAGGATACCAAGAGATCCTCGGGATACCGAGAGATCCCCGGCTATCATCCTTGTTATGAGTGGTACTTCCTGGTGTTTGCCTTTATGTCTATTTTCGTTATTGTACTCCTTATTATCCTGTGTAGATTCTTACTGTAGATTCTCAATTGTACTGTTTATCTTATCCTGTCATCTTATTATTTATTTAACCTCAGTAGGGCCCTGACCTTTCCTCGTCACTACCCAACTGAGGTTAGGCTTGGCACTTACTGAGTACCACTGTGGTGTACTCATGCCCCTTCTGCGCATGTTTTTCATGTGCAGATCCAGGTACCGCTACTCAGACCTACCATCCTTGAGGGAGGCGACTGCACTAGAGACTTCGAGGTACATCTGCAGTGTTCGCAGACCGAGAAGTCCCTTTCTATTCTAGCTGTTAAACATTGCCCTTCTGTATTTTTCTTTATTATTAGATATTCTGGAGTTAGACTGTTAGATATTCCAAAGACTTGTGTTTCCGTGAGTTTTCGGGTTTTGGGACAGTGTACTTGGTTTTGAGAATGTTGTGTTGTATATGCCGAGCGACATTATAACTATTGTTCCCTTTCAATTATTTTGGTTTTGATTATTTCTTCCACAAGTTTCGTTTATGTTCCGCATTTGTTAGGCTTACCTAGTCGTAGAGACTAGGTGTCATCACGATAGTTCACAGAGGGTGAACTGGGGTCGTGACATGGTGGATCTTGAACTTGTTCTTGTTCAGATAATTCATAAGAATTTTTTTTAGTAACATTCAAGTTCCCAATATATAAAGGTGTCACACCTCCTTTTTTACCTACACCCCCGGAAAGGGGCGTAAATAGGAGTTTTTTCAATTAAAGGACAATCAAAATGAGATTTATTATAAAGATTCAGAGTCGCCACTTGGGAGATTTATGGTGTCCCAAGTCACCGATTGAATCCCGAATCGAGGAAAAGATTGGCTTAGTTTAATAGTCCGCGAACCAGAAATCCGAGTAAGGAATTCTGTTAACCCGGGAGAAGGTGTTAGGCATTCCCGAGTTCCGTGGTTCTAGCACGGTCGCTCAACTGTTATGTTCGGCTTAATTAACTGATTTTAAACAGTTTTAAACTTATGTGCAAATTTTAGTTTTAAAACCGCCTTTATTTATTTAAAGAATTAATTCAAGGTCATTTAAAACATATCGCAAGCCACACCACATGAAATGCACTCGTGGTTCACGACACGCTTTATTTAACCTTGTTGAAAATTAGAACCGGGTTACATGAAATGCACCCCCAGATTTTAACATGCTTATTTCATTATTATTATCCAAAATTATGGCAGGGTCACATGAAATGCATACCCGAGCTCCTTTAATCTAATTGACATAGTTCAGCAATCCAATTTTTATACTGTGATAAAATCACGTTCAGCTATAACCAATTCGAGTAAACACGAATATTTAACCGAGCAAGCAAATTCAAAACCACGGAGAATAATTACAGAAATAAGGGGGTCGCGTCACCAAACAAATAATTAGTAAGAGCTTGCATAAAAAGAGTAGAGGATGAAAGAGTTGAACCCCAATATAGCCGGAAAATTTATTGTTTCACTACTTTGAACTCGAGATACAACGAATCGCAGACGGGAACCGAATTAACACCGAAAAGCTGAAAAACGGACGGAATCTCGAATCGTCACCTGAAACTCAACCAAACACGGATTCAAACCCACATTTTAATCAAAATTCGCTCTTAGTTTCGGGGCACCACAAGTATATGAGAAATGTCAACTTAGCTTAGATGTACATTGAAACCCACGAAACAAAAGCGTCACCAATCACAAACTATCAATACATAACTAAGATCCAATACTAGCATCAACAAAAACGAAGCTCCTGAATATTAGGTGTATTCTTTCCACTTTTTAAAACACTCATAAGCAGGATAAACATAACCGAAGATCAACAAACAGATATTCGAACCACAAACGAAAATAACGAACGGACGATCTCGTCAGACCCGAACTCGAACCGGTGACTGACCTGAACCTCGAACCTCAGTTTCCGTTCCCTACTCGGTTTTTCTGTCACTCGACCTGCCCTTTGAGAGAGAAAGAAGGGCTACTCTAGGGTGCGTCGTTCATGTCTTTTCCGTGCGAAGAAGAAGAAACAACGACAACGGAATTTTTTTGATTCCGGCGAACTTGGTTGACGGGGGGATGTAGAGGGTCGTCGTCTGGGTGATCGGCGTGAGGTCAGGAGCGGGGTGTGGTGATTTCCGGCGAAGGGTCACTATTTTGGGTTGTTCTGCTGAAGAAAATGAACAATGGCAATGGGTCGTTTGGAGAAGATGGAAACGGGGGGTATGGGGTCTGTTTTTGCGCAGCTTTTGTGTGTATTGCTGCTTGTTTTGTTTCAGCTGTTTCCGTTCTCTTCAGCCCTTTTTTTTCGTTGTCTTTCGTTCTTCAGCCTAGGTCTTTAGGCGTTTTTTCCTTCGTGGATTTTTGTTCCGTTTTTTTCGATTTTCCCAGCGTTCTTCTTCGTTGAAGAAGGTTCAGAACGAGGGGGGGTTGAAGAAGAAGACGCGCAGGGGGGAGGTCTCATTTGTGCGCAGCCTTCTCAGCTGCTGCCTGCTTTTTTGTTCAACTTTTCCCGTTCTTTTTTTTTGTTCCTCCCCCTTAGTCTTAGGCTTTGCTTTTATATATATAGGTCAAGGTTAGTTTTTTGTAGGGTTTTTTTAGGTTAAGGGGTATGGGCCTTGGAATCATGGGCTTGGGGATTATGGGTTAGGTCCAAAATTAGGCCTAAAAATGGGTTGCTAGAGCCCAAGTTCTATTCTTTCGCTGCGAACGAGATTAAAAATACGGGCCCATTTATTACTTAGTCCTACTATTAAAATAATTATTAAAATAAAACTAACCATTAAAACAAATCTATTTTTGGTATTTTTAAATATCATATTAAAATAAAAATACGATACTATTTTTGTATTATATATTTTTTAAGATTTTTTTTTTAGATTAAAAATGGCTACAAAACATTAATGAACATATTTTTGTGATTTTTTGTTTTCAATAAAATAAAGTAGAAGAGTCAAAATTACTTAAAATATCTATATTATGCCTAAATTAAATATTTTACGCTAATATATAAAAAATCTTGGGGAGGGTCAAAAATCACATGTCTACAAAAGGTACCACAGGTGGTTCCCTTATTTCTTCCAATTCCACCGTTTGAGTCAAACAACTTCCACTTTCTTCATGTTCCTCAAGAAATTTAGCATTTCTAGCCTCAACAATTTTAAGAGAATGAGAAGGACAATAAAACCTAAATCTCTTAGAGTTAATTGCATAGCCTATAGAATAACCGTTTATTATTCTTTCATCCAACTTCTTTAGTTGTGGGTTATAAACCCTAACTTTAGTTGGACATCCCCAAACGTGTAAATGATTTAAACTAGATTTCCATCCTTTCCATAACTCAAAAGGTGTCTTAGGGACAGCACTAGATGAAACCATATTTAAAATATGCACGATGGTTTTTAAGGCTTCACTCCATAAGGATAAAGGTAAACTTGATCTACTAATCATGCTTCTTACCATGTCCATTAATGTCCGGTTCCTTCTTTCTGCCACACCATTTTGTTGTGGTGTTCCTGGCATGGTATATTGGTCAATTTATACTTCACTTTCAAGGAACTCAACAAATGGACCCTTAACTTGTCCCTTATCTGGGTACCTACCATACTATTCTCCATCCCTATCAAATCTTACAATTTTAATCTGAGCACCAATTTGTTTCTCTACTTCTGTTTTGCAAACTTTAAAAACATCATGTGCTTCTCTAAGTAGGCATAAATTTTATTGGGATGATGACGTCCATATGCTTTATAAAATAGTATTTACACCTATTAGGCTTAATTGGATTAAGTGGACACATGGTCACTATCTTGCTTTATTCTTACCATTTTTTCATATTAGTAGATGCATTTTCTAGTGCTTGTCTTCGTTTTCTTGCAAGGTCAAAATTCGAGGACAAGTTTTCTTCAAGAAAAGAGGAATGATAGCATCCTAGGAAGCTCAAATCTATTCAAGGATAAAGATGAAGCTTTGGAATCTCAAAGAGGGTCTTTAACAAGATCTCAAACTAAAAAGTTGCAAAACAAGGTCATTGGACTTCAAGAACGATCAAAGAAGTTGTTAGTTGGGAGGAAGAGCTTAAGGATAAAAGATATGAGTTATCTAGGTATTACAATTATTTTATGGCCCAAATTCATGTCCAATAAGATGTGGATTAGATCTAGAGAAACATCCTCTGAAGAAGGTCCAAATCAGGTCACTGTTGGACCAATTTAGCACCTAAAATGTGTCCAAACTTGCAGCCCATGAAGTCCTACATAAAGCCACTTTTTTATAGCATTAAAAGGACTTACTTGACGTCCAATAATGGTACAATAGTCGTGCTAGATGTTGAGTTCAAGTTGGTGTCAAGTTGCTTGCAAATTTCCATCAAGATTTTCAGGATTCTATCCAAGATTGGTTTGAGACTTATTTCCATGTATTATGGACTATATTTATTGCTTTCCTAGTTAGTTAAGGTTATGTTTTCCTTTTACTAAGATTTTTAGAATTATTTTTCAACAATGACTTGGTTTTTGCTTCCTAATATTTTTCTTTTCCTTAGTATGCGTTTGGACATGAACTCCAAAAAAAAAAAATTCAAATTTGGAATTTCACTAAAATTTGAATTGAAGATGAAGTTGTGTATGGTTATAATTTTTACAAAATATTTGGATGTCTTTTTTTCAAAATCATAAAACATGATTTATACCCCACAACTTGTAAAAAATATTAAAACCACCCCAATTTGATTATCCTACTTGAAATAAACAATCAAACATGCTATTATGTAATTGTTATCATATTCCGCTTTACTGCAATACACAGAAGATGCAAAATCAATATCACATTTTCTAACATAGTCTGCTTCCTATTACTATTACCATTGTTATCAAACATGTAGGTTAATAAAAAGAGGGTCATTTTATAAATTTTAAAGGTATAGGATAAATTTGTAAAATTAAAAACTAGCAAATTCTCATTTTCAATTGAAACACTGCTAAGAACCAATTTTTCAAATTTGAAAATGCATTTTCAAGTGAAATTGGAAAAATTGGGAAGATTTTGATAACCAAACATTGTTTTCAAAAAAAAATTGGAAAAAAGGAAAAAATTTGTATGTTCAAACGGGCTCTAAGGTAGTTGGACTTGTTGTCCAAAGTAGTTTAGGACTTTATTTACTAGTTTTTTTAGGTAGAATTTCGTAACCCCTCTCTATATAAAGGGGTGTATTATTTTTTTAAGACTGAGATTATTCAGACTATTATCAATAAAATTTGTCAGATTTTTCTTGCACTCTTGTGTGTGGATAGTCTTGAATTTATTCTTCAACCTTCAAGACTCAACTTAAGCTGGTAAGATTAAACTCTTTCGAAATCTTAGATCACTTCTAGGTATTCAAAAAAGGTGATAAGTTTAGACTTATTATTGTTCTTGTTATTCTAAAGGATCGGGTTTCACAATCTATCTCTTATTTTTAATTCTCTACCAAAGGCGATTAGTTCTTTGTTAGCTAATTATTGTAGTTAGGATTCAACTTCAAGAATATGCTTCTTGAATTCAAGAAACTCTTTCTTGAATTCAATTTATCTTTAATTTCTGTCTTCTTTTTTGTTTCTTTATTTTCTTTTAGCTTCCGCATATTCTTGATTTTTCTTTTTTCTTTTTTACTAATTCTTGAATCCCCTTATCGTGTTGTTATCAAGTGGTATCAGAGCATAGGCTAATCAAGATTTCAATCTTGATAATCTTGGGAGGTTCTTAAGCAACAAAAAAGCAAAAAACAAATCAGCCAAAAAAGTGTTATTGCTCATTATTATTTTTAGAATTTAACTATTATTTGGTTTCCAAGTCAAGAAAGGAAACAAGAAGAGGGGCCCGTGTTCTTGAAGATTAAGGAAACTTCTTTCCTTATTCTTGTGGGTTTGGGGTTTCCTTAAATTCTTTCCTTTTTTTTTCTACTAACCGATTCTTATTCTTTCTGGGTTTGGTCATTCACTTTTCTTTCTTTTCTAGCTTCATATTCTTATTACTAAGGGTTGTGACTAGTAAGGTTTATTAATAAATCTAAAGATTAACGACCAAGAGTTGCATTGAATGGAAAAAGGCGAGAGAGGTGAGAATATTAGAAGGAAAAAGCCAAATTTGATAGAGACATAATTCTTCTAATCTTTGTTCAAGATGTTTCAAACATGTAGTTATTGTGAAAGGAGGCGAGCTATGACTCAACAACTTGAAAAGTCGAACTTACAGTATACCGAATGGAAGGAAGACAATGGTAAAGTTATTTTTCAAACAAGAGCTAAAGTGATGTCTGCAATTTGTGCCCTTAGAATTGATAAAGAATTTGGCTATAACTCAATTAGCACTTATATGGTTGAGAAATTGAACTTGCATTGTGTTGAGCATATTAAACCCTACATGTTGAGAGGAGTAAAGGTAGATAAATATGTGTTATTACTATTCTCTATTGGAAGGTATGAGGATGCAATCTGATGTGATGTGATTCCCATGAATAATTATCATATCTTGTTGGGAAAGCCGTGGTATGTTTACAGAAGAGCTTCATATAACATGGAAAAAAAATACTCTTTTGAGGTTAACAGGAAGAAACACATTCTTGGACCTTTGACTCCCTCACAAATTTGTGAAGATGAAAAGACCATTAACGAGAATATAGAAAAATATGAGAGAGAAAAGAATGAGAGGAGTAAGGGAGTACATGTCGACATCCCAAGAGAGGAAAAAAGAGAGGTTGTGTTGAGTGAAGAGAATAGGATGTCAAGTGAGAAAGAGAATAAGCTTGAGGAAAAGAAAAGAGAAAAGGCAATGAGATAACAAAAGTATGTGAGGTAGAGATAGAAAAACATAAGGGTTTGAGTGAAGAAAAAGAAAAAAACTTTAGTGAGAGAAAAGAGGCTAAGAGTGAGGAAAAAGTTAGTCTTGAGATAAAAGCCAAAAAGAGTGTAAGCAAGAAAATATATTCTTTACTTTCTAACTCATTAACACTTTGTTGTTTTAGTTCTTGTGATTTTGTGTAGCCAAGTATTGACAGACCTTTTGAAAGGGAAGATAAAGTGTAAGAGATAGTGGCAAAAGAGCCAATTGGATTCCAACATGAATTTGGCGATATCTCTTCTTGTTGGATGGTGGAAGATAAAAACTTGAATAATTTCTTTGTTGTTGTTGAATCTTTTGACTCTTTTGATCCTTATTTACAGGTTTATAACATGGAGTTCCCTAAATACATTGCTAAGTTAGAGCCATTGCATCAAAGAATAAAAGGTGATGATGTTCCATTAGTAAATAAGTCCAAGTATGGTATGTGTAGTTGGTTTATTCACATTCTTGGCCTTTTTAGAACACCTAAGGTATTTCGGGAGGTAATGAACAATACTATTATTTCTTATGTTGGTGGCTTTATAATTTTTGTGGATGATAGTATTTTTATGCATATCAAGTCACTAACTATAATATCTAAGTTCAAGTGCAAGCGTAATTTGCTTCCTTTTGAAATTGAGTATGACATAGATGATTATATGTTCGAACTTGGTGGAAGGAGGCATGAAATTTATGAGAAGAGATTTGGAAATGAGTTTTCATGTGATAAATTGCTAGAATGTGAGTTTGTTGTGTGATAGGAAGTCATTCTTATAGTCATGTTGATTGTGAGCATGTAAAAGTATTTGATACTAGTAAAGAGGCTATGCATGATTATTGCGACGTTAGTGATCAAATACTCTTTCATGATCTTATCTATGACTCTTTCTGTGACACTTTGAGCAATTGTTTAGAATCCTTTGATATTGAGAATATTATTTGGGAAAGTTATAATCATGAGCTTGAATGTATTGAAACTTTTATTTTGGGAATTGTGGGTTCTTCTAACCTTCTTGTAAATTTATGTGCTTCTTTGAATTGCTTACATGTAGAAGAATCCATGAGATTTGAATTGATACTTGGCTATATCATAAAAGTATCTTATTTGATAAATGTGGTAGAGATACTTGTTTTAAATGGATGCGTGATCAATCTTTTGTAATTTCATTGTCATACACATCTTTTGACTACCTTAAGAGAGGTTTTATGGGACAAATCTAAGTAGGCATAAATTTTATTGGGATGATGACTTCTATATTCTTTATAAAGTAGTATTTACAGATATTAGGCTTAATTGGGTTAAGTGGACACATGGTCGCTATCTTATTTTATTCTTACCATTTTTTCTGATCAGTGGATGCCATTTTCTAGTGTCTGTCTTCGTTTTCTTGCAAGGTCAAAATTTGAGGACAAATTTTCTTTAAGAAGAGGGGAATGATAGCATCCTAGGAAGCTCAAATATATTCAAGGACAAAGATGAAACTTTGGAATCTCAAAGATAGCCTTTAACAAGATCTCAAGCTAAAAAGTTGCAAAATAAGGTCATTGAACTTAGGAACGATCAAAGAAGTTGTTAGTCAGGAGGAAGAGCTTAAGGATAAACGATATGAGCTATATAGGTGTTATAATTATTTTATGGCCAAAATTCATGTCCAATAATATGTGGATTAGATCCAAGGAAATATCCTCTAAAGAAGGTCCAAATCATGCCACTGTTGAACCAATTTAGCACCTAAAATATGTCCAAACTTGCAGCTCATGAAGTCCTACATAAAGCCAGATTTTCATAGCATAAAAAGGACTTACTTGATGTCCAAGAATGGTACAATAGTCGTGTTAGATGTTGAGTGCAAGTTGGTGCCAAGTTGCTTGCAAATTTCTTTCAAGATTTTCAAGATTCTATCAAAGATTGGTTTGAGACTTATTTCCATATATTATGGGACTATATTTATTGCTTTCATAGTTAGTTAAGGTTATATTTTCCTTTTACTATGATTTTTGGAATTATTTTCCAAGAATAACTTGGTTTTTGCTTCCTAGTATTTTTCTTTTCCTAAAGTAGTTGGACTTGTTGTCCAAAGTAGTTTAGGACTTTATTTACTTTTTTTAGGTAGAATTTCGTGACCCCTCTCTATATAAAGGGGTGTATTCTTTGTTTTTAGATTGAGATTATTCAGACTATTATCAATAAAATTTGTGAGACTTTTCTTGCACTCTTGTGTGCGACTACTCTTGGATTTATTCTTCAACCTTCAAGACTCAACTTAAGGTGGTGAAATTAAACTCTTTCGGATCACTTCTAGGTATTCAAGAAAGGTGATAAGTTTAGGCTTATTGTTGTTCTTGTTATTCTAAAGGGTCGGGCTTCACAATCTATCTCTTGTTTTTAATTCTCTACCAAAGACGATTAGTTTTTTGTTAGCTAGTTGTTGTTGTTAGGATTCAACTTCAAGAATAGACTTCTTGAATTCAAGAAACTCTTTCTTGAATTCAATCTATCTTTAATTTTTGTCTCTTTTTTTTCTTTTAGCTTTCGCATATTCTTGATTTTTTTTTTTTTACTAATTCTTGAATCTCCTATCGTATTGTTATCACTTCCTCTAAGTTTGAAAGACCTGCATGATTTTGGCAATGTGAATTGTAGCACCATAATCAATCCACCATGTATTATCAGAAACTCCAGTAAAATTAGATTCATAACATTCAAAGGTAAATTACCTTTTTTCTCAAGCCATTTCTTGTATTTTAGGCAATCCTTCTTCTAGTGTCCCTTCTTCTTTTAGAAACGACAATCATCTTTGTCAAAGGTGGTTTTCTTCTTCATGGGAACACTCTTGCCCTTCCTTGCATTTCTATTATCATGAGTCACCATATTAACTCTTTCAGGTGTCTCATTCTTCAACCTCTCTTCTTCTTGAACACACATGGTCAAGAGTTCATTGATTGACCATTTATCCTTATGTGTGTTGTAAGAAATTTTGAACTGGCCATATTCCGCAGGAAGTGAGTTGAGAATGAAATGCACAAGAAATGGTTCAGACATATCAACCTCAAGGGACTTGAATTTAGTATCAATGTCTCTCATCTCCATAATGTGCTCACGCACTGTACGACTTTTGTCGAAAGTCATACTTGAGAGCCTCTTCATAAGGGTGCTGGCCAATACACTACAAGAAATCTGTCTTTTAGTGGCGATATTTAGTAGCGACTTTATTTATTGCTACAAATGGTATATTTATTGTGGCGACCTAGTAGTCGCTACAAAATATAAACTTTTAATGGCGACGTTTCCGAGTCGCCTGTAAAGATGTTTTTGGGGCAACTGGGTCGCCTCTAATTGTGTAAATATCTGACATTTAAAAATAAAAAAACTAAATAAAAGACCCTAAAAATACTAAGTTCTAAAGGAGCTCTGTACAAAAGAGACCGAAGCTCCATTTTTCTTCTTCCCTCTTCTCGATTCTCTCTGCAAAAGCTACATTACTTCTTGAAGTTTCTCAAATTAAATCTTTCAGTTTTGTTTAATCACAAGATGTGAACCTAATTTATGAAACCCAAAAGCCCTAAGACCACTTGTTTTCTAAGATTGTATTCAAATCAGGTAATGCTCTCAAACCCCAAATCCTTTTGGGTGTTAAATGCAGTTAGCGAGAGTGACTATTTCATCAATTTTACCTCTAATTTCTTTAACCCATTTGAAATCTACAGGAGTATAAAGTAATTTCCCCCCCACTTTCCTTCGTGTACAGCCCTTTCTCGGTGTTGATGATCTCTTTCGCTGGGTAAGTTTTTTTTTTTTTAATTCTGAACTTTTTGGTGATTGCATGTTTGGTATTCCTCTCAAAATGCTGAAATGAGATGTTTTGTGATATGGGTCTGTTATTTTTCCTGATATTTTTCGATAAAATCTCATATGTTTCATAAATCTTCACCCAATAATATTTTAGGTAGTGAAATCAGTGAAGATTCTTTTGAGCTATACATTAAGAAAGATATCAGAAGTAAAAAACATTAGGATTTATTTGATTTATTTTTAAGATGTTACTTCATTTATTTTGTTCATCATTCCTTCTCTATTTGTTCATCATCTTTGTGATATACATATGTTTTCATTTTTTGAGCTTCTTTATGTCTCTACCAAGTGCTGAATTAGCTCTTATTATTTTTTGCTAATTGATTTAATAGATAATATAATTGGTCAATTTATAGTGTTAAATTAAAAGCAACTTAGACAAACTAAAATAGATAAATGGTGTTAATTAAGTTCTAGTTCGTCTATTTATTGCAGCCAAGGTGTTTTAATGATATCCTCTTAGACAACTTAATTTTGCTTTTGAAAGTTATATTTTCTTAACTTTTTGGTCGGCTGAAATTTCCATAATCTTGAAATGAATTGTTTCTTAGTCTTATTAGTTCATAAATGTATCTAGGTTCTAGCCTTGTCATTCCTTATGTAAAATATTTCATGATGTTGTCATTCTTTATCTTTAAAAATATACCGGAAAAGAACTCTTGGTTGTGTTATACAATTTTATTTGTTGACAGATGCAACTATTGGTTTAAAGTTAATTGCAACACTCTTTATACCATATTTTTAAGATTATATTTTGCTATGACATATATCATATGTAAGTATTGACTGTAACCAATGTAGAACTCTTTGTAAAGAGAAAATTTGTCTTACTTTAAGCAAGATGAGTTATAGTAACATCTGGTTATGTTCTTGTAGTTGTGTTGGTTTTTGTGGTCCTTGAGATTTATTAACTAATTGATTGATTGAATGTTATTCTAAAATAGGAATGGATAAAAGTTGGTTGAATATTAGAAATAGAGGTGATCAAAGGTATAGAGATGGAGTAGATGGCTTTCTTAGTTGGGCATTCAGTCAACCAAGGGGGAAGAAGGCGAAGAAGATTGGCTTGATGATAATGATGGATAAGATATTGATGATGCTCTTGAATACTGAGAAGCAAGATAATATAGATTTCTACTTTTTGTTTTGAAAAGTTCTCTGTATTTTGTTCCTTATTAACATGACAATGAAATTAATTCATTATGCTTGTAACGTTTAATTTCATAACTAGATTATATATTAAGCTTTTGTGAAATGTTACTTGCCTTCTATATGCACTGAGTATCATTATATTTTTCATGTATAACGAAAAGTATTTACCCCTAATCGTGCTTCAATTCTTACTGATGTTTTTCTACATCATGTAGGAGGGTCCAAATGACAGGATGAGGTAAAGGTCGAAGTGGAACTGGTCGTGGACGTGTCCATTTTCAAGGACGTGGTAATTCTAGAGTGATGCCTCAGTCACAAGTACAACCAATAGGGAATACTACAGCATCTCCTAAGATAGGAGAATCAAATAATCTCAGTCAAGAACCTCTAGACAGAGGACAAGTATCAAGTAACCCTTGGCAGAGACCTTCTCTAAAGATAGTATCGTCAAGGAATCTGGATAGAAGTGTGCTTCCTCTCCTGAAGTTGAAAATGGTGCAGGTTAGGTTTTGTTTTACTAATTCTCTTTACTTATTGCAAAATATAATACTGGTATATGTTGGATTGATACGTGTTTATCCCAAATTGGGATTAATTTTACGAGGCATATGACGTGTTTGATAAAATACCTTAGAGAAATCTTTGTTTATATTCTATGCAGCTTTGAGAATGCTAGCTTATTTTATGTTATTGTTGTAAAGAAGTGTCATCTTACGTTAAATTTGGATTTGTTTCGGACGTTTATATTCTGATGTAATTCTGAAATTCTGGATATGCAAAATTTGGTTGGACAATTTTAGAAATAGGAGAAAATTCAGACTCCTAAGTGTTTATGTTGAGTAGAATCTAATGCATCTAATGATTGGCAAAAAATATATTTTGGTAAATTTTGGTGTGTGCTTTAACTCTTTATATGTTACCATTTTGGCTAGCATGAACCTCTCATTCTTGGTGTCATTTCTTTGGAATTGGTTTACAGTGAAGTAAAAAAGAACCAACTTTAGGATATGTGGCTGCAAGAGAATACCATTGGGAGTTGACATCAGCTTCCCCCGTCAATTTGTTGTATATGTGGCTGAATTTATGTTATATTTCGCTGTGTCTATTCAGAAAGTAACGAAGAAAACATGTACTATTCAACTAACTTTAGGATATGTGGCTGGAAGAGAATACCATTCAAGTAATCTTTTCAAGTATTTGTTCGCATCTCCTAAAGTAGTTCTGCCTAAGGATCTAAACCATAGTTGATATGTTCTTGTATATAATTTTTTTTCTCCTCAATGTTACCTTCAAGCTAAAACAAAAGAATTTTAATTAAAGTTGAATTCTGCCTGAAACATTTCCACCTTGAATTCTGCCTGAAACATTTCCACCTTAATAGATGCACAAACGCGAACCATAAAAAAATATTACACTTATGCTCATGTTTCTATTTTATTGTTTTCTTGACTTCTTTTTAGCTATTCGTGTACTTGATTTTTTGGTAATAGATGTGTTGCGTCGTTATTGAATGTCATAATTGCACTGATATGTGTCCACCTTCAGTAAATGCATTTTCTTTTCCATCTACTGTATGTCTTATTCAAACTTGAATGGCCATAGCCAATGCAACCCCAAAATTCTTTAAGCCAGAGTGAAAAACTAGCACTCAACATAGTGGTCTATGGATAGCTTTTGTTAAACATGAGCTAATGAGCAGGGAAATGATCATACTTTGCATTAGATAATACCGAATAAGTGGATGAAGAGCTGCACTACCAAAAAAAGTAGGAATTAAACACATTATAAACTTCCCAAATTCATGTAAAATCTTAGGATCTTGTCCGACTAACATGAGCAATCATCCTACGTATAGCCATAACATTGAAAAGGTGATGCAAATAATAAAGAGACAGAATATAGCAGTGTATGTTTGTGTTCCAATTTTCTTGTATTGCTTTGCTCCATAAGCCTGTCCACAGAGAATACTAGCCATTCCTAGCTGCAAATCACATGTAATAAGAGCTTTTCAGCTAACTAAAACAAAATTAGCATCAACTGCATTTCCTATTCAAACTTGAAGCTATACTTAGGAGACGTGGTTAATGGTTGAAATTGTCATAATATATTTTTCCACTTCTATGTCATCCATTGTACTATTAGCATTAGATTATGAGCATTGTCAAACTGATCTTGTGTTTTTTTCGTGTAATAACTGGAACACGGTTCTTAAACAATGAAGACAATGAAGAAGAAGGCACTTAGTATTTTGCTTTTTTGGGATGTATATGCATACAATGGCAATGAAGTATTCTGCATTATATATGTAATTCGCATTTTAGCAATGGAAGTATTTAATATCCGACTTAAGAAATTCTTTTGGTGTTTGTAAAATACTATTGAATGCGTTAATATAATTTTGGCCATTAGAGTTGCTGAATTAAATAGGTTTCATTGGTGGCAAAATCTTATTCAGAAAATTATTTGTTGCAATATTGGAAGTTGCCACTGATTGTTTAACAGTTTTTGTAGCAATTATCACCGCCACTAAATGTCATTCTCCAGCAGCGAGCTCGCGACATCAATTGCTACTAAAAGTAACTCTCCAGTAGCGATATGAGAGTTGCTGCTAATAGCTAATTGTTTATGTGGCGACTTAAGTTGCTACTAAAAGCAACTTCTAGTAGCGATAAAGTAGCTGCCACCGATAGTCATTTATTTTTGTGGCGACAATTGTCGCTGCTAAATGTCACTCTTCAGTGGTGGCTTGCCCCTGAATCTGTTTGGTGGAACTACCTTTTGTGGCGATTTGGCTTACTTTTTGTAGCGATAATGTTGCCACAAAATATCACCATTCTGTTGTAACAACCTGTAGTCGTCACAAATAACATTTAGTAATGGACTTAATTGCAGCAAGTCCAATGTCGCTACTATAAACATTTAGTGGCGACATATGATGATTTCGTAGCGACATGGTCGCTATCTTATTTTATTCTTACCATTTTTTCTGATCAGTGGATGCCATTTTCTAGTGCGTGTCTTCATTTTCTTGCAAGATCGAAATTTGAGGACAAATTTTCTTCAAGAAGAGGGGAATGATAGCATCCTAGGAAGCTCAAATATATTCAAGGACAAGGATGAAGCTTTGGAATCTCAAAGATAGCCTTTAACAAGATCTCAAGCTAAAAAGTTGCAAAACAAGGTCATTGAACTTAGGAACGATCAAAGTTGTTAGTCAGGAGGAAGAGCTTAAGGATAAATGATATGAGCTAACTAGGTGTTATAATTATTTTATGGCCCAAATTCATGTCCAATAATGTATGGATTAGATCGAAGGAAATATCCTCTAAAGAAGGTCCAAATCATGCCACTGTTGAACCAATTTAGCACCTAAAATGTGTCCAAACTTGCAGCTCATGAAGTCCTACATAAAGCCAGATTTTCATAGCATAAAAAGGACTTACTTGATGTCCAAGAATGGTACAATAGTCGTGTTAGATGTTGAGTGCAAGTTGGTGCCAGGTTGCTTGCAAATTTCCATCAAGATTTTCAAGATTCTATCAAAGATTGGTTTGGGATTTATTTCCATATATTATGGGACTATATTTATTGCTTTCATAGTTAGTTAAGGTTATATTTTCCTTTTACTATGATTTTTGGAATTACTTTCCAAGAATAACTTGATTTTTGCTTCCTAGTATTTTTCTTTTCCTAAAGTAGTTGGACTTGTTGTCCAAAGTAGTTTGGACTTTATTTACTTTTTTTAGGTAGAATTTCGTGACCTCTCTCTATATAAAGGGATGTATTCTTTGTTTTTAGACTGAGATTATTCAGACTATTATCAATAAAATTTGTGAGACTTTTCTTGCACTCTTGTGTGCGACTACTCTTGGATTTATTCTTCAACCTTCAAGACTCAACTTAAGGTGGTGAAATTAAACTCTTTCGGATCACTTCTAGGTATTCAAGAAAGGTGATAAGTTTAGGCTTATTGTTGTTCTTGTTATTCTAAAGGGTCGGGCTTCACAATCTATCTCTTGTTTTTAATTCTCTACCAAAGACGATTAGTTTTTTGTTAGCTAGTTGTTGTTGTTAGGATTCAACTTCAAGAATAGACTTCTTGAATTCAAGAAACTCTTTCTTGAATTCAATCTATCTTTAATTTTTGTCTCTTTTTTTTCTTTTAGCTTTCGCATATTCTTGATTTTTTTTTTTTTACTAATTCTTGAATCTCCTATCGTATTGTTATCACTTCCTCTAAGTTTGAAAGCCCTGCATGATTTTGGCAATGTGAATTGTAGCACCAGAATCAATCCACCATGTATTATCAGAAATTCAAGTAAAATTAGATTCATAACATTCAAAGGTAAATTACCTTTTTTCTCAAGCTATTTCTTGTATTTTAGGCAATCCTTCTTCTAGTGTCCCTTCTTCTTATAGAAACGACAATCATCTTTGTCAAAGGTGGTTTTCTTCTTCATGGGAACACTCTTGCCCTTCCTTGCATTTCTATTATCATGAGTCACCATATTAACTCTTTCAGGTGTCTCATTCTTCAACCTCTCTTCTTCTTGAACACACATGGGCAAGAGTTCATTGATTGATCATTTATCCTTATGTGTGTTGTAAGAAATTTTGAACTGGCCATATTCCGCAGGAAGTGAGTTGAGAATGAAATGCACAAGAAATGGTTCAGACATATCAACCTCAAGGGACTTGAATTTAGTATCAATGTCTCTCATCTCCATAATGTGCTCACGCAATGTACGACTTTTGTCGAAAGTCATACTCGAGAGCCTCTTTATAAGGGTGCTGGCCAATACCTTGTCAGAGCTTACAAATTGTTCATCAATTGCCTTCATGTAAGCTTTGACCTTATCGCTATTAGGGATAGAACCCCTAATGCTTTGGCTTATGTGGGATTTGATGAGCATTAAACTTAAGCGATTATATCGCTCCCACCGCTCATAATTAGCCTTATTCTCTAGCGTACTTAATTCCGTGAGAATGGGTGGTTCTTCCACCCAGAGTACCAGGTCCAGATCCGAACACCCTAAAGCTAGAAGGACTTTCTCCTTCCATTCAACATAATTGTCACCAGAAAACATTAGAATTCGAGCATTCTCATTAAAAATCCTAGTAGGAAAAGCGGTAAAGACTGCAAAACAAGTTAAACATACATAAACTATGAAGTACAATCCATCAAAGGTGAATCGCGTAAAATACCGATTTCAAGTAAATTCTTGACCTTCTTGTGGGCAGAGGTTGCAACCCATGCATAGAATTTACTTTACTTTATTAGACTATTAAACCAAGATATACGAACATTAAACCGTACCTGTCGACATAAGATTATTTTCAACTTAAAGGTTTACTCTCTTATTCAAGTTAATCTCACCAAAATGGTTGCCTCCCTGTAGGGCCGACTTACCATTTTAATAAGATAACTGGACTAATTGGATGTCATTATAATTTTAATTACTAAACTTTATGTTATTAAATAACTTAATTTTTTTTATATCAAGTATTCAAGATGTTGTGGCTATTCCTAAGTACATCACATAAAAGAAAACTCAAATATGACATCTCAAAATAATCAACTTAACGAAGATGTTGACTAGTTTCAAAGTAGGCACATAAAAGATAAGCCCAATGCCTATACTGTTCCAAAAAACAAGTCTTATTCTTATAATTAATCTAAATATTAGAAGAATCTCCTTGAACAGTGCAACTCTATTTACAAGCAAACAATTGCTCTAAGTACTTAAATGAATAAATGTTTTCATTCACGTCTAAATATATAACTAAGCAAATAATGATCATGATGAATCTAAACTAAATATGTGTCTAAAAAGCAACACTTACGGGGCATCAACTATTATCGTTTTCTAAGAATTAAGCATGACCCATGAAGGAATTAAATTAATTTCATATAGCCAAGTAAGAGTATACTTGAAACAAGATTCAAAACCTTTCTGACCAAACAAGTTCAATAGCTTAGAAGAATAAAAATACTATTTCTATAGAAAACAGTTTTAAGAGCTTGTTATAATTCCCAATTAACGGAATAATATTTCAAGGGTTAAAATATTGGCTGGTTCCAATGTTTAATTAAGTATTCTTGGTCTACAGTGGTTAAAGAAATAATGGAATCCAAACCAAGAGAATCATAAAACGAAAATACCAAACTTGGGTCCAATATTGAAAACGAGTAGGAGACAAAGGCAGGGATGTCAATAACATAAAACAGTAAAATATATCACCAATGATATAAATTATATCATGCCGTTATTTAACCCATTGAACTATTAAACTGAAAGCCTACACAAGATGATATAATATCAGAACACCAGTATTGTTTCAGTTATTCAGTCATACAAGAATTTGAATTGCCATATATTGCGTCAACAGATTTTTCGAACAGTGGACAAAACAGCTAAAGGATGGCTCTGATATCATGATGTAGAATTTAATTTCATACATAGAGCCATCGCAATGAAAATTAATTAAGGAATGTACCTTCAATCATAGTTGTTCAAGTATCGTAGAGTCGTCTTGAAAGAATCTTGACAGAAAATTTAGGGAGCCGTCTAGCGTGTGCCTATCATTGGATGCCAGAATGATGGAGTCACAAGCGTATTTATAGGTAGGCTAGGGACTCTTAGGCAAATATTTTAGCCCTAGCCCCCTAGGGACTTCTCCATAAATTATAATTGCCCTAGGGACTCCTAATAAAAATTGTTTATTTCCATCAAAGAAACTATCATATATGCATAACTACAAAATATTATCTGATATATTATTTCCTTTGAGAGACAAGGTAAATAATTTATTACCTTATATGTGGGCCACACTAAAAGTTTCTAGAAGAGACAGTAAATTTCTAACATTGTCACCTTAAGATCTTCAACCAAGGGAAATCAATCGACACCTATTTGCAGGAAAATTATATGATATTGCTAATAATTCTTTTTAATTCTATGTATCTTTATTATATATTGATTCCCCTTAACCTTTTGAGATATATATATTATTTTGATACCTCTCGGGGAAAATCCTGACGCTGCCATTACTCTAAGGGATGTACCAAATATCTTTCTAATTAAGTCCACAAGAAGACATTCAGATCGAGAAAGAGGAATATTAATACAAATTGGCCTTTTAATAACGTAAACAGGCAATAGGAAAGTTGTTTTTGGGTTGATAGCATCATTGTCGGTTGGAAGCATAATCTTTGTTCTTTTTTTGCACCATAATCCTTGTTCTTCTATTTAGCTAATTATAGCTCTGCACTCTGGGAACTGTGAATAATGAACAATCTTTTTATGTATCGTAACGACCAAAATAGTAGGAGTAGTAAATTTCACAACCCTCGAAGCTCACTCTTCCATAGACATCTCCATTAGCTAACACTTCAGTGATAAATAGTTTACTTTTGCAAATGGTTAATTGTTATAAATGTAGTTAATCAGAATACTTAATATTTGAAATTGAATAGAATAAAAAAACATACGTATGAAAAAGGAAAAAAGGGGATAAAGGCAAAAGAGTAGACAGGATAAGGGCAAAGTTATAGGGGGACACGTGAGAACCGATGGGATAAGATTATTTGGCCAAGTTAAAGCATAGAGAAAAAAGCATGTCACAAAAGAAATAAAAGTTGGAACAGATGTTCTAGCTTTGAATTATGCTCCTTTACACTAATTTTTTCAGAACTATTTATTAGACTCAATTACGACCTTAATCTCTTCGTAGCAAGGATAGCAAAAATAGTTAAAAGAAAACAGTTAACCATCTATATTATGCATTAAAAAATAAGTTGGATAATGAACTATTTAAAAATAAATTAAATATGAATAAGAATCATATTATTGATTTAAAAAATGGATAGTCAATAGATAACTAATGGGTTTAACTTTTACATTTGTAAAGCCTCAAATTTGAGGTTCTTCAAGTTTGGGAGATTAAGAACTCTCCCAAAAATGATCATATTCAAGAAGTCATAGATAATATAGTTACTTATATTATCCACCGGTTAACTCGTTTTCTATACGTATTAAATATGGGTCGAGTCGAATAACTTATTCGTTTTTTTATTACCCGTTTTTGACCCGAACCATATCCAACCCGATCTGCGCGTTTGTCACTCCTAGTCCATAATAAGTCACCTATTGTCTTTAGACACACCCCTTAAAAAATAGTACTCCTAAAAAAAATAAGAATTTTGACTAAATTATCTTTAATTAAAATTTGCATATTATTAACTAGACACTAGACACACTGAAATATATAAATAAGGGTAAATTTTTTTAAAAAAAATCCTTCTTAATTATGAAAAATATTACTTATTTTAAATCAAAATAAAAAAGATAAAAAGTCATATATCATATACGGAGGAAGTAGCTTGGTTCTATATTCATGCCAATGTCGAGAAAGGGCCGAGTAATATTTTAATACAAATATTAGTGATTACTTTTACGATACAAACATATATTTTATAAGTTATACGAAAATAACCTTACCATTATTTCAACGCAAAAGGAAGAAAAAAAATATTACTATGAGAAAAAGTGGGAAAGAGACGTTGGTTTTTTGAGAAATTCAATGAGGAGTGTGGTATATATGTCAGGAACTTAGAAAACACTCCACGCAAGTTTGCATGAGATATCCTCAGAGATTCGTGCCCTACCCTCTTACTGCTACTGGTCAGCTTTGTATTTTCTTGATTAAAATTATCGAATAAGTCCAAAGTTTTTGAACTTTCAAAGTACTGATAGGGTTGGCTCCCTTTTTCAGAACACAGGAAATGGCATCCAATGTTTAACCATATGGACCATATTATCTCAATTTAGACTACAAGATATTTTAATAATTAAAGTTTGAAGTGGATATTGTTAAATTTTTTGAAAATTAACTTTTCGAGTTAGTACGTTCACATTAAAATAAGTTACACAAAGATTTAAATTCAAAGTTTTTTTTTTGCGTCACATAAGTGTCTGTTTGGGAAATTGCACATGCTATTATGGAAAAGAGACATTAAAATTTAAAATTAAGTCCCAAAATAGACCATTCTTTCATCTTGAAAATCAAAGTATATCCCAATTCATTCATACAAACAAAACTAATGCCTAATATTTGGATAACAAATACTCCATCCGTCCTACTTTAACTTTTTATCACTTTTATTAAAAGAATAATAAATACAAAACAAATAAGAATAGTATATACACAATCCTTATCAATACCTTAATAAAATAAAGAACTTTTTTTCAGTAGAACCTTATCAAACAAAACCAAAAAGGAACAATAATTTACTAAGTTACTTTCTATTAAATACTTTTTTGAGAATTGAGTAGTTTAAAAAAGAACTACTACTTTTTTAAAATTAAGGTTATATATAGTTGGAAAGAATTAATAAATCTAATATTAAATTCCTCAAATAATAATTAATTTCAACTACCTTTTTTTTAGCTAAAACAACAATTAGAATGGGACGAAAGAGTATAATAAGTATCACATTAATTAATAATTTTAGACATAACACAAACAAATACTGGACATCTAACTAAGAAAAAAAAATAGGCCAGGGCTAGTATGAAAGCAACAAACTTCAACATTATGGAAACACATAAGAAGATAAAATGATTAATCCAAACACTATTGCAATAAACTTGAACAACATTGGCATTACCTTACAAACTTCAAATCCCATACAGCACAAAAACACCTTAACCTCCTACCCCCCAAACCCCCACCCAGCCCACCCCACCCCACCCAGCTAAAGTTAACAAAGCAAACCCTAGGTCTAATAGTCCTAATCCAAACTCACCTTCCCCACATCAAACTCTATTTTTCTTGTACTTCCAAATTAAATAAGATCCTCTTCGCTCACCACCAATGTGGAAGATTAGTGACAGAAAATGATCTTTAGCTCACGCGGAGACGAGCACTCGTGCATGAGTGAAGGACTATCATGAGCATAAGTAAAAGTAGCAGGACAAGCATGCTTAAAAAACTCTGAATAACTCGAACCCTTACAAGTCTGTGGACTATTGAAATGATTCCTACAACAGAGTTCATCAGTTTTAAAAGCCTCACACCCACTCTTACACCCAACAACAGGTCCATGTCCACCATGTGACCTTAACTGCAAAACTGCTGGACAAGTTTGCAAAATTTCAGCCCTGCACCCAACAACTGGACACTGTCCTTTACCTGTTACAAAAATTAAAACTATAAGAAAAAAGGAAATCTACACTGTATAGCCACCCTATAAATTAATAATATTTTTTGTATATTGAATTAATATACAATTATATAGTCCATATTTTATATATTATTGGTGTATATTTTCTGTATATTTGGCTAGTGTTGTAATTATTTTCAATGACTGGCCAAATGTGTTAAAAGCCCAAGAAAAACCGCTTTCAGCATTTTGTCTGAAAAATATAGATAAATCTCTTCAGAATATAATAAAGTATAACAATATGTTACAAATTAGCTGAGTCACTTCAAATAAAAGGCCTAAATGCATGAAAGTAGTTTAAGAGACTATTCGGGATATTCATATTTCATGAAGAGATATGTCCTGCTAAATTTAAAAACAAGTAAGAAAAATTTATATTTAAAATTTTGAATGATATTTAAATGAAAATAAAGAATTTTCAAATATTCAAGTAGTAATATACAAAGCCCCAAACTCATTTTTACCTTAATATGTGTGATATCCTACTTTATACTCCATATAGCTGGATTTACGTTCTATACATTTACAACGTGTGACATCTTGTTACACTTTTAGTAAGTGTTCGGCCATAAGTTTTGAATTTTTTTTTTTAAAAACATACATTTTTTTAGAGGTTTTTAACATGTACTAATAGCCAGTACAGTCAAACCTCTTCCTAACATGTCATTTGTTCCGTTTTTTATTATAGGGCAATACTATTGTAAAAAACATATATTAAGTTTATAGTAAATGACCGGTATATAGTGATACTGTTGTAAAATCCTTACTTCAAACAAATCAGTGAAACTCGCCAGTGGTATCTGGGAGGGTAGTATGTACACGAACGTAACTTCTATTTGTGGAGGTAAAGAGGCTGTTTCCGACACTAATCCTTATTTCTTATGAATAATTACTTGCAAATATGTACGTTTTTAGTAGTATTTTTTCAGGGTATATAAAAATTAAACTCTAGATTACAAACTAATTTAACATTAATTACCTTCGTGTGGAGTTACAGTTAGAGGAATATTGAAACCATCGACAAGGCTAACACCATAAGACGAGAAATCAGCATGTCCATGGTGTAGAGCAAACTGTGCCAACGTGGCAGGGGTGGCCCCACCAAGTCCTTCACACTCAATACGGCCCCCACAGTCACCGGTGGCGCAGCTGAACTTACCGTGAGCATAACTACAACCAGTTCTAGCCCAGATTCTACCGGACCAGTGGGTAGTCGGTGCGGCAAAAGAGCGGTGTGTGAGTGTGTGAAGTGCAAAGCCACCGCGTTCGAGAACTGGGTGACCGGCATTTGGTTGAATGGCAGGCCAGATAGTGTAAGGACAGTTGTTAACTAGGGTTAGAATTAAACCAGAGTAAGTGGCTTGAGAGAGAGCACAAAGGGTTAAACAGAGAGAGAGTGAAAGTAAAGTTTTTGTAGAAGAAGAAGCCATGCTTAGCTTTTGACTGATGCCAAATGGTTGATAGTTGAGGGGTGGTTATATAGGGGGGAAAGTGAAGTAGAGATGATCAAATAACGAAATTGTCCACTGTTTTTTTTTTTCACAGCGGGTGTTAGGTAGAGGTCCCACTTATATGCACCGTGTAAGATCCTTTCAATTTTTTTTTTTTTATTCTCAAGATTTAAATATATAAGCTTTAATTAAGGATAAAAATTATTATTCATCTATCACAATCTTAGTAATATGTGGAGGCGGACCTATACTGTGCAATGGGATTACTGGCCGACATAAAATTTGGTAAAATTATATATATATATATATATATATATATATATATATATATATATTTTAATAATTAAAAAGACTTTCTAAACTATATAAAATATATTTTGGTTGAATAAAAAATACACCCGCATTTTTTGAGGATCCGCCTCTAGTAACACGAGATTGTCCATTGTTTGTTCGTTCATTGAAACTAGAATGGCATTATGGCAAGGAAAAAAGGAAAAGTTTTTGTGCTGGTTTTGAGGCACGTAAAGTCCTTGAACAATGCAACTTTTCTGACTCGGAAAAGATTCATTTTTTAAAAGGGAAATGAAAGTTGCTATTCTCGTCTTTGTTTAGGAGTAAAAAAAGGGATGGGACTATTAACGGACCAACTAGTGTAGCGTATTGTTTAACTGAAAATATGAGTAACAATTAAATTTAATTTGTAGTTTTAAAGATATTTAATTTAGTTCAATATCAATTAGTAATTAAGAAATATGAAGTAGAAATGAAAAAGACAAGTGAATCAAACTAATGTTACCCAACAGCGGTGACCTCGAGGTGAGCTTAAAACAATAAGAACAATTAAGCAAGAAAAGTAAAATAAGAACAGTAGAGCTAAAGGATAATTCTGATGAACAATAGGCAAAAAATAGAGAGTATATTCTTTGCTCAATGATTAGATGATGTTACAAATGATTGGGGTTCACTTTATATAATAGGGAACCCTAAATAAGGTATTTCTATTTACAGTAAGGAATATTCTTGGTACAGTTGTCTAACCGCCTAGTACGAAATCGTAGAATCCTATTCCGGAATTTGCGTCATGATCTCGGGGACGTGGCAGGAATCTAACTCATTCTATTACAAATCCATAACGGTACTATTTCGGGGTCGAGCATACTTAACCCCGGCATTCCTCGTACTTCTATCTCCGGGCATTGCGCTCTGTCTTCGAGCTCGAGTCTAGTCCACCGATCTCGAACTCGACCTAACCCGAACTCGGACCTAGGACGAACCCTCGAGCTATAAATCGGAGGCATATGATTTTGACCGTATACAGATAGTCCCCGCATTTCTTAGAATAGGATGATAAGAAACGACTTGAACCTCGATGTCTCGATCATGATGTTGATCTCGTGATGTCAGCGTCTGAAATGATTGAAAGGTCGTGTCCGTACAGTTTCCAAGGTCATTAATTAGAGGCGGCTGACTGTCGGCCTTTTGGCTTCCCCAATACGCTTAAGTGACTTCTATAAATAGGCCAACTTCACAATTTTGCAAACTTTACTTCTCAATTCGTTCCCAAATCTTGTTAGCTCCTTCAACTTCCTAGAGACCACACTTCTCTCAATTTGTTCTTTACTCCATCATCAAACTTTTCTTCTTCACTTGAACCGCAATGGCTAAAACATCCAAAATTGTTCCCCAACAAGAAAAAACCTCTTCGTCATCACGGCCATCCAGAAGTAAACCGGTAGTGCCACCTCGCATCGAGGAGTGCATTCCCCCACCGTGTGAAATAACATCCGATTTCAAAATTGAAAAGCTTGTATCGATACCAGGCCGATGTGAGTTCATGTCTCGATACATCTGTTTGATAACCAAGGATGAGCTTGAGCAAGTAAAGAAGAATTACGACTGGAATGACAAAGATGTGGCGATTCCTTCCCCAGAAGAGGACATTACTACCCATAAAGCGGGGTACTTAAGCGTGTACACCTACCCATTCATGATGGGTTCCGTAGTTCCAGCCCTGGGTCCTATAGACCCAGTTATCCTTGCTTTCTACCAACGATACCAAGTGACGCTTGGTCAGGTCTACCCTTCATTCTGGTGAATTGTCAATTTGATTAGATACTTATCGAGTCAAGTCGAGGGGATGCCTCTTACTCTCGACGATTTGATCAGGCTGTATAACCCTTGCCTTTATCGAGGTGGCTTGATAAAGTTGCAACGTCGATCTTCGAAATCTCTATTCTACAGCACCGATGAGGACAAAGACTAAGAGTGGATGAGCCGGTTTGTCCGATTCAGGACCCCCGACCTGATTCCTGCTGAGAGGATGCCATTCCCCGAGGAATGGAACATGAAACGTAAGTACATGCTTTTTGATAATAACTTACTATCCTATTTCTTCTTCTCTTTCTCGACTTCATCTTTTTCTCGATCTAACTCATTTCTGATGGTGTAGCCGTTTCTTGGTTTCCTAGCACGGTCCCAGACCTCGAAGGTTGGGTCCAAAAACTAGCCTCTACTTCCTCTTACGCGGAGCGCTGCTGGCGTGATCTGTCCAAGGCTGGATGGGAGGCTAAAAATCATGGTGAGTCCCTTTGTTTGTTTACTTGTTTTTCTTAGAGAAATACTTGCTTTGTTTTATATGTACGCCTCGGAGACGCCGTTGCTATATGGCCACCCCTACCTGGCGAAGAAGAGATGCCAAAGCCTTCCAAGGAAAAGAAAAGAAAAGGGAGGTCGCATGCAAATTCCCCGAGGCCGAAGAAAAGCAAAGCTCGAAATCCCAAGGTTGACACCGTGGCCCTATCTCTAGAAACGACCCAATGCCTTCAGGATCAAGAGGAAGATGATGATGACTACCTGCTGCTAGCTCAGGAAAGAGGAAGCTCTGACGCTCGAAGGCTGCTGAACCGACAGATTCAATCTCAAACTGAAGAAATTTCAGAGGGGAGATCAAGCAAAGTCCCCGAGCCATCAGGCAGAAAAAGTGCACCTTATCCCGGGGGACGCCTGGTGGATGAGCTCAAAGAGCCTAACTCCGAGGCTCTTCAAAGAATAGATAACACCCCAAGTGAATCACTTGGGATAATCAACATAGATGACTCGCCTCAAGGCCCGGTGTTCTCTGAAGGGCAATTGCGAGATGCCCAGGACATAGGGACTCCCGATGTGGCAGCGACTCATAAAGGGAGCGATATTTTTCGGGAGTGTCTTGCGGGAATCGAAGAAGGTCCCAATCTCGATGCCTCATTTATTCTTGAGGAGGCCGAAAAGCTTCTCAAACAAGTAAGTTTTACCTTTCTTTATTTCGAGTTTAATCTTCATCTTTCTGATCCTGACCTCTTTTTCTTGTAAGTAGGCCGTGTCGCTTTACCGACAAGCATTCTCCAAATCTCGGACTAAGCTTGACCGATGCGAAGCCGAACTTAAGAAGCTCGTGGAGGAGAGGGACAACCTTAAGATCCTTTATGTCAAAAAAGAGGGGGAGATCAGTGATCTCCGAGTTGAATTGACGAAGGCTTGTCAAGAACGGACCGAGCTCGTTGAAAAGGTAATATAGCCTTTGAGGGTCTGCTACGTGCTTGTTTGTTTTGATGACTAATACTTCAATTTCGCATTTTCAGTAGAAAGGCGAGTTGCTAGAGCAGCTTTGGGAGGAGCTCAAGATAAAGGAGGCTGAGAACCTAGGGTGGAGGCAAGGCATGGACAGTCTTGCCTCGGAGAAAGATACTCCTTGGGAGCAGTTGGCTTCATCGAATGCCAACTTCAAAGTGTGTAGGAGGAGAGCCTAGCTCGAGGCTGCAAAATCGAAGAGCTTGAAGCTAAATTAGCTGTTGAGCTTGCCAAGGTCAAATCTGACGCTGAGGCATTTATATCTTCGTACCGAGCTGACGCTGAAGCAGCCAATACTTGGGCAAAGGAGATCTGCACTGCGGCCAAAGTCAGGTTATCGTGTGCACTTGACCATGCCAGGTGTTAGTTCCGGAGAGAAACCCTCGAGGAGGTGCATGCTCACGGCTTCGATCTCTCGGCCGATATTGAAAAGGCTAAGACTTCGGAGGAAGAGGCCGCTACTTTGCTTTCTAATGACGAGGATTCAGCCAGTGGCTCCAACAGTGGGGGAGGCAAAGATGAAGACCCATAATATGAAGCTCTCAAAGAAGCAGCTCCCGAAGAAGATGCAACTGCCGAATATGTGGCCCCAGAGTAGTTTTAGGTTTCTTTATTTTGCCTTAGTGTTTTTGTGTAAGGACCCATCGCAAGTATTTGTAAATATCTTTTAGAAATACAAAGGAACTCTTTGTTTCAACCTTGGCTTGTGATGAATCCCATTTTGTCTTTATTTATGGAAAATTCAATTGTACAACCCAAATTATCAGTCCAAGTATTGGTTTGAACTAAGAACATAATGGACCTTTAGGTTTTCTACTGATCAACATAATGCCTCTTAAGGTCTTAGGTAATTTTCTAGCTTAAATCAACTGGATGCGAGCTCGTAACAATGGAACTCTTGGGTCCGAGTTGAGTGAGAATGAGGTCTCGACCTCTATATGTTTTGGCCCTTAGGCCTTTTTAAGTTGGCCCTTAGGCTTTATATATCGGCCTTTAGGCTCTTTAAGTTGGCCCTTAGGCTTTTATTCATCTTCCCTTAGGCTCTTTAAGTTGTCCAATTCGGCCTCTAAAGTGACTATAATTTTTTCCTCTTTTCAGCTAAAAGTCTTAATGAAAATTTTTGTATGCCTTAGCGTGTGTTATTTTTGTACCCGTTTGGGTTTTTCAAAGGTTTGACGTATCGGAACCTTATTAGTAATTAATTTGTATAAACATAATCGAATACCTCTTGAGATCTTTTCAAAGGCTAATGTTATCGAAGACTTTAAATTATTCGAGGGCTGAATTTATCGAAGCTCTTTATATTTTGCTTTTGCCGAAGGTAGCCTGATTTAACCGTTTTTTCCAAAGTGTTTGAAGGCCTTTAATTTATGGTGGAAGTCGTACATCTTCGAGCCGCATTATTTTCGCCGTAGCCTTTTTATATGACCGTAGTCTTTAATATGGCTGTAGCCTTCAGGTATATCACTTGGACTTGTTTCCCGGTAACTTTTTGGACTTGTCCGAAAAGTTAGTCTCCGAGTATATTGGCCTTGGCCTTTTTTTTGAAGGGATGCCTCTTTGAGGTCTTATGAGTCCGAGTTTCGATGACTCGAATGTGCTGACTGTCGATGATAGTCCCCGAGTATTTCGAGCTGCATTTGTGTTTTGGCTCTTGAGCCACATCCCGTAGGATTGTAAGTGTAGAGCTCATATAATAGTAAACTTCTTTGAGACACAAAGTGTTTTTGATATAAATAGAATGCTTCTTCAAATAATTTGATACATGTGTACATGTTTTCCCGTCAGGGCTCGACTATTCTATATGGACATGGTTCATCTGACTGTTTGGCCCATTACAAAGTTTTCCTATCGAGGCCCTCTTAGGTGTGAAGTATTTTCCTTGAAAATATAACCTCCGAGGGTGATGCCCCCCAGTATTCGAGGTTGATTGAAAAGAAGCCTTGGATACTGTTGATTTCTCCTTAGGTAGCATATAGTTGTTGCCTCGTTAAAAATCTTGCCGGTAAAACCCATTTGGGACAAAATCCGATCAAAGGGAAAAAGAGTGCAATACATGCTTTAAAACCTAAGGCCTCTGTGTCAAAAGGATTTCTTCGAGATTGCGTGCCTTCGATAGCTTCGATCGAAAATCTGTAAGAAGTTAGTTTTAAACTCAAATTGGACAAAAGGATAAAGTCATACCTTAGCAGTAGTATCGTTTGAGTAATGATATGTTCCAATTGTTTGGCAGTTGTTCTCCTTCCATTGTGCTAAGTTTGTAAGATCCCTTACCAACAACTCCGATGACTCGGTACGTTCCTTCCCAATTCGGGCCCAGTTTTCCTTCATTCGGGTCTCGAGTATTGAGGGTGGCCTTTCGTAGAACTAAGTCCCCGATTCCAAAGTGTGGAAGGTTGGTCCTTCTATTGCAGTATCTTTCGATCCTTTACTTCTGCGCAGCCATCCGAACAAGCGCTGCTTTTCGCTTTTCATCTAATAACTTAAGGCTAGCATTCATGGCCTCGTGATTTGACTCCTCCGATGCATGTCGAAACCTAGCACTGGGTTCTCTAACCTAGACGGGGATGAGGGCCTCAGAGCCATGTACTAGAGAAAATGGGGTGGCTCCCATGCTAGACTTCGATGTTGTTCGATATGCCCAAAGGACCTCGGGTAGAACTTCTCTCCATTTCCCCTTTGTATCGTCCAACCTTTTCTTCAGGTTTTGAATGATTTTGTTTGTTGACTCGGCCTGTCTGTTTTTAGTCGGGTGGTACGGTGTTGATAAGGTACTCTTTATTTTATGCGCCTCGAGGAACTCCGTCACCTTGCTGCCGATGAACTATTTTTCATTGTCACATACAATCTCGGGAGGTATCCCGAACTGACATATGATGTGGTCCTAGATGAAGTCAATAACTTCCTTTTCTCTGACCTTCTCGAAGGCTTGTGCTTCCACCCACTTAGAAAAATAATTAGTCATAAACAACATAAATTTAGCTTTATCTAGGGCCGTTGGTAGAGGGACAATTATGTCCATTCCCCATTTCATAAAAGGCCACGTGGATAGGACCGAATGGAGTTGTTCTCCGGGTTAATGGATCATCGATGCAAATTATTGACACTTATCACATTTTTTGACAAATTCCTTAGTATCTTTTTCCATGGTATCCCAGTAGTAACCTGCTCTGATAATTTTACGAACCAAAGATTCGGCACTGGAATGGTTCCCAGAAGTACCTTCGTGGATTTCTCGTAGATTATAACCGGTGTCCCCTGTCCCCAAGAATACCGCCAATGGTCCATTGAATGTTCTTCAGTATAATGTTCCATCTTCATCTAACACAAACCTATCAGCCTTGGCTCGTAGGGCCCTCGAATCTTTGTGGTCTGATGGGAGTTTTCCACTCTTCAAATAGTCTATATACTTATTCCTCCAGTCCCACGTTAAACTCGTTGAATTTATCTCGGCATGACCCTCTTCAACCACAAACCTCGATAATTGGATGATAGTCCCCGAGACGATGTCACCTTCTTCTACCGAGGATCCCGGATTAGCAAGTGCATTTGCCTCGCTATTTTGTTATCGAGGCACATGATCTAGAGTCCACTCCTTGAAGTGGTGCAAAGTTACCTGTAGCTTGTCCAAGTACCGTTGCATTCTATCCTCTCGAACCTCGAAACTTTTGTTTACTTGGTTTACCACCAATAGAGAATCGCACTTTGCCTCGATGACTTCTGCTCCCAATCTTTTAGCTAGATCGAGACCTGTATCATGGCCTCACACTCGGCCTCATTGTTAGTTAATCTTGGAGTTTTGATAGATTTCCTAATGGTATCACCCGTGGGAGGCTTCAAGATAATGCCGAGCCCGGACCCCTTCACATTCGAGGCACCGTCTGTGAAATGGGTCCATACCCCCGATGTTGTACCCGAGCTTAGGAGGAGTTCTTTCTCCACTTCGGGTACGAGGGTCGGCGTAAAATCGACCACAAAGGCAGCTAGGATTTGAGACTTGATAGTCGTGCGGAGTTGATATTCGATATCGTACCCGCTAAGTTCGACGGCCCATTTGGCCAATCGGTCCGATAGCTCGGGCTTATGCAAAACATTTCAAAGGGGGTAAGTGGTTAATACACATATAGGATGACATTGAAAATATGATTTTAACTTTCGAGATGTGTTTATTAATGCAAGTGCTAATTTTTCTAAGTGAAGGTACATAGTTTCAGCATCTCCTAGAGTTCGGCTTACGTAATAAATAGGAAATTCTGTACCTTGCTCTTCTCGAACTAGTACCCCACTTACTGCTATCTCGGACACTGCCAATTATAGGTAAAAATTTTCATCTACCTTCGTGGTGTGAATCAAAGGCGGGCGCGACAGATATCGCTTTAATTCTTCTAAGGCTTACTGACATTCCGGGGTCCATAAGAAAACCTTTTTCTTTTTTAGCAAGGAAAAAACCCGGTGACTCCGATCCGACGACCTCGAAATGAATCGACCCAAGGAAGCTATTCGCCTAGTTAGCCTTTGCACAGCCTTCACACTATCCACAATCATGATATCCTCGATAGCCTTGATCTTATGGGGTTGATTTTGATACCCTGATTTGACATCATGAAGTCGGGGAACTTACCCGAGCCAACTCCGAATGCACATTTCTCCAGGTTAAGCTTCATGTTGTATTTCCTCAAAACTGCAAATGTTTCATGCAAATGAACTAAATGGTCCTCTGCTTGCAAGAACTTAACCAACATATCATCAATATAGACTTCCATTGTTTTACCTATTTGTTCTTCGAATATTTTGTTAACTAGGCGTTGGTATGTAGCTCCTGCATTTTTTAGCCAGAAGGGCATTACGTCGTAACAATAAGTTCCAAATTTAATAATAAATAAAGTCTTTTCCTGGTCCTCCAGGTTCATCTGAATCTGATTGTATCCGGAGTAGGCATCGAGAAAAGTTAGGGTTTCGTGGCCTACCGTGGCATCGATCATACGATCGATGTTTGACATGGGGAAAGAATCTTTTGGACATGTTTTATTTAAGTCTTTATAGTCTACGCACATTCTAAGTTTGTTTCCTTTTTAAGAACTACAACTACGTTGGCTAACCCCTCGGGGTACTTTACCTCCCGAATAGATCCTTTCCTAAGAAGTTTGGTTACCGTCTTTTATGAAAGCATGCTTTACCTCGGACTAAGGCCTCCTTTTTTGCTTCATCGGTTTGAACCTGGGATCGGTGCTTAGCCGATGTGTGCTGATTTCCGGTGGAATACCTGTCATATCTAAATGAGACCAAGAAAAGCAATCCATATTATCAATAAGAAATTGAATGAGTTTTTTCCTGAGTTCGGGGGTCAATCCTGTTCCCAGGTATACCTTTTCCTCGGGCATGTATTCGATCAAAATGACCTGCTCCAATTCCTCGATAGTTTTATTTGGTTGCATAGGATTCTTCGGTAACGCCGAAGGTTCGAGGAGTAAGGAAATCCTCATCTTCGTCTTCGATTACCTATTGCTCCGACTCCATCGAGGCTGGAGGCGGTGATTGCTATTTGGTCTTCTGCTTGCCTTTGGTGCTCGATTTCTCCAAGGTCAAAGGCTTTGGTATCGACACCACTTCCTTGATTGCAAACATCTCTTTTGCAACATGTTGCTCTCCATATACTGTTTTCACTCCTTCCTCTGTTGGGAATTTCATCATCTGGTGAAGAGTTGAAGGCACTCCTTCCTCCATAGACATGTAATTTTTGACCCTCCCCAAGATTCTACACATTTTAGCGTAAATATTTAATTTAGGTTTAGTATTGCTATTCTAAATAGTGTTGACTCTTTTACTTTATTTTTATCACAAAAATACAAAAAAATTATTTTTTTTTCATTTTTAGGTTAAACTCAATTAGTATATTTATATTTATAGTATTATAACATTTGAAAATACAAAAATAAAATTAGTTTCAATCGTAGTATTTAGTTTTATATTAGTTTATTTTAATTTAGAGTGATTTTTATATTTTTATAGATACATTGTATTATTTGGTCATTTTAGCCTAAGTTCAAACCCAAAATACATGGTCCAACCCAATTACCCTTAGCCCATTCATCCCAACCCATTAGCCCATTTAAGTGCAAGATTTAATCCTAGCCATCTATTTCTTTCTAATCCAATGATCATCATTCCTTCCCACCTCCATATAAAATACCCAATTATAGCCAAACCCTAGCTTACCTTTTTAATCTCCTAAGAGACCAAAAAAAAAAAGAGTAGACGACTAACTTAGCGGAACGGGTCCTGAATTTGGCAATTCTAAGCCGCCAAATTCCTTCCCCTCTGAAACCCATCAGCGACACACACACACGCAGAGAGCAAGAACAGAAAAAGAGGGGAACGAATATGGGGAATTGAAAAAACGGAATAGAAAAGAGAAAGGGGGGGGGGGGGAACGGACGAAAGACAAAAGAAAAAGATACAATAAAAGAATGGAAAGGAATTTTGGACAGAACTTATGAAAAGGGGAGGAAAAATCGGATAGAGAATTTTGAGGTGATTTTTCATTTTTCGTTGGTTTCCAGTATATTTTTTATTATTTCATTCCATTTCGAATTTCAATTCAAAAATCAAAAACAAAAAGGGATTGGAATTTTTCTTCTCTTGGATTTTGGGCTTCAATGGATTTCGTTTGAGGTACTGTGGTTTAGTTCAAGTTCGTCGTCGATCGAGGTTCCGGTTCGAAATTTTGGCGTTTCAGTCCAACGATTGTTGCTTTGTTATTCCTATTGATTTACAATTTTCAGCTTTGTTCATCAATAAAAGGTCAATTTCTCAATTTTCATTCTCGTTTCAATGTGTTATGATAGCTTGGTGCGCGTATTGGTTGATTTGTGATTCGATGTTGTTTGAGTAGCATGTCTTAGTTTTCATTTAAATTATTTTAATTAGTTTTTATTTCGATTGTGATGTATGTAGTTTTGGTTCTTGAATAAATGCTTTTAATCGGGTAGATGGAAAAAATTGGAGTTGTTTCTTTCTTGGCAAGGAATAAGAATGGCCATAAGGTGGGTTTTGAATCATAAAGAATCTGGCCAAGTAATAGAATATGTTAGCTAGCCTATTTAACCCCAATAATATCTTGTTCATAAATTTGACATCACAACAATCTCAAAGATTAGAAAAATAGTTAAATGTGCTAGTTGCTTTAGGCGCGTTATAGTAAATCATCATAACTACCGGTACGGTTCCCATGATGTAGTTGTGATACGTAATCCCCAAATCCGGGTGCACATTTCATGTGACCCGACAACAACTTCGAACCACTAATAAAAATAAACATGTTATAGATCGCGGGTACGATTCCCGTGATGCGGTTTACAATGTGTACCAAAATGACAAGTGTACGACAATCGTAACTTGTTCCAGAATAATTCCATAAATAATTAAAAGCGGTCAAAAAGCTAAAAATGCACAATAGGTGTAAAATATGTAACTAATCAGATAATCAGGCCAATATTAATAGTTGAGCGACCGTGCTAAAATCACGAAATCCGGGAATGCCTAACACCTTCTCCCGGGTTAATAGAATTCCTTACCTGATCTTCTGTGTTCGTGGACCAAAAAATAGAGTCAAACTTCCTCGATTTGGGATTTAAAATAAATCGGTGACTTGGGACACCATATAATTATCCCAAGTGGCAACTCTGAATAAAATAAATAATCTCATTTCGATATTGCCACTTTAATTGGAAAAACTCCCTTATATTCCCCTTCAGGTGTAAAAAGGAGGTGTGACAGCTCTGGCGACTCTGCTGGGGATAAGAACCCAGAACTTTTTGTTTAGGTTTCAGAGTTCGAGCTTAGAATAACTGTTATAGTTGGCTTTTGTTTATTATCTGATCTGTTACGTGTTTGGGCCTAATGTGCTAAATGCCATTTTTTACAACTTTGATATTATTTGAACTATATATAAACTGCTACGAAACTCCTCTCTTCTAATCTCCTTGGAAGTGCACGCTGGCGTGACTTCTTTTCTGTTAGTGTCATACCCTAATTTAGAATGAGGATCAGATCAGTTACAAAGCCGGATGTATTTTTGGTTACTGGTACGTTGGCCCTCCCCCCTCCCCCGGCTCGAGTTGTCCGCTCGGGTAAGCCAGGTCTAGAACAATACACCCAGGTTTTAAACCTAAAATAACATAGTCTCATGTCAGATCCCTAGTAGGAATGCTTGTTTGCATCACGTGCATTTGACTTTGGGGACTCAACACAAGGGTTGGGTCCGTCTAGGACAAGTGTACCCAAATTAAAAGTCCATCCTGATGCATCTTACGTGCTACTTGCGTATCTGTCTGTTTCAGCTTGCATGTTGACTGGCTTCTAGAATAGGGAAAGAAATTGAAAAAAAGAGAAAAGAGAAAATCAAAAAAAAAAGTGAGAGGTAGGTATTTGAATTATCCTGAAACTCTGCCAAAATTTTGAAAAAAGAAAAAGAAAAGTCATTTCAAAATAAGTCAATTTCTGTTCCGTCAAAATTTGACGAACTACAGGGGTCTGATTCTCACTGGATGTGAGATACGTAGGCAAACCTCATCGGTTCCGGCCCACCATTTTCAAAAAATCCAAAAATATTTTCCTTTACTTCCTTCTTTAGAAAATCTTTCTTTTAAACCCCAATTTTTTTTAAAACAAAATACAAAAATAATTTCTTTTAATCTCTCTCAAAATCCAAAAATATTTTCATTCTTCTTTCAAAAATTCAAAAGAAAATTCAAGATTTAAAAAATATTTTCTCTTTTCTTTAGAAGTATTTCTTTCGAAATTCCAAAAACAAAAAATCGAAATTCAAAAAAAAGAGAAAATATTTTCTTTCTTCTTTAGAAGCTTTTTTTCCCCCTAAATTCTCAGGAAAAAAAAACAAAACAAAAAATTGAAAAATATTTTCTTTTTTCTTTATAAGTCTTTCTTTCGAAAAAAGTCCAAAATCCAAAAAAAATAAGTTAGTTTATATACTTTATTCCTAATCTTCCCGAACTACGCAAGATCTTATTCATGTTCCCGCATGATATGTAGGCAACCCACATGATAATAATGAAGACTAACTGAGTCCATTCTAACGTGTCTTTTGTTTTGAATTGTGAAGAAAGTTTGAGGTGGTCGGTTTGTGGTAAGCGAACAACACAAGGTCCAAGAAAAATGATAACTGACATCGAAGCTGTTACAAGTGCTCAAGAAACTCAGGGTCAGAGGGTTCAACAAGAGTCTACTGTGTTTGAGGAAAATAGAATACTGAAATAGCAAATGACCCAAATATGTCAAGCATGGACCAATAGCTAAGGACAACATTGTCATTGATGTTTAAGCGTCAATACCGCACAAGAAGGGGGAGGGGTGATTTGTGTGGTACCCAATTTTTGCTTAACTACTCTATAGAAGAACCTGGTTCTTCTAGGTGTTCCAACTACTACTATTTGCAGAATAATAAATACAGAAAATAAAGAACACAGAGATTTTTACGTGGAAAACACCTCGCTCAAAAGGTGAAAAAAACCACGACCTACCACTCAGTAGGATTTTCCCAAACTTCCACTAAAATTACTGAGTCAAAACAACATTTACAAAAATACTTTGTAAATCTAAGGATTAACTCTAATTCTGTTGTGGCACACAGCCTCAACTGTTGCGACAACTTCAAGTTAACTCTAACTTGAACACTCTAGGTACCTAATACAATTGCTTCTATAAAAGCTGAAAGGTACAATGTAAAATCACCTACTACAATTAAACTAGAATAAAAGATAGACACACGAAACTCTTTATGGAGCTGGTTCTTCAATCTGGTTCATGTAGTTTCAGGTTTGCACACTTGAATCACACACGAATTGCTTGCAAAAAGCCTTGCTATTTTTCTCTCAATTCACGTTTAACTTCTGAGTTTTGTGCAACACTTGTAATGTGAGAATATCCTGCAATTTATAGAGTTAGTAGATGAAGAAATAACTAGAGTTCTGATGTAACTCTTCCTTGGTGGAAGAGTTCTAGTTGATTTCAACTTCTAACTCCTTCCCTATCTTGGATAGTGTTCTCTTTGATTAAGGAGTCCTTCTCCTTATCAATTATGCAACCTTTTCAATCAGGAGATATTAAATACACCAAGTTAAGCTTATCTCCTTCACGTGCAACCCACATGCTCGAATCTACCCGTTTTTGTGCACCTGAGGGATGGACCTGGTTCATCCTGAGTTCCTTTGTCAGTCTTCAAAACTAACCTTTACTTGGGCCAACAAATTCCCCCTTTATGATGATGACAAACTCTGTGCTTTTTATAAGCTTAGGCCCTGTTTCAACTCATCTCAACATCAACACAATGTTAGAAACATTTTTCTTTTTTATCACTTATCATCAAGGACCAGGTACATTAGGTTATAAACATCACTTGTTTAAAGCACAACATTTTTTCCCCTTTTGGCATCATCAAAAAGTTGCATAAAAATATGAGATAACCTGATTTTAAAGTTTACTCATGGCCACTGAGGCTACTTCAAATGCAATCATGGATTAATCATCATAGATCAAGCTAATAATTTTAACCATCAAAGAAATATAAACAAACAGTTAGAGCAAAAGACAGTGAATTTCATTGATGATTGATAAGATTCTACCACAAAGCATAAGAAGAAATAAAAATACTGAAAATATGAGCAAAAGAAACAAAAATCCCAAACTGGGTCACTGGTTAATCTACACTAAGCTAGTAGGCTTAAGGCTGGGAAGAACTAGGTGCTTGGTTTTTGACTTGGAGGAGTTTCAGCATACCTTGAAGAATGCCATCATTCTTCTCTCTTTCTCTTGTCAGCTCAGTTCTGAGAGCATCTCTCTTAGTCTCCACCCCAACCAACCTCTTCTTCAGCCTTTCAATCTCAGCATCCTTAGCCCCACTTTCTTGCACCGAGGCTCTAACCTTGCTATTCACTGGTACATTTTTGGATGAACTAGGTTCTTTAGGAGTGACATTGACTTCATAATATCAATCAAGCAGAGTATTAACCCAAAAATAATCCATGTTTGTACTAACCTCCCACTTTTTCATAGGTACATTGAAATGTGCAAGCACAGTTGTGAGAATGAAGCCATAGGGAATGGTATGAGTTTTGGTGCCATTGATAACTCTATCAAGAAGCTGGATTATAGCTTTCAGTCATTTTCTTTTGCAGGTCTGCGAGGGTTTCCTCTACAGATGAACCAGGTTCATCTCCCCAAACAACCATTGCACCTGCGTCTTTGGTTAAACTCACAGGAGTGGGTGAAGAATCAACCACTCTTGTCCCCTTCCCCTCACAATACTCCTAGAACCCTTGCTCTCCTTTTTTCTTTTTCATTACCACCAACTTCTCCAAATTATGTAGTCTCAACACCTGCTATAGATCCTACAAATCTATTCTCCAAATTTGTAGCAACTTTAGAAATTGTCTCAGGAGAAACTTTAGAATCAGAAGATATCTGTTCAGTTTTGGAAGAACCACTTTCTTCCCCCTGAGTAGCACACTTAAAAGAATCTAAGTAATTTAATACGGGATAAGTTCAAAAGAACTTTGGTATTTGGTAGGACTCTGATCATGATCCAAATATAGTTATTTCAAATTATGCAGAGTGTAGAAAACATACTGTGATATCTTGATGAACCAGGTTCTTCACTGATAATTCTCTTGTGTAAGTCTAAATTTGCCAAAATAGAGAAAATATCATTAGATATTAATGAGTCATTTTAACACATCGCACAAGAGTATACTATGGAAAGTATGAGACTGAGAAAGATTTAATCTAACTATATATAATTTACAGACTTTCTAACCAATTTTTTTTTCAATTTTTTACATTTTTTTCTCGTTTAACCTTGAACTGGTCCTTTTAGGTGATATTAATCATCTCTAATTCCAACCAGTTCCTCTCAAAGTGATCTCTACTTAAGGCTTTTGAGAAGATGTCATCAATTTTCTTGTCAGTAGCACAAAAATCCTCGGTGATCAAGCTTTTCTCATAGTTGTCCCTCGAAAAATGGTGCCTAACATCTATGTGCTTAGTTCTCTTATGATGAACCGGTTTCTTTGTCATACTAATAGCACTAGTGTTATCACAAAAATAGGGATGCAACCAACATTAATTCCAAAATCCATCAACTGCTGTTTGATCCACAACAATTGAGCATAACAGGAAGCAACAACAACATACTCAGCTTCAGCAATGGATAAGGCCACTGAATTTTGCTTTTTAGTAGCCCATGACACAAGACATGAACCAAGGAAGTCTACCATACCTGAGGTTCTCTTCCTATCCACAAGGAAACATGTATAGTCAGCGTCAATATATCTCACTAGGTTAAAGTTACTACCTTTTGGATACCAAAGGCAAAGGTCAGTAGTGCCTTTCAAGTATCTTAATATTCTCTTGATAGCAGCCAAGTGGGATTCCTTTGGATTTGCTTGAAATCGGTCACAAAGCCCTACACTGAAAACAATGTCAGGTCTGCTAGCAGTAAGATACAAAAGAGAACCAATCATTCCCCTATACAACTTCTGATCAACAGATGAACCAGGTTCATCTATATCCAATTTTATGGATGTTGCAATAGGAGTGTCAATTTCTTTGGATGTTCCTTCCTGGTTTTGTTACTGAGGAATAGGTTCATGGACAGGTTCCCTCGAGGTTTGAGGATCAGCTACTCTCTAGTCAGTTCCCCCTGTCATGTTGCCCTGGGTAGAAAGACATGTTCCATCACTTGTTCCTTCCTGCGATGCATCTTCAGGCTAGACTGTGGTTTCACCATTTGAATTTCTTATTAACTCAATCTCTTCATTATCTTGTTCCTGCCTCTCAGAAAGAATGTTAGTTTTTTTTAAAAATAACATATACATTTTTTCCCTACACATATAGTTCTTTTATTGTATATCTTATAAGCTTTACTATGTGAAGAATATCCCGAGAATACTCCCTCATCACTTCTGGGATCATACTTACCTAGGGAGTCTTTGTCATTATTGTGCACAAAGCACTTGCATCTAAATGCCCTAAGATGGGATATATTTAGCTTTCTCCTTTTAAGTGACTCATAGGGAATCTTCTTAACAAGAGGTCTAGTCATGCAACTATTTATGATGTAGAATGCAAAAATTCAGCAAACTTAGCATTTTCAAATTCAGTTCCATGATCAGACCTAATTGATGCAAGTTGATTACCTAGTTATTTCTGAGTTTTTCTAACAAAAGAAGTAAACATGTCAAATGCTTCATCTTTAGATGTTAAAAACAATGTCTAAGAAAATCTAGAGTAATCATCAACAAGCACCATCACATATCTTTTACCACTTATGCTTAATGTTTTCATTGGACTATAGAGATCTATATGGACCAGTTCCATCGTTCTGGTGGTGCTTACTACTTTCTTGCATTTAAAAGAGCATCTTACCTGCTTCCCCCTTGCACAAGCCTCACAAACTTTGTCTTCCTTGAACTTGATGTTAGGCAGCCCTATCACTAGGTCCTTGGAGACTAATTTGTTGAGTTGACTCAGACTTGCATGTCCAAGTCTCTTGTGCCAAAGGAGGGGATCATTGTCTAACATACTTAAGCAAGTGAGTTCATTTTCTGAAAGTGTGGACAAATCTACAATGTATGTATTGTTTACTCTTTTTCCCTGCAAAACAATCTTGTTAGTGGTAAGATTAATCACAAAACATTTGGTAGAGGGAATGCTACCAAGTTACCTCTATCACACAATAGTGATTGTCTTATTATGTTGTATTTTAGGCCATATATCAAGTTGACATTCTCAATAGAATGAGAATCAGTCTTACCTACCTTTCCAATCCCAATGATCTCACATTTCTTCCCATTTCCAAAGGAGACATTACCTCCTTTGAGGTCCTCAAGTGAAAGGAACTGGTTCTTGATTCCTGTCATATGCTTTGAGCAGCCACTATCCATGTATCATATTTGGCTGCTCCTTTTTACTTGGACCCGCAAAAGGAAATCAGGGGTTAGTCTTTGGAACCCAAACTAGTTTGGGTCCCTTTCTATAGGCAAAAGGGTGAATCAGATTCTTTTTAGCCCAACATGACAGCCTATTTTCCCTTGAACAAATTCTTTATTCTTTTGACTAGCCTTTTCTTTCGCAATACATTCAAATTTATAGTGACCAGTTTTACCACAGTGTGTGCAAATTATGTTCTCAGGAAGTGTGAGGTACTTGCTTTTGGGATCCCACTTGAATGCAGGGGTCCCGTAGCCAAGTCCTCTCTTATTGTTACTATGGTGTTCATGTAGCCATGAAAGTGCATCGGAGGACATATTCCATTTACAGGTTCTATCTAGCTCGTGCTTAACCTTGTTTAGATCCTCTTTAAGGACTCTTATCTGCTCATCTCTTTTGTACAACTCATCTTTCATTTTTCCTACATTTTCTTCTAAAGTGAGTTGTGTGTGATCAGCTTTCTTTTTACCAGTTCCTAATTTCAATATTAGATTTTCAGATCTAAGCTCTAGGATAGTGGTGTCAAGTTCATGAACCTGGTTCTTTAACTCAGCATTTTTACTTTCATTTTGACTAGCCCTAAGTTCTAGATTTTTGCACTTAGCTTTCAAAATCACACACTCCTTAGACAACTGTTCCTTTTCATTATTTAGATCCTCAGATTCATCAATGAAATCCAGGAGTAACTTAGATAGCCTTTCTTTAGACAAAAGTTTAATCTTGTCTTTGAGATGAATTATACTTACCTCAAATTCCTCCTCGGATTCTCCAATTACCATAAGTGCTTGTTCATCTCCATCTTCACCCTCTGAGTCCTCATCTGAGCTTTCTCTCCAGGCAGCAACCATAGCCTTTGTTGATCCTTTGTTCTTCCTGGGTTGAACCTATTCCTTCTTTCTGTTCTTTCGTTCAGCTCTTTCCTTGTTCCATTCAATTTTCCATTGAAGGCAGTTTTTGATGTGGTGATCAGTCTTCCCACACTTGTAACACCCCTCATTGGGTTTGTTTTTCAGGAACCTTTGGTTTACTATAGCTTCTACTTCTTGAAAGCCCATTTCCTTTCATTAGGTACTTCTTGAAGTCTTTTGTGATCATGGTCATTTCATCCTCCTCTAGATCAGCACCTTGAGTGATTCTGAATGCCAGGATCCTTTTCCTTCTTGGGTGCATCCATCTTCATAGTTTGCCTTCTAAGTTCATAGGCAGTGAGATTTCTAATTAGCTCATCCAACTTAAGAGTAGAAATATTCTTTGATTCCTGAATAGCAGTGATTTTGCTTTCCCAAGTAACAGGCAAAACCCTTATCAGAATTTTCTCAACCTTGTCTTCTTCAAGAATAACCCTTCCAAGAGACTTAAGTTCATTTGTTAGTGTGGTGAACCTTGTATACATCTCCTGGATGGTTTCCCCTTCCTTCATGGTAAAATTCTCATATTAAGAATACAACAGTGTTCCTCTAGACCTCTTCACTTGATGTGTTCCTTCATGAGCCACTTGCAATGTGTCCCTAGTTTCCTTAGCAGTGGTACATCTTTGAATTCTACTATACTCGTCTGGACCAAGTCCACACACAAGCCATTTCTTCGCTTTAGCATTCTTTTCCCATTTTCTCAAGTCCTCAGCATTGCAGTCATCTCTTGTTTTTGGCACATCTACTCCTTCAGCATTCTTCTTCATGGTAGCCAGGGGACCATCAGTGACAATGTCCCATAGCTGATAGTCTTCTCCGATTATGTGATCTCTCATCCTATTTTTCCACCAAGAGTAGTAGTGGCCATTAAAGAGTGGAGGCCGATCAGTGGATTGCCCTTCCCAGTTTTCAGGTGGTGCGCTCATCTTGATCTGTTCCTAAGGTATTAGCCTCTTCAAGGATAACCTGCTCTGATACCAATTGATGTTTTAAGGGTCAATACCACACAAGAGGGGGGGTGATTTGTATGGTACCCAATTTTTACGTTACTACTCTATAGAAGAACCTGGCTCTTCTAGGTGTTCCAACTACTACTGTTTGCGAAATAATAAATACAGAAAATAAAGAACACAAAGATTTTTACGTGGAAAACACCTCGCTCAAAAGGTGAAAAAACCATGACCTACCACTCAGTAGGATTTTCCCAAACTTCTACTAAAATCACTGAGCCAAAATAGCATTTACAAAAACACTTTGTAAACCTAAGGATTAACTTTAATCCCGTTGTGGCACACAACCTCAACTGTTGCGACAACTTCAAGTTAACTCTAACTTGAACACTCTAGGTACCTAATACAATTGCTTCTATGAAAGCTGAAAGGTACAATGTAAAATCACCTACTACAATTGAACTAGAATAAAAGATAGACATATGAAACTCTTTGTAGAGCTGGTTCTTCAATCTGGTTCATGTAGCTTCAGGTTTGCACACTTGAATCACACACGAACTGCTTGCAAAAAGCCTTGCTATTTTGCTCTCAATCCACGTTTAACTTCTGTATTTTTGTGCAACACTTGTAATGTGAGAACATCCTACAATTTATAGAGTTAGTAGATGAAGAAATAACTAGAGTTCTGATGCAACTCTTCCTTGGTGGAATAGTTCTAGTTGATTTCAACTTCTAACTCTTTTCCTATCTTGGATAGTGTTCTCTTTGATTAAGGAGTCCTTCTCCTTATCAATCATGCAACCTTTTTGATCAGGAGATATTAAATACACCAAGTTAAGCTTATCTCCTTTACGTGCAACCCACATGCTCAACTCTGCCCGTTTTTGTGCACCTGAGGGATGGACCTGGTTCATCCTGAGTTCCTTTGTCAGTTTTCAAAACTAACCTTTACTTGGGCCAACAGTCATGAGTCACAATTTTCTACCCAGCAAGAGCAGTACCACTCTCTAAGTACAACTCATACTTGTTTGATCTTCTTGCAAACATTGAGAACCCTTCCCGAAAGATGGCACAAGAAGAAATGACCCAAAGAGTGAAAAGCTTAGAACAACGGTTGAAAAACATGCAAGGGTTGGCAGGTCAGAAGAGTATTGCCTTCAAGGATCTATGTATGTTCCCCAATGTCCATTTTCTGCCTAGTTTCAAGATTCCCAAATTTGAAAAGTACGATGGACATGGGGACCCCACAACCCACCTGAAAAGGTATTGCAATCAACTAAGAGGCGCGAAAAGAAATGAAGAATTGTTAATAGCTTATTTTTGGGAAAGCCTTACAGGAGTTGCATCCAAATGGTTTATGGATCAAGACACATCTCGCTGGTATGTCTGGGATGACATGGCACAAGCCTTTGTCAAACAATTCCAATACAACATTGACATTGCCCCAGATCGTAATTCCCTTTCAAACCTGAAGAAGAAACCAAATGAAAGTTTCAGGGAACATACCATTAAATGGAGAGAGCAAGCAGTTAGATGACTATGAGCTAATCAGCATCTTCCTTCAGGTGCAAGAGCCAGATTATTTTCAAAACATGATGTTCGTAGTAGGTAAATCCTTCTCGGAAGTGATCAAGATGGGGGAAATGGTTAAGAATGGTCTTAAGACATGCAGAATTATAAGTCAAGCAGTTCTCAAAGCCGCAACTCAGGCTGTCCAGATTGAATCTGATAATTTTAGTGATACAAATGAGAAGGACGAAGAAATCATGATGACATCAGGGTCGAAAAGAGGTCCTGGGAGAGCATCTCGAAAGTATGACCAGCCTCGTCTGTTTTCCGATGATGCTCCTGAGCACTACTATCCACCTCAGAACTCACAATACTCTGTTGCTCCACCTCAGTATATTGTCCAGCCACCAAATCACTTAAGAAGGCGAGCACGAGCATCACAAAATCTCCACCAGCCTCCACAAAATTTTCAAGTGCCCTATAACCCACATCCAAACTAGGGGTATAGAAGGGAACAAAGGTTAAAAGATAATTTTACACCAATAGGAGAGTCCTATGCAAGCTTATTTGAGAAGTTAAATCATTATGACATGATTGCACCCATTCCTCCAAATCAAGTGGACCTACGTGCAAGAAGCTTTGACTCTTCTAAAAGGTGTGAATACCATTCCAATGCCCAAGGCACAATATTGAAAGTTGTCGGGATTTGAAAAGAGAAATAGAAAGGATGATCCAGGAAAAATTGATTGTGATGCGGGACAATGACACCCATAATATCACGCAGAATCCTTTATCTGCACATGATGATGCACAATTTGTATGGATGATGCTTGGTGACATGGAGTATGAGAATCCTCTCGGAAACTTGCCGACTGAAATTGGAGAAGTTCATGGTGATTCTGATGAGCAAATTTGTGGTTAAATATCAAGCTTAGCGATTAAAAAGTCATTCTCTCCTCACTAGGAAGGAATCTTGGTAGCTTGTTTTGATGTTTTTCTATTATCTGGGTTATTTCAGGGTTGTGATCCAGATTTTAGTTGTTTTATTGAGTCAAACCCTTCTATCCCTCTATTCTGTTTGTGTGAGTCTTGTCTGTCTGTGTTGTTGCTATTTTCATTATCTGGGTTATTTTAGGGTTGTAACTTGGATTCTAGGTTGCTTGTCTTGTTGTTTACTCAATAAAATAAAGTTTGTCCTCTTGTGTCATCCCATGCTTAGTTCTTTTCCCGCTAGTTTTAGTGATATGATATGCATGCGAAATTTTTGGCCAGATCTTAGAAAAGTGATTTAAGCTTGAATTGGATAACTGAGAACAAGACACTTTTCGAGGCTGAATAAAGAGCCGAAACACTTTGGAATTAAGCTCGGTTCAAATTCATATGGAACTAGAATAGTCATACCCATGGATGTTAATGATCTTTACCTTCAAATCATTGTGAAGGTCGCGTTTGAGGAAAAATCAATTGAAGTTTGTTGGAAAGTTTGACATTAATGGATGGAAAGTGCCCTTCGACTATGACACACCAAGAAGACAGGTATGTTCATCAATGTTGTGATCGCTAAAGAATATTATGCTTGGCGTTCTCTAGGTTGGAAGGACCTTTTTCTGCTATCAAAATATTTTTATATCCTTCGCTACCCCTTTTGAGCCTGTGTTATTTTCTTTGACCACCCTCTTTTGGAATCAAGTTTAGAGTCAAGAGTCAAAAAAATAAAAAATAAAAGGGAAAAAGAAAAAGTGAAAAAAAGTCCATGTCCTAAGAGTACAAACTGGGGCAGCTCTTAGAAAGTTCAAGTGAAAAAAAGAAGAAAAAAAAAAGAACCATCAAATGTCCATGCCCCTAGAAAATAGAAGCTGGGGCAACTTGTTTTGAAAAAAAAATAGAAAGAAAGAAAAAATAATAGTTAGGTCAGATGTTTGAACTACATTTGACCTGATTCCTTAAAAAAAGGATACGTATGCAGCCTCACAGTTTGATCCAACAAAATAAGAGTCCCAAAAAAAAGAAAAAAAAGAAAAAATCCAAAAATCTCCAGTATTTGAAACTGGTGCAAAAGTTTTATTTCACTTTTGAAAGAGTCGACTCCATGAGTTGTAAGTCTACAACCCTTCATTTTAAGTCTACTTTGAGCCTTCATGCTGACCCTTCTGTCCAACCGTATCCAAAAACCTTCTAAATAAATACCTCTCGATATGCCTTCAAGAATGCCAAGAGAAGCATGCAACGAGCAACGATTGTCACATGACCTAGAACGCTGTCAAGTTGCTCACAAAAGAAAGAGAAAAAGAAATAGAAAAAATGAGAGAGTCTTACTAGTGAAAACCCACACGGGCACTGTAAGGTGACGGTAAGCATAGATAAATAAATGAGAGAGACTTGTTGGTGGAAACCCCTCGGGGCACCACTAGTTGAAAGTGAGTCATGAAGCTGATGCAGAGGATTGGCACGAACAAGCCTGGCTTCAAAGTCATAAGAATGGTAAAAAGGAAAGATCAGATTCATTTGATAGATTAGGCCGTTGAGCCCAAAATGCATGTCATGATCTTTAAGGCTAGTTATACAAAAAAACTCTTCCCCTGTCCTACTCGACAGGGGCATTTCTTGTTAATAGTGTTTCTTGGCATCATTATGTCCTTCACTTTGAGTCAGCCCTTCTCAAAACATTCAAGAAAAGATTTCAAAATCTGTTACCAGCTTTTCAGTTGAATAAAGTAAATTTGGCCAACACACTCGGTTGTTACTGTCAACATGCCTTGAGGATCCATGCAAAGGCTCCCCCAAAAGACCCTTGTCACCCTACTTGGCGCAAGCAAAGATTACTGGTGATTCTCTCTAACAGACAAATGACTCAAAAAGCAGGAAGTCATTAAAGATATCAGAAAATGTCATCTAAGCAAGATCTCCAGTTGAGATAAGGTTGATTGATCCACAAATACAAATGTTGTCGGGTGTGAAACAATCAGGGTTGATGCAGAGCAAAAGTCTCTTGAGACCGACTCAGGCTGATTGAGCACAAAAGTCAAGCTGCCCAGGAGTCAAGGCCACATACCGACGCCATTTTCAAAACTGATAATTTTTTCTTTGTGTGAAACAAGAACAAAGCAGTGCAAGGAAAGTGGTTTAAAAAAACAAAAAAAAAACAAAAAAAAATGACAAAAAAAAGAGAAGGAAAAGAAAAAAAGAGAAGAGACTACAAAGGGAAGTTTTTCAAATCTTTGCCTTTATTTGTCTTGTTATTGTACATAAAATCTTGCCATTGATCTTCACATTTTTCCTCCTAGGATAAAAAGTCCTAGTCTGATGGATTTTCCTCCCAATATAAATCTTAGTCTGATTAATCTTTCTCCTAAGATAACAAAAAAGAGGACCTAGTCTGATGAATTTTCTCCTAGGATCGAAATCTTAGTCTAATAAATCTTTCTCCTAAGATAGAAGACCTAGTCTGATGAACTTTCTCCTAGGATAAAAATCTTAGTCTGATGAATCTTTCTCCTAAGAAAAAAAAGGGACCTAGTTTGATAAAGTTTCTCCTAGGATCGAAATCGTAGTCTGATGAATCTTTCTCCTAAGATAGAAGACCTAGTCTGATGAACTATCTCCTAGGATAGAAATCTTAGTCTGATGAATCTTTATCCTTAGATAACAAAAAGGGGGACCTAACCTGATGAATTTTCTCCTAGGATCAAAATCTTAGTTTGATGAATCTTTCTCCTAAGATAGGAAACTTAGTCTGATGAATTTTTCTCCTAAAATAGAAAACCTAGTCTGATGAACTTTCTCCTAGGATCAAAATATTAGTCTGATGAATCTTTCTCCTAAGATAAAAAGGCGGGGGGCCTAGTCTGATGAATTTTCTCCTAGGATCGAAATCTTAGTCTGATGAATCTTTCTCCTAAGATAGAAGACCTAGTCTGATTAACTTTCTCCTATGATAGAAATCTTAGTCTGATGAATCTTTCTTCTAAGATAACAAAAAAAAGGGACCTAGTATGATGAATTTTCTCCTAGGATCAAAATCTTAGTCTGATGAATCTTTCTCCTAAAATAGGAAACCTAGTCTGATGAATTTTCTCCTAGGATAGAAATCTTAGTCTGATTAATTTTTCTCCTAAGATAGAAAACCTAGTCTGATGAGTTTTCTCCTAGAATCAAAATCTTAGTCAGATGAATCTTTCTCCTAAGATAGGAAACCTAGTTTGATGAATTTTCTCCTAGGATAGAAATCTTAGTCTGATGAATCTTTCTCCTAAGATAGAAAACCTAGTCTGATGAATTTTCTCATAGGATAAATGTCTTAGTCGGATGAATCTTTCTCCTAAGATACCCCCAAAAAACAAAAAAAAAAGAGAAAAAAGAACCTAGTATAATGAATTTTCTCCTAGGATAAACGTCTTAGTCTGATGAATCTTTCTCTTAAGGTAGAAAACCTAGTCTGATGAATTTTCTCCTAGGATAATTTGAAAAAAAAAGGAAAAAGAAAAGGGAAGTCTGGATTTGGAAAAAAAAGGAAGGAGTCAATTTTAGTTTTCTTAAGTAATCAATCTTTAGTTGTCTTGAAATCAGGACCCTCCTAAATAATAAGATTTAATTTCAAAGTTTTTCATAACCCTTCTAGATAATGAGATTTAGCTTTTAAACTCATAGAACTCTTTTGGATAACAGGATTCGATTAACACTCACATATGTTTCCGGTACCAAACTAAGGCAGAAAAGTTTTTTTTTGTTTTATCTGTTTTGTTATAATAGCAGGCGCCCACCTGGAGAACAAGAGAAGTTATTTCCGAATTCAATTCAAGTTAGAAGTAGCAGAATCTCGCGGCAAGAATGCGAATCAACAATTCGAGATGATCAACAGAAGTAGTCTCAATCAAAAAAAAGAAAAAGAAAAAGAAAAATAAGTGAATCCAAAATGCAGAAGCAGAGAAAGATGTGAACTGCTTAGGACATGGCTGAAGTCACGAGCACTACATGTCTGGTCTTGATCCGAAGAAGCCGTGGAAGAACGAACTAGTACCTGCAGCTAACAAACGTCAAGATTCAAATCTAAAGTCTGCATGAAGAACCATTCAAGACTCAAGATCAAGCTTCAGAAGACTTATAGATAAGAATCTTGTAACTCTTAGCCAATAGTCTTAGTTAGTTTTTTTTTCAATTTTGATTTTTGATGTAATAACGAGACAGCGGACCGAAACCTCGACGACACCTCAATCGGCTCTCCACCTCGGTATACGCCATCACCTTATTCACTTCTGAACTACACGTGGCCTGATTCCTTTTTTTAACCAAGGATACGTAGGCAACTCAGATACCAGGGCTCGGTCACATTCTCCTTTCTCTTAATTTTTGGTCTTTCTAAATAAAGGTCGGGTCAAAAAACCTGTCTCATCGTTCTTTGTCTAAAAACTTCTTGCGTTTCCAGTCAAAGAGGAGTAGCTGAAGACATGTAATTTATGATCCTCTCCAAGATTTTATACATTTTAGCGTAAATATTTAATTTAGGTTTAGTATCGCTATTCTAAATAGTGTTTACTCTTTTACTTTATTTTTATCACAAAAGTAAAAAAATACAAAAAAACAATTCATCTTTAGGTTAAAGTCAATTAGTATATTTATATTTATAGTATTATAACATTTGAAAATACAAAAAAAATTAGTTTCACTCGTAGTATTTAGTTTTATATTAGTTTATTTTAATTTAGAGTGATTTTTACATTTTTATAAATACATTGTATTATTTGGTCTTTTTAGCCTAAGTTCAAACGCAAAATGCATGGTCTAACCCAATTACCCTTAGCTCATTCTTCCCAACCCATTAGCCCACTTAAGTGCAAGATTTAATCCTACTATCTATTTCTTTCTAATCCAATGGCCATCATTCCTTACCACCTCCATATAAAATACCCAATTATAGCCAAACCCTAGCTTACCTTTTTAATCTCCTAAGAGACCAAAAAAAAGAGTAGACAACTAACCTAGCGGAACGGGTCCTGAATTTGACAATTCTAAGCCGCCAAATTCCTTCCCCTCTGAAACCCATCAGCGACACACACACGTAGAGAGCAAGAACAGAAAAAAAGGGGAACGAATATGGGGAATTGAAAAAATGGAATAGAAAAGAGAAAAGGGGGGACACACGAAAGACACAAGAAAGAGATACAATAAGAGAATGGAAAGGAATTTTGGACAGAACTTATAAAAAAGGGAGGAAAAATCGGATAGATAATTTTGAGGTGATTTTTCATTTTTCGTTGGTTTCTAGTAGATATTTTTTATTATTTCATTCCCTTTCGAATTTCAATTCAAAAATCAAAAACAAAAAGGGATTGGAATTTTTCTTCTCTTGGATTTTGGGCTTCAATGGATTTTGTTTGAGGTACTGTGGTTTAGTTCGAGTTCGTCGTCGATCGAGGTTCCGATTCACAATTTTAAAATTTTAGCCCAACGATTGTTGCTTTGTTATTCTGATTGATTTGTAATTTTTAGCTTTGTTCATCAATAAAAGGTCCATTTCTCAATTTTTATTCTCGTTTCAATGTGTTATGATAGCTTGGTGCGCGTGTTGGTTGATTTGTGATTCGATGTTATTTGAGTAGCATGTCTTAGTTTTCATTTAAATTATTTTAATTAGTTTTTATTTCGATTGTGATGTATGTAGTCTTGGTTCTTGAATAAATGCTTTTAATCGGGTAGATGGAAAAAATTGGAGTTTTTTCTTTCTTGGCAAGGAATAAGAATGGGCCGTGATCACTGCCAACTCGACGCTACACTAAGGTAGGAAGAGCGGGTCGCAATAGCTTTTACCCAATATGAGGGTCCGAATCGAATTCCTCAGGGAGCTAGTAGTGGAGTTGGATTGTCTGTCTATCCTAGAGATGTGTTTGTACTCCTAATGTCACTTCAAACATTTTTGGGTTTTCAAATTATAACTATTTTCATAAAACTATTGATTAACACTAAATTATGCTACGAGAATATTGCTAAGTTGTATCTAATGAGAAGTTAGGCACTAGGGTCGTAACACTACCTAGGTGGCTAATTGACGGGTAGATGTTACTATGGTTCGATTGACATAATTGGGGCTTATGCTATAACCGTTGCACAATTTTACCCACTCTTACACCTCTCAGTAGAGAAAATGACTTTGCCCAATTGACTTTCTCGAGACCAAATGGGTAGGCAAATTAGACCAAGCAACTAGGGTTCAAGTAGGGTAATTACTCTCTTGAGGTATAACCCGTTAATTGGGACTGTCATTTCTCATGAGTTCATCCCAATTCCTTGTTGGGTCAATTTTGGGGTTGTAGACTCTCTTTCTCAAGAAGAGTTAAACCCACAAAGCTTGAATCAGTGTTTGCAACCACCAATTCTAGATTAAAACATAAAATCAACCCAAATAGCAAACACTCATAGTCAATCTAACACTAGATGGCAACACCCATCAATTACCCACACTAGGGTTGAGCCACAACCGTAGCTAATGGGTTTAGCTACTCATGCTAGATAAAAACATTGAAGAAATAGATGATGAACTAAGCATATAAATTAATTGCTAAAATTAAATTGCAAGAATTTATTGTAAATGTAAAGCAAAAGTGCCAAAAATGGCTACAAAATACATTCTCACGAGCGCAACTCTCTACTGATGTATCTCTCCTTCTAAAAAAATGGTAAAATGTTCTATTTATACTAGGCTGGAAAAACTGGAAAAAACACCCCTGCGAGGTCAGTGCGGGTCGCATTAAATGGACCACGGCCGCACTGGGCTAATTTCTACTTCTCTAAACTTGGACTCCGCATACCGCGTAGAATGGACCGCGGTCGCGGAGGGAGCTGGCGTGGTCCGCGCAACCACGACCGCGGACCGCATGGCACTGGCTTTGAAAACTTTATCTCTCTGAATCTCATGACCGCGGACTGCACAAAAGAGTAGTGCGGCCGCGGAGCCTTCACCACGGACCGCGAGATGTGTACTGCGGCCGCGCTTCTTCTAGCCTGATTCACCAACTCTCTGAACCACCTAGTGCGGCCGCATTCCACTTTGCGCGGTCCGCATTAGGCCTTCTTTTCTTAAATTTCTTGGTCTTTGATACTTGAGCAGGTTTCACTCCTTTTTGTGCCGATCTTTGACATTTCGTCACTTTGTTGATCAAATCTACGATCAAGCACAACTTGTGAGCCTTTTAGGGCTATTTTGTAACAATATATGATCAAAGCATAGGAAAGTAGGGGCATAAAACATGTTAAAATCCTAACTTATCAACTCCCCCAAACTTAAACTTTTGCTTGTCCTCAAGCAAACAAAATAAGACCTACCCCTTAAAGAAAAATCCAAGTAATTCCAGTTGTTCTAAAGTGACCTCAACAAGCATCAATTGGGACTGACAATTGCCCTCAATATGAATGGATCATTAACAAAATTTAAACTTTGAAACACTATGGATCAAGTGTGACATAAGAGCATCAAGAATTGACTCATTACATCAAAGAACTCTCTCAATTACTTTGGTCGTTGTGGACCCCAAACTCACACATTCTCAACTCTCCCTAAGCAAACCTTACCTTTTTAGAGTATAAGCACGCAAACCAAGGTTAATGGGAAGTCACTCGTCTCTCTCAAGGAAAGATCACAAGTCCGGCTCTAAGTACCATATGCTTGACCCTCATGTATGTATCCACTAATGCGAGCGTCATCCAACTCAAAATCATATAGGGGTTTTGTGGAGTCAATGTGAAGGCTTTTGGTTCAGGGTAGGAAAAGTTGTTGGCCTATATGGGTTCCATCTTCCCTTAAGCACTTCTTTTGATTCATTCTGGCACAATTCTCTTTGACTCTTTGAGTATCACTTCTTTTCAAGGGGTTAGAGAGACACATTTTCACTCTTTCTTATGTAATTCAAAGCATTTCTCCTTTTTCTACTTTTTTCCACACCTTTTTCACTTTTGTTTTTCTTGAATCCCATTTTATTCTTTGCACATTGGGCTTTCTTTTAGTCTTTTTCTTTTCTTTCTTTTTCATCGCCTTCCTTTCCTTTTGCTGTTGTTCCTTTTATCCCTTTGTTTCCTTTCTTGTCTCTCCCCCCCCAAACTTAGACTTTTTCCATTACTTAAGGGACGATTTGGGTTCCAAGAGAGGGTATAATTTAGAATGGGTATAGGCTTGTAGCACTGGTTCTTGAAAGAAAAAGGTTTAAGGCTCAAAAGGGTTAGCTAAGGATTATATCATTGGTAGGCTATGGAATTGTTCGACTATTGTTTGGATCAAGGAGAGCCTATAATCACTTCTCAAATCGAATTTCACTAAAATTTCGCCTCAACAAACATTCAGGGCAAGTTCTAGACCATTGGCTCAGGACTTGTACTCACAATTCGATTTCTCACCACATACACTCAAGGATTGCTAAAGACATAGAGTCGGGGGCCCACAACAACCTTAGACACGATTGAGCACACAATAGTCCCGAAAGACCACATGATGTTTGTTTGGTCAAAATAAGAGTCTCAAGGTCACTACTTTCACCATCTTAAACACAACCACTTGTCTTTGACCATGGGATCAAAGGCAAATGTGTTAGGCCCAAGTGAAGCTTTACTTGAGGTACCCTTAACTATAAACTACTAAAAACGAGGGAAAAATCAAAAACAGACTCAAACCCTTAAGAAGGTTGTCACGCCATCCATCATCGGGAAGAGCCACCCGGTTCGCACAATACTCCACCCTTGGAAAGAATCGTGGCATTAAGAAAACCAAGAGTTTATTGAAAGCGCCAAAACCAAAACACAAAGACTGCGAGCCTATCTACTAAGCTAAGAATGAAATATTTGTACGAAAATAGAAACTAGAATGAATATTTACAATAGGGGATTATAATATACAACGGGGGATGAATATATATACAAAAATATAACTTTATATACATACCAAAGAGAAGATAAAAAGTGCGATAAAAGTAACTAAATGTAAAGTTATATACAAACCAAATAAAAAAAATCAACAGAAACATAAACTAAGTCAACTAATATACAATCATCCGGATAAAAAGTAGGGCGCACCCCCACAAATAAAAGTTGGCATTGTCCCCAATGCCAACTAAACAAATAAGCATCAAAAAAATCAAGAGGAAAGGATATAAGAGCTCCCTAAACCTCGTTTGTCTGCATGGGAACATGAATGGTCCCCTGGTCCTCTGTATGTACGGGAACCTCAGACTGGTTCCTGGTCTCCTGCTGCTCAGCTGCTAGGACTGGGGCTTGGACCTGTACGGGCTGAATATAAGGAACATCCTGTGGCTGACTGGAGGAAGCCTCTGATGGATCCGCCAATTGGATGATTGCCTCATCTGCACTGGGGAGCTTCCTCTTCTTCTTTGGAAGTTGATGTGTCTCTGCTACTGGTGCTGCCGCTGGGGCTGGATCCTCGAATAACAAGTCTAAAGGCAGTTGGTCTGCCTTCAGTTTGTAAACATCCTCCCTCCACTGGCCGATTGGGGCAGAAGCAGGAGGCTTGTAATTTTTGTCCTTGGGGTTGTCTGACCCCTTCAAACTGTACCATGAGAACGGAGCCACAGGTTTGACCTTTACGTCAAAAGGTCTCTTCTCCACCTCCAGGTCCCGAAAATACATAGTGAGAGTGCTGGGAAAAGGGTAGTTCCGGTCATGCTCAACCCCCACTACAGAAATGACGCGGGACATCATATTGCCCATGTTGATATGATATCCTGCCATAATAGAAGCAACAAGAACAGCCCGAGCAAGTGGAATAGTCTGATCATGGGTAGTGGGGTCGAGCCGACTGCACACAAAAGTCAACCACCCTCTAGCCTCAAAGTTGAAAGTTCTCCGAAGTATTTTTGCCCCTGCTTGCAACCACTCTGGAACCGTACCCGGGATTGCCAGGTATGAAGCTAACCACGGACGAACCTCCTCGCCCATTGCCAACTTTTCATTGTAAAGGGACTCATCTTCATCATTGAACCCCAGGTATTCATTTAGTGCCTTCCCGGTAAATACCACATTTTTGTTTCTCACTTTGGTCACCTTAGTGCCCTTCAATATGTGGGCCATATTGCTAAAGAACTCCTTGACCATATGCTCATTCGCCTTCACACAATTATCTTTAAAGAACTCCCAACCCACTCGAGCCTGAAACTGTCTATGTACATTGGGGTGTAGGGGTAGGAGGTCTCTGTCAATGAAACTCCTCTCAAGAATCAATTTCTGTGCCGGCCACCATTCTCTAAACTTGTGGAACGCCACCTGGCTGACGAATCTATCCTCCCAAATAGCGGGATTCCTAGTCCTGTCAACACCCCCAACCTGCGGCACACCACCCCCCAATAACTCCCCATCTATTTCATTACCTCTAGCACCCTCTCCAGATATTGATGCTGTGGGAGAGGTAGAGCATTCATCCCCACTACATACCGTTGAGCCCTCAGACGACCCAGAAGAAATTTTGATTGAGGCTCGAGCATCGGGGGAAGATGGGGGAGTGTCACTATGTATGGCGTTCTCCGGATATGGGATGTATAGAGGGACTGAAGCTGAAGAGATCTCCTGGGAGGGCTCGTACTCACTCCCTGAGGTGTCAAGGGCTCTATCACCCGCTTTGATTGCTTTTCTCATATCCTTTATGTTTTGTCTAGCCTGGGGAGTGAGTTTTACCATCCGTTTCTTCCCTCCCCGAGAGGAATTACCTCGGCCGGGTTGTTTGGCACATTTACCTCGTTGTTTGACCATTATCTGCAAGCATACACATCTAACATGGTTAGTATCAACACAGGCAGTAAAACAAGTCTTGAAATTAAATTGCAGACAGTAGGTTAAATGTTGCAGAAACAGTTGCAGAACATGGCACCGCGGCCTGCACAAACAGAAGTGCGGCTGCACTGGGGGCACCGCCGACCGCGGAAAGGCGACTGCGGTCCGCATTGGGACAAGGCCCTCGACAATATCTCTCTGATTCTTCCCACCGTGGCCCGCACAAAAAGTAGTGCGGCCGCATTGGGGCACCGCGGACCGTATAAAAGCAACTGTGGTCCGCACTAAGGTGAGGTCTGTAACACTACCTCTCTGAATCCAACCACCGCGGCCCGCACAAAGAAGCACTGCGGCCACGGTGGTCCAACGCGGACCGCATAAAGTGCAATGCGGCCACGCTAGGCATAGCTTCAATTTCAGTCACTTGGGCACCGCGGTCCGTGCAAAATGGTAATACAGACCGCGTCAAGGCACCGCGGACCGCACAAAGGCGACCACAGGCCGCGGAGAGTACTTTGAATAGGCACTAAGTTAGGGTTTAAATTTTTGCTATTTTTGTTCAAGTTTTCCACCTAACTTGTCCCTACTCATTTTACCTAGTTCACAAAGGTCTCTAAACACACAATATCCAACCATTACACTTTCCTAGGCTAACAAATGAAATAAAAATGGGAAGAAGAAGAGACTCTAGCTACTGGGCATGAAAAACAAAATGAAATTATAATATAAAATAAAGAAAGATGATGAAATGTTACCAGATTGTGATGATGAGATGCAATTAATCAGGCTAAACAAGAATTACTATCAGAAGAGAGAGTGAACAGTAGCTTTTAGGGGTCTGAGTGTTAAAATTTTGAAAAGTGTAAGTTGTGACCTTGGGCTCTATTTATAGAAAAACAGTGGGACCCAGCCTTACCTACCAGCGCGGCCGCACAAAACTGATTGCAGACCGCGCTGGGTGTATTCAGAATGAACCTTGAGCAGGCAACCTCCGCGGTCTGCACAAAATAGACCGCGGCCGTGGAGTTTCACCGTGGTCCGCACTAAATGGAATGCGGTCGCGGTGGCAAACTTGAGAGAGTACCACTTTTCACCATCACCAGTGCGGACCGCACAAAAGCAACCACGGTCGCACTGGCAATCTTCAGAGACTGTTCAACTCTTTTTTCAAACCATTTTGCACTGCTTCAACTCAATCCCTGCAACATCTCATAATCAGTTAGCTCAAAAATCAAACCTATACTACCAAGAAAACACAGAAAACAACAAAAAGGAAAAAAAAGACATGGGTTGCCTCCCAAGTAGCGCCTGATTTAACGTCACGGCACGACGCATGTTACCAGCACATCACTTTAAATGGAGAAGCTCCACCACGTAGCTATCATCAAATTTCCCCAGATAATATTTGACCCGATGTCCATTGACTCTGAATACTTCACCATTCTTATCCTTAGATCAAGAGCACCAAATGGGGTCACGAACACAACTTCGAATGGCCCACTCCACTTTGACTTGAGCTTACCCAGAAACAGACGTAACCGGAAATTGAACAAGAGAACCATATCTCCAACCTTGAACTCCTTGCCCCGAGCATATTTGTCGTGAAGATACTTCAATTTTTCCTTGTACAAGGACGAGCTGGAGTAGGCATGGAATCTAAACTCATCAAGCTCATTAAGTTTTTCAACCCGCAGATTTGCCGCAACATCCCATTCTAAGTTCAACTTCCTCAAAGCCCACATGGCCTTGTGCTCTAATTCCACCGGAAGATGACAAGCTTTTCCAAACACCAACCGATACAGTGACACACCAATCGGAGTTTTTTAAGACGTCCGATAAGCCCAAAGAGCGTCATCCAACTTTTTCGACCAATCGGTCCTATTAGCATTGACAGTTTTAGACAAGATACTCTTAATTTCTCTGTTGGAGACTTCCACTTGGCCACTAGCTTGAGGATGATAGGGGGTCTAAACCTTATGATTGACACCGTACTTAGAAAGCAACGTGTCGAAAGCCTTGTTGCAAAAGTGGGACCCCCATCACTGATGATAGCACGAGGAGTGCCGAACCTTGTGAAGATACTCTTTTTCAAAAATGCCACAACACTCCGTGATTCATTGTTGGGCAAAGCCACGGCTTCAACCCATTTTGAGATATAGTCCACCGCCACGAGAATGTAAGTATTCCGACAAGATCTCACAAAAAGACCCATGAAATCGATGCCCCAGACATCAAAAATATCCACTTTGAGAATTGTATTGAGGGGTATCTCATTCCTTTTAGAAATTCCGCCAGCTCTTTGGCACTCATCACATCCCTTCACCAAATCGCCCGCATCTTTAAACAACATAGGCCAGTAAAATCCGCAACTAAGCACTTTAGAAGCTGTTCTCGCCCCGCATGATGGTCACCATAGAGAGAGGAATGGCAAGCCTCCAAAATACCCAGTTGTTCCTCCTCCGGGACACATCGTCGAATCATACCATCCGTGCAAATCTTGAACAAGTATGGCTCATCCCAATAGAAATCCAAACTATCCCGCTTGAGCTTCTTCCTTTGCTTAGAAGAGAGCTCACACGGGATTATTCCGGTCGCAAGGTAATTGTCAACATCGGCAAACCATGACATATCCTTCATTGACACCGCAAGGAGTTGTTCGTCGAGAAATGAATCATTGATCTCAAGGCCGTCACAAGGCCTCCCCTCCTCCTCCAAACGGGACAAGTGGTCTGCCACTTGATTATCACTACCCTTCCGGTCAATAATTTCTAGATCAAACTCTTGAAGAAGTAACACCCATCTCATCAATCTCGCCTTGGAGTCTTTCTTGGTCATCAAATACCTAAGGGCGGTGTGATCAGTGTGCACTATAACTTTGGCCCCCATAAGGTAAGGCCGAAACTTTTCCATAGCAAACACAATAGCCAACAATTCTTTCTCGGTGACTGTATAGTTTTTTTGAGCCTCATTTATGGTCTTTCTTGCGTAGTACACCGGATGAAATATTTTGTTGATTCTTTGGCCCAAAACAACCCCAATCGCAACGTCACTAGCATCACACATGAGCTCAAAAGGCAAGCTCCAATTTGGTGCGATAATGATGGGGGTAGAAGTCAACTTGAGCTTAATAAGCTCGAATGCGTGCATGCAACTCTCATTGAACAAGAACTTTGCATCTTTCTCTAGCAACTTGCACAACGGATGTACCACTTTAGAAAAATCTTTTATGAACCTCCAGTAGAAACCCGCATGCCCAAGGAAACTCCTCACCCCTTTGACAGAAGTAGGGGGAGGGAGCCTCGAAATAACCTCAATCTTGGCCTTATCAACTTCAATTCCTCGCTTCGAGATATTGTGACCCAACACTATACCTTCTTCTACCATAAAATGACACTTTTCCCAATTGAGAACAAGGTTGGTGTCTTCACATCGGGCCAACACTCTATCCAAGTTTACCAAGGACTCCTCAAAAGAATCCCCAACCACGCTGAAATCATCCTTGAAGACCTCTATGACATCCTCCACCATGTCGGTGAAAATAGCCATCATGCAACGTTGGAAGGTTGCCGGAGCATTACACAATCCAAATGGCATTCTAGAGAAGGCGAATGTGACATAAGGACATGTAAAGGTGGTCTTCTCTTGGTCCTCCGGGGCAATTAGAATTTGATTGTACCCCAAGTAACCATCCAGAAAACAATAGAAAGCCCAGCCCGCAAGACGATCAAGCATTTGGTCAAGGAATGGCAATGGGAAATGATCTTTTCTAGTCACCTTGTTCAGCTTTCGGTAATCCATACAAACTATCCACCCGGTGACCATTCTAGTGGGAATGAGCTCATTGTTGTCATTGGTTACCACGGTCATACCACCCTTATTCGGCACACAATGCACCGGAGAGGTCCACGAACTGTCAGAAATAGGATAAATCACCCCTGCATCTAGCCACTTGATAACCTATTTCTTCACCACCTCTTGCATCGCCTCATTTAGTCTTCTTTGATGCTCCAAGGAAGGCTTTGCATCCTCCTCCAAGATGATTTTGTGCATTCAAAATGCGGGGCTTATTCCCTGAATATCAGCTAGAGTCCATCTGATTGCCCTTTTCCGCTTTTGAAGAACCGCCAAGGTGGCCTCAACCTGCATGTTAGTAAGGCAAGAAGAAAGAATAATAGGTAAAGTAGAATTTGAACCCAAGAATTCATACCTGAGGTGTGGAGGAAGTGGCTTCAACTCCAACACCAGTGGCTCCTCAATCGATGGCTTTATTGGTGGAGTTTTGCGGTTTTCAAGATCCAAAGATAGCCTCCTAGGCTCATATGAATATGAACCCATACCATGCAATGCATTCACGCACTCTACTCTACTAGCATCATCATTGACATCCATATTAAGAAGCACGACCTCAAGGGGATCTTCAACATGGATCATAGAACTTGTGTCATCCACTATTACAGCTGTGACAATGTCTTCAAATGAACACACCTCCGTGCTATTAGGTTGTCTCATTGATTTGCAAACATGGAATACCACCTTCTCATCCCCCACTCGGAAAGTCAACTCACCCGCTTCAACATCAACCAATGCCTTCCCCGTAGCTAGGAAAGGCCTACCAAGAATAATCGGCACTTCAAAGTCCACCTCACAATCCAATATGACAAAGTCGGTCGGCAGTATAAACTTATCCACCCGAACAAGTACATCATCGATTATGCCCAAAGGTCGCTTCACCGATCGATCCGCCATTTGAGGTCTCATTGAAGTGGGTCGAGGTTGTCCAATTCCTAAAGTCTTGAAGACCGAGTACGACATCAAATTTATGCTAGCCCCCAAGTCACAAAGGGCCTTGGCAAAATCCACACTTCCGATAGTACAAGGGATAGTAAAAGCTCCGGGGTCCTCAAGCGTGGGTGCCATTGAATGCACTATGGCACTCACTTGATGAGTCATTTTAATTGTTTCACACTCCATCGACCTCTTCTTTGTTACCAAATCTTTCATGAACTTAGCGTACCCCGGCATTTGCTCAAGTACCTCCACCAAAGGCACATTGATTGTGAGTCTCTTCATCATGTCAATGAACTTTTTGAATTTATTGTCACTCTTTTGCTTTGCTAACCGTTGAGGATAAGGTGGAGGTGGCCTGGGCAAAGATGCCTTGGCCTTTTGTACAACCGGCTCGGGCATGTCAATCACGTGTTCCCTAGACGGGTTCACGACATCTTGAGTCTCTACCTCGGCTTCATCATCAATATCAATCCGCACATCATTGTTCATATTTTGATTAACCACATCATCAACAATCAAAGGTACATCAACATCCCGCAACTCAACATCTTCATCCATAGCTTGCTTTTGCTTTGAGGCATTCACATCACCGCCTCTCCCACTTCTTGTTGTAACTGCCATCACATGATTATTATTCCCGCCCTTCGGGTTCACTACCGTATCACTTGGTAGTGCACCCTTGGGACGAGTATTCAACGCTTGAGAGATTTGGCCTAATTGCACCTCCAAGTTCCGGATATATGTATTATGAGAAGCTAATTGGGCATCGAAATCTTGGCTCTTTTTCATCATTTGCTCGAACATGCTTTCAATTCACCCCATATCACTCCCGGAAGAATTAGTACCTTGAGAAGGAAAGGGGGTGGATTGTTCGGTTGTTGGTACATGGGGGGCCTTTGAAAGCCTTGCCCCCGGTTGCCTTGGTTCCCGCTATTGTTCCACCCTCCTTGATTGTTGTTGTTGGCCCAATTATTGTTATTACCATTCCAATTCCCTTGGTTGCTTTGATTACCCCAATTGTTGTTTTGGTTGTTATTATTCCAATTGCCACCACCTTGTTGTTGATTGTTGTTATTCCAATTACCTCCGTCTTGTTGTTGATTGCCCCAATTTCCTTGAGGACGCCATTGTTGATTCGAAGAGTTGCCTCTATTCCCTTGGTAGTTATTGATATATTGGACCTCTTCGCTTTGGTCAACATAACACTCATTTGAATAACCACCACCATTATTGTTGTTGTCATATTGTTCACAATTACCTTGAGGATGTTGCCCTCTTTGCCTCCTTTTCAACATAGAAACACCTTCTATTGCATTGACTTGGCGTGGGTTTTGGACCTGTTGCAATTGCACCTTTGCCAATTGATTCATAGTTGTTGTAAGCTCGGCAATAGCTTGGCCATGATCGTGCAATTCCTTGTGTAAATGGATGATCGTAGGGTCACCTTGGGGCACATTTTCTCGGCTTTACCATGCCGAAGAGGTGTCCGCCATTTCATCAAGTACATCACATGCCTCTTGGTAAGAAAGTTTCATAAAGTTCCCTCCGGCCAATTGGTTCACAATGCATTGATTCGTGGTGTTGATGCCTCGATAAAAGGTTTGTTGAATCATGCCCCGATCATGTCGTTATTAGGGCACTCTTTCACCATTGTTCTATATTTTTACCATATCTCGTGCAAAGGTTCCGTTGGCTCTTACTTGAAGGCTAGAATTTCATCCTGAAGAGCCGCCATATGACTTGGAGAAAAGAACTTGGCAATAAATGAAATACCCTCTTTGCTTGAGCAAGGTCAACATAACATTTGTGATTTGAAAGCTCCCCGCCCGGATTCGGAGAGGCACAATAGCACTGGCATATCCTTGATTTGGTAAAACTCTGGGAGCCACTCTCGACGGTTGTGGAGGAGGGTCTGGAATATTGTTGTTCTCATTTGCATTTATATTGGCATTTTGGCCCCTCCGTGGAACTTGAGGTGAGACCTCATCTTGTTCTAGATCCTCTACCTCCTCCCCCGCTATCACATTGCCGAGAGGGTCATTTACATTAAGATCCATTTGTACCTGATTGATCGACACAAACAGAATTAGTAAACAAGAAGGAAAGAGAAGCCAAACACAAAACTAACTAAACAGATAGTCAACACTGTAAGCTCTACGGCAACGGCGTCAAAAAGTTATCACTGCCAACTCGACGCTACACTAAGGTAGGAAGAGTGGGTCGCAATAGCTTTTACCCGATATGAGGGTCCGGATCGAATTTCTCATGGAGCTAGTAGTGGAGTTGGATTGTTTGTCTATCCTAGAGATGTGTTTGTACTCCTAATGTCACTTCAAACATTTTTGGGTTTTCAAATTATAACTATTTTTTGTAAAACTATTGATTAACACTAAATTATGCTACGAGAATATTGCTACGTTGTATCTAATGGGAAGTCGGGCACTAGGGTAGTGACACTACCTAGGTGGCTAATTGACGGGTAGATGTTACTAAGGTTCGATTGACATAATTGGGGCTTATGCTATAACCGTTGCACAATTTTACCCACTCTCACACCTCTCGGTAGAGAAAATGACTTTGCCCAATTGACTCTCTCGAGACCAAATGGGTAGGCAAATTAGACCAAGCAACTAGGGTTCAAGTAGGGTAATAACTCTCGAGGTTTAACCTATTAATTGAGATTATCATTTCTCATGAGTCCATCCCAATTCCTTGTTGGGTCAATTTTGGGATTGTAGACTCTCTTTCTCAAGAAGAGTTAAACCCACAAAGCTTGAATCAGTGTTTGCAACCGCCAATTCTAGATTAAAACATAAAATCAACCCAAATAGAAAACACCCATAGTCAATCTAACACTAGATGGTAACACCCATCAATTACCCACACTAGGGTTGAGCCACAACCCTAGCTAATGGGTTTAGCTACTCATGCTAGATAAAGACATTGAAGAAATAGATGAAGAACTAAGCATATTAATTAACTTCTAAAATTAAATTGCAAGAATTTATCGTAAATGTAAAGCAAAAGTGCCAAAAATGGCTATAAAATACGTTCTCACGAGCGCAGCTCTCTACTGAGGTCAGTGCGGGCCACATTAAATGGACCGCGGCTGCACTGGGCTTACTTCTGCTTCTCTGAACTTGGACTCCGCAGACCACGGCCGCGGAGGGAGCTGGCGCGGTCCGCGCAACCACGACCGCGGACCGCATGGCATTGGCTTTGCAAACTTCATCTCTCTGAATCTCATGATCGCGGACCGCACAAAAGAGTAGTGCGGCCGCGGAGCCTTCACCGTGGACCGCGAGATGTGTACCACGGCCGCGCTTCTTCTAGCCTGATTCACCAACTCTCTGAACCACCTAGTGCGGCCGCATTCCACTTTGCGCGGTCCGCACAAGGCTTTCTTTTCTTAAATTTCTTGGTCTTTGATACTTGAGCAGGTTTCACTCTTTTTTTAGCCGATCTTTGATATTTCGTCACTTTGTCGATCAAACCTGCGATCAAGCACAACTTGTGAGTCTTTTAGGACTATTTTGTAACAATATATGATCAAAGCATAGGCAAGTAGGGGCATAAAACAAGTTAAAATCCTAACTTATCATGTCATAAGGTGGGTTTTGAACCATAAAGAATCTGGCCAAGTAATAGAATATGTTAGCTAGCCTATTTAACCCCAATAATATCTTGTTCATAAATTTGACATCACAACAATCTCAAAGATTAGAAAAATAGTTAAATGTGCTAGTTGCTTTAGGCGCGTTATAGTAAATCATCATAACTACCGGTACGGTTCCCATGATGTAGTTGTGATACGTAATCCCCAAATCTGGGTGCACATTTAATGTGACCCGACCACAACTTCGAATCATTAATAAAATAAACATGTTGTAGATCACGGGTACGATTCCCGTGATGCGGTTTACAATGTGTACCAAAATGACAAATGTACGACAATCGTAACTTGTTCCATAATAATTCCACAAATAATTAAAAGCGGTCAAAAAGCTAAAAATGCACAATAGGTGTAAATTATGTAATTAATCAGATAATCAGGCCAATATTAATAGTTGAGCGACTGTGTTAAAACCATGGAATTCGGGAATGCCTAACACCTTCTCCTGGGTTAACAGATTCCTTACCCAGTGTTCTGTGTTCGCGGTCCAAAAAATAGATTCAAACTTCCTTGATTTGGGATTTAAAATAAATTGGTGACTTGGGATATCATATAATTATCCCAAGTGGTGACTCCGAATAAAATAAATAATCCTATTTCGATATTGTCACTTTAATTGGAAAAACTCCATTATATTCCCCTTCGGGTGTAAAAAAGAGGTGTGACAATACCTCATGTCACCTTCGATGACATGGAATCTAGTGTCTTGTATGGTCCCGACTACGTTTGCTGGCAAGATAATCTCTCCATTTGTTGTTTCACTTACCATGTTGAAGCTATTTAAGACCCCGGGATGCAGGTACAATCTGATCTTGTAGGTCGAGTTGTTCCACGACCCTCGATCTGATTATGTTTGCTGAGCTACATGGATTCACTAAAACATGTTTAACTTGAATTTTATTTAAAAGGACAGAGATTACCAGGGTGTCGTTGTGAGGCTGAGATATGCCTTCTACTTCCTCGACATAGAATGATAAGACGTCCTCTGGCACATAGCTCCGAGCCCATTTTTCTCTGGTAATTAATACTTTGGCGTGCTTGAATACAGGCCGTTGAGGGACATCGACTCTTCCAATAATCATATGGTTACATGTTGTGTTCTTCTTGCTTAATTTTCCTTGCATCTCTCTCCCTGAAGTGATTCTTAGCCCGATCACTTAGGAATTCTTGAAGGTGGCCCCCGTTGAACAACCGAGCCACTTCTTCCCATAGCTGCCTGCAGTCTTCTATTCTTTGACCATGCGTGCCATGATACTTACACATTAAGTTCGGGTTTCTTTGAGAAGGATCGTCTGTATAGGCCTGGGCCACTTGGTGTCTTTGATTCTCCCAATAGCTGAGACTATCCCCGATGCATCTATGTTGAAGTTGTACTTTTATAATCGAGGAGCCTCGGCGGGGTCGGTATGTTTATCGAACCCGCTCTTCCTCATAACTCTCCAAGAACATTGGCCTCGAATGTTCCTCTGATCGTTCTGAGGAGCGTTACGACTTGGACCATTATTTTTACGATCAATGTATGGCTGATACCGTTCTTTGTTGAATCTCGATTCCTGGTCTACGTCCCTCAAGGGATTGGCTGCGAATCTGTTAGGATGAAATGAACCCGAGGGGGCTCCCAACTGGTCGTCCTCGACCTTGATCATTGACTAGTAACGATTGTGCACATCTAACCATGTCACAACTAGATATTCGATCAAGTTTTGTTTTAACTATCGAGATGCAATCGAGCTCCTTTCATTCAAACCCTGCATAAAGGCATGTACTGCCTAGTCATCATAGACCGACGGTAATTCCATTCTTTTCATTTGAAATCTGGACACGAATTCCCTTAGCATCTCGTCGTTCCTTTATTTTATTTTGAAGACGTCCGATTTTCTCGTGGCCACCTTTATGGCCCCGGTGTGTGCTTTCACGAAGGCATCTGCTAACATAGCAAACGAGTCAATAGAGTTGAGAGCTAAGTTGTGATACCAAATCATAGATCCTTTCGACAACATTTCTCCAATTTTTTTAACAAGACTGATTCAATCTCATCGTCATTCTAATCATTTTCTTTGATTCCGCAAGTGTATGAAGTAATATGCTCGTTGGGGTCGGTTGTTCCGTTATATTTAGGTATATCGGGCATGCAAAATTTTTTGGGAATGGACATTGGAACCGTGTTATGAGGGAATAGTTTTTGTATGAACTTTTTGGCGTCTAAACCTTTCAAAATTGGAGGTGCTCCCGGTATTTGATCAACACGGGAGTTTTGAGTTTCCACCTTTTTTTCATTGCCTTCGATTTTCTTTTCTCCAGACTCAATCCTCTTATTGAGCTCTTCGAGTATTCTCATAATTGTGGGGTCAGCACCCGAGTCACTTTCATCTAGCCTTTCTAACGCCGGTTCAGTACGTCAAGAGTTTACTAGTTTGGCTGTATTTGGAGTCTTTTTCTAACTCTGAAGTTGAGCGATGTCCACTTGCTGAGCTTGCAACATCTCAAATATCACTTGGAGGCTAATCCCCTATCTCTCATTCTTTGCGTTCCTTGGCCACCGGACTGGGCTTCCCTACGTATATTTCCTTCGGGGTCCATGCCTAGATCTGCATCTAAAGCTATGTGCGAACTAACATCAACTGGTTCCACGTTTGGCACTTCCCCTAGGTTTATCGGTGGTGCACCGACCCCTGCATTGTTGTTTTCTCAAAGAACTTTATTGTCATGAACATGTGCGTTTTGTGTGCTAGACATGTTTCAACCTGAGAATCAAAAAATCTTGACAAGAAAAAGTGTAAAAACAACGTGTGTAATGAGAATCAGTAAGGAAATAATCACTATTATCATTATCCCCATAGTGGACACCAAATTGTTTACCTCGAAAATACGAGTAACAATTAAATTCGATTTGTGGTTTTAAAAATATGTGATTTAGTTCAATACCAATTAGTAATCAAGAAATATGAAGTAGAAATGAAAAAGACAAGTGAATCAAACCAATGTTACCCAAAAGCGATGACCTAGTGACCTCGAGGTGGGCTTAGAACAATAAAAACAATTAAGCAAGAAAACTAAAATAAGAACAGTAGAGCTAAAGGATAATTATGATGAACAATAGGTAAAAAGTAGAGAGTATATTCTTTGCTCAATAATTAGATAATGTTACAAATGATTGGGGTCCCCTTTATATAATAAGGGAATCCTAAATAAGGTAATTTCTATTTACAATAAGGAATATTCTTGGTACAGCTGTCTAACTGCCTAGTACGGAATCGTAGAATCCTATTCCGGGATTTGCGCCATGATCTCGGGGACGTGGCAGGAATCTAGCTCATTCTGTTACAAATCCATAACGGTACTATTTCGGGGTCGAGCATACTTGGCACCGGCATTCCTCATACTCCTATCTCCGGGCATTGCACTCTATCTTCGAGCTCGAGTCTGGCCCATCGGTCTCGAACTCGACCTCGCCCGAAATCGGGCCTAGGACAGACCCTCGAGCCTATAAATCGGAGGCGTATGATTTTGACCGTATACACATAGCATTAGTGGATTCACCCAAAAGTTTATATATATTTGCATTTTATTATGAGTATTCATTTCTTTTCCTTAGGTTTTCATATGGTTTGTATCTATTAATTCAGATTCGCATTGCATAAGATCCGTTAAATAAAAGTGGTTTGGTTTTTGGTTTATGATTGTGGATAGTATATGCCTATCTTCAATATAAATTTTGTTATGTAACAAAAGTAATCATGCAACTAAAATTGTTATATGATGATTGTTTAATCTAAGGAATTCTTTTTAGCTACTCTCATCGAAATACTCCTTATACACATATTTTGTCCATACACTATCTTATTAAATATTACAAAGATTTTTGCCTAATTTATGTAGGTGTTACTATTGCGGCGTATAAGAATTAATTAAATACAAATTCAAATTATGAGGTGATTATTTGTCTTGTATGATCAACTAACTATTATTCTATGTTAATAAAACCACGCGACCTATGTATTCAAGCATACATATAAAAGTATTGACTCTAAATCTAGAATCCAAGACTAAATTAAAGCATGAATTTTGTTTTCTTTATTTATTTAGATGACAAAAGCTAGCAAACAATGAAGGTGCAGTGTTTAACAAAAAAATGTGTATTGATCAAAGCCTATTTTTAGAAGAACTCGGGTTACTGATAACCAACAAATTTTGCACTTTATCAATTATAGAAAAAGACAAAAATAAGTAAAGAAATAATTGATTGCAAAGTCAAGATAGCAGAAAAGTAAAGTAAATATATTCCAATATTGTCTCAGATGATCCTTACAAATGAAATTTTCTTCCCTTTTATAGGGGTTTACAAATATAACGTTTCCTCCCTTTTATGGCCGAATCATTATGAAATTAATGATACTAATGAACCGTTATAATTGACAATCTTAACTGTTTGTGGAGATTCTGTAACCGCTCCAATTCTTTTTCCTCGTTAATTAGAGGTTCGTGAATCTTCCCCTTCTTACTGTCTTGATTTATTCCGCCCATATTTACTAAATGATTTAGAAACGAGCAACTGCATCCCTTCATCTCGTGAGTGATTTACCCGTGCCTCTTGTATCTCGTGCATCTTCTAATGCAGCATTCCAATTGTCACCTTCTTAGTGATCCACGTATCATGCCTTGCCAGCCACACATAATTTTATGTGTCATATTTATTTTCTACTAATACAGATAGCCACTCCCCCACTTGCCGAATATTCTACAATTGAAGATTTGGGAAGTGGTATGTATTTATGGCGGGAATTTTTGCTGCCTTTTCCCATGTATCATTATGTCTTCTTCAGAACCAATGCATCATATGTCACTTTCATTTAATGCATGTGACACGTGGCCTCCGCTGATTGGGTATGCGACTCTTCAGCAATTTTAGGGCTTTCTTGTGGCTGCGTCAGTCACGAAGTGACTACTTCATTATGATGTTTCCATCATAACTTACTTTACATGACAGTTTCTCCTTCTTATAAATACCCATGTGACTTTAGTTTCACGAAAACCTTCAATCTACAATATCCTTCTTCTCTAATTGTTCGTATTCTTCAGTACACATTACTTTCTTGCATCCATGTCTTCACCAAATCCCAATCCTCGCAGAACAATCATTGTAGATGAACTTCCTCCTTCAAGTACTCCTGCTAGGAGTAGAAAAGGCGGTAGGTTACGCAGCTTAGGGTCTTTATCTGTCCGTGGTTCTACTTCTCAACCCAACATTGTTACCCCTTCTTTATCTAGGACTAGGGCTTCTTCAACCCATAGATCTTCTGCCAAAACTAGGGAATCAGGTGATCCCCTTCGAGAACCAATAGTTAATGAAATTATCCAAGTAAAATTTTCTTTCTCCACTGATCGTGAATCAATTAGAAACCAAGTTACTTCTATGACTTCCCATTATCGTGCCGATGTCTATCCTTCTTAGATTACTGATGGTTTAATTTCTCTTGTGCGAAGAGAATGCTACTGGAAACCTGATTTTCCAATTTTAATTCCTGGTCCAAACCAAAGGATAATTTTGTACCTGGATGGTTACTCTTTCATTTACACATATCCTTTCACTTTAGGTTTCAGACCCCCTATTGACCTAGTTATCATAGAATTTTGTCGCTTCTTCAATGTTTGCTTAGGACAGAATGGTCCTATTGTATGAAGAGATATTGCATGTTTACGATACCTATCTAATTTTGCCTTTTTACCCTTCACCTCTCAACGCTTGCTTCATCTGTATTCCCCTAAGTTATTCCGCTCAGGGGTTTTCACCCTCGCTGCCAAGAGCAAAAGGGTTTTGGTTAGCCCTGAAGATAATAAGGACCATGGCTGGTATGCCCATTTCATTGTTGCTCCCACAAGTGGTTTAATGGGTGAAGAGAACATGCATTTTCCAGAGAAGTGAAATTTTGCACGTAAGTTTTTTTTATATCTTTCTTCTTTTATGAGGGAGGAAAAAACCGACGATCTCATGGATTTTTTCTCTTTTCAGCAACCATGGAAGTTTTTGATGAAATACCAAACTTTCGTGCTTGGGTAGAGAAGATGTTATCGGTTTCTCCCATTGAAAGAAGATCTTGGAAATACCTTTCTCATAGGTTTGGCTGGAAAGTCAAAACTCATGGTATCTTTTCCTTTAATTTTCTTCCTTTTTTTCGTATTTACTTGGGGATTTTTAACTTTTTCCTTTGTTAGGATTTCCTATTCGAGGTGTCAGTGCCGCGTCTATTTCTTTATCTAGGCTTTATTTGTCTCTTGCTCAAGAAATGATTTTGAATTCCTCATGGAAGAAAAAAGTTAAGAGAGCTCATGGCTCTGAAGGTGAAGAGGAACGGGAAGAAGGTTCCTTAGTGCGCAGGCGTCGGTCTAGGAATCCTGTTATTTCAGATGATGAAGTCACCCCTCCTCCCAGTGTAGTTCTTGTGAATGAACCTGAAAGTAACGTTTTAACGAGCTATGATGAAGAGATGAATGGTGCACCTCGTGACTGTACTGATCAATTATTTTCCCGTGGGTTTGATAATGAATATTTTGACCTTGTTTCTGATGAAGCACATCTCACCTCCTTTCCAGTGTCTGCTCCTATTGTTTCTCAATTTTTGTTCCTGTCGTTGCTGCTATTGCTCCTCTCATGGTTGTTTTCACTTCCTCAATTGTCCCTACTGCTACCACTTTACGTGTTGAAGTTGGTTCTTCAAGTAGTAGTAGGATGATGAAAAAAGTTACCATTGAAGTCCCTGAGGATGGTAATCTTTTGAAAAAGTCTGACCAAGCCGATGTATGGCTAAACCCTTTAATTGGTCCAGTTGAGAAGTCTAAGCTGGAAAGCCATAGTTCTTTAACATGGATGAATGATATTGTTCATTCATCTTTGAAGGTATAAGCCTTAGCTTTTTTTTACTTCCCTCGTGATTTTTATCTTTGTTTGATAATCATTTCTTTCCTTTCTTGTGAAGATCAATCTGATAGGCACGAAGCTTATGAAGAGAATTGTCAATACTGAGCAGCTAGTCAACGATTATCGTACGGAGGCAGATAACTGGAGGGAACAGTACGAGAGTCTTCAATTGGAAAAAGAAGTTTTGGATGAGGATAAGTGTGCTTTGGAACAATAAATACAAGTGATGGAATCCGAATTGGCAATTGAAAAAGCCTTTTTCAGTCAAGTGGGCAAGGACAAAGACATTCTTGAGTCTTCATTCCCGGAGCAGCTTTCTAAAGCTACTGAAGAAATTAGGGGTTTGGAAGATTTTCTTAATCAGAAGGAGATTTATGCCGGGGAGCTTGTTCAAGTGCTCACTCAGGCCCAAGAAGACCTCCGTGCAACTTCAAACAAGGTCCAATTCTTGGAGAGATTGTTCACCCCTTTGAAGGCTTCTTATGATGCTTCTTTGGCTGAAAGAGAAGAGTTGAAGGCTGAAATTGAGCAATGGAAAAAAAGATTACGAGGCCCTTGAAGATAAAGCAACTCTTGATGTAAGTTGGGCTTATTTGAATATGCTCCTTGAGACTTTGATGGAGGCTAGCCCGGAAGGCTTTAACTTGACTGTTGAGATTGCAAAAGCTAAGGAAACTATTGAAAAAATTCAGCAACGTTAGAACTTTTCCTCAACTAAGGTCGGTGTTCCCGAAAGTGACGAACTTACTCCTGGTGAAATTGATGTTCAAGCCTCTTCTGCTCAAGTTATATCTTCTCCCATTGCTATTGATGCCTCATTGGATTATGCCTCTCTTGCTGCTGATAGTACTGCTTTAAATCCTGACCCATAGTGTTCTGTGAACTTTTTGTTGGGAAGTTTATTTCTTTTTTTTCTTTTTAGAATAGTTGGCAAATTTTTACCCCTGATCTGTTTTGGGATTTATTATCAAAGTTCCTTGGTTTTAACTAAGTTCATACTTAGTTTTGGCCAAGTTTAATATATATATATTTCATTTGAGTTTCTGTTCTACTCTTTAATTTGCATTTAAAAATGCTTTAGTATTTCGCGATTCTTGAATAGACACGAAATTTTATCAAAGAGGCTCTTTTATGAACGACACTAATGAAGAAGACGTCTCAACTCCATATTGGTATAAACATATGAAAGAAATAGGAAAATACATATTTCAAAAAAATCTCGTGAATAATCTGAGGATGTTTTGTATTTTGAACTTTCAAATTATATCACACTTTACATGTATTCAAGCAACTTTTTGTATAACATCTACAATTCTTTCATAACTGTTTTCTTTATAATAGATTTCACAAATTTCTAGGGTATATTTTGCAACCCATAACTAAACATTGCCTTTAATCTTAGTGCTCGTAGGATCTTATAATTTATGTCCGCGAGTTTACACTTTATGAAAGCTTAATACAAAAGGTTTTTGATTCAGACTTATTTTCTTGGCTCTTGATTGGCTCTTGACTTTTGATTTTTGGGTTGATTTAGGCTTGAACTGACTTTTGGTCTTCTTTCTTCATTAACTTGCAGTCTTCTTTGCCTGCTACCTACAATCCCCCAAGTGTTAGGGCTTTCAAGTATGAAATCTCGAGCACTTGATCATTCTTTCCATTTGGTCCATTTCCTAAAAAGGAAAATACACATGGGACTCGGAGGTATAATTTTAGATTATAACTACTTAATCCTTTTTATTTCCATCAGAAAGGTTGTAACCCAGACCAGAGATAATCTTGCATCCCGTGTGTCTTTTAGGTCTAAAATCATCATTTGGTGTGTCCTAGCTTTGTGCCTATCATCTAAAATAGTTAGTATAATTAAAAAAAATTAAACCTTGCATAAACGATACTTGATCGGGGGTTTTCCCTTTCAGAAGTAATACTTCTTCAAATGAACAACATTCCAATTTGATGGGAGTACTTTGCCGTCTATTGTTTCTAACTCATATGCGCCCTTTCCAGCAATACCTCGAATCCTATAAGTTCCTTCCCAATTTGGACTTAATTTTCCTGCATTGGCCGGTTTTGATGATTGAAAAACTTTTTTGAGTACACAGTACCCAATTTTGAAGTACCTAAGATGAGCTTTCCGATTGTAATATCGCTCAATAATTTGCTTCTGCGTTGCCATCCTTATTAGAGCTGTTTCTCTCATTTCTTTAAACAAATCGAGATTTATTCGCATCTCTTCCTCATTTGATTCTTCTGTTGCTTGGGTGTATCTCGTACTTGGTTCACCTATTTCATTTGGGATTAAGTCTTCAGCACCATACACAAGTGAGAATGGAGTCTCTCCCGTACCTGTTTTTGCTGTTGTGCGATAAGCCCATAAGATTCCTGGTAACACTTCTGGCCACTTACTTTTTGACTCCTCTAATCTTTTCTTCAGGTTATTAATAATAATCTTGTTTGATGATTCACTTTGTCCATTGGCCACAGGATGATAAGGTGTTGAAGTTACCCTTTTAATCTGCCAACTCTAAAAGAATTATGTGATTTTCGCGCCTATGAATTGTGGGCTATTATCACACACGATTTCTTTTGGTACTCCAAACTGGCATATGATGTTTCACCAAATGAAGTCCCTAAATTCTTTTTCCCTTACATGTTTGAAGGCACCAACTTCTACCCATTTGGTAAAATAATCGGTTAATACTAGTAAAAATCGTCCCATTCCTGTGGCTTGTGGTAGTGGACCAACGATATCCATCCCCCATTTTATAAAAAGCCATGGTACAATAACTGGATGTAATAACTCCGCTGGGCGATGCATGTTGTTACCATATCATTGGCATTTGTCACATTTGGCCACAAAGCTTTCCGCATCTTCTTCCATTTTTGGCCAATAATATCCTGCTCTAATTAGAGTTTTTACCAAGGATCTTCCTCCTGCGTGATTTTCACAGTGTCCCTCATGTACTTCTCTCATCACATACTCTATTTGAGAAGGTCCGAGACACCTCGCTAAAGGTCCATCGAACATCTTTCGATATAGGTTGCCTCGATCCAAACAATAACGGGCAGCTTTCGTCGAAGTGCCTGAGCCTTTTTCTTATCTTCAGGTAGAATCTTGTACTGCAAAATATTAACAATATCGTTTCTCCAATCCCAAGTTAAATTATTGAAATTTACCTCATTTTTTCCTAATTGACTGTCGCATAAAACAAATGTATTACGGAAGCATTTTCTTCATTTGTTACTTCTACAGCGGATGCGAGATTAGCTAGCGCATCTGCTTCAGCAGTTTCTTCCCTGGGTATTTGCACAATTTTCCAAGATTTAAATTGTCCGATTAAGTCTCGTGCCTTTTCCAAATATTGCTGCATCCTCACCTGTCTAGCTATATAAGTCCCCTACATTTGATTAACTAAAAGTTGCGAGTCGCTCTTGATTATAATCTGCACTATTCCGAGCTCTCGTGCCAATTCCAGACCTGTAATTACAACTTCATATTCTGCTTCATTGTTAGTAATGGGATGTCATTTTATTGTATGTCTTATAGTTTCTCCCGAATGTGGGATTAGAACAATGCCTAAATCTGGTCCTTTTACATTCGAGGAACCATTAGTAAATAGGTTCCATGTACCTGGATTAGACCCGTTGAATACCTTCAGTTCCTTTTCTGCTTCTGGTACTATTCCTGGCTTGAAGTCTGCTACGAAATCTGCTAAAACCTGTGATTTTATCGCTGTTCTAGGTTAATATGTAATATCATATTAACTTAGTTCTATAGCCCACTTGGCTAATCTACTTGATAGTTCTTGCTTATGCAATATATTTCTTAAGGGGTAAGCTATCACTACAAAGATAAGTCGACATTGAAAATAAGGCCTCAACTTTCTAGATGCCATGATTAGTGCTAAAGCAAGTTTTTCTAAATGAGGATATCGAGTTTCAGCATCCAACAAAGATTTGCTAACATAATAAATTGGAGATTATTTATCTTTGTCTTCTCGAACTAACACTGCATTTACCGCCATTTCTGATACAACGAGATAGATGAGTAGCCTTTCTCCATCCTTTGGTTTAGCCAACAATGGTGGTTTGACAAGTATGTTTTTAGATTTTTGAGTATTTTTTGACATTCCTCAGTCCACTTAAAATGGCTTTTCTTTTTCAACACTAAAAATAACTTAAAACTCTTCTCCGAAGATTTAGAAATAAACCTTCCCAATGCTGCTATTCTACCTGTCAACCTCTACACCTATTTTTTGCTCGTGAGTATGCCCGGTATTTCTTCAATGGCTTTAATCTGTGTTGGGTTCACTTGAATTCCTTAGTTAGAAACAAGAAAACCTAAAAACTTACCTGAAGATACGCCGAATGTACACTTTTCGGGATTTAACTTCATATTGAATTTGCGGAGAATCTGAAATGTATGTGACAAATGTTAGATGTGATCCCCTACCTGTGCTGACTTGACTAGCATATCATCGATGTAAACTTCCATAGTTTTCCCAAGTGTTCTTGAAACATAGTTTGCGGAGGAAGTTTTTTCCTCATCTCAAGGATCTATTTTAATCTGATTATATCCTGAATAGGTATCTTAAAAAACTCAATAATTCATGTCCTGTAGTAGCATCAATTAGTTGATCTATGTGCGGTAAAGGAAAAGAATCTTTATGACAAGCTTTATTCAAGTTAGTATAGTCTACACAGACTTGCCATTTACCATTCTTTTTTGGCATAACTACTGTATTAGCTAACCAATTAGGATATTTTACCTCTCGGATAGACTCGATTTTTAAAAGCTTTTGTACCTCATCCTGAATCACCTGGTTTTTGAAGGATCCTTACTTCCTTTTCTTCTGTTTGACAGGAAGATATGTTGGATCTTTATTTAGCTTATGGGTCATCACCTCCGGTAGTATACCTATTATATCTGAATGCGAACAAGCAAAGAATTTTGTGTTAGCTTTTAAGAATTCAATTAACTTACCTTTCATCTCTGCGCTCAGGTTAGTTCCAATGTAAACTCTTTTGTCCGGCCAATGTAAAATCAACACCACCGCTTCGAATTCTTCAATTATTGTTTTGATGTTTTCGTTCTCTTCTGGATCTTGAATGATATCAGGCCTTGAGTCTACATCTGTTTGCCCATCTCTAATTGAGGTTTGTGCTGCTAAATCCTCAACTGAATTCTATAATTGCTATTTGTTGTCCGCCATCGTTCTTTATGCTTGAATCTATCACTGAATTGATACTTCTAGAAGCCTGGTGATCACCTCGAATTTGTCTAATTCCCCATTGTTAAGGGACTTAATAACCTGATGTAAAGTAGATGGAACGACATCCATCTCATGAGTCCAAGGTCTGCCGAGAATCATATTATACGCCATGTCTGTATCTATCACTTGAAATTTCGTATCTTTGACTACTCCATCTGCAAATATGGTGAGCACTATATCCCCTTTTGTAACAACGCTTGAATTGTCAAATCGAGATAAGGTACGTGCTTTGGGTACCAATTTATTATCGTCTTGTATCTCGTTTACCACTCTTAAAAGAATGATATTTATAGAGCTAACTGGATTAATTAAAACTCGTTTCACATTAGTATCATGTACAAGTAAAGATATTACCAGTGCATCATCGTGTAGGATCATCACACCATATGCATCTGCATCATCAAACATTATGTTGTCTTCTTCCAAAACTTGGCGAATTCGCTTTCCGTGGGTAACTGTGACTTTTGAAATCTTTTCACAGTCGTATACGTCACACCATTGACCTCCTCTCCTTCGCTTATCACATTAATCGTTCTTTTTGGTGACATGGGTTTTGGTGGCTCTTGTCTATTCTTCATATACGCTTGCTTACCCTTCTCACTAGACAAATTGGTTAAATAGCCTTGTTTTAACAAGTGCTCTACTTCACCTTGTGGCAATCTGCAATCTGTTGTTTTATGACCGTGATTATTATGAAACTCGTACCAGAAATCTGGGTTTCTACTACTAGGGTTCGTTCTCATTTCTTTTGGCCACCGCACCTTATCTCACATACTTCTTAAAATAACTACTAGCTCAAAAGTGCTAACATTGAAACTGTAATCACCGATCTTTGCCTTCGTATTACTATCCCGCGAATCTCGCTCCTTTCCATACCTAGATGATGAACTTGTATCTCTGTCTCTCGATCTAGAAATGTACCTCGGGTTTTCTTGTTTAAAATGTGAATTCCGTCTTGTTGGTCATATGTAAGGTTCGTACTTGTTCTTACGTGACCTTTTTTCCGTTTCTGGTCACCTCGAGCTTGCTCTTTCATCTCCTCATAACTAAGTGATAGTATCTTCTTCTTTTTGCAGCTTCGTGTTATACCTGTTATAAACATCATTCCAAGTTGTAGCAGGGAATTTTTGTAAGCTTTCTTTGAGTCTCCTCGTGGCTTCTGAGATTTTTTCATTTAGGTTACTTGCAAACGCCATGGACGCCCAATTATCAAGTATACGTGGTAACATCTTCCTTTCACGCTGAAAGCTATCCACGAATTCCCTGAGTAGCTCTATATCTCCTTGTTTTATTTTGAAGATGTCTTCATCCTTTTTTCAACTTTTTGAGCTCCAGAGTGTGCTTTTATAAATAAATATGCAAGCTCAGCAAAAGAATCAATAGATTTTTCTGGTAAAAGAGAATACCATGTTAGTGTACCTTTTCTAAGTGTTTCACCAATTTTTTTTACCAGCACCGACTCAATTTCTTTCTTGGTCAAGTCGTTGCCTTTCACGCTAGTTGTAAATATAGGTGTTTATCGGGCGGGCTGGACACAAAAATGGTCATCTCGTTAGGGTTACGGGCGGGTTGTTAACGGGCTGGTGGCGGGCTGGGATTTTTCGGGTTCTATAGGGACCGTACGGGTTCGAGCTTAGCGGGTTCGGGCGGGTCGGGCTTTCATTTTTTTTTAACTATCTTATATTTTTCTTTTTCAATGTTATTGATAGTTAAGTACTTAAGTGTTTTCAAACTTTTAAGGGTTAAAATTAAAGATTAGAATTGAACTTTTAAGGGTTAGAATTAAAAGAACAAACTAAAAGTCTAAAACATAAAACATATTAACATAAATGCATAAGTCTATATAAAAAATATTGAATAAGAGTATAAGACATTATGCAATATAAAAAATTCATAATATTTAAGTAACTTTGATATTTTTATTGAATAATATATAGTACTTCTAATTAATTTGCAAGTTCTTTTTTGATTTTTTAAATATTTGAACTTGCAAATTAAAAGTTTACAACAATTGTTAAAAAAAAGAAGTAATAGTAAATCAAATGTTTTGCATCATCTTTGTAAGCTCTTCCATGTCAATGTGAGGTGCTTGGTTTCCGGTATTATAATCGGTACCATAAATCATTATATCTCCAATTTCTTGGTCTTCCTCTTCATCTACCTCGTCGCGCCCTTGATTTCGCCGTTCTGATCTAATCCAATCTCTGAAGCACACTAGAACTTCCAAAGCATTGCTGCCCAATGAATGACGGGTATCTCCTAGTTGCTGTCTTGCTTGGCTAAATGCACTCTCTGATGCGACTGTTGAAATAGGCACATTTAGAACGTCTCGAGCCATGGCCGAAAGAACAGGAAACTGATTTGCGTTGCTCCTCCACCAAATCAGAGGTAAAAAATCCTTTGTGAGGGGATCCGGTGATTTTTGCAAGTAGAATTGGAGTTCATCAATATTCCGGCTACTGGTTTGTTAATGTTATCCTAGTGTATACCAAATCAAATAATCTTGAACATTATCATCATGTTCTAAATTTGTTCTAGATGTTGAAGTATTACTTGAAGGAATATTTGCATCTACAACCGAAGAAGCATCAACAATGTTAGCATAATAATTATACAAAATTTGTAAATGTTTGTGCAGATCAGAAATACAAGTTTCAGTTGGTCCAATATCCATATAAATATATAAAGCACTGATTAATTGGCGACACTTTATCATTTCGATAGTAGGGTTTAAAATAGTACCAATTAGGTAAATAGGGGGAATTGGGAAGAAATATTTTTTAAACTTATCTAGCATGGTTTCAACAACATTAGTATATCCCTCTTTCGCCTTCAACTTATGTAGTAAAAGAGAAATTTCAGCAATGTGAACTAAACCATTTACAATAGTAGGATAATAAGCTCCAGAAAACTCAAGTGTAGCCACATAAAATTTTTGTAAAAATTGTACAACATCATGAATGACATCCCAATTTTTAGATGTTAACAGACGGTTAAGATCGGTACAATGAGAATTAGCAACTTCAGTTATAGGCATTATATATTTATAACAACATCTTAGGATAAATAAGTATAATTCCACCTAGTAACTATTTCTTCAGGCATGAGTCTTGGTTTTAGTCCATAGTGTACACATTTTTCCTTAAATGCATTTAATCTAGCACTTCTATTATTTCCTTGAATTACACCAACAGCTCTTCTAACTAAAGTGATGTCATTATGAAATAAGTCAAGGCCACTCTTCACAATCAAGTTATAAATATGACATGCACATCTAATATGAAATATTTCAGGAAGTGGTGGGCGTAGATGCAATTTTAGTAATGTAATAGCAGAAGTATTGTTAGAAGCATTATCAAATGACATACACAAAACTTTTTCAGAAAGATTATAAAATAAAGCAACTTCATGGATAGTAGCACTTATAAATGCACCGGTATGACTTTGATCTTCATCATATTTAAAAGCAATAATACGTTTTTGCATACAAAAATTATCATCTATCCAATGGCATGTAACAGTTAAATAATCATTTCCATTTATAGCACGACCAATATCAGAAGTAAGAGAAACTTTACAAGAAAGACTAGCGAACAAATAACGTATATATATCTGATATTGTCCATAAAGCCTAAAGATATCAGATCTACAAGTACTTCTAGGAATACCTTTAAACATAGGGTTATAAATTCTTTGAATATAAGTAACAAGATATGGTGAAGAAGAAAAACTAAAAGGTAAACAACCTAAAACAATCATTTTAGCTAATTCTTCTCGATCTTTTTTAATATCGTATTTACCCATTAACCCCCCAGTGACCGGGTTAAGTTTTGGTTGCCCAGCTTCATTGCCTATTCCCCAATCAATAGGATGAATTTCTTCCATGTGCCTACGAAGTTGACCCGTTCCCCCATTCTTACAGGGCTCGTGTTTATAAACTTCATTACATATTTTACATTTTACATAATCTTTCTCATTTTCAAGTCTATCAAAAAAATTCCAACACTTACTTCTTAATCTTCTATTCTTCTTAATAGGCAAAGGAGGCTTACTTACACTTCCACCTCTAATATTTTGACTAGCATTACCGGGTGTAGGTGGTGGTATTTCAAGATTATCGGGTGATTGAATATCATCTAAAATATCATCTAAATCATCATCAATACCAAAATTTTCTTGAAGTAGCTCATAATCTACATTTACGTTTTCGGGTGAACTTTCAGAAACATGTGTTGCACTACTAGAAGAACCACCTCTTACTCTTTTGAAATTTTTCTTACTACCACCTTTACTAGTGCAAGCTTTTTTGGCCGCTCTAAGTAAATCCATTATCTAATTTAAAATAAAAAATTCAAATAATAATTCTAAATAATAAAGAGAAAGGGATGGAACGAGTGTACCAGGATTCCGAATGCCGCACTAAATTTGATATAGAAATGAGAAAGTAGAAACTCAAACTTCAAATCTTCAATTGATATTTGATAACTTGATAATTAATGTCACACTTCACTTGAATAATTGAATTAGAAATTTATGATAATAATACTTTTGTAATGAAAGTATGAAACTTGTAAGTTGAAACTTGAAAGCTTGAAATAATGAACAATTGAGAATATTATCAAGAGAGAATTGAGAGATAATTGTGAGGGATAATGAAAAAGAAAGGGAGTATTTATAGTTTTTTAAAAGGATTCAATTGCAATTTACAAATTATAAAGGGGGAGGGGGGCTAAAATATAAATAAAATACCAAATTTTGGCTGTTTTTGACAGATTTGGCCGTTGGCCAACGGTCATTTTTGAAATTTAACCATTGGCAATGGTCAAATTTAATTTCAAAAAAAAAAAATTAGGCGGTTTAGCGGGCTAAGGCCCGTTAAGGGCTTAACGGGTTGTGGCGGGTTCGGGTACCCGTTTGGCGAAAACTTAACGTTACTAGCCCGTCCCCCGTCCAACCCGTCCAACCCGCACACTATGAACAGTAACGGGCTGGACCGGGCTGACCCGGGTTGAACCGGGTTGTTAGCGGGTCAGCCCGGCTCGATTAACACTTCTAGTTGTAAATGCAGTTACATGATCTCGTGGGTCGGTTGTCCCATCATACTTCGAAATATCGGGCATCTTAAACTTTTTCGGAATCGGCAAGGGAGCGGCACTTGGCTTCCAGGGCTGTTGAGAATACTTATCAATATCCTCTTTTAATTACAGGTGGCACACTAGGTATTTGCTCTATGCAATCATTCTGCAGCTGTTTCTATAAAGTTAATACTAAAATTTACAAATCAAAATTATTTGGGGTACCTGACCTTCCATCGCGAGATTCGCTGGGAGTTCCTCCACTGCTTGAATTAGCAAGTCCTGAGTGTGGGTTATCTATGGTTGCGGTATTGTTTGGAGGTGGAGTTGGTGGTATAGTTGGTAATTCACTAACAAAAGCTTGAAGAGCATTGTTGACGTGTTCCACAATTAGTTGTTTCAATGCATCTTCAGTAGTTTGATCGTTCCCTTGTTGATTATTCGCATGTGACGTTGATCTTTCAGGTGACCCGTCTCGAGAGTGTTGAGGAGAATTTTGAGGTGAAGTGATTGGAGTTTCATCCTCTGGTTGATGATGTTGGTTCAATTGATTTTGCTTGTTTTATTGGTTGTTGTCATTGGCAGTCGACATGATTGTTTGACAGAAAGATGAATTTGGAAAGTGAAAATATTATCAGATTTCCGGCAACGAAACCAATTTGTTTAACCAAAAAATGTGTATTTCAGTCAAAGTTTATTTTTAGAAGAACTCGGGTTATTGATAACCAAGAAATTTTGTACTTTCTCAATTATAGGAAAAGACAAAAATAAGTAAAGAAATAATTGATTGCAAAGTCAAGATAGTAGAAAAGTAAAGTGAATATATTCCAATATTATATCAGATGATCCTTACAAATGAAATTCTCTTCCTTTTATAGGGGTTTACAAATACAACGTTTTCTCCCTTTTATGGCTGAATTATTATGACATTAATGACACTAATGATCTATTATAATTGACAATCGTAATTGTTTGTGGAGATTCTATAACGGTTCCAATTCTTCTTCCTCATTAATTAGAGGTCCGTGAATATTCCCCTTCTTAGTGTCTTGGTTCGTTCGGCCTATATTTACTGAATGATTTAGACTCGAGCAACTGCATCCCTTCATCTCATGAGTGATTTGCCCGTACCTCTTGTATCTTGTGCATCTTCTAATGCAGTATTCCAGCTATCACCCTCTTAGGCCAGCTCCAGCCCTCCCGCATTTTCTCATAATGGGGGCAACTTTTGTCATAATGAAGCTCCAACCCTCCCCTATTTTTGCCCCCAAAATGGGGGATGAATAGTGTTCCCCAAAATGGGAGATGAATAGTGTTCCCCCAAATATGGGAGTACACTATTCATTTTTCCCATTACTATTCATGCATATTTTATTATTTAACTCTTTTAATTTATCTCTTTATATATACTTAATTATGTTTATGTAATATCTTTATAATATTAATTTTACATCTTAACTTTGGTGTATAATTTTGATAAATTAATTTTTGTGCATTTATTATTTTTATGTAAAATTATAAGTTAATTTTATTATAAGTTATAATTGTACAAAAAATATATAATTATCTCAAAAAATGAATGGTGCAAATATAAAATTATTCGCCCACTCCTTCATAGAGCGATGACTAAGAGCCAGGAATTCAGAATTCTCTTAGTAGAGCCTGAAAGTAGCCCTTGGATCAATTCCTACCACGGACGGGTATACATTTCATCCATATCGCCGGCCTCACATGGATGGAGATGCTTGGCCTTTGGAGAAGCAAGTAATCCATTTTTATCTCTTTCCTCAGGTATTAAGGCTCCTGCCCTTCTTATTAGATGTTGCTAAAATTGAAAGGTGTGAATATAAAATATTATATGTTGCTAAAATTGAAAAGTGAAAATTGAAAATACATTAAAATTAGAAATACATGAAAATTAAAAACACATTAAATTAAAATACATAAAAATTAAAACTGCAGTAAATAGCATAATAACTTAGTAGGGAGATATGTCGTTCCCAGATACAACAAAATCATTATAGTATTGAGTGAATGGGGACGAGGATTGTTGTAGTTGTGATTGTGGATATAATGACTACATGTATTATACTGCACAACATGATATTCGAGAATGGACGTATCTTAATGCACCAATTCAAGATGATTTGGAAGGTCCACCTCCAATAGTAGAAATGACAGTAGATGAAAATCAACGATATCAAGAATTTTTAGCTCGACATAGAAGAATTAAGGATAAAGATGCTCATTTTGCATCTCATAATGCATTAATAGATCATTTATGGAAGAATACTAGAGGTTGAAGTTGAATATTTATGTAGTATTTCGAATGAATTTTATCGTTATGTAATATGTATTTAATTAATCTTGTATCGCAATGATTTCACTTTTATTTGAATTATTAGTTAATCTATAATAATTGCTTACAAATTATATTATTTAAAATTTTATGAAATTATTTTAATGGAAATTACAAATTAATGAAAATAAAAGATGGAATTTATTTAATGGAAATTAAAAGATAAAATTGAAATGAAAGATAATAATATAATATAGAAGAGCGAGAAGAATATAAAAAATAATATTCTCTTTTGGGGAAATGGGGGAATGGTTTGAGTAAGTTATCCCCAAAAATAGAAAAATCCCCATTTTGGAAACCAAAATAATGGTAAAGGTTAGGGATACCCTTAGCGATCCACGTATCATGTCTTGTCAGCCACACATAATTTCACGTGTCATATTTATTTTCTACATAAGGATAACTCGAATCAAATGAGGTGGATAAAGGTTACTTTCGTGGTCTACCTATATACACTTGACGTCGAGCATTACAAAGAAACAAATTCTGTGCATTTGCAACTTATTAACATTTTAGTAAAAGTATTAGTTATTCCACAAAGTATTGTATCAAATTCAATATTAAAATCTAATCTCACTGTAGATTGATATGAATTAGTACATACATATTGTTAACCCAAAGTTTCGTTCAGCTCAACTAAGGATTTATTGTCTTCTTTTCCTTATTAGAAAAAAAGAAATAAGTTTAGGGAAAAATTTCATTCACCTTGCAGATACGGGATTAGAAAAATTTCAAGTGAGATTATGTGAATCGAGACAATATGAAAATCACGGGATCACTGGAATTCGAATTTGTGATACCATGATTTCTTGATCAAATGTCGAAATTCGCAATTTTTCTTTATATTATGTTATGCTAAAACTTATGTAGATCGAACTTTATCCATTCAACTGTCATTTTATGACCTAATGCAAAAAAATTAACAGAGATAAACTACATGCGTTTCTAATGAAATTGATTCTTAACATGATCATCTCATGTAAATGTGAATAATCATCTGAAAATATTGGGTATGTGTTTTGTTTGACTTCAAATCATTAAACTACATTTATATTAAGAGTCTATTTGGAAAGCCACCAGGTAATTGGAATTGGTGTAATTACTAGGGTAATAATTACACAGTCTAATAATTACACAGTTGTATAATTATGATGAATTGTTATAGTGTAATTACAAGTTTACTATTTGGTTGCACAAGTGCAATTACACAGTTAAATTAAATTTTAAATGAAATAATTATTAAAACATAAAACTTAATATAATAAATATATGCCTATAAATTTTTATAAGTATAAATGATATTATATTTAGTATTTAAGATGTATATTTTTTCGCGAATATACATTAATTAGTAATCATATATTTATAACTAATATTGCAAAAATAATTGATATATTTTTTTAAATTAATAATATTTAGTTTAATAAATTATAAGAACTAAGTAGTTTGTAAGAATGTCATAGAATGCATGTTTGATAAAATAAATTAATATTTATAAATATAATGTCATAACATTATTCATAACATTATTCAAATGTTTGACAATAACTAATCTATCAATTCTAACTAAAAAATAAACAAAATGCAATATGAACCAATACTACTAAAACAAGTAGATTGGAACCATGAATATAACACAATTTTAAATCCAAAAAAAAAATTGTTTACATATGTCAAATTTCAACATAATAATACTAAGTTCCACTACAACTGAATTAGAAAACATAATAAGTTTATAACCACATTCAACAATAAAATTCCATTTTAATTGCATCACTCACTATATATCAAGTTTGTTAATGGCTCATTATTTCTAATATTAGGAGGTGTAGTTTCAAGAAAATAGAATAATTAAATAAATAAAAAATAAAATATAAGTGTGACGACCTGACTAGTCGTCTCATGAGTTACCGCTCCGTTTTCTCCTATTTTAGCTTATTTACGCTTCGTTATCCGTGTTTTATGTGATCGGGTTGATTAGTTCGAGTTCGGAGAGGATTTGGTAAGAAATGAGACACTTAGTCTCTTTTAAGAAGGCTTAAGTTGGAAAAGTCAACCGGATGTTTGACTTATGTGTTAGAAGGCTCGGAAGTGAGTTCTAAGGGTTCGGTTAGTTTCAGGAGGTGATTTGTGACTTAGAAGCGCGATCGGAATGGGTTTTGGAGTTGTAGAGAAGATTTAGGCTTAAATTGGCGAAGTTGATATTTTGGCGGTTCCGGTTGATAGGCAAGATTTTGATATAGAGGTCGGAATGTAATTCCGAGAGTGACTGTAGCTTCGTTGTGTCATTTGGGATGTGGTGCAAAATTTTAAGTCATTCGGACGAGATTTGATAGACTTTTTGATCGAAAGCATAATTTAAGAGTTCTTGGAGTTCTTAGGCTTGAATCCTATGTTAAATTGGTGATTGAGGTTGTTGTGAGTGTTCCGAAGTTTTGAACAAGTTTGAACGATGTCATGAGATGTGTTGGTACAATTAGTTTGAAGTTCCGGGAGTTCCGGGTAGGTTCCGGGATGTTTTAGGCCGAAAATCATAGTTGTAGTAGGTCCGGAAGGGTTGCAGGGCTCGGAACTCACCCGCGCGGTCCGCACAAAAAGAAGTGCGGTCGCGGTATATGCTGTGCGGACCGCACAAAATGAAGTGCGGTTGCGGTAGGTGTTGTGCGGACCGCACAAAATGGTGTGCGGCCGCAATGAAGAACATTTCGCTGGTCCTACTTCGGAAGATCATATCTTTTGATCTACAAGGAATTTTGGGATGATTCAAAAATGAAAGTTGTAGCTCTTCGTGTCTAGTTTCCATAAAGATAAAGATATCGCAATTTGGACATCTATAGCAAAAGGTATGACCAAAATACTAAAGTCTATCATCACTGCAGAGGAAAGCTTGTGCGGCCGCGGTCGTTTTTGTGCGGACCGCGGTCGATTTTGTGCAGCCTGCGGAGTTGGAAATCTGAGGGGTACTCTATAAATACGAGATTTTGGGTTTTATTTGATATTTTGACCTACAGAGCTCGGATTTTGGCGATGTTTCGAAGATTTTTCAAGAAATTCATCGGGGTAAGTGATTCTAACTTAGATTTGGCTAGATTACATGAATCTATCATTGAATTCATCATTTAAATTCGTGATTTGGGATAGAATTTGGGATGAAAATTGTGAAATCTTTCAAAAATATAAAATGATGATTTGAAGGACCAAATGGTATCGGAATTGGATAATTTTCGTATGGATAGACTCCTGAGAGTATAAGAATTCTAGTTTTGTGAATTTTATCAAATTCCGAGATGTGGGCCTGGGGGTCAGGTTTGACCAATTTCTGGAATTTTGTGGTAATTCGATTGTTTTCTCTTGGGCTTTGTTCCCTTAGCATATTATGACGTATTCGTTCTGATTTTGGATAGATTCGACGCGCGTGGAGACCAATTCGAGAGGCAAAGGCATCGCGAGCTAGAGAATTAGCCAGTTCGAGGTGAGTAATAGTTGTAAATGATGTCCTGAGGGTTTGAAACCCTGGATTGCACATCGTAGTGCTGTATTGAGGTGATACACGTGCATGGGTGATGAGCGTGGGGTCTTTTACTACTGGGGATTGTGACTTGGTCCGTCCCAATTGATGCTTTTACCGCGTATTTGACTGAAACTTATTTGTTATCGTTATGATTTGGGCTGATTGCCATATTTGGGCTTCGTGCCATCTATTTGAACCCTCCGGGGATTTTTATCACTAATTCCTCACTATTTGACTTATTACTTGAACTCAGTCCTGTTGATATTTACTGTTTTACAAACTCAACCACTTTTATTTGTATTTGAACTTAAATGATATTTCTAAATGATATTTTGGGTTGAGAACTACTGTTTTACTAATGCCCCGAGGGGCTTGTGATGATTTTCGGACTGAGTGAGGCCGAGGGCCATATATGAGGATATGCTGAGTGATATGAGGTCGAGGGCCTGAGATACTTTATATTGCCACGAGATGGCTTGATATTGCGTTTGGGCCGTAAGGGGACCCTCCGGAGTCTGCACCCCCACAGTGAGCGCGGGTACCCATCATGATTTGAGAGTGAGCCCGAGGGGCTGATACTACTGAGATTGAGCCCGAGGGGCTGATACTGTACTGAGAGTGAGCCTAAGGGGATGATATTGTACCGAGAGTGAGTCCGAGGGGCTGATACTGTTCTGAGTGATTGTTACTGTGCCCGAGGGGCAGATTTCTACTTGTTATTCACCTGCTAAATTACCTGTTTTACTTGATTTAAAGGAACTTCATTTGATTTCTTCATGGATTTACTGCCTTAAGTGATTTCACTGCTTGATATAGAATTGTTTTGTGCCTTTACGTGTTTTCTTGCTTTCAGCCATTATTTATGATTATTACTCACTGAGTCGGAGTACTCACATTACTCCTTGCACCGTGTGTGCAGATTCAGGCGTCGCAGAGTCCGCTCCTGCGTGCTGATCCTCCCAGTTCAAGCAGTGTTTTCGGAGACTACGAGGTAGCTGTTGGCATCCGCAGCCCCCGTGCCTCCCTTATCTTACTATTTTCATGTCTTGAACTTTTGTAACGGATTTCGTATCTAGTAGACTAGTATCCGGAACTATTAGTTGCTGATGACTTGTGACACCCCGTTTCGGGCTGTGTCGGGATGGTTTCTACTGTTGTTATCGTAAATTCCGCAAATTGTGGTTATTATATCATGTTTTAGAACTACTTATGATATTTAACTGTTTAAAAGAGGTGATCTGTTTTGGTCTGGTTTGCCTTGTCTTCACGAGATGCGCCATCACGACCGGGTTCGGGGAATTGGGTCGTGACAATAAGCAATTTCATGGAATCACAAAAAGTAAAGATAGAGAATAAAAGATAAAAAATGTACAAAGAAAAATATATTTTAAAATTTCAAAAAAAAGTACAAATAAAATTAAAAAAATTAAAATATTGAAATAAAAAATTATAAAGAAAATAAATTAAAATAAAAACAAAAAGGAAAGAAACTAAAAGGCAACCTTGTAATTACACAGTGTAATTACCACCAATTCTCACCTCCCCCTTGAGAATTGAAGAGTGTAATTATACCCCTCCAATTACACTCAATTTCATGCTGATCAAGTAATTACTTTGCTAAACAAATATGCCAAATTATGTAATTACACCCAGTTACATCCAAATTCAATTCCTAATTGGCTTTCCAAACATGAAATAAAGAATTTGTCATAATTGGTGTGTATATGTCAGGTAAAAGAAGGCTTCATATTTTATTACAATTATTGATTCAAGTTTCCTCTTTTGTTTAGTTTGAAAGGAGCAATGGATGGGTACATTGACATGAGTCAAATTCGTTGTATGAACAGAAATATGGGAAACAGAAAAAGCAGAAAGGACGTTAGGCCTGGTCTTTGAATATCTCAATAATTTATGGACTAAGGTTTCATTTATTCAGTCTGTCTATTTTTCGTGGTCCACAACTTTAATTATGCATGGCACGAACCATCGTATTGGATGATTAACATTTACTGAAGTCTATTATTCCAACCATGGTTAAGACCTAATTTTAATTATTTAAGTCAAAATCATTAAATTTTAAAATGGGCATGCGTCCTCTATCCAAGTAAGAATTTAGGAAAAATGAATATAGTTAAGGATGTTTTCAAAATAAGTTTATTGTGTAAAAGATGTTTTAACTTCTGATGCATAAAACAGACGCAATTTTCAATCATTATCAGAGGGCTAAAACTTATCTAAATACATTTTCCATTTCACAGCTGGAAGATAAAAATAAAAAGATTCCCCTTTATACTTGTCCAATTTATAGTTTATTTTAATTTATCTTTGCACTTTGCTAATGCAAGTTGTAAAAAGACAAAATGCAAGTTGTAATTTTTCTCCGAGGAGTTTTATTAATGTCAAATATTCCACATATTGGAAAGCACACAGGTTTGTTCATGCGTTAGCTTGTATTGATATTTTCTCCCTTTTATCTCTTTTTCTCTTTTTGTTTTTCTTTCTTCCAAAAACTTCACCTACCATCACAGTCTTTGATGACACTGCTAGGCAGGGCAAAGCTAAGAGCGCTAAGGGGTTCATTTGAAATTCTTTTGTCAAAAAATTATATTGTATATATAAATTCAAAATTATTTTTATGTATATATAGTAAACGTTAGATTCCCTTGGTTTCTCTGTGTGCTTACTTCTTTATATTTTAGACAGAGGCATATCCAAAAAAATTATAAACGGTGTTGATATTTATAAAAGATGGAGAATAAATGACATTAATTATGATATTTCTAGACAAGGAATAGCCTTAGAGACCATTAATTTTGTTGAGTCTTAAATTAGAAGAAATCCTAAGTTCAATTCAACTTAACTACAATTTTTAACGATGGAAGCTCTCTCAAATATTTGCCAAAAATATATTTTTGATGAGGCTCCACAGCTGACAGTCTATGTAAATTGATGCCATTTCCGTCATCTTATTATTTCTTAACAGTATTAATACATATGTAAAATTTTCCGATGACACCGCTTCAGTCCACGTGATTTTGAATCCCTTTAATAAAATTTTGACTGCTAGGTTTTGACACTTTACAATCTCTCCCCTTTATCCTTTTTCATTCAAAAACTAGCGATACTATATTCAATAACCTCTTTTTTTTTTCTTAAAAAGTTTACCAGCGCGTAAAAAAGCTAGGGAGATTAAAGCTGCTTTTATTTAAAGATGATAGAGAAGGGGATGACAAGGTCGTGCATTAGTTCTAAACTGGAAAACACAACGAAAATAGAATGAAGTGTCAAAATGAAAAGAAAATGAGCAAAGAGAAGGCACCAAAAAAGATTTTAAAAAAAAAGGGATTTACTGGGCCAACATTTTGCAAGGAATATTACTCAAGTTTCCGCATATCCCAATAAATGGACCCCTCCCATGTCGCGTTAGGTAAAGTAAGGATAAATTTTACTGCTAAATGATATTATCTTTTTCTGCCCGTAAATCAATCTTATGTTTTCTAACTAACAAAGGCAACAGATGTACGGACAGAAAGTTTGGTGGGATGATGGGATCCCTCAGCTTATAAAGAACATAGTCCGCAGCGTCTTTCACTGTATCGCATTTGCCGGGGCTGAATCCCCTTTCTTGAGCGATCGCCTTCGCTCGTTGGCAAAACGCCTTGATGTGTGCGTCTAGTTTGTTGGGGTGACACTCCGCTTCTTTATACTCTTTGGAGGCGAGAAACTCCCCTTCCCTTCTCCTTTCTTACTCTTCCGAGGATGGTTCAGGGGGAGCCGTAATTTTTACATTCTATAGCAAAGGTTAACATTTTATTTATTTTAAAATAAATATTAATTAAAAAAATTATATTCTATAAATATCTTTTAAGGTTTATAGCAAAATATTTAATTTTGGTTACCTCCTAGTCCTAAACCACTAAATACGCTAATCAATTACACTATTTTTTTTCTCTCTCTCTACTTTGATACATCTCATTCTCTTCCCATCCCATTAAAATTTTCGATCTCCTCCTCCTTCCACCGAATTTGTGCAAAGCCCAAATTTTCGATCTCCTCCTCCTTCCACCGGAAAATTTCAATTTTGATAAACTCCAAGGCTGTGATTTTTGATGTTTCTAGTGACAAGGACTCTAAAGTAGGAACACATGGGGCTAATGTCATATCAGAGGATGTGAAAAATAAACAAGATATAGAAGGCACTTTTAGACTCCATAGACCATTTTTCGGAACATCAAATAAGCGAAAATAGAGCAGACTTTCATCATGATCAAGCTTGATGGTGTCTAACATGGCCTGGTTGGTGAGATTATCGGAAGATTTGAGATGAAAGGATTCTCTTTGTAAGGCTTGAAGTTTATCACCGTGGATCGTGCCTTTACTGAAAAGATTCTGTTACTTTTTTTTAAGAGCATTTCAATGTATCTCGCTGTATTTCTATGTATTTTATTGTATTCACTATCTTTTATTCTATTGTAATTCAATGTATCTCGTTGTATTTCATTGTATTCACTGTCCTTTTTTTTCATTGTATTTCAATGCATCCCCCTGTATTCTATCTATTTTATTGTATTCATTGTCTCGCTATATGCCATGAATGTATTCATATGTTTTTTTAATTAATATAATTTATGTATTCAAATGTATTATATAGTTTCTCTGAAGATTGCTATGTTTTTGGGATATTTTGCGGTTGAGAATTTTTTTTTTATAACTGAAAAATACAAATTTGTGTGTTATAATCCCGTTTGTTGAGTTATATTAGGAGTCTATTATGTTAATTGATTCACTTTCCGTTTTAAAAATAGTGTAATCCCCTATTTCACGCCGTGAATACAGTCGAATACAATAATCTGTCCAGCTGTAATCCCATGTTTCACTCTATGAATACAGTCGAATACAATAACTGATTAGCTGAACTTCCCTGATTCACGCCTATTTTTGCTACTGTATTCATGAATACAGTAGTTTAAATACATCAAATACATCTTATAACCACATAAAAGATATCTATATTCCGTAATATAGCAAATGGTATCTATAGATGGCTAATTATTACTAAAAGATAGTACTTTATGAAAATTTCTCTATAAAGAATTCATGGTAGAAACGAATCCCTTTTAATGGTCTCTATTATGTATGGATCTGAATAGTAGGATCAGTGCATACCAAACACCAAATGGTTAATCATTTAACGGAAAAAGTCCAAATATATCTCTATAATCTATACTATGACAAAAGATTTAAATATATCCCTTGTTATACTTTGAGTCCACATATACTCCTGTCGTTATACTATTGGTTCAAATATACTCTTCTTCCATTAAATTTGTCTAAAATATAAATTCAATCCTACTTGACACTGACATTTGATGAGGTGAAGGTCACGTGACATGCCACCTCAGCGCCTCTAACTCATTTTACCCCTCCCTTCTATTTTTTTGTCCACCATTAAAATTTTCTTCCCATCCACCATCATTGCCCCTAATTCATCTTATAAAATGGGTTAGAAGCGCTGAGGTGGCATATCACATGACATCCACCTCATCAAATGTAAGTATCACGTATGATTGAATGTCCACCTTGGACAAACTTAACGGAATAAGAGTATATTTGAAACAATAGTATTACGACAAGAATATATTTGGACCTAAAATATAACGAAGAGTATATTCAAACTCTATCTCATAGTACACGGGTATACTTGGCCCTGATCATTTAATTGATGTGACTCTTTTATAGAATGGTCTAAAATTGTCATCACACTAGACCACCAATAATAGTATTCTAACTTTTCAGATATTTCTTATATTAACACAAATATAATTCATAAATTAAATTATCACCTTACATTTAATTTACTAACATAATTCAAAAATCAAATTATCATCTTATACTTATAGAACCAGTCAAACACTGTGTACATGAATAAGTAGAGTACATACTTAACAGTCCCTCCATTTCAATTTGTTTTGAACCTATTTGATTGAGCTCAGAGTTTAAGAAAAAAGAGAAAACTTTTGAACATTGGTCCAAACAATCCATAGATACTAGTGTGACTACAAATCAACTCATTAAGGGTAAAATGGGAAGCTTAAAGTTTCTTTTCAAATTTAGATAGGAGTCCTTCGTTTTGAAACTAACTAAAAAAGAAATAGGTTCATTCTTTTTAAAATGGAGCGAATAAGAGAGATTAACTTAAATAGTTGTGCGTCCAAAAAAATAGAGAAACGTATATTTTTAGCTACTCCCAAAAATAATAGCCGAAAAGTATAACTTTTTTTGTGATACATGTGTATCTATACAAAAAAATATACATATTTTATATACTTTTCAACTAGCAAATGCGATTAATTTTTAACCGACCGATCAGTTTTGTATTTCGCCCTAAGAAATAACTAGCAAATGTATATGCTATTCAATATTGGCAAGGGGATATAAATATTTTTGGACCGAGAGGCCCAATGTGTTAAACCCCACTTTGCTTAAGCAACCCAACTTGGTGTTATTTCTATTACCGGGGCAAGTGATAGTCATTCTCAAGGATGTTATTTACAGATTAACCAGTAGTTATTTTGTCCTGAAATTTTAAACTAAAAATCTTAACTTCAAGATAACTCAGGATATTTTTGTCCTGAAAAACTGAAATTCAGGACGCACTGACTAATACCTAAATAACATCCTTTCAGAGTGGCTACTTGGTGTCATTTCTACCACCTTCATTGCCTTTGGGCTTGCAACGTTTCAAAACTTGGACCCGGGCGCAATTGAAACTTTGGTTGACAATGTGCCATGGTGACTAACCCAATATTGACAATCATCCACGAACCCCTGATCTAAGCTTTGGGGAAAGGAAAAAAACGTTAAAATAGTACGGTATAATCATTCAAAAATAGCCGGCGTTTACCAAGTCAATAAAAAATAGCCACTATTTTGCTGCAACAGAGACCGATACAGCATAATATACTGGAGTTCGGTGCACTTGTGTATGACCAGTATACTTTGCTGGATCCAGTATAATATACTAGAGACTAGAGCACCAGTGCTCCAGACTCTAGTATATTATGCCGGACCGGTATATTATACTGGAACTCCAGTATATTAGGCTAGAATGCTGGAATATTTTTTCGGATTTTGAACAGTGTTTTCGTTCAAATTTATCTTTACATGAAAAGTGACTAAATTTCGATTACTTTTGAAACTGTGGCTATTTTTGAATTTCTCCCGAAAAAACCTGAATCAAGCCTGTCGCTTGACGCAAAAGTTTGAATTAGCACATCAAATTTCATCAATAAATATGTAGTCTTTGCAGATGAAATTGTAACAAAAAGCGAGCACTTGGGAAAGTTCACTCCTAAATCCTAACGCCACAAATATAATCAATTCGTCTGTACTTCCTCAGAAAAAAATTCTTATCTAGAAGTAGCACTTACGAAAAGTCTTCTCAGCGTCTCACGCATCCTAAGGGGGAATCCCTTAGGGTCTCATTTGGGTCAGCATTTCAAAGGTTGCTATAATTTGAAATAAGCTTCCTAAACTCCAGCTTCCGTTTTCAAAATCAATCTTCACTTTTCAGTATTCCAAATCCAATTCTGTTTGCTGCTAATCCAGAGACAACAGAAGGTATAAATACAAGTCGACGAAACATTAACTGCTCTCTTCTTTCCTAGTCTCGAGTCTTTGGTGACCAACATCTGAAATTGATTTTGTATTTCTCAAGCATGCACTATAAGAATAATAACATTGAACTCAAGGATTACGAAACCAACTAAATTTTTTGTTTTCCTCAATTAAATTCATTCTTCCGTGTCATACTTAGCAACTAAGTACAATTAAGCTTCCTAATCCTGCCTTAGATTAAATTATAGATGAAATATCTTTCTTAACTTCACATACTCATGTTCTTTCTAAGCTTTGGCATATGGCAGAGGGTTGCTAGTGGGAAAGAGGGTGGAGGGGAAAGTCTATGGTCTTCCATACGACCAAAACTTCCAGGAAGAGCCGTCCTAAATACATATTTCCTTTTCGCGTTCACTTACAGAGTTAAGTAGAAAATGAAGCAGTTTTTTTTGGAGGGGCAGCCGAAAACAAAGTACTCATCAAAAGGGTAGAAAGAAAGCAGCTTGACAAATGACCGAAGGGTACGCAATGCATGAGATAACTCCTCCAGCACCAGCAACAGGAGCTTAAATTGAAGATGCAATAGTTACAAATGAGTACCGTCCAAATAAAAACAAAAAGGCAATTCGCGTTTCTGGTGGGAAGGTGTGGGGGAAGGCAGACAAGCCAAACAACATGGTTGAGCACTCAAAAGGAAGAATAATGCGATGACTTGTATTTCATCATGGACACAATGATAACTGAGCAAAAAGTCAATTCACAATGAAGAGAGCCAGATTCCTGATCTTATCACTTGTTGCATAAAATGGCATAGGATACCCCAGCAACTTTATCTAACCTTCCTTGTTTTCAAGATTAGTAATGATTACCAATTATATGCTACTAAAAATCTCCCCCTATATTGGAAATGATTTCCCACTTATAAGTTCACCTTCTACTGCACCCACACCTTCAACTTTCCAATGCTGAAGATGAAGAGAACTGAGCTCCTTCTCTATCTTCTTCTCATATGGACAACATGGGCAGCGTGTCAACATGATTATAACTTCATCCCCATGGCTCAAGCTATAAAAGCATGTAAGTTACTACTCTTCACTACTAATGAGACTAATGAATGAATGTGATGCACTATTTTCTTCTTTCATGATATAATAGCTGAAGCAAATCGTGTTTTATCTATTTTCTTGAGCTCCAGGATTTCCTACACAAAGCAGTTACATGATTTTAGTATACAAGTATATCAATGGATCTAAACTCTAGCTTCTCTATTGCAGTTAAGTCTAGCAAAAGCTCACAGTTCTATACCTTGAGATCAACAAGAGGACACATTCTTGCTAATTTGGTATGTCTCCTAATATGAAGTTACAGTGTTTTATACATGTAGTCTCTAATCAAACTATTCTGAAGCAGGGCAAATATGAGAAGATTTATAAACCACCATCTGGGCCAAACCCAACTGGAAATCATCGCTCACCATCAAGGGCCAAACCCAACAGGAAATCATCGTCCACCATCAAGCCATGAACAGAAGAATGAGCTAGCCGTATGAGACCACAATTTTAGAATTGGAGGTTAGACATATGTAGTACTTAGACGATTTCATCTTTAGGCTATTGAATTTGTACAAAATGTGGGATCTCCTTTGAGATAGGAATTACATTCTCCTTTATTTACGAAACGGTCCAGAAGAGTGGTGTTTAACAGTAGAAGAGTGGTGTTTATCTAATCTAAACATCTTACTAATTCACTTCTAATATGCTCGACTGCAAATAATATTATCAATTTACAACTATCAAAATCTAGTTTAATAATAACTTAAGAAGTAAAAATCCGATAGGCCATTTCACATCTCAACAAGATCAAGACAGTTTTGAGTAAGCTGGTAGTGAAATCGAAGCTCATTTATTGAAGAACTCAAACTCAAGCTTAAGCTCCTAGGAAAGCAAACTAATCTTGTAGGTCACAAAAGAACAACTCGCGTGCTAGCATCAGTAATGCAGAGGTAAGGATGAACATAATGGTAATGACTAATGAGGCAAATAGAGGAAATCTTGGGCCAGCTGCTTAAAATTCTGTGGTGCCACCACCTCACTGCAAACTTTGATTCATCCTCTCATCAGGACACACTAAGGCAAGCTCAAGTCGAGGTTAATATTTGTACCCAACAAAGCCCACATGCTACACATTAAGGAATATGGTAAAATTCAGTTTTTCTTATCTAGGCTCGGGGTTACACTTGAAAGGGCCTGAATAAGTCCGAAATATTTTGCCAACTCATTAGGCTTTCTTAACTTAGCAAATAGTCCTTAAATAGCTGACCGGCATGAAAATGGCCACTATACACAGGCTAAGATACAGATTTATCAAATATACAAGATAAATTGCTAACTAAAGTATGTCGTCTCTCTTCAGCTATAGTTTATGCATGTAGTCTCTAATCAAACTGTTGTGAAGCAGGCAAACACAAGTCCATAAACCATCATTGGGCCAAACCCAACTAGCAATCATCCTGCACCATCAAGGCCATGACCAGAAGAACGAGCTAGCAGTACGAGAACATAAAATTTGTTTAGAGTTGGAGGTTAGAATATGTGTAATAAGTAGTTAGAAGATATAATATTTAGGCCATTGTGTTTGTAAAACTTTAGGATATCTTTGATTGGAATTTCATTATCCTTCACCTACTATGTGATCGGAAGAGTAATGCTCATCTAGTCTAAAGTGCTTGCTGCTCAATTTCTAATGTGCTCACTGCTAATAATATTATCATTTCATAACTATCAAATTTAATTCACTCCATAAATTTTGAAAAAAGTTATTTAATTCTACAGGGCATTTTCAAATGTCAAAAAAATGAAAGAATTTTTTATAATCTGGTACTCAAACCGAAGCTCATTTATGAAGACAAACTCAAACCCAAGCTACTACGAAAGCAGACTAATCTTGTAAGCAAAGAAAAGAACTTCCATATGCAGGCATCATTGATGCAGAGGCCAGGGTGAAGATTATGGTAACTACTGATGAACAGAGGAAACCTTTGGCCCACTGCTTAAGATTTCTATGGTCTTATCACCATACTGCAGACTTTGAAAAACCTCTCATCTAACACACTTATTGTCGGCTGAAGCCATGGTTATTGTTTGCAGGAGAATTGATACAAGAAAGCCCATATGCTCTATGCATGAAAGGAATATCCCAGATTTAGCTTTTGCTAGCTAAGCTGGTGCTCACGTGAATTCACCTTTTGCGTACTTATCATGTTCTCATATTTTGGCAAATAGCCCTTAAATAGATGACCGGCATGAAAATGGCCACTATACAACTGACTAAGATACAGATTTGTCAAATATACAAGTTAAACTGACAGCTAAAGAATTGGTTTACCACTTTACACTGCACGCTTCCTTTTTGATCTTTTACTCTTCCTTGGCCCTGAGTAATTTGGAACTTCTTTACTACTGCTAGAAGCATAAGCCTCTTCTAGAACTTCTTCGTCCTGCAGTCAATAATTATCAAGTCTGTAAGTTCAAACTCAGAACAATGTCTTCCAACAGAAAATTAATAGTTTGCCGAGCAGACATCAAATAAAACAATTCATTTTCGGGTACAAAAAAGTTATTCTTTTCACTCTTCTTTGAGCCAATCAAGATTTTGAATTTTTTCAGAGCAACTTAAGTGTCCATGAGCCTAGAATTGTGCATGCTTATATCTGAGTGAAGTCCATAAAACTTATAGCTTGATCGCATAACCAATCACTATAGTTTTTGCTCAAGATTATTGATAAAGAAATGCATTTCTGAGTACTCTCCTTGCATAATACATAGAAAAGAAATTATTTAGAACACCAGAGGCATAGAGTTGTCAGATTGTTCTTTCATCAACCGCCTCCCCTCCAGCAAACATATTACCAAATATAGTTCAGAAATTTATACAGAAACACTGAAAATTGGCAAGTATAATGGAATACTTTATTAGACCAAAAATCTAGAGCAGATGTGTCTTCATGCACTTCAATTTACTGAAAAGCAGAACTACTGGTTTTAATGATTAGAGGAGTCGAGGTACGTGCAAGATGGACGGGACACCACGATTATAAAAAAAAATGAATAATTAGAGGAGTCAAGACACCCCTAAATAAAAACAAACTCCAATCAAATAGAGAAAAATCTATTTTCAGACAGCAACAAGACACAAACAAATCTATGTTTTTTTTATAACCGTGGTGTCTGGGATTTCTAGCGCACCCCACGAAAGCCTAAACCCTAAAAACAATTCTATGTTATCATCACAATGCAACTTTTATCTAACAGTGTTTGAATAAGGGTTTGTAGTGACATTTTCTACCAATATATGTCATTTTCGAGCTCAAACAATGTAGTCTAGCCCGCTGAAACAACAAAAGAAGATCCACTAGAGACGTGATAAGAAAAACAAAGTATGATCCTTTCCAACTCTCACAATGTGAATCTCCCTCTTTCTTTTGTTCTTTTTTATTGTGTAGTATTTCATCTATCTCACACACAACTGTTCTTTGGTTTGGCTGGCATAATGGGGTTCATGAGTAGCGTAGCTGTGCATCTAGATACCATGATTACCGGCGATGACAAGCGCAGGCAAAGGACTACAAATTCACGTCCTTATTACATGGAAGACCAGCTTGCATGATAAATGAAGAAGAAAGGATTGTACTTCCAGATAGAAAACTTTTATAATGCAATAAATCATCGTGCCTTATTAGGCCTGAGGCCTTCCATGTCTTTTATTGTGCTTGGACACGCCACTTCCTACTCATCAGCTGACTAACAACTAAAATGATACAACATGTCTCAGATGAACTTGACAGTCGAGATCAAATGCAAAAAAAATACTTTGATGTTCACCTTGGGCTTGGTCTCATCATCTGCTTCGTCCTCAGAATCAGATGTAGAGGCTGATAGTTCAACCTTATCTGTAGGGAGTGCCTTGGTTGACTTTTTCTTCTTTTCATCTTCTTTTAGCTGCCTGAATCTGCCTCCATAAACTTTGTCGTTAGCTAGACAGGCGTTTTACAAGTTAACTTTTAAGTATTATACACACCTCTCTCCAGCTTGCTCAGACTGAGAAGTAGTTCTCTTTGCACGTCCAGCGCTGATGATGCCACTAGCATCTCCACTCACTGCAGGCTTTGCACCACCCAACTTGCGCAACCATACTTGCTGTGCTGTGGTCAGCACATTATTTGTGAACCTTGAAATTCAACATAGAAGGTGCAAGTTAAGAACCATCTTGTTTAATTGATGAAAGTATCCAAAATATAGATCTAGTTTTGAGTTAAGAAAGATAAGAAGAGGAAGCATGATAACTTGCCAGTTGACAAGAGAGATCTTAAAGGAAAAGCAAACAGAAGAGATATTGAGAAATTGTTTTGACATGTCTTTTAACTGGAAAGTTTGAAAGAGCCCAGACAGTCTGAGGATACATATTGGTGCATAAAGGCTGCAACTAAATTTCTTTATCCTCTCCCCTTATTCACAGTGATTACGATCACTGGAAACAAGTGAATGGCAGGTTTCACTTTATTTATGTGCAGATTTATGTAGTTTTTTAATCAAGATGTGCAGATTTACGTAGTTGTAGTTTATAAAAATGATAATTCAAACCGGGCTGTTTATTGGATCCTATATTTGTTTAAGACCAAATACCATAATTCTATATCAGAGATAATAATACGTAATTACTTTAACTAAGCTCACCAGTAAATTGTTAATCCTGAAGGAACAGACAAAGAGAAATAGCCAATCATGAGTGGAAGGAACTTGAAAACCAGAAGCGTGTTCTTTTGAGTTGGATCATCTGTCTACGAAGAGATTTCAAGGATTTTAAGATAACATGACAGAAGAAATATTAAGAACAGAAGGAAATAAGCTGAAACATAAACTCAAGTTCGTACTTGGGGAGGTTTCATTATCTCCATTGAAACATATTGGGAAACAATTAGCAGGACAGGCAAAACAAGGTAAGCCACTGTGTCATGCCAACCCAAAGGCGGATGCCCATCCTGAAAAAGTCAACAGATTTTTATTTACGCAGTCATACTAAAATGTACTTAGTACTACTAGCAGATTTATCTTTTGGGCACATGCGTTCAAACAAAAACAGTTGGGTGAGATGAAAAGAGTGCAATTGCTCCACCCTTTTCGTGATTAGGAAGACTACTCAGAATTAATTTTAACCATGATATAAAGAATGTGTAATTAGGTTATGACACTGACCACAAACGGGAACAGCCAAGAAACTCCAGATCCACTCTGTCGAGCAGCTATAGTAGTCGGTCCTCCCAATGAAGGAATCCAAAAGAAACCTTCAGTCAGCAATCCCTTTTCAGGAAGAAGAAAAAGTAAATAAACTCATTATTTAAATCAAGGAGTAAGAACATACGATAATATTAACTTCTTCTATACCTCATTTGCCACATTAGAGAGAGCTTGATAGAGACCAATCCAAACTGGTATAGTAGCCAAAGTTGGGAAACATCCTGTTATCGTGTAGCCACAAAATAAATAAATAATAAATAGATAAACCACAACAGAAGTACAAGAACTTCCAATATTCTTTACCTGGAAGCTAAACTTAACATGGCACGAAATATACATCCAAAACATACAAAAGCTCAAAGCGCTCATTATTACTTTATGGCATGGTCACTTATTAACTGGCATTGAAATCTGCAGTAAGTGCATGTGCTACAATTTGCATATGTCAAACTAATTGTAGTTTTATATTGTAGTGGGTTAAACTTATGAATCCATTAACCTTATGGAGGTTTATTTATGCTACAACCTCTCTTTTAATGATGCAATTAACCTTCAAGTCAATGCATATTTGTCAGCATACCTTACCTCTACTGACACTCTGTCGCATGACACAACTAAAAAGCTTAGTAATTGAGTGTATCTTTCAACTTATCATGTATCTTAGAATTATGGTATTCACATAAAACTTCTTTTTAATAGGTATCACATACGATTTAAACCCTCGGGCATAAAGTTGAAACCTCTGATGCCATTTATAACCATTTCAGCGCAGCTATTGGCCAGACAGCTCATAGGATAATGCACCTGAAAACTTACCCGGGTTGTTAAGTAGTTGGGAGCCCTTTCTTGTTTTACAACTCATGGTCTTAAAGGAATATCGCTAGGATACACAGGAAAGAGGAGGTTGACTATAGCTTAAAGCTAATTTTATAGTTTGAAGTTAACATGAGATGAATACATTATTGGAAGTAAATATCAAGCAAACTATTAAAAAGCAAATTTAAGGTCATAGAGCTGTCTTCTCTGGAATTTTGGAACTGTTTGGCGTTTGTGATCATCTATGCTTCTCCAACCATTGCATTAAGTAAGTCAAATTTTGAACTTAGCTCGAATCAATTCACTATCTCAAAATTCTTCGTTCACTGAAAGAAACATTATTAGTTAATAGAGTAACTGCTGCATTGGCCAGGGAGAAAAACTGGAGGAAGACAGGAAGATGTTGATTCACCATTCCAGCAAGTATTTTTGGGTACTTTGGCTAGAGAGAATCAAATATGTTTTTAGGACAATGTTGTGTCTGTAAGTAGTCTCAAATACTAACATTTGTACTTTTGACTTTTTTGGTGTATCATGCTAAATATATATGATGAAGACGTTCCTCAGTTCCCTACATGTATAAGTGGCAACTGAATTTTTGTACACTATATATGTTGTGCCCTTCAATGGAACAAAATATCATACATATCCACACACAAAAGAAAAGGAAGTTGATCTAGTTAGTGCTACAGATGAGGAACAAACTTAATGACAACCTTCAGATGCCATAGACATCAAAGATTGAAAAGGAATAGACTGAAATCCAGTTCGAACAAATTTTGGAAGGAAAAATGTCACTGGACAACCTAGTTCAGGATGTACTAGAACTAAAAATTAAAACCAAGACCATCGAGGAAGAGAATATGAAGCAGATATGTAATTCTTTAACTGATTAAATGGCTATTAATTCACTTCCACAAGATATGATTTACGATTCACTACTAGCTAGGAGAGAAAAGTCACGGTGAGTTCCTTTCAACATATATGCCCAATGCTTTAAACCAACTATGAAGATAAACAGAAACAGCAAATGGAAGCATTATTAGAAGAAAGAGAGCTGACTGCTAGAGTGAAGAATTACCAGCAAGAGGATTGACCCCGGCCTGCTTATATAAACGCGAAGTCTCAAGTTGGATTCTTTCCTGAATTAAAAAAAAACATATTATAGATGTACGTTCTGTTTGCTGGAATCAATATGAAAAGAGGCACAACATTAATCATAATTCTATAGCTATAGCTTCACAACATTAGAAATACCCTTCCTTTATTGAACGGGTTTTTCATCACCACAAGCAATTTCTTTCTTTTGATAAGTAAAGCAATGCTATAGCCATAAAAACTGTCCAAAAATAAAAAGAACAAAAAAAACTCTAAACTTACCAAATTAAGCTGAAATCTAACCAAGAATTTGTAAATAATAAAAAAAAAACTATAACAAATAAGTTGTAATGGTTACAGTGTCAATTTGCTCATACTCCACTCTTTTTCACAGTACTAAGTACCAAAGAATCTTTAATACATAGCTCAAGTAATAGAAGGTCATACAGTTCTGAAGAGCAGTTTAGATGAAACAGAAAATGTCAATCGACAAGAATTTGAACTCACCTGATTTCCAGCATATCTTTGCTGAATAGCTTTGATCTTTGGTTGGAGATTTTGCATTGCTAGTGTTGATTCAACCTTTCAAATGATATAATATCATACATCAGCAACAACTCAATTGCAGTGCAGATTCAAAGATTAATGAACAACAAAGGAACAGGGGACTCCTCTTGAATTCGAGAAAAGGATCAATTCTCTAAATTCAAGTTCTCATCCCCGTTGCACTATTCATAATACTAGATCAATGTAACTAAGTGGCAAGGCCTGGAATACCAGACCAACTTTAAAACATTTTCAGGTCTAGCTGCAGCACAGGCTCACCTGTTGCTTTGTCAAAGGAAAAGTGACGGCTTTAACCAGGACAGTAAGCAATATGATTGCAAATCCATAAGAATAAGGCACATGAACAGCTGACAGTCCATCCTTCATTACCTGAAAAGAGCAAAGTGAATGATGTGAATATAGAGTTCGTGGAATCATAGTACCAGTATCGCAAGAAGATGATCTCTCTAAAACTAAAACGTAAATACAGTCTATCTAAAACTGAAACAAAATAAGCTGCAGTACTTGTACTTCACCATGTAGTGAAGACAACCAGCCTGTTGTCCTATATAACATTTCTTCAGCTTCCTATAATTTCCTTGCTTTTTTGGGAGGAAGGGAGAGGGCAGAAGCTAAAATCTGGTTGGTTAGGGGAAAATCTGCTTATCGACTTGTGTCAACAGGAAAAATGACAAGAGCTAATAGAGTCTTTGAATAGATAGAGAAATTCCAAAATTAAGTGTAGTTCCCTTCCAGTGTTATTAAAGGCTAAAAGCAAAAATAAGTTAAAAAGAAAGCAGCGCTGATGTTTTGCTACGACTTTAACTGCAAAGGACACAGGTGGAATACTCCACATGCGTGCAATTTGGCCTGAACACCACCGTCATAAAAAAAAAATAAAAAAAATAAGAGTAATAACTATAAACACAAACAATAATTATGCGGATAAAGTAATTGATAAAATTATAAGTAAGTTAAAACTAGGGAAAATGATGCCAATCTAACACTAATAAGACCTAAACTTTGAAAACTATATAAACATGAAATAGATACATAAGGCAGCAAGTGAAATCGTTATTATGAATATGCTGAACGCATTATAGAGTCCAGAAAAGGAAAATCAAAATAAAAATCGTAACAATGATGAGGATTAGCTCGAAACTATGTTAAGTAAAACCGAAAACGAAATTTAACCTTCAAAACAACTTCCATAGCGTCAGAAATGAAAGCGAACCAACCACCGGCTTTCTGAGGAGTAGCAGCAGTGGCATCGGAGGCAACACCAGGATCAGCAGCCACAGCGGCATCAGCTAAAGTATAGAGAAGTCCTTCGGCTCGGCTCATAACAGCGTTGAAATCAAACGAAGAGTGAAGAGATTGAATCGGAGGAAGCTCATGGAAGCTGAATTTCACTCTAGTTGAAATAAGCCTTCGCCGGTGGAAGACATGGCGAGAGAACGACGGCAAAGGAGTTCCGATGAACGACGGAGATGAAATTAGGGTTTTCGCCATGGACAAATGCTCCCGAGGTGAAAGGAGAAAGTGGAGCTCAATTCAGCTTCGCATGAAGAGAGGGAAGTTGTGGAGGATGAGGGACAGCTATTAGAGAGTGGAGGAGGGAGAACCAAAGAGAAAATATCCCTATCCTTTATTTTCCTTTTTGGGAATAAAAATATTGGAATTTGATCAACTGATGTTTGGCGCTTCGGTTATTTTGTTTGGTATGTCGTTTTTTTAGGTTTTTCGTTTGGTATTTGTATTAGCATTTAATTGACGAAAAATAGACAAAACTATCCTCAAACTATTCGATTTAATATAAATATGCCCGCCATTATCTTTTTGGCTCACTTATACCTCTATGTCTAATAATCAATGCCAAATAAAATAAGATTTACTTAAATTACACGTGATAACTTTTTATTGGTCCAATTTTAAACCATAACCCCAATTAAATAAACTCACCCTTAACCCATCTTTTTACTCAACCCAAAAATCCGACCAGCCTTAAAAAATGGTCAAACTCTTGATTCTCAAAATTAACTTTTTCATCTTTTCAATTCTACCACCATCATAGCTGCCACGACCACCCCCTTTCCTCCGTAACAACCACGATGCCACCACATTTTTAGTCTAGGGGCAGTTTTGGTCATTTTCCATATTTTTATCATCTTTTTCATTTTACATTTATCATTGGAGTTGTCATTTTTCAAAAATATTCATCAAAAGACCTTAACTTTCACATTCAAATGTCGCTTACAATGGTAAATCTTTTTTTCTTTCTCATCACCTAAGATAATCAAAGAACCCATTATGAATTCATGAGCTTTAAATTTCAAAATATTCCAGTTTTTTCTTCACAATTTTTGTAAGATTTGCAAAATCTTAATAAGTTGTTGGACCCAAATGGTAATTTGTAGTAGAAAAAATTAGTCTAGGTACTCCTCCTTGAACAAAATCCTAATTTTACAACCAAAAAATGACATCAAATCGGAAATATTTAAAGATTTTCTAATCAGACCCTTTCGATTAGCATAAATTCTCTTTGTTATTGTTCGAAAATTGAGGAATGGAGCAAGCATGAGAATCATGGTTGTGGTGACAGCGTGGTTGTTATGGAGGAAAGAGGTCGGTGACAACTATGGTGATGGTAGAGTTGAAAAGATTGAGAAGTTAATTTTTTTAACAATCAAGAGTTTGGCTATTTTTTTAGGTAGGTCGAATTTTTGGGTTGGGTAAAAAAGAGTGTTAAGGGTGGGTTTATTTAATTGAGGTCATAGTTTAAAATTGGACCAATAAAAAATTTTCACGTGTAATCTAAATAAATTTTTTTATTTGGCATTGACCGTTAGTTATAAGGGCATAAGTGAACCAGAAAGATAACGGTAGAGACATTTTTGGCTCAATAGGTGGACGGAGGGCATATTTGTACCAAATCGAATAGTCTGAGGATAGTTTTGGCCTTTTTCTATTTAATTAATTTGGATTTGTGCGGTAATATTTGAATTTTGAGAATCAAATAAAGTTATCTTTGATCATAAATTTTTTAAAATATATAAATTTATTTTAAAGAATTTATGTTTGAGTTCATAATCAAAATAAACTCATATTGAGTATTATAATTAGTAACTGCCATATAAATCGAGACAGTCTGAGTATTATAATTTTTTTTCATTTTTATGACTCAAATCTGATACCTCTACTTAGGGTGAAGACGATCACAATTTTTAATGGTATATATGCGTTGTTGTGGTTGGTCCACAATTACGGTTATTTCTTATTGACTAAATACTTATGAAATTTAAAAAAAAAAATACTTTTAGCACATATTAGAACTAATTTTGGGAGTGAAAATGTTGGAATTGGATTAAAGGATGTTTGGTAGTTCGTTAATTTTTTTATTTTTATTTTTGATTGGTATGGTCGTCGTTGTGGTTGGTCCACGATTACAATTTAATTATCATCCAATCAAGAGTTTGATGGTCTTCAATTGGGTGGCGATGGGTCCGGGGCGGCTGAATTAGTGAACGAGAAGGTGACTCTAATATGGAATTGAGGCAGAAAGCAATTATTCTTAATTTTCTTTTGCATTGAAAAAGTATAGCAACAGGTTTTAAATGGTTGAAAAATTTATGACACGTCGAAGAAAAAAAATATGACGATGCCTCTTCACCTCCATGCATATTAATATTAAATAGAACCTTTAATTTTAATAATTATCCATGCACCAAGTAGCGTAGAAAAATATTCAAAAACACTACTATGTCATTTACAATCTGTCGTAAATATAATTAGTCGAAACTTAGGATACTTCAACACAAAATAATATTACTATTTTTGTAGTGATAATAATAATAATAATAATAATAATAATATGCACCGGGGGAGTATATATATATATATATAGTGGGGAATTGGCAAGGTGATATGGTACCGTCTTTTTTTTTTGTAACTAACTTATTTTATTAATCACTGATATTAGGCTATATAAATGATATTTACACCTTAATATTATCATGCTTTATTGTTGTTTTATAGGCGAATTGATAACAAAATGCTCTAAATGGTGTTCTTTTGTTTCGCAGTGAATAATCTAAGTGAGGAAGCACTACAGAATGTTGTGGAGTCACCAATGTGAAGAAAACGCCCAATCAAGAAGTACCCGATCATAAAGAAACAAAAATGGACTGAGTGAAATCCACCGCGACCGCGGCAGATCAATTATGCGAGGCAGAATGTTCATCGTTCACCGCGGTCGAGCCGCGGTCTTGCCGCGACTGCGGTGAACTGTTCAAGTGCCAGAAAATTGGGCACCAAAGTGTAATCGGGGAAAACTTGTTCCAAACTCTTATAAACTTTAGAAGTTCGCCTAAGAGAGAAGGAAACTTGTTTTTAGACTACTTTGGAGGCAAGAACAAGTGTGAGAAGATCAACCAATACATTCAATTTTAAGAATTATAAATGTTGAACAAATCAAGTTTAAATCGCCTTTGTTTGTGAGCATCAGGATGTCTTGTTTGTCCGATCTTTTTTTGGTTAGGTGGAGATTTGTATGTTAGTGTATCAATGTGTGTGAGATTGAGAGAACATCTAGTTCTATGAGCTTAATTTGTCTAAGAGAGCAATAATTGAGTATTAGAATGAGCTCGTAATCTATCTTAAAAAGTTAAATTTGAGTTACAATTTCTTAAGGATTGGAATGAATATATTGAGTTCATTTAATTCACTGAAACTAGTTTGGAATTGGACTTTTGGAGTTATTGAGTACTGGAGTGTACTCCTAACCTGTCTTAAAATATAAATTATTGAGTATTTGAAGAAAACAAAACTAATAGTATTAAGTAGAATTTTCTATAGTAAATTCTTGTGGTCCACCCTTGTTAGTTTGAGATTCAAGTGTAGCTATTTTTGTTGCATATAAATGATTTCTCTAGATTGGTGTGAACTTCTCTATTAATTGGATTTATGATATGTGATTCATAAGGAGCTTATTTCTGATGAGATCTTGGAAATTTTGTGATTACAGATGCTAAGCGATTGATTGAGAGGAGATTCAGCGATCCTTCTGTGCAGAGCGATATGAAATTATGGCCTTTTAAGGTAATAGCTGGGCCTGGTGACAAGCCAATGATTGTTGTAACCTACAAGGGTGAAGAGAAGCAGTTTTCAGATGAGGAAATCTCTTCTATGGTACTCACCAAGATGAAGGAGATCGTTGAGGCTTACCTTGGAACTACAATTAAGAATGCAGTTGTCACAGTCCCTGCTTACTTCAACGACTCGCAGCGACAAACAACTAAGGATGCTGGTGTCATTCTGGCCTTAATGTGATGCGTATAATCAACGAGCCTACGGCAGCTGCAATTTCCTATGGACTTGACAAGAAGGCTAGCAGTGCTGGTGAGAAGAATGTGCTTATATTTGACCTAGGTGGTGGTACTTTTGATGTTTCTCTTCTTACAATAGAAGAGGGTATCTTTGAGGTTAAAGCCACTGCTGGTGATACACATTTGGGAGGTGAGGATTTTGATAATAGAATGGTGAACCATTTCGTTCAGGAGTTCAAGAGGAAGCATAAGAAGGATATTAATGGAAACCCGAGAGCATTGAGGAGGTTAAAGCCACTGCTTGTGAGAGGGCAAAGAGGACACTCTCATCGACTGCACAGACCACAATTGAGATTGATTCTTTGTATGAAGGTATTGATTTTTACTCGACTATTACTAGAGCTAGATTTGAGGAGCTGAACATGGATTTGTTCAGCAAGTGTATGGAACCAGTGGAGAAGTGTTTGAGAGATGCCAAGATGGATAAAAGCAGTGTTCATGATGTGGTTCTTGTTGGTGGATCAACTAGGATCCCTAAAGTTCAGCAATTACTTCAAAATTTCTTCAATGGCAAGGAGCTTTGTAAAAGCATCAACCCGGACGAAGCAGTTGCCTATGGTGCAGCTGTTCAAGCTGCAATTTTGAGCGGTGAAGGCAACGAAAAAGTTCAAGACTTGTTGTTGTTGAATGTCACTCCTCTGTCTCTTGGTCTAGAAACTGCTGGAGGTGTAATGACCGTGTTGATTCCAAGGAACACAACAATCCCTACCAAGAAAGAGCAAGTGTTCTCTACATACTCGGGCAACCAACCCGGTGTCTTGATCCAGGTGTTCGAGGGAGAACGAGCGAGGACCAAGGACAACAACCTGTTAGGCAAGTTTGAACTCAGTGGTATTCCTCCTGCTCCAAGGGGTGTTCCTCAAATCAATGTCTGCTTTGACATTGATGCCAATGGCATTCTCAATGTCTCCGTCGAGGATAAAACTACTGGTCAGAAGAACAAGATAATTTGTTGAATTTGGCAAAGTCCCATATCGGTGGGTTAGCCATTTGGTTGGGAAATTTTCCCTATAAAAGAAGGCTTAATGTTTAGGATTTAAACACACCTCTCATTTGCCTTCTCATCTGTTTAAGGCATTTGTATCTTCTCTCTTTAGTATTATTTCACTTTTATTTTTTGAGTGGAATAAAATATTGGTTGTGTCCGAGGAGTAGGCAAAATTAGCCGAACCTCGTAAATTCTGGTGTTCCTTTTATTGTTGATTTATTGTCTTATTTATTATTTGGTGGCTGTCATAATTTTTGGTATAGTAGTTGTGACTTATTCACACTATATACATTTGGCTTCCGCAATAATTGGTATCAGAGCCAAGGTACTGTCTTAGTATGCTCTGTGGTTGCAGCATAGTCTGATCTTCCACATCAGAAAAGATTTATCTTGGTAACTGTGTCAAGATTCTGTCTTAGTATGCTCTGTGGTTGCATCTTAGTCTGATCTTCCACACCAGAAAGGAAATAATCTTGATTTGTGTCGTCAGCTATTAAATAATATTTGTGTCAAAGATGGGAGACAATAAACAAGAAGAATCTACATCAAGTGTCAACAATACGTCATCATTGGCATCTTTGGGATGTGGCAAGGCGAGGTCTTAGATGTCCTTTTTCAACAAGGGCTAGATCTTGCTATTGAAGAAAAGAGACCAGATGCTATTGGAGAAGAAGATTGGAGAATTATCAATCGTGTTGCTTGCGGTACCATTCGATCCTACCTTGCTAGAGAGCAAAAATATCCATACACAAAGGAAACTTCTGCAAGTAGATTATGGAAAGCACTGGAGGATAAATTTTTGAAGAAAAACAGTCAAAATAAATTGTACATGAAGAAGAGACCGTTTCACTTCACCTATGTTCCTGGTACCACGATGAATGAACATATCACCAGTTTCAATAAGTTGGTCACAGATTTGCAAAATATGGATACAACTTATGATGATGGTGACTTGGCCTTGATGTTGTTGGCATCACTTCCTGATGAGTACGAGCACCTTGAAACTACTCTACTCCATGGAAATGACGAAGTTTCTCTCAGAGAAGTTTGTTCGACATTGTACAGCTATGAACAAAGAAAGCGAGAAAAACAGAAGGGCGGAGAAGGAGAAGCACTATTTGTGAGGGGTCGTCCTCAAAGTCAAATGAGGACAAATAAGGGAAGATCCAAGTCAAGATCCAGACCCAGCAAAGATGAATGTGCCTTTTGTCGAGAAAAAGGGCACTGGAAGAAAGACTGTCCGAAGTTGAAGAATAAGGCCAAACATAACAATGGAAAGGCCATTATGGATTCAAATGTAGCTGATTGTGATGATTCAGACTTTTCATTAGTTACAACAGAGTCATCAACATCATCAGACATATGGTTGATGGACTCGGCTTGTAGCTATCATATGTGTCCCAACAGGGACTGGTTCGTGGAATTTCAAGAAGGAGAATATGGAGTCGTCCACACAGCGGATAACAGCCCTCTTACCTCATATGGCATTAGTTCAATACGATTAAGGAACCATGATGGAATGATCAGAACATTAACAGATGTTCGATATGTACCGGATTTGAAGAAGAATCTCATCTCTGTGGGAGCCCTAGAATCAAAAGGGTTCAAAATCATTGCAGAAAATGGAGTGATGAGAGTATGCTCCGGTGCACTAGTGGTAATGAAGGCTAATCGGAAGAATAATAATATGTACCGCTATCGTGGCAGTACAGTTATTGGGACAGCGGCAGTGACATCCAGTGACGACAAAGAGGCAGAAGCAACCAAGCTATGTCACATGCGCTTGGGACATGCTGGGGGAAAATCCTTGAAAACTCTATCAGATCAAGGATTGTTAAAAGGAGTCAAGGCTTGCAACTTGGAGTTTTGTGAGCATTGTGTTAAAGGGAAACAGACAAGGGTTAAATTTGGTATAGCGATCCATAATACTAAAGGCATTTTGGATTATGTACACTCTGATGTTTGGGGTCCTTCCAAAACACCTTCATTGGGTGGGAAGCACTATTTTGTAACCTTTGTTGATGATTTTTCCCGAAGAGTGTGGGTGTATACAATGAAAAACAAAGATGAAGTGCTGGGAATTTTTCTCAAATGGAAGACGATGGTGGAGAATCAAACAGGCAGGAGGATCAAGTGTATTCGCACAGACAATGGAGGTGAATACAAAAATGATCATTTCAATAAGGTCTGTGAAAATGATGGCATCATCCGACACTTCACTGTTAGACATACACCACAACAGAATGGAGTGGCAGAACGTATGAACCGGACCTTGCTGGAGAAGTTAGGTGTATGTTGTCCAATGCTGGCTCGGGCAAAGAATTTTGGGCTGAGGCAATTACATATGCATGCCACCTCATTAATCGTCTACCATCTGCTGCTATTTATGGCAAGACACCATTTGAAAAATGGTATGGAAAACCTGCTGTAGATTATAACTCTTTGCACGTGTTTGGCTCAACTGCATATTATCATGTGACGGAGTCAAAATTAGATCCAAGGGCAAAGAAGGCTATTTTTATGGGAATTACTTCTGGAGTCAAAGGATATCGCTTATGGTGTCCTATGACAAAGAAAGTAATATTCAGCAGGGATATTACCTTTGATGAATCTATGGTAAATAAGGTAACAGAAGATACCAAACAAAATAAAGGTGCTTCTAAGCAGGTGGAGTTTGAGGGAAAATTTATTTTTCCTACACAAGAAGCAGAGGATGAAACAAATGAAGATTACCCTCTAGAAGGAGAGCCAGTAGAGGAGATTCCAACTCAGGAACCTCAACAACAACTTGAATCAATAGCAACCAGCAGGCCAAAAAGAACAATAACGAAACATGTTCGTCTCATAGAGACGGTTGCTTGTGCAACCTCAATTGTAGCTGATGATGTTCCTACCACTTATAAAGACGTTGTCCAAAGTTCAGAAGAAGATAAGTGGAGGATTGCCATGAATGATGAAATACAGTCCCTTCATCAGAATCATACATGGAGATTGGCCAATCTCCCGAAGGGAAAGAAAGCAATTGGGTGCAAATGGGTATTTGTATAGAAGGAAGGATTTCCTAACCAAGTAGATGTTCGCTACAAAGCAAGATTGGTGGCCAAAGAATATGCTCAAAAGGAGGAAATTGATTACAATAAAGTGTTTTCTCCAGTTGTAAAACATTCCTCCATTAGAATTATGTTGGCTTTGGTAGCACAATAGGATTTGGAACTAGTTCAGATGGATGTAAAAACTGCGTTTTTACATGGAAACTTGGAGGAGGAAATCTACATGACTCAGCCAGAAGGATTCAAAGTTGCTAGAAAAGAAAATATGGTGTGCAAACTTGAAAAATCATTGTACAGATTGAAACAATCTTCTAGACAATGGTACAAACGATTTGACGAGTTTATGTTGCGACAAGGGTACAAGAGAAGCAAATACGATCATTGTGTGTATTTGCGCAAGCTTAAAGATGGTTCCTTTGTATATCTTCTCCTATACGTTGATGATATGTTGATAGCTTCCAAGAATTCGGAAGAAATTGATAAGTTGAAGATTCAATTGAAGAAGGAGTTCGAGATGAAGGATCTAGGTGAGGCAAAGAAAATTCTTGGCATGGAGATAATAAGAGATAGACGTTCAAAGAAACTCTGTTTATCTCAAAAGGAATATTTGAAGAGAGTACTTCAACGTTTTGGCATAGATGACAAGACTAAGCCAGTTAGTACTCCACTTGCTCCCCATTTTAAGCTGAGTACTACTATGTCGCCAAAGGATGAAGTTGAACGAGAGTATATGTCAAAGGTACCATACGCAAATGCTGTTGGTAGCTTGATGTATGCAATGGTCTGTACGAGACCTGACATTTCACAAGCTGTTGGAGTTATTAGCAGATATATGCATAATCCAGGAAAGGAGCATTGGCAAGCTGTGAAGTGGATTCTATGGTATATTCATAATACTGTAGATGTCGGGTTAGTTTTTGAGCAGGAAGATAATCAGTCTGTAATTGGATATTGTGACTCAGATTTTGCGGGTGATCTGGACAAACGAAGATCAACTACTGGTTATGTGTTTACTTTTGCAAAGGCACCAGTTAGTTGGAAGTCTACTTTGCAGTCAACAGTTGCTTTGTCTACAACAGAGGCAGAGTACATGGCTATTACAGAGGTTGTGAAGGAGGCAATTTGGCTTCAAGGATTGCTAAAGGAGCTTGGTGTTGAACAAAAAGGTATCACAATTTTTTGTGATAGTCAAAGTGCTATTCAGTTAGCGAAGAACCAAGTTTATCATGCAAGGATGAAGCACATTGATGTTCGGTATCATTTTGTACGAGAAATCATAGAAGAAGGTGGAGTCACGATGAAGAAAATTCATACTACAGAGAATCCTGCTGATATGCTGACAAAAGTGGTGACTGCGGTCAAGTTTCAACATTGTTTGGATTTGATCAACATTGTTGAACACTGAAGATTGAAGATGAAGACACAACCAAAATTTGTTATTGAGAGAAGATTGAAGATGTGGAATTTTGCCAAGGTGGAGATTTGTTGAATTTGGCAAAGTCCCACATCGGTGGGTTAGCCATTTGGTTGGGAAATTTTCCCTATAAAAGAAGGCTTAATGTTTAGGATTTAAACACACCTCTCATTTGCCTTCTCATCTGTTTAAGGCATTTGTATCTTCTCTCTTTAGTATTATTTCACTTGTATTTTTGGAGTGGAATAAAATATTGGTTGTGTCCGAGGAGTAGGCAAAATTAGCCGAACCTCGTAAATTCTGGTGTTCCTTTTATTGTTGCTTTATTGTCTTATTTATTATTTGGTGGCTGTCATAATTTTTGGTATAGTAGTTGTGACTTATTCACACTATATACATTTGGCTTCCGCAACAACCATCACCAATGACAAGGGTCGGCTTTCCAAGGAAGAGATTGAGAGAATGGTGCAAGAAGCTGAAAAGTACAAGTCCGAAGATGAAGAACTCAAGAAAAAAGTGGAAACTAAGAATGCATTGGAGAATTACGCTTACAACATGAGGAATACAATCAAAGATGATAAGATTAGCTCCCAACTTCCGGCTGCTGATAAGAAGATAATTGAGGATGCAATTGACGAAGCTATCAAGTGGTTAGACAGCAACCAACTTGCAGAGGTGGATGAATTCGAAGATAAGATGAAGGAGCTGGAAGGTATCTGCAATCCAATCATTGCTAAGATGTATCAAGGCGGCGCTGGTGGAGCTACTATGGATGAAGACGGTCCTTCTGTTTGTGGCGGAGTTGGTTGTGGAAGTGGTGCTGGACCAAAGATCGAAGAAGTGGATTAAGAGTTTTTGTGTCTGTTTGTTGTTAAAGATGTTCTGTCAAGTTTTTGGTAGGAGTTTTGGTAGTTAAGCTTTCTTTAAATATTGGTTGTTCACCTTTTTGTTGTTAAAACATGCCTCTTTGTATGGAAATTGAACAGAGCTTATGTCATTATTATCGTAGAAATGCTCTTTATTAATTTTTTCTTATTATAAAAATCATTTTCTGGTTGTTCTCGATATGCAATTAAGCTAGACTACGTTTTTGTTTTTTCCTGTGTGGTTGCAAGAGTTTCCACGAGTGCAATTAAGCTAGACTACGTTTTTGTTTTTTTCTGTGTGGTTGCAAGAGTTTCCACGAGAACCCAAAAGTTTATTTTTGGGAGGAAGATGAACTAATTTTCAAAGTGTGATTACTTAATATAGATTCAATCTCACTATTGATTGTCTTTTTTCAATATTGTGCTTCTGAAGAAGGTGTTGCTTCTTTGAATGTTTGAGGCTTATTTTTCGAGAAGAATGTGATGACCCGTCATGTCATCATGCCACATAGGCGCCATTTGACATATATTAATGCCATGTGGAAGCTTACGTAAGAAGAAGGCTAGCATTTGTGAGAAGATTCTAGAGAGGTATGGATATTTCCTTAGGAAGAACCTAGATCCTTATGGATTTGCTAAGAAAGTCCTTGGAATTTTCTAGGCATGTAGAGAATTCTAGAAAAAGCCCTTATCTTGTAAATATCAAGGACTTATATAATAATTAATATTTACACATTAGCCCCTAGGAGACTAGTATATAAAGAGGGCCACTCATTTGTAATGTACCAAGCAAAAAATTCAAGTTTTCTTTAATACAAAGCTTCCTTTAACAATTCTCTTGTGTTCTTTCTTCTATTCTCTTAGCGATCTTGAGTGTAGTAAGACTGACTTGACATAGCAAGAATGTGAGCAAGTTGTGCAAGATTGTGAGCGAGTTGTCAAGTGTCGCACGTGTACTTAGTTAACAACTAAGGACGTGACAACGTGGTATCAGAGCGAAGGTTTCAACTAAGGGAATGGCGAACGACGCTGCCAACACCCAAGCTAACGTCATCCAGGATGCTGCTGGCAAGAGCGGCCGTAGCAAAAAGAGGAATTCCACCAACAAGAGCCAGGAGGTGCCACCTGAGGTTGTGTTAAACGAAGGGCTTACATCTCAAGAACCATCTACCACTGAGGCGAGCGAGGATGAAGTGGAGGTCCTTCTAGAGGACGTCTCGCTCGGTAAAGAGTGGGTGATGAAGATGAACGCGGGGATGGACGCCGTGGAGATCTTTGGCCAACGCTTGGGGAAGGTGGAAGTCACCCTTAACGTTCTTGAGGGGCACACTCTTGAAGAGATTGAGAGTATCCGAAATGACTTGGAGGGACGTACACAGACTGGGATGGAACTAAGGCAAACCATCACTGCCTTAGAGTGAAGACTCATGGAGGCTTTGAGTACTATCGATGCTATGAAGGCAAAGATAGAGTCACTCGAGGAGCATGTCAATGCTGGCGTGACTGAGGTAGCCGTCAATGTTGTGGTGATGAGGGAGGCCAAGATTGAGGCTCCCAAACCCTCGATGTTCAAAGGTGTTCGTGATGCACAAGAAGTGAAAAACTTCCTTTGGTACTTAGAGAACTACTTCAGGCACGGCAAAGTGAGGGATGATGAGGCCAAGATCAATACTGCGGTATTGTACCTCTCAGAGACTGCCATGCTATGGTGGAGAAGGAAGATGACCGACATGGATAAAGGTCTATGTACTATTAGCATATGGGATCAGTTCAAAGCGGAGTTCAAGCGACAGTTCTTTCCAAACAATGTCTTGTACGAGGCAAGGCACAAGCTTAGAGAATTGAAGCAAACAAGGAGCATACGTAACTATGTCAAGGAGTTCACTACCCTTATGCTTCAAATCCCCAACCTGACCAATGATGACTTGTTATTCCACTTCATGGACGTGTTGCAAAATTGGGCTAAGCAGGAGTTGCAACGCCGACAAGTCACTGATATAGACCAAGCCATAGTGGAGGCCGAATCATTGATGGATTTAAGGAATAACAAGCACGACAAAGGCAATGGCAATGAGTCAAAGGTTAACAATGTCAAAGGTGGGGGAGACCGTGGCAATGGCAAGGAGATACAACAACAATACTCCAAGACTCAAGATTTCAAAAAGTCGAGTGGCCGTCAAGGCTACACCGAGAAGAGGGCGCATGTCGAGAAGGAGGGATGCTATATGTGCGGAGGGTCACATGGCTTCAGGAATTGTCCGGACCTCAAGAGCCTCAGTGCCATGGTACGTGTGCGGAAGGAGCAGCCACAAAGAGAGAGTCTGGGAACCTCATAGTTGGGTATGATCGGATTATGTGGTGCTGTCAAAAAATAAGCTATCCAACCTACCGAGAATGGCAATCAGTACGTGGATCTCACCATCAACAACAAGCCCGCTCGTGCAATGATAGATACTGGAGCAACTCATAATTTCGTGTCTGAGGCTGCCGCAAAGAAACTAGAATTGAAGCTTGCTCCAACCAACTCTCGCGTCAAGACCGTGAATGCCAAGATACAAAATGCTCGTGGGGTAGCTAATGGAGTTGGTGTCAAATTGGGAACTTGGAAAGGTATGACAAACTTTACCGTAACCGCTATGGATATCTTTGACATCATACTGGGACAAGAGTTCTTTAGACATTGTTATACTTTAATCGACCCCTACCTCCAACGTCTCTTGGTCATGGAGCGAGAAGGAGCTTGCATGGTACCTACAATGACTATGCCACATGGACAGATCTAAGCACAACTCTCAGCTATGCAATTTGTCAAGGGGATCAAGAAGGGGGAGCCGACATTCGTGGCAACCATTGCAAGTCTAGAGGAAGACAGGAATTTTCAAGAGACAGTGCCGCCTTGCATAGAGAAGTTGCTTGAGGAGAACAAAGATGTCATGCCCGAGGAGTTACATAAGTACTTGCCGCCTAGGCGAGAGGTGGATCACAAGATTGAGTTGGAGCCAGGGGCTAAGCCACCCGCATTTGCCCCATATCGTATGGCACTGCCCGAGTTGGAGGAGGTCAAAAAACAATTGAAAGAGTTGCTGGATGCTGGTCACATTCACCCATCAAAGGCACCTTTCGGTGCACCAGTATTGTTCCAGAAGAAGAAGGATGGATCGTTGCGTTTGTGCATAGACTACCGAGCACTTAATAAGGTTACAGTGAAGAATAAGTACCCGATCCCGCTCATTGCTGATTTGTTCAATAGACTTGGGCAAGCCAAGTACTTTACCAAGGTGGATCTTCGAAAGGGCTACTACCAGGTTCGCATTGCGGAAGGGGATGAGCCAAAGATAGCATGTGTGACGAGATATAGAGCCTTTGAGTGGTTGGTGATGCCCTTCGGCTTAACCAATGCACCGGCCACATTTTGCACCCTTGTGAACAATATTTTTCATCTCTACCTTGATCAGTTCGTGGTAGTCTACTTAGATGACATAGTCATCTATAGCAACACCTTGGAGGAACACATGGAGCACTTAAGGAAGGTTTTCCAAGTCTTGCCAAAGAACGAGCTATATATTAAGAGAGAGAAGTGCGAGTTTGCACAATCAAAGGTGCACTTCTTGGGCCATGTCATTAGCAATGGCGAGCTACGCATGGACGAGGCTAAGGTACATGCTATCTAGGAGTGGGAGGCACCCATAAAGGTAACTGAGTTGAGATCCTTCCTTGGCCTTGTTAACTACTATCGTTGGTTCATCAGTGGATACTAAGCAAAGGCCGCACCATTGGCTGAGTTGCTAAAGAAGAACAAGCCATGGGTTTGGACGGAGCATTGTCAAAAGGCGTTTGAATGCCTTAAGGCAGCTGTAATAGAGGAGCCAGTCTTGGCATTACCTGACTTTGCCAAGACATTTGAGGTGCACACAGATGCCTCAGACTTCGCCATTGGGGGCGTCCTCATGCAGGATAAACATCCCATAGCATTTGAGAGCCGCAAGTTAAATGATATGAAGCGGCGTTACATGGTGCAAGAGAAGGAAATGACTGACATTGTGCATTGCCTTCATACATAGAGACATTATTGGTCCGGGTAGAGGTTCGTGGTCAAGACTGATAATGTGGCTACTAGCTACTTTCAGACACAGAAGAAGATCACACCAAAGCAGGCTAGGTGGCAGGATTTCTTAGCCGAGTTTGATTATGCGCTGAAGTATAAGCCGGGAAAAGGTAATGTTGTAGTCGATGCCTTGAGCCGAAAATACAAGCTTATTGCAATAACTTTAGCGAGATGGGATATTCGGGAGGCTATAAAAGAAGGCATGCAACATGATCCAGCAGCCAGACAGCTTATCGAGTTAGCTAACAAAGGCAAGACGAGACGATTTTGGATAGAAGATAGCCTACTACTTACCACAGGTCGGCGGGTCTACATTCCTAAGTTTGGAGACATTAGACGATGGATCATAAGGGAGAGTCATGACACAATGTGGGCTGGTCATCCAAGTCAACGTCGCACTAGGGCCTTAGTTGAGTTCAATCTACTATTGGCCATGCATGCGAGATGACATAGAGTGTTATGTGCAGACTTGTCTTGTCTGTCAACAGGACAAGGTTGAGCAACAAAAACCCGGAGGACTTTTGGAGCCACTACCAGTTGCAGAGCATCCATGGGAGAGCGTGACTATGGACTTTATCACTTGCCTACCGAAGTCTGACGGTTATGGTACTATTATGGTGGTCGTGGATAGATTTTCCAAATATGTCACCTTCATGCCCGCCTCACCGGGTTGCACAACTAAGGAAGCCGCCAAGCTATTCTTTAAGAACATGGTAAAGTATTGGGGCTTACCAAGGCATATCATTAGTGATCGAGACCTCCGCTTCACTGGGAACGTTTGGAGAGAGTTGTTCGACATACTTAGCACGGAACTGCACTTTTCTACTAGTTTCCACCCACAGACGGATGGACAAACGGAACGGGTCAATACCTTACTATAATGCTACTTGAGGCATTATGTAAGCATGCATCAGAAAGATTGGGAAAAGCTCCTAGACATCGCCCAATTCTCTTATAACTTGCAGCGGAGTGAGTCCACGGGCGGACACAATTTGATCTAGCCACAAGCCAACAACCACAAACTCCACATTCATTACCAGCCGCGTTCGAGGGAAAGAGTTTGGGGGCTTATCATATGGCCAAAGGATGGGAGGAGTAGCTCGACACTGTTAAGTCCTACTTGGATAAGGCAGCTAAGAAGATGAAGAAGTTTGCGGACCGTAAGCAGCGTCCCACATACTATAGAGTTGGGGACATGGTCATGGTGAAGTTTAACCCAAGACAGTTCAAGGTACTACAGGGCATGCATCAGAATCTGATAGCCGCCGCTATGTTCCTCGTCCATTGGAAAGGGTAATCACCGGAGGAGGCCACGTGGGAATGATATGAAGACTTGTGGCAATTCAAAGATAAGATCCGAGAGTTTATGCAGCAGCATTGCGCCGCGGTCGTCACAATATTGGGTGGGGTAGAGTGTGATGACCCGCCATATCATCATGCCACATAGGCGCCATTTGGCATATATTAATGCCATGTGGAAGCTTACATAAGAAGAAGGCTAGCATTTGTGAGAAGATTCTAGAGAGGTATGGACATTTCCTTAGGAAGAACCTAGATCCTTATGGATTTGCTAAGAAAGTCCTTGGAATCTTCTAGGCTTGTGGAGAATTCTAGAGAAAGCCCTTATCTTGTAAATATCAAGGACTTGTATAATAATTAATATTTACACACTAGCCCCTAGAAGACTAGTATATAAAGGGGGCCATTCATTTGTAATTCACTAAGCAAACAATTCAAGTTCTCTTTAATACAAAGCTTCCTTTAACAATTCTCTTGTGTTCTTTCTTCCATTCTCTTAGCGATCTTGAGTGTAGTAAGGTTGACTTGACATAGCAAGAGCGTGAGCAAGTTGTGCAAGATCGTGAGCGAGTTATCAAGTGCCGCACGTGTACGTAGTTAACAACTAAGGACGTGACAAGAATGTCAGAAAATCTGATCCAAAGAAAGTAGTTGTCCTTTGACATTACTACGTCTTGGATTTTCTTTGTTGAAAGTTTTGCTTTTTTCCGAAGTCGCTTAGATTTTTCACTAGACTACTCACATTTATTTTTATATGGATAAATATTCTCGAAAAATTCAGCATTATCTTATTCAATTACCGTATTAATATGAATGTCGGGATTTTCTGATTTATGAACAAGAAAATAATATGTCTTACCATTGTTTGCATATCTTATGGAAACATGATCAACGGTTTTTGGTCTAAGTTTTAACCTTTTGGATTTAGGGACTTGCACTTTAGCGTAACACCCCCAGACTTTAAAATATTTTAAGTTGGGTTTCCTTCCTTTTCATTTTTCGTATGTAATGAATTGAGTTTTGTTATGGGAATTCGATCGAGTATTCGATTAGTTAAAAAAATAGCTTTTCCCAACAGGTTCTGAGGTATACTGGAACTTATTAACAAGACATCCATCATCTCCTTTAACTTTCTATTCTTTCTTTTGATAATTTCGGGAAAATGCATAAGTACCCCCCTAACATATACCCGAATTCTCAATTACACACTTTATCTTTGTGGGAATCATATTACCCTCCTAAACTTTTTTTAAATGGAATTATTTGCACCCTAACGCTGACGTGACAGAGTGTGTGTATTTCACTCTCCCAAAGGAGAGTGAGAAGCAAGAAAAAACGATTTTCAGATTTTTTTTATTTTTTTTTATTTTTTACCATTTTCTTACTTTTTTTCCTTTTCCTTTGTCCTTTTTTTTTTTACTTTTTTTTCATTTCTTCTCTAATTCCGGCGGATATTCATTCATCGGCGACTTTGTCTAACCGTATTTCTTTAATTTTTTCTTTTCACACACAAATTAAACTCTCAAAAAGATCTATTCATAAGCAAAGCAAAATACACTCAAATTTGGGGAAAAAAATTCATCATCGGAAAACCTTCCCATGCCGAAAAAAGTAATGTATTGAAATTTTAGCTTATATTCGTTTTTATTTATTTTGCTCTTCCTCCCACACATAAATTACACTTTCAATATATATATATATATATATATATATATATATATATATATATATATATATATATATATATATATATATATATATATATATATATATATATATATATATATATATATATATATATATATATATATATATATATATATATATATATATATATATATATATATATATATATATAAAATTCGCTGGAAAAAAATGGTGTTCGTGAAATTCCGACAACCACCATTCTATGCCGCCGATGACCAAAACAAAAAGAAAGAGAACGAAATAACAAAAAAAATGAGAATAATAAGAAATAAGAAAAAAGGATAAGAAAAAGAAGAAAGAATAAAAAAAGTACTAAAAATACATGTGGGGGCGCGTGTAGTTCACCACTTGGCAAGAGTTTGGTTGTCTAGTTTTAGGGTGGTATTTATTCCATTTAAAAAAAGTTTGGGTGGGGGAGTAATAGGATTCCTACAAAGATAAAGTGTGTAGTTGGGAATCCGGGTATAGGTCAGATGGGTACTTATGCATTTTTCCCATAATTTCATTAGATTGCGGTGAGTAAGGGTAGTTGTTTGGTGAATCATATTCCAAGCATATTTCTTCAAAAGGAGATTCATATTCGACACCCCTACCACTTCTTATCATTTTAATCTTTTTGTTTAGTTGCGTTTCAACTTCATTTTTGTATTGCTTAAATGCATCAATTGCTTCATCTTTACTATTAAGTAAGTAAATATAATAATATTTGGTACTGTCAATAAAAGTTATGAAATACTTTTTCTCCCCACAAGATGGTATTGACTTCATGTCCCAAATATCTGTGCGAATTAAGGCTGAAGGATTCAGATTCCTTTCAGCTGACTTATAAGGATGTTTAACATACTTTGACTCCGCACATATTTGACATTTCGAGTTATTGCATTCAAACTTAGGCAATACATCCAAATTAATCATGTTTTGTAAAGTTCTGAGGTTGATGTGACCTAAACGTTCATGCCATAAACTATTTGACTCAAGCAAGTAAAAAGAAGCTTAAATTTTATTCATTTCAATGGCAATTACATTCAGTTTGAAAAGGCCCTCAATAAAGTAACCTTTACCTACATGCATTTCACTCTTACTAACGACAACCTTGTCGAAAATAAAAACACACTTAAAGCCTTTCTTGACTAGAAATGATGTTAGGACTAAATTTTTTTTGCATTTCGGGAACATGAAGGACATCGCTTAGAGTCACAATCTTGCCAGAAGGCATCTTCAAAACTATCTTGCTCGTTCATTCAATTTTTGCAGTAGCGAAATTTACCATAAAAACTATCTCGTCGGGTCTAGCGGGAGCATAAAAAGTAAAAAACTCCTTGTTAGCTCAAACATGACGAGTTGCCTCCCAATCAATCCACCATTCTCTAGGATTTCCGACTAGGTATGCTTTCAAAAAGCATGACACACAAATCGTATATTTCATCATTATTCTCAATCATGTTTGCTTGGCTTCGATCTCTTTTTGTCCTTCTTTGGTGCACGACAGTCAGCAGCCTTGTGTCCAACCTTTCCACAATCGTGGCAATTACCTTTGAACTTCTTTTTGTTTGAGTAATTTTTTGGACCTTTCTTTTTTTGCTCGTTGAAGCTTCCTCAACAATATTTACACTCATTATTGTTGAATTTCCATGAGACTTCTTTTCTGCAGCCTTGTTGTCCTCTTCAATCCTTAGGCAAAAAATAAGATCTTCCAGCGTCATCTCCTTGCGCTTATGTTTCAAGTAGTTTTTAAAATCCTTCCACGTTGGAGGTAACTTTTCAATAAATACCGCAACTTGAAACGCTTCATTTATGACCATACCTACAATCATAAATATATAATTAATAATATAGTCAATATCTTTAATAAAAATATCGATTCGATATATTCCTTCGGCAAGAAGATCAAGAATGATGACTTGCAGTTCTTGGACTTGAGTTATGACAAACTTACTGTCAACCATTTTAAAGTCCAAGAACTTTGCGGCAACAAACTTTTTAAGTCCAACATTTTCCATCTTGTACTTCTTCTCAAGAGCGTTCTACAACTCTTTCGAAGTTTCCATGACACTGTAAATATTGTACAAGCCATCTTCCAAACAACTCAAGATATAATATTTGCACAAGAAGTCAGAATGTTTCCACTCCTCCGTGACCACAAACAGCTCATTATCCGGAGTGTTTTCTCCCAAGACTAGAACGTCCTCACTGATAAAGTGCTGCAAACTGAGTGTGGTCAGGTAGAAGAACATTTTCTGCTGCCAGTGTTTGAAGTCTACGCCAAAATAATTTCCGAGCTTTTCTGCTGGTGCCATCGCTGGTGTAGGCGTTGTGCGACTTGAAGACGCAGTAGCCATAAAAACAGTTGTAGTCCTAATAGAACCATTTTGTTGTTCCGTATTTATTGTCATTTTTCTGTAAAAAAAATTAACACAACTAGAATTAGTACCTCGATGAAGTTTTTTTTATATCTTCAAACCAAATACAAACAACCAAGTAGAAAATCACAAGGATTTTAATATCATATTGAGTAGAAAGTCATAAAGACTTTAATCTCAAATTGGAGTAGAAAATTCGAAAATTTTAATCTCCAAAATTGGAGTAGAAAATCGCTAGAATTTTAGTCTCCCAAATGAGAAAGTAAGATGAACATAGAAATATATTAAATTCCTTAAGTTTGTTAGTATTCTGTATTCAAAACCACAAAATCTAAAGATGTTGGTTTAAGAAATCAAAAGTAGAAAATTACAAGCCCATAAGTTTCTTGTGTGTCCTTAAGGAATTTAATCCCCCCACAGTTACTCAAGCTTTCAGATTAATTCCTTCCATAATAGAAGGGAATAACTATTTTGTGATAGTTAGAGCTGTCAAAACGGGCCATCCCAGCCCAAGGCTCGCAGGTTTTTCAATTTGATGGGCTAGGGCGGGCCGACCCTCCATCTAAATGGGCCTTAAAATGACCAGCCCAACCAAGTCCTAAAAGGGCCGCGAGCTGGGCCGACCCTTCGGTTTTTTTGTTTTAGAAATTTTGACATCTTTAAATATTTCTTCGTGACATAGTCTCTTAATCACGTGAACAACTTCTGTTTCTTTAGAGCGTACAAGAATCTTGATATTTGACAAGGAATCTCGTAATTGAAATGCAAATTCTATATCTCTCTCTTCCTTTTTAACGTTACATGAATATTTTTTTAATACTTTTCTTTCACTTTCCTCATGTTTGGGGATTGTTTCAATAAGTTTTTATGTTGAAGTTTTTAAATTTATGTGTAACATCATTTGTTGATTTTATCATTATAGTCCATAAAAATTTTAAAATTAATGAAATTTACTAGTATTGTCAATTTTCTTTGGGTATTAAAACTTGATCTTTTTCTAAATTGAAGAGCAGTTTAATTACTAGTAATATATTAAAGTAACCAAATTAATTATTGGCTGTCACGACCCATTTTTCCATAATAGGTCATGAAGGCGCCCAACACTGTTGTCAGGCAAGCCAACGCGGAAGTATTAGTGAATTCTTATTTTACTTACCCAAACAGTTACAACATTTTTCTTAATTTGCAAGTAAAAGCAGGTGATAATATGCAACATTCAATAATAAATAATCCAAAAGAAACGTCTACTAATGTGTGTGCCAAGATATGGGGTCACAAGCTGTGGGCAACTAGTAGAATATACAAAATAATATGATGTTGGGCATATTTCTATATGTTTTGATGTTACTTTACCCATGTTTTAACCGCTTTTTGTTGCTATTTAGTGTTGAAAATGCCCAACATGTTTAAATTAGTGGTTTTATGACTAATGGAGTTGTGTGTGATGATTTAGGGTGTGTGGAGTGCAAAAATATGAAGAAAAGATGTTCCAATTAGAGAAAAAGAGTTGGAAAGAAGATTCTTGGTGCACCCCTTAGCAGTGAAATCAGCCTGTAGCATCCCCATAGCATCCGCACCTGGGCAAAGCTCATTCACCCTAGCATGTGAAGCTGAGAAGCAGAGGATGAGGTGGATGCGAAGCATCCACCCCAGCATCAATCCCTGAAGCAGATTCGAACTAAAATAAGGAGAACTTTGGCCCACAACTTTTATACGCAATATATAAGCCAAAAACACCTTTTTTGATCAGATAACAAGTTGGGGGAGGAGAAAAAGGGCAGATCTGATTTTAGAGAGAAGAAGAAGAGGAGATTCATCTTCAAGTATCAAAAATCAAGAGGAGACAACACTTTGGAGCAAGGATTAAAAGAGTTTTTCTAAACTTTCTTGTAGTAACTATTTATTTTATGTTTAAGACTTATATTGTTGATGTTTGTATGAATATGAGTAGCTGAAAACCCAAATATTCTAGGATTATGGGTGTTAGATGATTATGTTGTTTGAAGCTTAAATTGATGATCTTGAATTTATCGTTAATGGTTGTTTATTTGATTCTGCTGTTAATTATTTTACTGCGTAGCCAACAGTGAAATACTATTTACGAATCTTGAGTTCAACTTGAAAAAGGAAATTCTTGATTGCATATAGAATCAAATAGAACAAGATCTTGATCCTGGGCATCGGGTGAAAGATTAGCGATTAAGATAGAAATATACTTAATTGCCTTGTTTGGTTGAAAAATAGGAATTGTAAATGCATTTGAGTTAATATTAATGCCATAGAAATATAGGTATTAATTTAACTCGAATAAGTGCATAAGAATTCGACAAATTCTTATGGGTATTATTAACCCTATAATCAATAACCCAGATAATTCAATAAATCATTCTTAAGCTAAAAGCGTAGCATAATCTCTAGAAAGTCCATGACCCTGGAATATCTCTTTTATTAATTGTTAAAAGAAAATTACATAAGTGGCGTAGTAACTTTGCGTTGTATTATTGTTTTATTACTATTTAAATTGTAAATTGGTTATTTATGTATTTTATAATGAATTAGCTTGAATTGATAATTGTTTGAGTTTGCATCAGTCGATAAGTTGATCATAATTCCTCGTGGGAACGATACTTTACTTATTACTATATTACTTGACGATCGCGTACACTTGCGTGAGTGTTTTGGTCGCAACATAATACATCTATCCTACTGTGTGAAACAGAATAGACATTCAAAAGTAAGGAAGACTCCATCCAGCTGCTGATCGGCACAGGAAGGGAATCAGCTCACCGTGGAAGTCTCTAACTATGATCAGGGACGCACACCGATCTGATAGTCAGATGAACCTGCCTCAACATCTGTACAATTAAGTACAGAAGCGTAGCATGAGTATATAAACAATATGTACCCAGTAAGTATCCCGTCTAATCTCGAAGAAGTAGAGACGATAGGCCGACTTGATACCTACTAGGGCCAAATAATATAATATGATGTTATACCAGGCATGATGGTCACAATATATAGCAGTTGAAATAAGTATTTCTAAGTCATGTCATTTTAATATCCCAGTTAATCCTTTACAATTTAATCCATGTATCAGGCAGGTCATCAAAAATAAATTCACATAAATATCATGCGCACGTTATGCCGAGGTCGACGGCCCGATCCAACATAAAAGAAATTGTACACTGCCAGAGGGTCAAATGGCGTGAACCATAGATGCATCCATTTCTACCGAGGCGATCGGCCCAATCCACAAATATCAATTATCAACATAAAAATACAAGAAGGCGCATTTATATTCAAATAAACTCATACCAGTATTCAACACATCATATGTTCACTTATGTTCATTTCCAATTCTCTAGCATACCCTAAATGATAACATTAACAAGAAGACATATAACATTTGCAAAATATAGCATGACATGGGTCCTAAACTACCCGGACAATTAACATGATAGTAGCTATGCACGGACTCTCATCACCTAGCGCGTACGTAGCCCCCACATTTAGTAGCAAATTATATAATTATTACTCCTATGGGGACAATTCAGTCTTACAAGGTTAGAAAGGAGACTCACCTCACTCCAAAGTGCACTTCCAATACCAAGAACGAGCCCGAACTCTCAATTTGGAGCCGAACGATCCAAAATTAGTTAAATGGGGTAAGAACTAGTCAATACAAGCTCATAAGATCACATCCTAACTATTAAAGTAATTTTCCAACCTTAAACACAGTTTCCTAAAATCCGACCTCGGGCCCACGTACCCGGATTCCGAAATTTTTCGAAGAAAGTTGTTCTTTGTAACCTAAGGATCAATAATATATAATTTCTACTTCGCTTCATACCCAATTTCGTGAAAAAATCTAAGTTTTATCAAAAACCTAGGATTTGCTCTAACTCCATGATTTTACCTAAATCCTAGAGTTTAATCTATCTAAGACACAAATATTAAACTAAGAATAGGTGGGATAAACTTACCTCAAGATGCTAGGTGGAAGTCTTCTCTCAAAAGCTCCCAAAATCGCCAATGGAGGAGTGAAAAGTGGCAAAAATTGTCTTAGAATCCGTATTAAATGAAGCTCACTGCTTCAGCGATTTTCGCATCTGCGATCAGGGGACTGCATCCGCGATCCCGCTTCTGCGAGAAATTGGGCGCATCTGCGGAACCGGCCAAGCGGGCTGCGACCGCTTCTGCGGTCCTGAAGCTGCTTCTGCGGAGCCGCTTCTGCGATTCTGGGCCTGGCCTACCTTGGCCGCATCTGCGATAGGCGGACCGCTTCTGCGGTCTTGCACCTACGGTCGACCAACCGCAGGTGCGGTTATGAGTGAAGCAGATGCTTCAGAACTTCTCAACATTTCCAACTTCACTCGAGCCTCGTCCGATTGACGCTCGGGGCTCCCGGGCCCTGCCCGAACATACCAACAAGTCTGAAATCATGAAACGGACCTACTCGAACCTTCGGAACGCCCGAAACAACGCTAAATCTAAGAATCACCCCCTAAAACCAATTGAATCAAACTTATGAACTTCAAGTTCTTAATTTTCCTCTAAGGAGCCGAAACACCCTTATACTACTCGGATTGACCCCAAATTTTGAGGGCAAGTCTTAAATGTTATATTGGACCTGTATTGGGCTCCAGAACCAACACACGAACCCGATACCCATGTGATCAATCATTATTTAGTTTTTTTAAATCCTTAGAATTTCAGTTTAACAATTTTAATAAAAATTAATTACTCGGCCTAGGGACCTCAGAATTCGATTCCGGGCATACGCCCAGATCCCATATTTTTCTACGGACCCTCCGGGACTGTCAAAACATGAATCCGGGTCCGTTTGCTCAAAATATTGACCAAAGTGAAACTTAGCCTTTTAAGAAAATCTTAAGGAATCAAATGAGCATATTTCAACCCAAATTCTTCCAATTCCCGAACCAACCATCCTCGCAGGTCGTAAATTAGTTAAAACATGTGTGAGAAGTTTTATTTAGGGGAACGAGGTTCTAAAAAGCAAAACGACCAGTCAGGTCGTTACATTCTCCACCTCTTAAACAAATGTTCGTCCTCGAACGGTCATAGAAAAGTACCTGAGGTGCTGAATAAGTGTGGTATCTGCTCCGCATATCCTCCTCGGACTCCCAGGTCGCCTCCTTGATTGGTTGGCCCCTACACTGGACCTTTACCGCTGAAATCCTCTTGGATATTAACTGGCGATTCTGTCTATCAATAATGGCAACTTGCTCCTCCTCGTAACTCAGACTCCCATCCAGCTGAATAGTACTGAAGTCTAACACATGGGACAAGTCGGCATGATACCTCCGAATCATAGACACGTGAACGACTGGGTGAACTCCCGATAAACTGGGGGGGGAGGGGTAAAGCAAGCTCGTAAGCAACCACCCCAACTAGTCTCAACACCTCAAATGGGCCAATAAACCTTGGGCTCAGCTTGCCCCTCTTCCCGAACTTCATAACACCCTTCATTGGCGAGACTTTCAAGAGGACCTTCTCGCCAATCATGAATGATACATTGTGCGCCTTCTGATCCGTGTAACTCTTCTGTTTGGACTGAGCTGTGCGAAGCCTCTCCTGAATCAATTTTACCTTGTCCAAGGCATCCTGCACCAAATCTATACCGTATAACTTAGCCTCACCAAGCTCAAACCACCCGATAGGAGAACGATACCACCGACCGTATAAAGCCTCAAATAGAGCCATCTCAATGTTGGACTGATAGCTGTTGTTGTAAGCAAACTTTGCCAAAGGCAAGAACTGATCCCACTTCCCTCCAAAGTCAATCACACATGCTCTAAGCATGTCCTCCAAGATCTGGACTGTCCCCTTTGACTGCCCGTCGGTCTGTAGATGAAATGCTGTGCTAAGCTCCACGCGGGTCCCCAACTCACCCTGAACAGCTCTCCAGAAATGAGAAGTGAACTGAGGGCCTCTATCCGATATGATGGAAACAGGCATACCGTGCCACCAGACTATCTCCCGGATGTAAATCTGAGCCAGTTTCTCCGAAGTGTAAGTAGTCACAACTGGTATAAAGTGTGCCGACTTGGTCAACCTATCCACGATGACCCACACTGCATCAAACTTCCACAAGGTCCGGGGCAAGCCAACTACGAAATCCATAGTAATGCGCTCCCACTTCCACTCTGGTATAGGCATCTGCTGAAGTAGGCCACCCAGCCTCTGGTGTTCATACTTGACCTGCTGGCAATTCAAACACCTAGCCACATACTCCACTATATCTTTCTTCATCCTCCGCCACCAATAACGCTGCCCTAAGTCAAGATACATCTTTGTAGTACCCAGATAAATGGAATACCGCGAACTGTGTGCCTCCTCTAGTATCCTCTCCCTCAGACCATCAACATTAGGAACACATAGGCGACTCTAAAGTCGCAAAACACCATCCTTGCCAATAGAAATATCCTTGGCACTACCCTGAAGCACTATCTCTCTGAGAAATGCCAAATGTGGATCATCTAACTGTCGGGCCTTGACCTTTCCCAATAATGAAGACTGAGCAACAACGCATGCAAGAACTCGGCTAGGCTCTGAAATATCCAACCTCACAAGTCTGTTAGCCAAGGACTGGATGTCCAAAGCTAGTGGTCTCTCCTCTGCTGGAATAAATGCCAAGCTACCCATACTCTCTACTTTCCTACTTAAGGCATCTGCGACCACATTTGCCTTGCCCGAGTGATAAAGAATAGTGATGTCATAATCCTTCAGCAACTCAAGCCATCTACGATACCTCAAATTGAGATCCCTTTGCTTGAACAAGTGTTGTAAGCTGCGATGATCAGTATAAACCTCACATGATACACCGTACAGATAATGCCTCCATATCTTAAAAGCATGAACAATCGCGGCCAACTCCAAATCGTGCACAAGATAATTCTTCTCATGGATCTTCAGCTGACTCGAAGCATATGCAATAACTCTCCCCTCCTGCATCAATACGCACCCCAATCTAACGCATAAAGCATCTCAATATATCGTATACATCCCTAAACCGGAAGGCAACACAAGAACTAGTGTTGTAGTCAAGGCTGTCTTGAGCTTCTGAAAGCTCGCCTCACAATCATCGGACCAACGGAAGGGAGCACCCTTCTGGGTCAATCTAGTCAGAAGTGATGCAATAGATGAAAAACCCTGCACGAATCGTCTGTAATAACCTGCTAACCCTAGGAAACACCTGATCTTGGTCACTAAAGTAGGACGTGGCCAACTCTGAACTGCCTCAATCTTCTTGGGGTCCATCTTAAGACCCTTTCCTGACACAATATGCCCCAACAATGCCACTGACTCTAGCCAGAATTTACACTTGGAGAACTTAGCATATAGCTTCTGCTCTCGCAAGGTCTGAAGCACTACCCTCAAATGCTGCTCGTGCTCCCCCAGGCTACGGGAGTATATCAAGATGTTGTCAATTAAGACGACGACAAATGAATCAATGTAAGGACTGAATACCCTGTTCATCAAGTCCATGAATGTTGCTGGGGCATTAGTGAAGCCAAAGGACATCACCAGGAGCTCATAATGGCCATATCTAGTCCGGAATGCAGTCTTCGAAACATACGAGTCCCGAATCTTCAGTTGATGATACCCTGACCTCAAGTTGATCTTGGAGAACACCCTAGCACCCTGCAACTGGTCAAACAAATCATCAATACGAGGCAACGAATACTTGTTCTTGATGGTGACTTTGTTCAACTGGCGGTAATCAATGTACATCCGCATAGTCTCATCCTTCTTCTTCACAAATAACACTAGTGCACCCCAAGGCGATACAATGGGTCTAACAAACCCCTTTGCTAACAACTCCTCAAGCTGCTCCTTCAGCTCCTTCAACTCCTTTGGAGCCATATGGTACGGTAGGATAGATACAGGCTGGGTGTCTGGAGCCAAATCAATACAAAAATCAATATCACGATCCGGTGGCATGCCAGGAAGATTAGAAGGAAACACATCAGTGAACTCTCGAACTACTGGAACTGAATCAATCGTCAGAGACCTTGCAGTGGTATCCCGAACATAAGCCAAGTAAGCCAAACACCCCTTCTCGACCGTATGCTGAGCCTTTAGGAAAGAGATAACCCAGCTAGAGGTATCAACTATGGAACCCTTCCACTCCAACCCTAGCAACCCTGGCATCGCTAAAGTGACAGTCTTGGCATAGCAATCTAGGATGGCGTAATACGGAGATAACCAATCCATGCCCAAGATGATTTCAAAATCGATCATATCGAGCAACAAGAGATCTGCTCTAGTCTCGATACTACAGAGTGTGATCACACATGACCGGTAGATCCAATCCACAACCATAGAATCGCCCACAGGAGTGGATACATGAACAGGAGTGCCCAAGGGCTCAGGAGCAATAACCAGAAAACGAGCAAATAGAGATGACACATACAAATAGGTAGACCCTGGATCAAATAATACCGAAGTATCTCTACCACAGACGGAAATAATACCTGTGATGACGACATCTTAGGTCAATGCATCTGGACTAGCCAGAAGGGCATAAAATCTGGCTGGAGCGCCGCCTGGCTGGCCTCCACCTGACTGAACAGTAGCTGGCTAACCTCTCCCTACCTGGCCTCCACCTTTAGGACGGCCCCTACCAGTCTGCCCTCCACCTCTAGGTGGCGGGGCAGTCGGTGCTGAAATCATAGGTTGCTGACCCTGCTATACCGCCTTGCCCTAAAGCCTGGGGTAGTATCTCCTCATATGACCAAGGTCTCCGCACTCAAAATAACCCCATGGTGCGGTGACCAACTACCTTGATGGCTGACCCTGATGGCTTGTAGACCCACTGGAAGAAGCCTGAATAGCCGGTGGACAGTATGAACTCTCCGGCATAGCACTGAAATAAGAATTAGAGAACCCTGTGGACTTGAATAACTGCCGAAGGAATCCTGAATAGCTGGTAGGAGGTAAGAACTCTCCGGCATCGCATTGAAATACGGTCTCACTGGAGCACCTCGGGGAGGTGGTAGTGGTGCTGAATACGGGGTCTATTGGGCTGACCCCTCCCCAAGTGACCTTTATCCCTAGATAGGGCACCTTTGAACTCTCCCAAAAACCGGGCCCTCTTGTCTTGCTGAATCTGCTCTCTACCCCTCTGGCGATATCCCTCAATCCTGCGAGCAATCTCTACCACTAGCTGATACTCAATATCCATCTCCACCTCTCGGGCCATGCTATCTTGAATACTGGGGTGCAACCCCACAACAAATCTCTGCACTCTCTCTACATCAGTGGGAAGTATCATGAGTGCATAACAAAACAACTCAGAAAACCTCGCCTCATAATCGGTCACGGACATCTGACCCTTCTCCAGATGCTCAAACTGATACCGCAACTCTTTCCTCTCAGAGGGTGGAATGTACCTATCCAAGAATAACTGTGTGAACTAACCCCAAGTGAGGGGAGGGGAACCTGCTGGCCTGCCGTCCTGCCAAGAACATAAGACTACCACCATCTACGGGCCCTGCCCTCTAGCTGAAAAGTAGTGAAGTCAACCCCATACGTCTCCAATATCCTCATGTTATGCAATCTGTCCCTGCACCTGTCTATGAAGTCCTGGGCATCCTCATGACACTCACCCCCGAAGACAGAAGGGTGAAGTCTGGTCCATCTATCCAACAACTTCTGTGGGTTGCCGTCCGCAGCTGGTCTGAGCTAGGGTGCCGCTACAGCAACTAGCTGGGCCCTATCTGTGGGTAGTGCACCCGGAGTCTAATACACTACAGTTGCATGTCCAGGGGCCTGAGCAGTAGGGGTCTGTGCTCCCCCTGCTGCTTGTGATATAGCTAGATCTGCTGGAAATAAACCAGTCTGAGCCATGGAATCCATGAATCACAGCATACGACCCATGATCTCCTGAAAACTCGGTGTTGTCATAAAGTCCGCCGGGGTAGGCTCAACTGCGAGCACCTCGCCCTGCTCCTCGATGATAGGATCTCCTATAGGATCTACTAGTGGTGCTACTGGAACAGCTCTGGGATGCCCTCGTCCCCTACCTTGGGCCGGTTCCCTCCCCCGGCCTCTACCTCGGCCTCTAGCAACGGGGGGAGCAGTTCCTCCCAGGTCTGGAACATCAGCCGTGCGTGTCCTCACCATCTGTGAGAGAATAGAAGAGGGAAATTTAGTATATCAACCAGTGCATAACAGGAAATGAATAAAGAGTAGTTTTCCTAACATCCTATAGCCTCTTGAAGATAAATACAGACGTTTCCGTACCGATCCGCAAGACTCTATTAGGTTTGCCCATGACTTGTGAGACCTACGCGAACCTAGTGCTCTGATACCTTGTTGTCACGACCCATTTTTCCATAATAGGTTATGATGACGTCCAACACCGTTGTCAGGCAAGCCAACGCGGAAGTATTAGTGAATTCTTATTTTACTTACCCAAATTGTTACAACATTTTTCTTAATTTGCAATTAAAAGCAGGTGATAATATGCAACATTCAATAATAATTATACAATCCAAAAGAAACGTCTACTAATGTGTGTGCCAAGACCTGGTATCATAAGTTATGGGCAACTAGTAGAATATAAAAAATAATACATCTATCCTACCGTGTGAAACAGAATAGATAGTCAAAAGTAAGGAAGACTCCATCCAGCTGCTGATCGGCAAAGGAAGGGAAGCAGCTCATCGTGGAAGTCTCTAACTATGATCAGGGACACGTACCGGTCTGATAGTCAGATGAACATGCCTCAGAACCTGTACAATTAAGTACAGAAACGTAGCATGAGTACATAAACAATATGTACCCAGTAAGTATCCCGTCTAATCTCGAAGAAGTAGAGATGAGAGGTCGACTTGATACCTACTAGGGCCAATAATATAATATGATGTTATGCCAGGCATGATGGTCGCAATATATAACAGTTGAAATAGGTATTTCTATGTCACTTCAATTTAATACCCAGTTAATCCTTTACAATTTAAGCCATGTATTAGGCAGGTCCTCAATAATAAGTTCACATAAATATCATGCGCACGTTATGCCGAGGTCGACGGCCCGATCCAACATAAAAGAAACTGTGCACTGCTAGATGGTCGAATGGCGCGAACCATAGATGCATCCATTTCTACCGAGGTGATTGGCCCGATCCACAAATATCAATTATCAACATAAAAATACAAGAAGGTGCATTTATATTCAAATAAACTCATACTAGTGTTCAACACATCATATGTTCACTTATGTTCATTTCCAATTCTCTAGCATATCCTAAATGATCGCATTAGCAAGAAGACATATAACATTTGTAAATATAGCATGACACGGGTCCTAAACTACCCGGACAATTAACATGATAGTAGATATGCACGGACTCTCATCACCTAGTGCGTACGTAGCCCCCGCATTTAGTAGCAAATTATACAATTATTACTCCTATGGGGACAATTCAGTCTTACAAGGTTAGAAAGGAGACTCACCTCGCTCCAAAGTGCACTTCCAATACCAAGAACGAGCCCGAACTCTCAATTTGGAGCCGAACGATCCAAAATTAGTTAAATGGGGTAAGAACTAGTCAATACAAGCTCATAAGATCACATCCTAACTATTAAAGCAATTTCCCAACCTTAAACACAAGTTTCCTAAAATCCGACCTCGGGCCCACGTGCCCGGATTCCGAAATTTTTCGAAGAAAGTTGTTCTTTGTAACCTAAGGATTAATAATATATAATTTCTACTTCGCTTCATACCCAATTTCGTGGAAAAATCTAAGTTTTATCAAAACCCTAGGTTTTGCTCTAACCCCGTGATTTTACCTAAATCCTAGTGTTTAATCTACCTAAGGCACAAGTATTAAACTAAGAATAGGTGGGATAAACTTACCTTAAGATGCTAGGTAGAAGTCTTCTCTCAAAAGCTCCCAAAATCGCCAATGGAGGAGTGAAAAGTGGCAAAAATGACTTAGAACCCATATTAAATGAAGCTCACTGCTTCAGCGATTTCCGCATCTGCGGTCAGGGGACCGCATCTACGGTCCCGGTTCTGCGAGAAATTGGGCGCATCTGCGGACCCGACCAAGCGGGTTGCGACCGCTTCTGCCGTCCTGAAGTCGCTTCTACGGAGCCGCTTTTGCGGTTCTGGGCCTGGCCTACCTTGGCCGGATCTGCGATAGGCGGACTGCTTCTGCGGTCTCGCACCTATGGTCGACCAATCGCATGTGCGGTTATGACAGAAGCATATGCTTCAGCACTTCTCAACATTTCCAATTTAACTCGAGCCTCGTCCGATTGACGCTCGGGGCTCCCGGGCCTCGCCCGAACATACCGACAAGTCTGAAATCATGAAATGGACCTACTCGAAAATTCGGAATGCCCGAAACAATACTAAATCTAAGAATCACCCCCTAAAACTAATTGGATCTAACTTATGAACTTCAAGTTCTTTATTTTCCTCTAACGAGCCGAAACGTCCTTAAACTACTCGGATTGACACCAAATTTTGCGGACAAGTCTTAAATGTTATATTGGACCTGTACCGGGCTCCGAAACCAATATAAGCCCGATACCCATGTGATCAATCATTATTTAGTTTCTTGAAATCCTTAGAATTTCAGTTTAACAATTTCTAATAAAAATTCATTACTCGGCCTAGGGACCTCGGAATCCGATTCTGGGCATATGCCTAGGTCCCATATTTTCCTACAGACCCTCCAGGACTGCTAAAACACGAATCCTGGTCCGTTTGATCAAAATATTGACCAAAGTCAAACTTAGCCTTTTAAGAAAATCTTAAGGAATCAAATGAGCATATTTCAACCCAAATTTTTCCAATTCCCGAACCAACCATCCCCGCGGGTCGTAAATTAGTTAAAGCAAGCGCGGAAAGTTTTATTTAGGGGAATGGGGTTCTAAAAAGGAAAACGACCAATCGGGTCGTTACATTGGCCACCTAAAGTAATATTTTCTTTTGAAAAATATTATTATTGGCTACTTAAAAATTTTCTATTTCGTTGTTAATTAACCAAAAGAAAAATTAATCTTGCCATACTACATGCATATCAAAATTCTAAATTCTAGTTGATATGGACTGGTAAATAAGCAATTTAAAGTTAAGGAATGAGGATTATAGTTAGTAATTTTTTTAGTTTTTATTTTTTTAAATATTAAATATTTAAATTTTAAATGGGCTAAAAATTCCATCTAAAAGCCTCAGTTTTAAATGGGCTAAAAAAATTCCAACCCAACCCTACCCAAGTAGCGGGTTGGGACAGTGGAACTTCAAATCCCAGAGGGAAGAGATTTTTAGATTATCCGAAGTGGAGCCGAGCAACGGTGATAACATGAGGCTTGCTCTTTTCTCAACTCTTTAAGAGCTTGAATAAGTGATTCTATATATAAGCACAAGAATTTTCCTCTCCCATCCAATAAGAGACAAAGTTTCTTTGTAAAATGGACTAATTCAAAATTTTATTTCCCACTATTTTTCATTGACACCTTTTTTATTTTAATTAATAAAACCCAACAATTTATATTCTTGACTATTTGGCTGTTCAATTGATTTGATTTCAGCTTCCCAAAATATCTAAATAGTTATCTGCGAGTTACATTTTGTGACGCGTGTGTACCAAGTTGGTTTTTGGCCTTTTTGTAAATACTAGTTTTGGATATGCGCTTTGCGCGTGTATCCCATATTCATGAGTACACAATTATTATAAATCAAATAAATAGTATGATTTAATCAATATGCTTGATTAATAAAATAAAAAAAGTATAAGTTACTAAAAGGGATAATGTACTATACCCCCTAAAATATACTCGAAGTTGCTACGACACACCTTACCTTTGCGGGAGTCCTATTACCCCCTAAACTTTTTTAAAGTGGAATAAATGTCACCGTAAGTGTTGATATGGTGTAGAGAACCAAACATTTGGCAAAGTGGTGAAATACACTCGCTGACACATGTAATTTCTTATTTTTTTAAATCTATTTCATTTTCTTCCTTTTTCTTTTCTTTTTAATTCAAAATGTAATGAAAATATTATTTTTATTTAGACGAATAAATATTTTTGTATGAAGTTAGAAAAATTATTAGAGGTGTTGAGCATATTCGGACGTCATTGTAGTTGGGGTTCGAAAATGACAAAAGAATTTCGAAACCACCATTGTTGAACCTTGAAAAAGCTTGAAGAACAAAAAAACGGATTTGTCAAAATTCTTGATTGTTGGCCAAATTGATCAATGAGGTATGATGATGTTGTTGTTTCACAGTTGTAGATGAAATTTGAGCTTGATTGGTGCGGATTTAGCCGAGTTTTTGTTGATTTTTGGCACCAAAAATTAGATTTGGAGCTCTTGAAAATAGGTAATAAAATAGGGATGAAGAGCTTTTGAAAATCAGATTTGGAATTGACAAGTAACCATTTCGTATAGGTTAGAGCCCTTTTTTTTAAAGTTCTCATGCGCTTGAAGGAGTTGTTCTAATGTAGTGCTCCACGTCAGCAATAAAGGTGCAAAAGGGGTAATAGGAACCCCGCAAAGGTAAGATATGTCGTAGCAACTTTAGGTATAGTTCGGGGGTAATAGTGCATTATCCCTTGCTAAAGTAATAAATGTTAATTTTATTTAGGTAGCTAATAAAAGGCGAAATCATGTTCTACATAAGTTTCAATGCCTTACTATGATTTTATACATTGCCTAAAGTCAGGAGAATCATTACCCTACATATTCTAATAAATACTATAAAATTAGATTTTTGACATACAATTGTTAAGTTTTTTTATTTATAAATACTTTAAGAATTTGATGTTGAGTTTAAAAGTATAATGATGGTAACGGGACGTTGTATCTAATTAGGATAGTATTTATTCAAATGTGTAGAGTAATGGGAGAATTTCTTCTCTTCCTTGTACTTTGGGTTTTTTGGCTCTGTTTGCCCCAATATGGAATCTATTCATCGGGTGCCATTGACATGAAAATTCAACATTTTTTTAAACCGGTGCAACTAAGATCCTAACATTACAAACATAAAATTAGCTACCTTCCACACTTAATTCATCAAGCAAGTATATCAAAGGCGGGAAACACTATATATATATATATATTTTATAACCATGACTTATGGAGTAGTTATCTTAAATTAGACAATATTACGAACATAAAATCTTGGAATTAAAATATTGTATATCTATGGGGTACTTTCAGTAGAAGAAAGACAGTCATTCAACCTTCTCTGAAGGTGACATTTTCAAATAGTATAAATATATCGTGTATAAACCCGTCAAGCTTAAATTGAATTCCTTTTCCAACTAATAAACCAATTCAAATTAGTTAAAGAAGATACAACGACATCTTCTTCTTAATACCAGCGGACAACAGAAACTTTAGGATTAGCGGAATACAGAGTGATGGAAGTTAGTAGATATATCGCCATGAAAGGATTGGAAAATCTAAAATTAAAACTTTTAAGAAAAAGGAGAATATAAAGATGATAATCTTAAATTTGACAAGGGAGCAAATCGAACGTATGAACTTCAAAATAAATGATCAAGCCATGCTACGGGGTAAACTTTACCATACATAGTTTTTAAAAAAAAATCAAATTGCGTGGTTTGGAACCATATATAGTTACATTGTGCATTAATCCTTCCTCCAGACATTCTGAATTCCCTCCAATATACTAAGAACACTGTATCTATATTATCAAATGTAAAAAATCTGACATAATTATATGCAAACAATATGCATACATATCAATATGTAAAATTTGGAGTACTGTTAATAAGTAATGTTAACAAAGTGATGTTTGTTTGACCAAAAAGTATTAAACCTTTTTGTTAAACTAATTAAGTAAATGATAATAGGTAAATTTTAGTTAAATATAATAAGTTCTAGATCCAAGATTGTTGGGTAGTAATAACCTAGAAATCGCATTCAAAGCTATTTAAAGCCAAAAAGTGGTTTAATAATATTCTTGTGAATAAATGAAGGAATTAAGACAAGCAATAAATATGATGGATGGCAACAGCTGTAAATAAAGAGAATAATTCACCCAAATGTATAACGAGAAGGATGATTCTCTTTCTGGCAGTGATGTAAGATAGCAAAACGTGGGAACATCAAATACTTTATCGGATATGGTGTGGGAAAGCTTGGAACAAAACCGCAAATCGAATCTTGTATAAAGATAATGTTTGTAGTTATGTGGGAGTCAACTTTTCTAGAGAGGGCTTATCAATATTGAAAGTTAGATGCTGTCACGACCCAAAAATGATTCGGTCGTGATGGCGCCTATTGTGAAACTAGGCCAGCCGAAACAACTTACGAATCAACCATTTTCCAATAAAAGTTATTTTTATACTATTTATAAACCAATAATCTCATATTAAAACTCAAAAGAAAAGTGCAGAATAATTACACAAGCCCGACATCGGGGTGTCACTAGTCATGAGCATCTACCAAGGTCCGAGTATAACAAGAGTCTAAAAATATACTAAACACAGTAATGAAAATGAGAGGAAGGAAAGCAGTGTTGCGAACGTCGTGCAGCCACCTTGCTAACTCCGACAACTCCGCCTTTGCGCAATCAACACCTGCTACCGGGTTCCGAAATACCTGAATCTGCACACGAGGTGCAGGGAGTAATGTGAGTACTCCAACATAGTAAATAATAAGAGTAAATAAAGATTGAGCACTAAGAAACGATGAATCCACATTATGGTAAACTCAGTAAGCACAACAAGCTTTCAAATCAAAATACGAGTCAATGTCTCATTTAAAATCCAGCTTTTGGAAAAAATCATTTGAAGATGCTTTCCAACAGTTTCAATAGAGGTTCAATACAATTTATAATAAAAGAGATAAAAACCATAATCGGCCCCTCGGGCAAAACATAGTTCGTAAACAGCCCCTCGGGCAAAACAAGAATTATAAACACCTCATAACATAAAAATCTTAGTGGAAATAACAAAGCCAAATCAGTGATTAAATACCGAATATCTCATAAAAACTCCAGCTTAAATGAAAGTTGTTTAAAAGCATTTGTTCAATATTTTCAACAGAGGCTCAGTATAAAGAGGAGTGAAACAACAATTACATCAAAACAAGCCCCTCAGGCAAAGCCTCTCAGTCACTCGAGACTTAACTCTCATCAGTCAGCGCTCACACTCAGCACTCACACTCAATAAATACCACATAGTAACCGCTGCGCATGCAGCCCGATCCATATATATAGTCGACTGCGCTCACTGGGGGTGTGCAGACTCCGGAGGGGCTCCTACAACCCAAGCGCTATATCGCTGCGGCGTGCATCCCATATCCCATATACATACATACATACATATATATATATATATATATATATATATATATATATATATATATATATATATAATCCTTACAACCAGGCACTCGACCTCTCTCAGTCATTAACCTCACCATCAGACCCTCGGTCTATCTCAGTCATTAACCTCACAATCACTCGGACCATCAGTAAAACAGGGAATTCAGCCTAAACAGTTTTCACATTTTAAGAATTAAAGTGATAAAACCAGGTTTAAACAATAAATAGGTAAATCATGACTGAGGTTATGCTTTCAAAACAAATAGAGTGAGGAAAAATAGTAAAAAATGCCCTTAAGAGTCTCAACAGGTCGACACAAGGCACCAAACGTGGCATACAACCCAAAATATAATATAAATCTCTAAAATATGGAATATCATAAGATTTCAAATCAAATACGCGACTTAACAGTCATACGGGACAGAGCAAGTCACAATCCACTATGGTGCACGACTCCACGCTCATCATCTAGCGTGTGTGTCACCTCAAGTAACACAACGATATGAAATTCGGGGTTTCAAATCCTCAGGACAGCATTTACAATCATTACTTACCTCAAACCGGTGAAAATACTACTCCCGGATGCCTTTGCCCCTCTAATCAGCCTCCACTCGCATCGAATCTACCCAAAATCAGAATCATAACATTAGAATAGGCTAAAGGGACGAAGCCCATGCGAAATAAATCAAATTATAGCACAATTCCCGAAATTGGCCAAGACCCGACCCCTGTGCCCACATCTCGAAACTTGATAAAAATCACATCAACGGAATCCTTATCTTCCCACGAGTCTATACATACCAAGAACGTGAAAATCGGAGTTCAAATGACCCCTCAAATTCTCATTTTAAAGTCTCTTAATCTCAAGCCTTAATCCCCTATTTTTGTTTCTTAATCTTCACTAATTCCATGATTAAACAAATGGAAAAATGATCACAACCCAAATAAAAAGGCTTAGGAAACTTACCCAACTGATACCCCTTGAATTCTCTTAAAATCCCCTGCCTTAGCCTCTTTCCCGTCTCCAAAAATGATAAACTTAGCAAAATTTCACGAAGAAGACAATATATACCCTCTGGTCCAGGGATTTTCGCATCTGCGACCAGTCCACCGCTTCTGCGGTACCGCATTTGCGGTCATCCAACAACTTCTGCAGTTTTTATCATTAACTTAGCCCCAATCCGCATCTGCGATGCATCAGCCGCACCTGCGCCATCGCAGGTGCGATCCATTAACCGCTTCTGCGGTTTCTTGACTCCCCAGCTTAATTCCTCTTCTGCGGTTTCTTTCCCCGCATCTGCGAGGTCGCACCTGTGGTCCCCAATCCGCAGGTGTGGAAATACCTGAAGCAGAAAAATTATGTAGCTTCAACAACATCTCAACTCCCCGTCAACCATCCGAAATCACCCCGAGGCCCCCGGGACCTCAACCAAAAGAAACAACATATCCCAAAACCGTATTCAAACTTATACCAATCTTCAAAACACTTCAAACAACATCAAATCAACCCAAACACATCGGATTCAAGCCTAAGTTTCCAAAATCTTTCAAATTCCACTTTTGATCAAAAACCCAACCAAACCATGTCCGAATGACCTGAAATTTTGCATACACATCCCAAATGACGCAACGGAACTACTGCAACTCTCGGAGTTCCATTCCGACCCCAATATCAAAATCTCACGTATCAACCGGAAAATGCCAAAAATCTCAATTTCGCCAATTCAAGCCTAAACCTTCCACGGACTTCCAAAATGCATTTTGATCACGCTCCTAAGTCCCAAATCACCTAACGGAGCTAACCAAATCATAAAAATTTTGATCCGAGATCATATACCAACGAGTCAAATCTTGGTCAAACTTTTCAAATTTCAAGCTTCAAACTGAGAACTGTTCTTCCAAATTCATTCTGATAACCCTGAAAATCACAACCAACGATTTACATAAGTCATAATCCATCACATGGGGCAAGTCATTCCCGCGAACTGGCGAGCAAAGTGCAAAAGCTCAAAACGACCGGTCTGATCGTTACATCCTCTCACACTTAAACATACGTTCGTCCTCGAACGTGCCCAGAGTTGTTTGAAAAGCCAACCAATCGCTGAATAACCTTACCATGCACATACCCCGGGGTGATCCCACATCACCCTATCTCATATAGGTCCGATAATACAATGTAACTGAAATTTCACAGTCCAATCTTGCCCATGAACCTTAGAACTACATTTTCACTTCTGAAATCAGCCACAAGATCAAAATCTCACATCTTTACTCTGAATAAGCCCGAAAAAGCTATAATAATCCATACCCGCAACCTCAGTGCAATTACATGATGTACCACATAATTCAAATGCTTGCAGCGATAACTTCTAATCACAGCAGCTACACACAACAACCGAATACCGATAGAAACCTCTTATCAACTAAGGTCTAATTCCAACACTTTCATAAACTGCCAATGATAAATGAAACACGCAGTAAGCCATAACCGTTTTCTTAGATCAACCATTCATGAAGCCATTTCTCCTTTGGCAAGACCATAGCAAATTTCTGCGCCAAACCTCGATGTTATCCTTCCAACATGCTGAAATCAAATCTGTTTGCAATCATTAAAGACCCCGACGATCTCGTTTAATTCAACACAACTACTCTGGTGACATTGACTCATCAATACAGACTAAAGCCCCGACTTGTGCAATTCGTGCACCAATAAGCCACAATCCGAGCTTACTCAAATCATGAAAATGACTCAAATGAAAGAGCTGTATCGCAAGCTCACTAGTACCACCACAACACAAGGCTGAGAATCCGTCACACATCGTAGAAACAGAACACGCGAATCTAACCTACAGGATCATACTTCCACATAGCTTCGTTCTAATGCGCGACCTCATCCAAACACTGGTCCACATGAGACAACTTAAGTTACTATGCTCAAAATCGACAACTGCACGTAATATGATGTTTAGATCCAAAGCGATCATTGTAACTACAGCGAAGCAATTACATAACACCACACAACTCGAAAGGACATAACCGATACGCCATCCACCGAGCAATACCTAGTACTCTTCCCACTCGAATTCCATTGAGAGTCCCTAGCCGCACCACATGTGCCTATAACCAACAAATCCTAACGGCTCGCAACACGGAAAGGTAACTCATAGATCCCCTTGATTACTAATAGCTCAATAACAACTGAATCAACACATCCCTTACCAATAGCAACTCGAAGTCAACAAAGCCGTCTCGATGCCGAACACACATCTATATAGGTCTACCAATGAACCACACATTAACTCTAGTTACCCACAACGGATAAATCATCCTCCGAAGGTTCACAATGACTGAATCATAGCACATACTATCATCTGATTAACTTACCCACATCTTTGCCGTCCACAACCACGAGCTAACCTGTATATGAGAACTTCTAGTCTCCAAGTCCATAAAGCACACGAATTACCATATCTGATCCCAATTCCGCTGCTTGCATATATAACACACCTCTAGTACTCAATCATTCCACGAGAGATACTCTAAAATTCTTCTGTGCCACCAAGCAAACTCGAATATCAGCAGCCAAAAGTGCTGTAATACTACCGAAGTACCATCAACTTAATCACATTGCCTTTTTCTGAAACATATACCCTCGTCAAATCACCTCAATTACCATTACCATTTACTTAATCATCTGAAGAGTATTCCCCAAATCATCTGAAACTCATTTCTCTAATTATATGAAACTGCCCGTGCTGCCTAAGAATTGTAACCTTTCTTTCAGAAATGATCCGTGACCTTACACATGCAAATCTAAGTCTTGCACAACATACTGCATATACCATACTGTCCTAAGGTAAACATGAGAACTTCATATCCATTCCGAGCCACATGCAACTACGTACTCAACTAGCCAAGAACTTTCTATTGGACCTCAGCTGGGAGAAAATCACTATACATCACATGCTCTTCATGCCCATGGAAAATACACACCTCTAACCGTGGTAGAATCATCAAGAACTTTCCGAATTCCATTCGCACAAAAACTTAACTGTCAGAACTGAATCCTTATAACTCAACCAAGCTACGAAGGCCACTAAAACCCCAAGAGAATTGCCACGAAACACCTGCAGAAACTCATTACCTCGTAACCACTCCAAAGGACTAATCATATCTTCACCATGCCGATCCGACCTACTATCAAGCTATCCTATTTATCCTAGTTCCTTCTACATTACCTTCAAATTGATACTTTTCCTTGCCGTAACACCATAATTCCTCAACCCAGACTCACCACATGAGACCCAAGCGTAAAACCACACCGTCTAAGGCTCACAAGCCGTCGAACTCTATCTTAAATATTCCCAACAGCACCACGTTCAAAATGCTTACCCTGAAGAGACTTCCTACGAACCCAAAACCATTACCTTCACCTTCCTGATACTGATATATAGAATCCCATAATTAATATAGAAAATACCACAAGTCTTGACAGCTTCTAATGAAAACTCAGCTTTTAGCCACATATACAACTTGAAAATACCCAATTGTTACATGTAAAATCTTGAACACATTAGAACCATTCTCGAGAGTCATTCACTCTACTCAAACCGTAATTAGCTCGATCAAAAGAACCGAACAACCTGTGCCTCATTAGCACTTCAGACACTGCAGAATGCAACCTCATCCCAATACAACCAAGCAACTTCCTACTCTATGCACCCAACATCCTTTACTAACAACAAATCAAGACATTCCGTGATTCTCACACACCTATGAAGCATACTACAACCTTTGTCATAAAAATTTCCTTTACTCGAGCCATCCTCGGTCTCAATCTCCGTAGGCCATAACTGATTCACCGGTACACCTCAAACTGGAACCAACATAGCACATAACCGTGCAATCAACTAATCAATAGCAGACTCCCCCACTTGGCTCGAAGCCATAGATCAAAACACACTCAATAACTCATAATGCCTATGCTCTATTGCTGCCCTAATACCATAGTGAGATTAAACTCAACCCTTCAAACACTCGTGAAACACAAACCACCTGGTACTTTAAATCTTATGCAAATCTCGCATTCACTCTCTTAATAGTTGAACCCCACTCTCTTAAGCGACCCAAATTTAAATTGCAACACATATATTACACTTGTAAATGATATCTCCTAACAGACAACATAAGGATCACACAACCTCAGAACACTTCGCAGGAGATGACCCACCTGCTTTGCCTCCAACTAACATTTCCGTATACCTTCCACCGTCATAAATAATACTTAGTCACTTAGTCTTTCTAAGTCTGAACTCATACCGCAAAATGAAATTTACTTCACCCCCAACTAGGAAACATGAAAAGATTCTTCACACGCCCATAACTCGGGGCTATACTTCGAATCAAGATGAAATCAAACACCCAATGGTTCTTCTATCCTCCAGCAGACCCTCCTCGTCGTTTCCAAATCATATGAATACATCTCGTAGTCACATCACACTCATCACATAACTATCCAGTCATTACTTCTACCAATAGGGTATTACCGAACGTGTAAGTTTAAAAACACTTGCTCACACAATCAGCACCTTGGTGCTCAAGCTATAGGCAAAAATCCGGCCTCGAGTCCTCCAGACTAGCCCAACATCAGCACACAGAGATCACATACCACCCCTCGATCAGGGAATCACAAGCCATCGATGCACATCTGATACCGAGCGCTCATGCGCACCTACGAACGCGTGGAAGGAATTTCAAGAGTTACTTTTCAAGATGAATCAAGGATGTAGGATAAGAATTCAAGAATGTAAAGTTTTTCCTAAAGGTTCTGCAACCTCTCGAGGATAAGTACAGACGTCGTTGTACCGATCCACGAGACTCTACTAAACCTGCTCATGACTCGTGAGACCTATGTAACCTAGGCTCTGCTACCAACTTGTCACGACCCAAAAACCGACCCGATCATGATGGCGCCTATCGTGAAACTAGGCCAGCCGAAACAACTTACGAATCAACCATTTTCCAATAAAAGTTATTTTTATACTATTTATAAACCAATAATCTCATATTAAAACTCAAAAGAAAAGTGCGGAATAATTACACAAGCCCGACATCGGGGTGTCACTAGTCATGAGCATCTACCAAGGTCCGAGTATAACAAGAGTCTAAAAATATACTAAACACAGTAATGAAAATGAGAGGAAGGAAAGCAGTGTTGCGAACGTCGTGCAGCCACCTTGCTAACTCCGACAACTCCGCCTTTGCGCAATCAACACCTGCTAGCGGGTTCAGAAATACCTGAATCTGCACACGAGGTGCAGGGAGTAATGTGAGTACTCCAACACAGTAAGTAATAAGAGTAAATAAAGATTGAGCAGTAAGAAACGATGAATCCACATTATGAATCCACTGAATCTGCGCCATTGCAGGTGTGATCCATTAACCGCTTCTGCAGTTTCCTGACTCCCCAAATTAATTCCACTTCTATGGTTTCTTTCCATGTTTCTGCGAGATCGCACCTGCGGTCCCCAATCCACAGGTGCGAAAATAAAAGAAGCAAAAATATTCTGCAGCTTCAACAACATCTCAACTCTCCGTCAACCATCCGAAATCACCCCGAGGCCCCCGGGACCTCAACCAAAAGTACCAACATATCCCAAAACCTTATTCAAACTTATACCAATCTTCAAAACAACTCAAACAACGTCAAATCAACCTAAACACATCGGATTCAAGCTTAAGTTTCCAAAATCTTTCGAATTTCGCTTTTGATCAAAAACCCAACCAAACCACGTTCGAATGACCTAAAATTTTGTACACACATCTCAAATGATGCAACAGAACTACTACAACTCTCAGAATTCCATTCCGATCCCTATATCAAAATCTCACCTATCAACAGGAAAACGCCAAAAATCTCAATTTCGCCAATTCAAGCCTAAACCTTCCACGGACTTCCAAAATGCATTCCGATCACGCTCCTAAGTCCCAAATAACCTAATAGAGCTAACCAAATCATAAAAATTCCAATCCGAGATCATATACCAACGAGTCAAATCTTGGTCAAATTTTCCAAATTTCAAGCTTCAAACTGAGAACTGTTCTTCCAAATTCGTTCTGATTACCCTGAAAACCAGAACCAACAATTTACATAAGTCATAATCCATCACACGTGGCAAGTCATGCCCGCGAACTAGCGAGCAAAATGCAAAATCTCAAAACGACCGGTCGGGTCGTTACATGCCCTTCTTTCTCTCTCTATTCCTACTTATATGGGGCATTCCCCTTACCTACTGAAAGTACAAATACAGAGAATATTCCTCTGAATATTCCTTAGAAATATCTTATTATTAAACTAGCCGTTTTGGCCGATCTGAGTGCTTGACCTCGACATTCCCTGCTCGTCTCGCTAGTGTTGCTTCTTAAGCATGAACTCGGCCTAACTCATTCTTAATCTCCCTATTTCAAGCGAGGTCCCTTCGACTAGATTTTGACCCATACAGTTAGTCTCTCCATCCGCCGGGGTTGTTTTTGGACGAGCTTGGTGGGCGTACTTCGCCAGTTGTAATTTTGAAAAATCTGAGCACATTGGCCGAAGAGTGACCCTTTTATGGTGAGGTGATTATGTGGCTCTTCAAGAGCCGCACCTGACCGTTACGTCAATTTGAAATGACATCATTTCATCATGTGTCATTATGGCGCATATTCCCAATACGTTACATCATTTCCCGCGCCTCTTCCATTTCAAAATTAAATGAGGCGGCGTTTGGGTTTTCTCGATTGTGGTGCCCTTATTCTTATAAATAAGGATAGGTATTCCTCATTTGAATTGTTGCATTTCTAGAGCCTTTGAAACCTGAGTTTCCTTCTTCAAGTTTCTAGCGTCTGTGTTTTCTTTCTCCCTTCAACATCTTCTGCTATTGTCATCTCTTATATCTTTGCATTTATTTTTCATTCAATCAAGAAAATGGCTAGTACTTCCTCCGATCCAAAAACGTTGGCTATGGATGCACCTCCTCATGAATAAGGACCAGTCATGGTAGAAGATGAAAACTTCCCCATCGTGGATGAGATACTTCCACGTTCCGGGAAGGCTAGGTCCGACTTCAAGAACCCACATGAGGATGAACCTGAACCCGTCATTTCTGAGATGGATGCGGAATACTGCATTTAGGGCTAAGTGGCGAATCCCAGCCCACGTTGAAATCATCCCCGCTGGTATTGATATAGTGCAAATACATCGCCCAAGGTATTACGCATTTTACACGTACCTGTTTGTTGTTGGTTACACACTTCCTCTTCCTTCCTTGGCAGATTTTTTGCCGCTTTTACAATGTATTCCTAGCTCAGCTTTCTCCGTACATATACAAGCTTTTCCTCTTGCTTATCAAGTACGCGGAGCTGGCCAACTGTGGTATTTCTCTCCGCCATCTGCTTCACCTCTTCGCCCCAAGTTTTCATAAGGGCACGATGATTCATATGCGCCACCGCGGGACCAAGGGGTTGGTGGTGTAGATGGACGATAAAACTAATCGTCACTTTTGGGAAAATTTCTTCTATGTGAAAATAAAGCACGTGGTATCGAACCCCAACGGATTCCCCGAAGAGTGGAACTTTGCTCGTAAGTATTTTTCTCCCAAATGGCTTCGTTGTTTATTTTGGGAGATCTGATCGTTTTCCTTCTCTTTTGCAACTGAGCGGGATCCTCCTTTGCCAGTCGTTGATATTCGTGACTGGGTGAGTCAAATTTTGCCTCATATTGTGGGGATTCGCGAGTGGTCGCACTTTAATGAGAGGTTTGGGCGTAGACCTGCGGCTGGTGAGTTATTTTTGACATTGTTTTGATCATAATATCGTCATTTCTATCCTCTTATTTATCTCTCTTTGTTTGTAGGTCGGAGGGATTCAAGGAGGGCGAGGGCTCCTACGCCTACTTTTCACCAGTTTGGCATTTCAGTCGAGCCCGTACTCACTGCGGCGGTAAGTGAACCTGTTTAGGCCGCTGCTATTCCTCAAACCTGGCCTCGTATGGTCCTAATCGCCAGGTTGCTGCCACACTAGCGGAGATTCCAGATTATATAGTATTTCACTTGGTCGATGAGTTAGACCATCACGAAGATGGAGAGGCTCCGCTATAAGGGCGAATGTAGAGGTTGATAGGAGAGTGGTCGGAGAGGAGCCGGTGAGGAGTGGGCCTAAGTTGACCGTGGCCAAGCCGATGGGCGGTATGTCCTTGGATGTAGAGACCGCGCCTCTTTCGGTCACGAAGATCACCTCTGTGGAAGAAGGAGGGCGACCAATAACGTCTGTGGTCAATCCTCGGAGTGGTCCATCAATGTCAAGGCAGGCCAACGTTCCATCTTTGGTTGAGGAGAGGTCAAAGAGGGTGATCGTTGATGATTATAAATCTGGCTCCGATATCAATCCCGAGGAGGCGAGGATATTCGACGAAGGGCTTACGTGGGTGGAGGTAAGAACGGATGGATCCTCTCGCTTGATCGTAATTCCTTTGGATTGCAATTTGTTGGAAGATACGGTGAGCATGGTCCCCTCCTTTGCTCCTCTTTGTTCTGTTGCCGAAAATAGGATCCTTCAGGTGCTCCAGGATTCTGACCTGTCATTTGACATATCCATGATGGATCTAAGGGTAAGTTTATTTGTATCATTTCTGCAACTTGCGTCTTTCTCTTCTCTTTACTGATCTTCTTCATACTCTCTTTTCTTTTTCAGGATTTCATTTTGGAGATCGAGAGTGCCTGTCGAGAAGAGAGGCAGAAGGTCATTTTTTAGAAGATGGCTATGAAGTATGTCCATTACCATGACAAGTACCGTGAGATGCATGCACGATTTAGAGTAGGTGGTAACCCCCAGTCCCTTAGAGACGAGTTGGATCAGAAGGACGAGGAGCTTGTGCAAACTATTGGCAGGTGCAGTGAGTGTCGCGCCCCTTTTTCCTTGCGGAGTCTGAGGTTTCGACATTTTTGGGACAACTCCTTTTCTTTTGGAATTGGGTAAGAGATTTGAAGAGTCGCCACCTAACGGATTAAGGTGTATTAGGGAACCTAAAGCAAATAACTCATGAAAACAGTTTACATCACTAAAGATTGGGTAAGGGCTCGAAATTACCTTGAGGGGAAGGTGTTAGGCACCCCTCGAGGTCCACAATGGCGGGTCTCGGCCAAACTCAATTAAGCAAATTAGTCTTAAAAGAAAGTTAAACAATTTAAAACAAATAGATAATTACTTTAAAATAAGAATTAAAGGGGGTCCTACGTTTTTTAGCCTATAGGATTATTTCCATGCATTACTTGGTAACTTTCCCCAAATTGGGTTGTTACGTATAGCATTAGCGCACATGTCATCATCTCATTTACTACCCGATTACTATCTTTCAATTGTTACCTAAGCGTTCTAGTAGTTTCTAATGCGTACCTTATGTGTGCACTACCCGTCCCTTACCTATAGTCCTGGAGGTGTTTAGGACTTCTATTTTGGATGGATCTAGACTCACCTACGTTGCTTAAAAATGAGAAAACTAAGCGACAAACAAAATTCAGATAGGACTATCATGTAAGGAGCAAATAAGGGGGCTCATGTTAACTTCCATAAATAGCCAACCAATGCACGCAATTCAAACAACACAAAGTTTTATAGTTTAGGATCCTATAGACAAGAAATCTAAATGAAAATGAATAGAATGTACCACAGCTTTATTAAAGCGAGCAACGATTCCTATCAATTTGCCTACTGACTTGTTAATACTTCGTATCTGGGCACGTTTTCAAACGACAAGAAATTACAATTTTAGTCTCAGAATTCTTTAATTACCCTATCAGTTTGTCTAAGTGTTAACTGGGCAGAATCTTATAAACATGGTATCTAAACTGTTACTTAGAGACTACAGTTTATAAATGAGTCACTGATTTTAATAGGCATATTCTATCTTTCAGATCCTACAGGCATGCTTTCTAATTTACAGAATTAATTACCCCTATAGGCATGATTTCTAAGTGCTGAAACTGATAGTTAGTGTTATCTCCTATGGACATGGTATCTAATGCAAAACTGATTTTGTATTTATTTCTTATAGACATGATATCTAAGTGCAGAACTGATTTCATATTTGTTTCCTATAGGCATGATGTCTAAGTGGGCAGGGACATTAATAGAATGTCATACAAATTTAGTAATTTGCACAAGGAAGATCTTATATACATGATCTCTAATACATATTGAGATTTGAAAATATGCGGGAAATATGGTTCTTGATGCAAAATTCATAAAACAACATATAAGTATGATTTCTAGGATGCCAAGTATGAAACTCCAGATTTTCTAACAGTGAGACAAGATCCTATAGGCATGATTTCTAATGGTATGCACATAAAGAATCACAAAAACCTACAGACATGGTTTCTACCCGAACCCTGACAAGGATATATAAAAATCCCTCACTAGCTTTTACTAATAACCCCATATCTGTTTTTACAAGAATTATTACGTTATTATAGACCAATATAAATGAATTACACAAAGCTATTCATTACACTATAGGGAGCTTAGCAGGCCCAACATAAACCTGAGAGCCAGGCCTTCAGTACAACAGTCTTGAAACAGTAGCAGGATCCACAACACCTTAAGCCAGACTTCCAGTGTGTCAAAGTTCCCAAAGAGCCTCAAGGACCCCGGGCAATACTCACACTGGATCCATACATTCAACACAGAATTCATAAGAGATTGGAAACCAGCTCCAATATGTCAGAGTTCAAAGGAGTCTCAGGGATCCTAGGCAGTGCTCACACTAGAGGTAGGAACCTAGATAGCTAAGAGTAGAAGTTTGAAAATAGTATATGTAAGGGGGAGGGGACAATTTTAGAAAAATAGTTTGGTTTTTAGGAATAAATAGGTTCAAATTAAAAAGAACAGAGTCCATATTTAGCAGATTGGTATTAGTTCAGACATGGATGATATACCAGAATTAGAGCAATCACAACAAGGGCAGAAATACTTGAATTATAGACAAAACTGACCACACATATTGGCAATACCTACACCTGTTCTGAATGGGGAGCATACAATTGAATCCATCAAGGTTTCACATTAATAAAGGTTACTTAGTTTATTAATTATCACTAGGTGGGACCATATGAGTGTATATTGAACAGAAGCATGCTGAAGTTTGAAATAACTAATCAAACAAACACATAGCACAGGGTAGCAGGAGTTAAAGCATACTAATCTAGAAAGAAGTAAACAGAAATCATGGGCCAAACATGCTAAGGTAAACTAACTACACAAGCACATAGAACAGAGTAGGTTAACAAGAATTAAGGTATACTAGTTAGGAAGAATACAAGCAGGAAATATATGGCAAACAGAAACATATCGAGGTTTGAAGTAAACTAATCATATAATCACATGGGACAGAACAAGATAACAAGAACTAAGGCATAACAGTTTAGAAAGAGATGGTCAGGAATCGTGTATCAAATAGAAGCAGGTTGAGGTCTGACTGCATAAACATATAGAGTAGAACAAGATAACAGGAATTAAGGCATACCAGTTAGGGAGAAAGTAAGTAAGAAGGTGAAGGAAATTGGAATCCAAGAGTCTAGCCTTGGTTTTCAGCCGGCTAGACAATGCAGCAAATCAGAGTGATAGAAAGAACTTAAGTTATGTAAGTGTAAGTGTGTAAGTGTAGGTGTGAGATTGTGTGTCTCAGCGTGTATGTGTTTGAGTCTAAGTGTGTGTCTAAAATATGGACAAGGGAACGACTTTTATAGCATACAATAGAGTAAAACCAATAAGGTAGTGAACCAATCACACACAAATAAGGTATAAAAATCAATTAACAATCAATTAAGGTCAGCATGAATCAATTAACAGGACAGAATCGAGTAAGTATCACTTAATTTAAGGAAAATCTCACATGGAATCAATCAGTAATTAAAAATAAGATTAAATAAGGTAAGAACTAATTCCAAAATCAATTAGGAGTCAAAATACAAAATCAAGCCAGTAGTACGGATAATTAATCCCATAAATAAGGCAAGAACATGTAAAATCTTAATAAGAAAATGCGGGTACTAATTTCAAACCCTAATTTAGGTAAGTAAATCAATTAACACTTAATTGACAGAATTAAAGGTAAACGGGCAAGAGACAGTAGAATAAATTGTCAAAGAATCAAAACCTTAAGAAGTACAAAGATATATAGATGGAGCTTGATTAAATCAAGTAAAACTTAGTCGGAAAAGTAAATAAGAAAATCAGAGATGAAAACATTTAAACGCTGAAACCGTTTTTGCATAAATCCATCAGAAATCAAAACCCTAGCTTTTAGGATAAATGAAATCGGTCAATGATAATAGTAAAAATAGAAAATTTTAAGGGAGAAATACCAAACATACACAAAATCACTTCAGATCTAAAGAGATCTAAACGGATTCAACCAGAAAATAGCTAGGTTAAAAAAATAGACAGAAGCGAATCAAATCTGGTTTGAACCAAAGATTTGAATCCCCAAAAATACGAAAATACTCGTACTCACAGGTATCAAAGTGAACATAGACGGAATAATCGAGAAAGGAGAGACTTTGAGCCAGATTTGGTTCGAGTCTTTTGAGATTCACATCAAGCAACATAGAAATTGTGTAACCAGTAGAGAGGTGAGGCCAGATAAGGCATGAAATCGAAGGAAAATCCCATGAATGAAGGGGGATATCAGTGACGACGGGCTAGGGTTAGAGGGGGGTGAGAGAGAGAAGAGATGAGAGAAGGGATCCAGAGGCGGCGGGTTAGGAGAAATGAGGGTAGGGTTTGGGGTTTGGTACATTAAAAGGGGTCGGTTGATTTAGGGTTGTTGATCTTCTGAGATCAACGACCAAGGTTAGATTTAGGCAGGGCGGGTACGGGTATTCGGGTTTGGTTATGGGTTAATTTAATTTAATTGGGCTGGGGTGGAAATTGGGCTAAGGTCCGAAAATTAAAAGAGGCTATATTTTAAATACCTAATTAATTTGATAAAATTATTTATAAAAATAGCCAAAAAATATTAAAAAATCTTATTTATGCATAAAAATGATTTAAAATAATTACTTAATATTATAAAAATATAAAAAGTCATTTTCCGTGCAATTAATGTAATTATGCATATATGCGCTATTATTGCAATTATAGCCTAAAGATACAAATATAATTATGCATAAATAATTAAAGCTTAATATAAATATAAATGATAAAAATTAACTAATAAATCATTATAAAATTATTTATGATGCAATTAGTAATAATTTAGATAATAAAATGCTGGAATAAATTAATTAAAATCCTTTTAAAAATTATAGAAAATTATGGGAAAATACTGGTTGATGTTCATGCACTATTTTGAAGGTATATATGCGTTTAAAAATATATGAGGAAAAAATTGGGTATCAATATCGAGCTTGAGGGGTTGCTTAGGGCCAAGGGCGAAGAGCTCGAGGTGAGCAAGGGGGTCATGGCCGAATGCGTCGACCTTCAAGCGCAAGTGACGACCTTGCGTGTTGAGCTTGAGCAAAGCTCAATTAGAGTTGCCGGTCTGAGCAGTGATGTCCGAGGAGGCTCGGGTAGCGGTTGGCAGTGGCGTTAGAGAGCGCTATCTGTGTCCTTAAGTCTGAGCGTGAAACCGACGCGGAAATGGTCGTGCTGAGGAAGAAGCAGCTTAATGAGCGGATTGGTGGGCTTGAGAAAGAAGTTGAGAGCCTAAGTGAGCAGGTCACCGCCCTTGAGACTGAGAAGGCACAGTTGTTGGTTCGACCTCTTCCTCTCATACTTCCGCTTTTCCTGATGTTCCTCGTGATTTATATGAGATGTGGATCCATGCTAAGGAAAAGCTAGACATATATAGGAGCTTGATGGCGGCAGGGAAGGTTCCTGAGGCCGACTTTGAAGATGCCCGTGTTAAGGCACGTGATGCAAGGCTTGCCTGTGGTTATGACCCCGGGGAACAACGACGATGAAGAGGACTTGGACGGGCTTGCATACGATCCTTGGTACGATGATGAGTATTTTGATGGTGCGGGCGAAGGTGGAGATGGTGTTGTTGGGCCGGGCAGTGAAGGTGGTGATGGCGCAAGCAGAGATGATGCAGTGTGATTTTCTTGTACTTAGTTTTTTTTTGCTCTTTTCTCTTTTTTTTAGAGGGGGAGGGGTGGTCTTTTTCGCCCTTTGTAAGATATTCTCTATTTTGGAATGGAATGACTATTGTCTTTTTGTTGTATGTTTTTGGCTCTTTTCGTTTTTCTTCATATGCTTTTTCCTTTGTAAGAGTTCCTTACTTAGTTGGCATGACCGAGGTCAAATGTCGGTTAATTTGATCGAGGTCGAACACTGGTTGATTCCTACAAGGTCGAATGTTAATAAATTTTGAATGAAGTTGAATGTTAATGAATTCGTACGGAGTTGAATAAGTAAATGATAATAGGAGTTGAATTAACCTTTTTGTTAAACTAATTAAGTAAATGATAATAGGTAAATTCTAGTTAAATATAATAAGACCTAGATCCAAGATTGATGGGTAGTAATAGCCTAGAAACCGCATTCAAAGCTATTTAAAGCCAAAAAGTGGTTTACTGATATTCTTGTGAATAAATGAAGGAACGAAGACAAACAATAAATATGATGGATGGCAAAAACTGTAAATAAAGAGAATAATTCACCCAAATGTATAACGAGGAGGATGATTCTCTTTCTGACAATGATGTAAGATAGTAAAATGTGGGAAAATCAAATACTTTATCGGATCTGGTGTGGGAAAGCTTGGAACAACACAGCAAATCGAATCTTGTATAAAGATAATGTTTGTAGTTATGTGAGAGTCAACTTTTCTAGAGAGAGCTTATCAATATTGAAAGTTAGATGCCCTTCTTTCTCTCTTTATTCCTACTTATATGAGACATTCCCCTTACCTACTGAAAGTACAAATACAGAGAATATTCCTCTGAATATTCTTTAGAAATATCTTATTGCTAAACTAGTCGTTTTGGCCGATCTGAGTGCTCGACCTCGACATTCGCTGCACGGCTCGCCAGTGTTGCTTCTTAAGCATGACCTCGGCCTAACTCATTCTTAATCTCCCTATTTCAAGCGAAGTCCCTTCGACTAGATTTTGACACATACAATGTTAAACCACCAATGCCCAAGAGCATTGTTCTAATAATGGCAGGGGCGTACGCACAATTTTTCATAAGTGGTGTCGACATTTAAAGTAGATAAAGAAAAAAATATAGTAACGACATCATATTTAAAAAATAATTACCTTACTACAACTCTCCTCGCCGAGTTTTCATATTTTGGAAGGTATTCATAATAACCGAATTAGCAATAAGACTAAATACATCCTTTTTTATATAAGGCACCAAACAACTACTCAAAAACTCATCATCCATTCGACTCCGCAAATCGGTCTTAATCAACTTCATTGTCGAAAAAGCTCTCTCAACTATAACAGTAGCAACTGCCGAAAAAGCTCTCATTGAGTAATTGTATCCTACAATGCATCTAACTCTAATTAATATAAAAAGTACGCTGCTTCTGGAAAAAGAGAAACTTGTTGCTCAAAAATTTAAAGGAAAGGAACGAAGCTGCTGAGCTTCAAACTCACGACCCCTGCCTCACATTTCAGGTAATTAACCAGTGAACCAATTAGCTTGCTTTGAGTAAGTGGTATCATTTTATTTTACTTGTACACGTTTTTTCTTTAGCAGATTATTGCTATATATATATTTAATAAAAAAATTCGACGAAGCGATGTCGGATGACACCGCTTTAACCAGGGTAAATCTGCCCCTGAATAATGGATAAAGAAACTTCTTATTTTACCATGAAAATATTGATCAATACAAAAAGTTCTGGAATAACCATGTGGAAAATTTACTATACAAAAACCAACAACAACATTATGTGCTTTCAACTCTATCATGGCAAAAGCTGGCAAGTTGAAGAAAATGAAACTTACCGTGGTCTCTTTTTTCTTCAAGGCCAATCGTATCTCAACCGTATAAAGAATTTGTGAAAATATATCGACATAGTACCATGATTTGGCTGAGAATACAATGAGTTATTACAATTTTCCAGCATACAACTCTTCATGTACGTTATTCTTTATATATTCATGTAAAAAGTAGTGCAAGAGACTTAACTAATAAGGAAACGAAGAGACTCCTGTCTGTGCATGAATGTTACTTATTATAAAATGTCATGAAAAAGCATTTAAGTACCATTGTTTCACTTCTAACTCCCTCTGTTTACTTCTAATGTAATTAAAAAAATTATTTAATTAAAGGTTTATTATTTTTCTTTAGGTATTAAATGGTAACTCAATTTTTAAAGGGTATTATTGTAATCTAACTTTGAAGGTAGGAGCTTCCTACTTTTAGTATGATATGATATGATGATATGATATGATGATAACTAGTCGAGATTTAGGATACTTCAATACAAATTAAAATGATAGGGAATACCGCCCTATACCCGTATTCCCAACTACATATTTTTTCTTTGCGGGAATCTTATTACCTCTCTAAACTTATTTTAAATGGAATTATTTGCACCGTTAACGCTGACGTGGCAGAGTGTGTGTATTTCTGAGAAGCAAGAAAAAACGATTTTTAGATTATTTTTATTCCTTTTTTATCATTTTTTCTTACTTTTTTTCCTCTTCCTTTTCCTTTTACTTTTTTTTTCGTTTCTTCTCTAATTCCGGCGGATATTCATTCATCGGCGACTTTGTCTAACCGTTTTTCTTCTATTTATTCTTTTCACACACAAATTAAATGCTCAAAAGGAACTATTCATAAGCAAAGCGAAATACACTCAGATTTGGGGGAAAAATTCATCATCAGAAAACCTTCCCACGCCGGAAAAAAATGATGTATTGAAATTTCAATTGGAAAAAGTTTTCTCAGCTTATATTCGTTTTTATTTCTTTTGCCCTTCCTCCCACACATAAATTACACTTTCAAGAAAAATTTATATATATATAAAACAAAACACACTTAGATCGGGATAAAAATCTGTCGCCGGAAAAAAAAATTCGCTGGAAAAAATGGTGTTTGTGAAATTCCGACGACCACCATTTTATGCCGCCGGTGACCAAAATAAAAAGAAAGAGAATGAAATAACCAAAAAAAAATGAGAATAATAAGAAATAAGAAAAAAGGATAAGAAAAAGAAGGAAGAATAAAAAAAATACTAAAAATACATGTGGGCGCGCGTGTAGCTCACTACTTGCCAAGAGTTTGGTTGTCAGCGTTAAGGGTGCAAATAATTCATTTAAAATAAGTTTAGGGGGGATAATAGGATTCCCGAAAAAAAAAATGTGTAGTTAGAAATTCGGGTGTAGGTCAGGGGGTACTTATGCATTTTTCCTAAAATGATATTATATTCTTTTTTTTTTGTCCTTTTAGAGACATCCAATAATAATAATAACAATCATAATTGTGAGAGAAATAATTATAAGTGAGAAAACAGACAATTGTAGGTATGATTTTTTGTCACGGTGCCTTATTATAGTTTATTTGCTTAAATTTAAGTGATATCGTTTTTTTTAAGGAGAATAAGCAACATGATGGAACTATGGTCTGTATTGTTATGATTATCTAGTTATTTGAGTTTGAGGTAACTAATTATGTGCTTGAGAATATATATCTTTTTTACATCATCAAAATATCTTAGGCCTAAAATAATATGGAATATAATCTATCATAACAAAAATGCCACCAAGTGTTCTTTAAGTGTATCATTTTTATTTGTATATAGTAATATCTCACCGTTATTATAAAAAAATATAGCAATCTACAATATATATATATATATATATATATATATATATATATATATATATATACTCTTACGCTATTAATATATAAATCGAAGTCTATTAAATTTATGATACCTTCTCGAACAATCAAAATGAGGATGGGAAGTGTTATGGTCATCTACTAATTGGCGATTGACAAGCAATTTCTCCAAGATACAAGGAGTAAAATAGTAGTATAACTTTTTCAAGCCATTGGTTAAATAAAATATTTAGACAAAGGTCGGAGATTCACCTATATTATTACGATACTTTTTCCTCCCTATACCATATATGAAACCTTATTACCAAAATGTGCATAATTTTATATTTACCCGCCATATTCATAGTTATTCTACAAAATATATACCATTCATTAAATACCAATTATCAGGAGCTGATTCCTTCCCAATTAGGCGCGCTACAAATCTGGAACTAAATATTCTTCCAGATATTCCTATTTAGGCGCGCTACAATTATGAAAGTAAATATTCTTCCAGATATTTTCCACCATTGACAGCCATTAAAAAGCTTGAAAGCTTTGAATTCAAATTTGGGTTTTCAAAAATCATTATTTGTTTGGATTGGGTGTTGTTGAAAATAATCGGAAATATGGTTTGGAGTTTATATCTCAATTTTGAGAGGTTTTGGTGAAGATTAAACTTGATTTTGACTGAATTTCGGATTGAAACTCGAAAAAGAAGAAGAAGACATATTGCAAAAATTGTAGATAAATTGTAGAATATTTGTATTCTGATTGTAGATGCTTTATTTTCTGTTTTCACAAATAAAAAATGGCTAAAACTTCTATAAATCTTCTGCAAAAACGCAATTATGTCGAAAATCCCAATTAAACTACAATCGAATGGGAATTGAGATATTAAAATTCAATATACCCAGTTTGTAGATATTTTGTAGATGAATTGTAGATTATTTGTATTCTGATTGTAGATGCTTTGTTTTCACAAATCAAAAACGACTAAAACTTCTACAAATCTTCTGCAAAAAATAATGTACAATTTATCTACAATTTCGGCAATATGTCTTCTTCTTCTTCTTCTTCTTCTTCTTCTTCTTCTTCTTCTTCTTCTTCTTCTTCTTCTTCTTCTTCTTCTTCTTCTTCTTCTTTCAATATGAAATTCAGCCAAAACTAAGTTTAAATCTTCACCAAAACCCCTCAAAATTGAGATATAAACTCCAAAATATATTCCCAATTATTTACAACAACACCCAATCGAAACAAATAATGATTTTTGAAAACCCAAATTTGAATTCTTTCGTATTCGGATCTCTTATCTCCGCAGCATATCTACCCCATGGCCTTCTCCTTACGCCTAAGTATCTGCAATTGTTCTGTTGTTCCTTTGCATTTTGAGTACTACTTATATTGCTGCCATTCTTTCGTGGTTTTGTGCTCTTGTTATTTGAAGAAGTGGATGATTTGATGATATTGATATTCAAATTCATTAATGTGGGGGGTGGGTTTGGGAGAGAGAAACGCGGGGGTGGGGATTTGGAGGAATATACGGTAGCGTTAATTAAGGAGTAATATACGGTATATTAATTGTACAGTTAAAACATATTATGGTATATAATTAATAATTAAGTATACTAAATATAATTACATCAAACCTTAAACATTGAAGGTAATATATTTTCCTACATGCAATAGGAATGTAAAAATTCCTATTATTATCGCAATAATAGTCCATTCCCATTCGGAGGTCAATTTTTAAATTCTCTAGAACAAACGGGAAGGTTATGGAACTACAATAAGCAAAAGTATAATAACCAAATCTAACGGCTGTAAACTCACGATCAGAACTTTCTGGAAATAAAACTTCTCCTTTATAAACCTCGCGCTTTTCCACTCCATTCTCCAATCAGAGAAATTTGCTTCATTGCATTGCAAAAAACTTGAGATACTCTTTTTCTTCGTCTTTTTCGAACTCTCTGTTTTCGTTCTGAGTTTTGTTTTCTGATTGGTTGAAAGATGGCCGGAAAAGGTGAAGGACCAGCGATTGGGATTGACTTGGGTACGACTTATTCTTGTGTGGGTGTATGGCAACATGATCGCGTGGAGATCATAGCGAATGATCAAGGGAATAGGACGACACCGTCTTATGTTGGTTTTACTGATACTGAACGGTTGATTGGTGATGCTGCTAAGAATCAGGTGGCTATGAACCCCATTAACACTGTCTTCGGTATGTAAAAACCTCTCATTTTTTTATCTGTCTAGTTTTTGGTTGCACGCATTACGTTCTGCCATCTCCGTTGCCCATTCCTTGGTACTTTGAATTTATTGAGTTTAGTGTGAGTAGCATTGACTTATTATGAATTATTTTGAAATATCTGCTTATGTTATTTGGTAGAAGAAATAAATTAATAAGATTGGAATACAGTTTGTGAAAGTTGGAAATTTTTCGCTTCTTTCTGAATTAATCAGCGGTTTGGTGATTGATTTTTAATTTGCTGACATGACTTGGGCTAATTGTGATTACTTAACGACTTGTAAGATTTATTGGTTTAATGTCACTCAAGCGTCAAGACCAATTATTTTTGGTAGATCTTTATGAATAGTGGCGAGCTTATAAGCTATGGATTCATCTCAATCCAGTATTTAGATGCGGAGCATGGATATATATGTGAAACACCATTACAGTTTTAACAAATATTATGTTATGAACCCATAATTCCAATGTCTAATGCATTCAATTTTAAGAATTATAAATGTTGAACAAATCAAGTTTAGATCGCCTTTGTAATTATGAGCATCATGATGTCTTCTTTGTCCTATCTTTTTTGGTTAGGTGGAGATTTGTATGTTAGTGTATCAATGTGTGTGAGATTGAGAGAACATCTTTAAATTTGAGTTACAACTAAATATAGTAACTCTTAAGGATTGGAATAAATATATTGAGCTCATTTAATTCACTGAAACTAGTTTGGGATTGGAATTTTGGAGTTATTGAGTACTGGAGTGTACGCCTAACTTGTCTTAAAAGATAAAATACTGAGTATTTGAAGAAAACAAAACTAAAATTAAGTAGAATTTTCTATAGTAAATTCATGTGGTCCACCCCTGAGAGTCAAGATTCAAGTGTAGCTATTCTTGTTGGCTGTTGCATATAAACGATTTCTCTAGATTGGTGTGAACTTCTCTATTAATTGGATTTATGATATGTGTTTCATAAGGAGCTTATTTCTGATGAGATTTTGGAAATTTTTGTGATTACAGATGCTAAGCGATTGATTGGGAGGAGATTCAGCGATCCTTCTGTGCAGAGCGATATGAAATTATGGCCTTTTAAGGTAATAGCTGGGCCTGGTGACAAGCCAATGATTGTTGTAACCTACAAGGGCGAAGAGAAGCAGTTTTCAGCTGAGGAAATCTCTTCTATGGTACTCACCAAGATGAAGGAGATTGCTGAGGCTTACCTTGGTACTACAATCAAGAATGCAGTTGTCACAGTCCCTGCTTACTTCAACGACTCGCAGCGACAAGCAACTAAGGATGCTGGTGTCATTTCTGGCCTTAATGTGATGCGTATAATCAACGAGCCTACGGCAGCTGCAATTGCCTATGGACTTGACAAGAAGGCTAGCAGTGCTGGTGAGAAGAATGTGCTTATATTTGACCTAGGTGGTGGTACTTTTGATGTTTCTCTTCTTACAATAGAAGAGGGTATCTTTGAGGTTAAAGCCACTGCTGGTGATACACATTTGGGAGGTGAGGATTTTGATAATAGAATGGTGAACCATTTCGTTCAGGAGTTCAAGAGGAAGCATAAGAAGGATATTAGTGGAAACCCGAGAGCATTGAGGAGGTTAAGGACTGCTTGTGAGAGGGCAAAGAGGACACTCTCATCGACTGCACAGACCACAATTGAGATTGATTCTTTGTATGAAGGTATTGATTTTTACTCGACTATTACTAGAGCGAGATTTGAGGAGCTGAACATGGATTTGTTCAGGAAGTGTATGGAGCCAGTGGAGAAGTGTTTGAGAGATGCCAAGATGGATAAAAGCAGTGTTCATGATGTGGTTCTTGTTGGTGGATCAACTAGGATCCCCAAAGTTCAGCAATTACTTCAAGATTTCTTCAATGGAAAGGAGCTTTGTAAAAGCATCAACCCGGACGAAGCAGTTGCCTATGGTGCAGCTGTCCAAGCTGCAATCTTGAGCGGTGAAGGTAACGAGAAGGTTCAAGACTTGTTGCTGTTGGATGTCGCTCCTCTGTCTCTTGGTTTAGAAACTGCTGGAGGTGTAATGACTGTGTTGATTCCAAGGAACACAACTATTCCCACCAAGAAAGAGCAAGTGTTCTCTACGTACTCGGACAACCAACCTGGTGTGCTGATCCAGGTGTACGAGGGAGAACGAGCGAGGACCAAGGACAACAACCTGTTAGGCAAATTTGAACTCTCTGGCATCCCCCCTGCTCCAAGGGGTGTTCCTCAAATCAATGTCTGCTTTGACATTGATGCCAATGGCATTCTCAATGTCTCCGCCGAGGATAAAACTACTGGTCAGAAGAACAAGATAACCATCACCAATGACAAGGGTCGGCTTTCCAAGGAAGAGATTGAGAGAATGGTGCAAGAAGCTGAAAAGTACAAGTCTGAAGATGAAGAGCTCAAGAAAAAAGTAGAAGCTAAGAATGCATTGGAGAATTACGCTTACAACATGAGGAATACAATCAAAGATGACAAGATTAGCTCCCAACTTCCGGCTGCTGATAAGAAGAAGATTGAGGATGCAATTGACGAAGCTATCAAGTGGCTGGACAGCAACCAACTTGCAGAGGTGGATGAATTTGAAGACAAGATGAAGGAGCTGGAAGGCATCTGCAATCCAATCATTGCTAAGATGTATCAAGGCGGCGCTGGTGGAGCTACTATGAATGAAGATGGTCCTTCTGTTGGTGGCGGAGCTGGTAGTGGAAGTGGTGCTGGACCAAAGATTGAAGAAGTGGATTAATAGTTTTTTTGAGAATCTGTTTATCTGTTTTTTATTAAGTTTTTCGTGAGAGTTCTAGTAGTTAAGCTTTCTTTAAATGGACGCTGTTCACCTTTTTGTTGTTAAGATGTGCATTTTCATATAGAAATCAAAGAAAGCACCAATTGTTGTTTTCCTACAAATTTAGTGCAGTGATTGAATTGCTTTTTCATTTCTGACAAACACATCTGCTTGTTGCCCATCTGCCAATGAGTTGAAGGTTTTTCTTTGTGACTGCTAGAGTTCCACCAATGTTAAGCAATTGGGCTACGAAAGTTTGTTGTTCTCTTATTTTAGTTTAAAATAATTAATCTCTTGTTACAATACTATAGGTGAATTTGTATAAAATACAAATATAGCAACTTTCTAAATACAGTTACGAATGTTAAATTCAATATAAATGTTTGCAGTGTCGCCTAATCTTTTTTCCCCATCTTTAGGGCCTTATGTTAGTTATTCAAATTTTAGTACACTGAATTTGCAAGTATGCTGACGCCCAGCCTTTAAAATCAGATTAGCTTTTCTCTCTTTCCCTTTTATGGTGCTTTTTGTTTCAATAACAGTGACTCTGTATAAATAAATGGATGAAGCCTCTTAACATGGAAGCTTTCTTATCCAACAAAAAAAAAGGTAAAATATGTGCAAATCATCAGATGATACATTATTGCAATTGATTAAAAGCAGCAAAAGAAAAGACAAAAAGATCATAAACTTGGAAGCGCATTCATAAACTCCCAAGAAAAGCAAAAGCGATTGGGGAAATATATACTGTAGAGAGAAAAGCTCTAAAGACTAAATTCCAAAGCTTCATTTAATCTAGAACAAAGGAGACTGGCACGTCTGAGAATTATAAGCTGGTTTATTTCATTATCTGATTTAGTTTACATTTATCTTCATTTGCATTGATAACACGTTTCGCCATGCATCACATAATAGGTAACTCTAAGATGCTCATTATCCAAACGTAACACATGTAAGAACATACAACAACATACCCAGTATTATCCAATACTGAGGAGTCTGGAGAGGGTAGTGTGTACGCAGACCTTACCCCTACCTTGTGAGGATAGAGAGGCTGTTTCCAATAGACCATCGGCTCAGTAAAGCATAAGCACCACATTAATGAAAATATAAACAAGAAGGGACAGTACCAAAAAGTTTAGAACATACAAAGATTATAAATCAAAAGTACAAAAGATCGTATAGTCTAAGAACATTAGGTTGGGGCATTCTCCATATCCCTAGAGCCAACAAATATCGGAATATACAGTGGAAAAACAAAGCAGCTCTGTAAATCCATGGCTTTTGGCATTTTGTTTTTTCTATAGACTATTCAATATCTGATTCATTAAAAATGGCTTACATATATATGTCCACTTACATTCAGGTTTCGCTCTGCATCACATTATAGACGACTCAGCAGTGCGACAGCAGTCTTAAAACAGCAGCAACAAAAGGATCCACATAAGTTGGTATGATCATATATGAGGCCCTTAGGCTGATTAGCTGATCAAAACCAGACTGACGTTGCACGATTAACTGTTGGCTGTAGCACATCCCTTCTAGACTAATGAGCTATAATCTAGAGCTCTCTCAAAATGAAAGAAGCAAAACCAACATAATTAGTTGAGTAAAATCAAAAAAGCCCACCTATTCAACAAAGATTGAATTTCCCCCTAAAAACTTAAACTTAAAAAAGAATGGAAATTAACTATCAGGTCTAGCTTACACTTTTGCAATCAATACCTAGCTCACGACAGCACAAACTCATTTGGAGGGCGAAGGCAAACAGGAACTTCATGCACTTCTGGAGTTGTGCCATGTTTGGGAACTTTCAATTCAAGAACTGTCCCGCTGTTGTCAAAATAGGCTTCTAGTTTGGCGTCATCAGGTATTCGAGTTGGAAGTGGAATTTCCCTTGTGAACTCTCCTGGAGGACAGTGCTCTGGAGATGGATCGGTTAGTTTGAATGTTCTACCATTTCTCAGCATGAATGGGGGGCATGCTGTACTAACAGATGTTATTTTTATAATGCCATGATCGATATTGTTCCACCAATGAACTTTCACCTTTTCACGATCAACGAAAGGTAGGGTTATCATAATCAAGTATCCTCCCTCGTCTTCGTATATAGTTCTTGCAGCAGCAACTGGCCCAGACACGTTTTTCATTACCCCAGAAAACTCATTCATCCAAGATGGTTCAATAGTATGTAGTTCTCCGTCTTGATGTCTGTTTGAACTGGGATTAGTTGACAAGGAACAATCTTCATCACTTCCATGAGAAAAGAAGTCTTTCCTTTTCTTACCACAATCAGACGAGAGATCTAAACCGTTGCTGTTCACATGATTTGATGGTTGAGTTGACAAGTTGAGACTAGTTCCATTTAGTAACTTTTTCGAAGGGAGATGAGAATTGCTCTTTGGTAAGGGAATGGGCCTTTGAAGCTCAAAATCTGTATTGGGAAGGTTCCGCCAAGAACTGAAATCTCTGGCTTCGGGCGGGATAGAAAAGTTCAAATCCCTGCCCGTAAGTTCCATCCACTTCTTCTGCTCTTCCTCGTCAATACATGATAAATTGGGCGATGGAACAAGCTCAATTCCATGCAAACACTGCGGATTGGAGAGGCCTCTATAATGTTTACGCTGCATTTTATGAGAGCGCATGAACCCCTTATCAACGCTAAAAGGAAACGGACGCTCACCCTGCTTAGAATGGCCATTCATATAACTTCTCAACTGCATCTTACCCAATGCATTTTCAGACCTCTCCTTAAAAACCCACATGTACATATTCTCCATGTCATGTTGAATCAAGAAAACATCAAGTTGGAGATCGGACTTATCAAATCCGGACACCCCATTACTATCTTGAACAAAGTTACACTTAGATCTCTCCTTCAAAACAGGCTTAAAGTAGAAATTGAAAAAGAACCAAGCACCCCAAACACTATCCAATCTCTTAGCACATTTCCTTCCAACTTTAGGCAAATCAAGAAGCTTATCACATTCATTAATTTGGTGTCCAAGTCCAACATCTAGCATATCAAACATGTCGTGGTTCCAAGATTGAGGCAGAGGGCTACTCTCCACGGATAAAGGAAGATTAATATCCGGTGGCCTCGATAGCACAATTTGCCTATTCATATCTCTATCTGATTCCTCATGTGATGTAGCAATTGAATCCATAGACAAAAATGTAGATGGGTGATAATTCTCTATTGACAAGCTTGTAATTAAGTCTTCCCCCATCTGTCTACCCTTATTTGCACTACTAATTCCTCACAGTTAATACCCAATTTCACTATGTAACATCAGCACCTACTGAAGATCAACAAAAGCACCTCATAACTACAAACCCCATATACACAAGAACACCTTATACACACAAAAAAAACAGCCCGCTGCACTAAGCTCCCTCTATGCGCGGGTTCGGGGAAGAGTCAGACCACAAGGGTATATTGTACACAGCCTTACCCTGCATTTCTGCAAGATGCTATTTTCATTGCTCGAACCCGTGACCTCTTGATCACATGACAACAACTTTACCAGTTATGGCAAAACGGACCACAAAGGTCTATTATATGCAGCCTTACCCTGCATTCCTGCAAGAAGCTGTTTTCACGGCTCGAACTCGTGACTTACTGATCACATGACAATTTTATACACACTATATAGGAAAAAATTCAAATATTTACCACAAAATCAAGATAAACAAACATGGGTATTACCAAACATCAGTAGAAAGGGTGTTTTATGCTATAAAGGCGAGATTTTTACAAGCAAAAACTGTGCAATGAAAGGCTCTTGAATTGGATAAAACCATATAAAATTGGGTAGAAAACTACGGAAAATAAATCAAAGGATTATTAAGGATTACCTTTAGGGAGATTAACTTAGAATCCAATAAGAGTTAACTGTAAAAAGATCTTTACAAAGAATGCTCAGCGAAAAATCCACGGCTAGAGAGAGAAAGAAGAGAGAAGGGGGAAAGGGGAGGGAGAGCGCTTTGAGATTGAGGGAAATAAACGGTGACGGATACCGTTAACTTTGACGGCGTTAATGAGAAACAACGAGAAGAACCGTAACGTCTAATAAGCAAAATCTAGTAGTGATTCGGGGACCACGAGATAGTTGATGAATGAATGATAATTTCATTATAAGTAATTTACCTTTTCATTCTGCTGAAAAATCAACATATGATAAGTATGTTATGAAATAAAGACCGTAAAGTAAAGATAAGTATAGAGGGAAATTGTTATATTATTCGAATTCAAACTGATGTACATAATGAACTGAAATCTCTTCTATTTATAGAAGAAAGGAAGCTGCTGTGTAAGTTGCTATTATACCAGACATGGATAATCTTCTACTGAGATCAATGTTTATCCATAATGGAGTACTGAAAGGATAAACTTATTATACCCGATATGAATAATCTTTTACCGTGGGTAATGTTTATCCATAACTGGGTACTGAAAGGATAAGCTTATTATACCCGGTATGGATAATCTTCTACCGGGGGTAATGTTTATCCATAACTAAGTACTGAAAGGATAAACTTATTATACCCGATATGAATAATCTTCTACCGGGGGTAATATTTATCCATAACCAGGTACCGAAGTGATAAGCTTCTTCAGGAAGCTTATTTCCAATAGAGTACTAAATAGATAAACATTTTTACGGTGGAGTCCCATATGGATAAGCTTCTTCAGGAAGCTTATTTACAATAGAGTACTAAATGAACATCCATAATATAATATATTTATAACACTTCCCCTTGGATGTTCATTAAAAGATAATGTGCCTCATTAAAACCTTACTAGGAAAAACCACGTGGGAAAAAATTCCAGTGAAGGAAAAAGAGTACACATATTTAGTAAGACGCATTGCTAGGTGCCTCATTAAAAACCTTATAAGGAAAACCCCATGGGCAAAAACCTTAGTAAGGGAAAAAGAGTGCATCGCGTATTTTACTCACCCTGATGAAAACCTTGTTTCAAATATTTGAGTCTCCACATTCCAATCTTGTATACCATCTTCTCAAAAGTTGAAGTTGGCGAAGATTTAGTGAATAAATCTGCTGGATTATCACTTGAACGGATTTTTGCACATTAATGTCACCACTTTTCTGAAGATCGTGTGTGTAGAATAATTTTGGTGAAATGTGCTTCGTTCTATCTCCTTTTATAAATCCTCCCTTCAATTGGGCTATGCATGCAGCATTGTTTTCGTATAAAATTGTGGGTCTTTTCTCACATTCCAAACCACATTTTTCTCGAATAAAATGAATTATTGATATCAACCATACGCATTCCCTTCTTGTTTCATGAATAGCTATTATCTCAGCGTGATTTGAAGAAGTAGCAACAATAGATTGCTTTGTGGAGCGCCATGATATGACAGTACCTCCATATGTAAATACGTAGCCGGTTTGAGATCGAGCTTTATGGGGATCAGATAAATAACCTGCATCTGCATAACCAACGAGGTCTGCACTATCTTTGTTAGCATAAAACAAACCCATATCAAGAGTTCCCTTTAAATATCGCAATATATGTTTAATCCCGTTCCAATGTCTCCGTGTAGGAGAAGAACTATATCTTGCTAGTAAATTAACAGAAAATGCTATGTCAGGCCTTGTAGCATTAGCAAGATACATTAGTGCACCAATTGCACTGAGATAGGGTACTTCGGGACCAAGGAGTTCTTCGTCCTCTTCTAGAGGTCGGAACAAATCCTTATTCACTTCAAGTGATCGAACAACCATTGGTGTACTCAATGGGTGCACTTTGTCCATGTAAAAGCGTTTTAAGACCCTTTCTGTATAGGCAGATTGATGGATAAAGATCTCGTCTGCTAAATGTTCAATTTGCAGACCAAGACAAAGTTTTGTCTTTCCAAGATCTTCCATCTCAAATTCTTTCTTAAGATATTCAATTGCCTTTTGGAGCTCTTCTGGAGTTCCAACAAGATTTATGTCATCAACATAAACAGCAAGTATAACAAATTCTGATACCATTTTCTTTATAAAAATACTTGGACAAATAACATCATTTATGTAACCTTCTTTCAGCAAATATTCACTCAGGCGATTATACCGCATGCGTCCAGATTGCTTTAAACCATACAAAGATCTTTGTAATCTGATTGAATATATTCTTGAGATTTTGCTTCAGGCATTTTAAATCCTTCAGGGATTTTCATATAAATTTCATTATCAAGTGAACTGTACAGATAAGCTGTAACTACATCCATTAGATGTATTTCAAGCTTTTCATGTAGTGCTAAACTGATGAGATATCGAAATGTTATGGCATCCATAACAGGTGAATATGTTTCATCAAAATCGACTCCAGGTCGTTGTGAGAATCCTTGTGCAACAAGGCGAGCTTTGTATCTTTCAACTTTATTTTTATCATTCCTTTTTCGCACAAAAACTCATTTATGACCAACTGATTTTATACCAACAGGTAATTGGACTACTGGTCCAAAGACCTCTCTTTTAGCAAGTGACTTCAATTCCGATTGAATTGCCTCTTGCCATTTTGGCCAATCAGATCTTTGTCGACAGATCGAGGTTCAATATCCTCACTATCTTGCATAATATTAAGTGCAACATTATATGCAAAAATATTATCCACCACTATCTCAGATCGATTTAAATTAATCCCATCACCGATCGAACTTATTAAAAGTTCCTCACTCACATGAGCTTCGGGTTCATTGATTTCTTCAGGAATCTTAGAACTAATCAGATTTTGGGTCTCTTCAGGAAATCCCTTCATAGTATCGTTTTGATCATTTGTCGATTTTCTTTTTCGTGGATTTCGATCCTTAGAACCCAAAGGCCTACCACGCTTCAAGCGTGCTTTAGGTTCACTATCTCTCATGCTAGTAGATGGTCCTACTGGGACATCAATTCGGATAGGCACATTCTCTGCTGGGATATGTGACTTAGTTATCCTTTTCAAATCAGTAAATGCGTCTGGCATTTGATTTGCTATATTCTGTAAATGGATGATCTTCTGGACCTCCTGATTACATATAGGGGTACAGGGATCAAAGTGAGATAATGATGAAATTTTTCACACAATTTATCTTTTGATTTCCTTTTTCTCTCCCCCTAATTGTGGAAAATTTATTTCATCAAACCGACAATCTGCAAATCGAGCAGTAAATAAATCTCCTGTCAATGGTTCAAGATAGAGAATAATAGAGGGTGATTCAAACCCAACATATATTCCTATCCTTCTCTGTGGTCCCATCTTACTACGTTGTGGTGGTGCTACTGGCACATATACAGCACATCCGAAAATTCGTAGATGGGCAATATTTGGTTCATGACCAAAAACTAATTGTGACGGAGAATATTTATTATAATGTGTCGGTCTGAGACGGATAAGTGATGCTGCATGCAAGATAGCATGGCCACAAGCAGTAGTGGGCAATTTTGTTTTCATAAGTAGTGGTCTTGCTATCAATTGCAGGCGTTTAATAAATGACTCTGCAAGGCCATTTTGAGTATGAACATAAGCTACAGGATGTTCAACTTTTATCCCAACGGATAGACAATAATCATCAAAAGCTTGAGATGAGAATTCTCCAGCATTATCAAGGCGAATAGCCTTTATAGGATAATCTGGGAATTGTGCCCTTAATCGAATTATTTGGGCTAATAGCTTTGCAAACGCCAGGTTGCGAGATGATAGTAGGCACACATGAGACCATCTTGAAGATGCATCTATTAGGACCATAAAATATCTAAACAACCCACTTGGTGGGTGAATAGGTCCACATATATCCCCATGTATACGCTCTAAAAAGGCAGGGGATTCAATACCAACCTTCATTGGTGATGGTCTAGTGATCATTTTTCCTTGATAACAAGCATCACAAGAAAATTCGTCATTTGTAAGAATCTTCACGTTCTTTAATGGATGCCCACTCGAATTTTCAGTAATTCGTCTCATCATTATTGATCCGAGATGGCCCAAACGGCCATGCCAAAGCACAAAAGTACTTGAATCCGTAAACTTCTGGTTTACGATATAGTGTGCTTCAATTGTACTAATTTTTGAATAGTATAAGCCAGAAAATAAAGTTGGTAACTTTTCTACAATGCGTTTCTTGTCAGAAATATTCTTTGTAATACAAAGATATTCCCTGTTCATTTCATCTATTGTCTCAACATGATACCCATTTCGGCGGATATCTATAAAACTCAACAAGTTTCTTCGGGACTTGGAGGAGAACAATGCATTGTCTATAATAAGTTTTGTTCCCTTAGACAGAAATATAATGGCTCTTCCGGAGCCTTCAATCAAACTTACATTACCAGAAATTGTTGAAATATTTGCTTTTTCCTTATGCAAATAAGAAAAGTATTTCTGATCGTTGAATATGGCATGAGTTGTTCCACTATCAATAACACAAATATCTTCATGATTTGCCTTTGATCCAAACATAATTTGAGAGTTATCCATATTCTTCAAAATAACATAAATAAAATATATTATAAGTAAACATCATTATCAAAGCATAACCTTTATTTATGTACAACAATTACATAACCATACTATCTATTACAAACAACAAAAATTAAAATATTTACATTTCTACAGATTCACTACCGATTACATGACTTGTTTCTCCTTCTGGGAGTGCAAAGTAATCAGCTACATCCAAATGCATGAGGTCTAAATTATCTTCAGAAATAAAATTTACTTCAGCATTTTTCTCTGTCTTCTTCAGGGAGGCTTGATAAAGCTCAACCAGGTGCTTTGGCGTACGACAGGTACGTGACCAGTGCCCTTTTCCTCCACATCTATAGCATGCATTTTCTGCATTTGGCACTTGCACCGCTTCATGCTTTTGTTCCTTCCTTTTCCACTGCTGGTGGTGAGGAGGCTTCTTTGGTGCATTATTATTTTGGTTTCTTCCCTGACCACGGCCATGACCACGACTGAGGCCACGACCTCTTCCACGTTTAGCTTGGTGGAAGTTCGTCTCATTCACTTCAGGGAATGGACAAGAACCAATAGGTCGGCTTTCATGATTTTTCATTAATAGCCCATTATGTTGCTCTGCTATAAGAAGATGTGAGATAAGTTCAGAATACTTTTTAAATCTCATCTCTCAATATTGCTGCTGCAGGAGCATATTCGAGACATGAAAAGTGGTGAAAGTTTTCTCCAACATATCATGATCAGTAATATTATCACCACATAATTTCAATTGGAAAATAATTCTGAACATAGCAGAATTATACTCACTGATAGATTTAAAATCTTGTAGCCTTAGATGAGTCCAATCATAACGTGCTTGTGGAAGAACGACCATCTTCAGGTGGTCATATCTATCTTTCAAATTATTCCACAATATAACTGGATCTTTAATAGTGAGATATTCCATTTTCAGGCCCTCATCAAGGTGATGGCGTAGGAATATCATTGCTTTGGCACGGTCTTGGTTTGATATCTGATTTTTATCCTTGATGGTGTCTGCCAGACCCATCGCATCAAGATGAATTTCAGCATCAAGCACTCAAGACATGTAGCTTTTGCCCGATATATCCAGGGTTACAAATTCAAGTTTAGAAAGATTTGACATTATTTAGGAAAAGAAAGTTCTTACCTCTAATACTTTCAAAGTATTTGCTCGAGATGTCAGAGTCTCGTGCTGATAACGTGTTATAAAATAAAGACTGTAAAGTAAAGACAAGTATAGAGAGAAACTGTTATATTATTCGAATTCAAACAGATGTACATAATGAACTGAAATCTCTTCTATTTATAGAAGAAAGGAAGCTGCTGTGTAAGCTGCTACTATACCAGATATGGATAATCTTCTACTAAGAGCAATGTTTATCCATAACGGAGTACTGAAAGGATAAGCTTATTATACCCGATATGAATAATCTTCTACCGGGGGTAATGTTTATCCATAACTGGGTACTGAAAGGATAAGCTTATTATATCCGGTATGGATAATCTTCTATCGGGGGTAATGTTTATCCATAACTGGGTACTGAAAGGATAAGCTTATTATACCCGGTATGGATAATCTTCTACCGGGGGTAATATTTATCCATAACCGAGTACCGAAGTGATAAGCTTCTTCAAAAAACTTATTTCCAATAGAGTACTAAATAGATAAACATATTTACGATGGAGTCCCATATGGATAAGCTTCTTCAGGAAGCTTATTTACAACGAAGTACTAAATGAACTTTCATAATATAATATATTTATAACAAAGTACAGATAATTGAATTAATTCTTGTATTTGAAAAGAAGAGAAAATTATACTAAAAACAAAAATGTAACCATGTTACCAGTAAAACTTTACCTGGTTACTTGCGCAAACAATATTAAATTATATCAAGTGATAAAGTGATAGTCGTGACTCGAGTTTCTCATAGGCTTACTAGTGGGATTAGGTTTATTTTTGTATTTTCTTATTCCTAATTTGTTATTATTATATATTGTGTCATTTACTTCCGTTATCTTATCACCTTGTTGTAGCTATTGTTTGTCACTTTATTTTTACCGTTTTTTGAGTCGAGGATCTACCAAAAATAACTTTTCTATTTTCACAATATAGGGATAAGGTCTGCATACACATTATCCTCCCTAAATCCTATTTGCGGGATTATACTAGGTTTATTATTGTAGTTGATGTTGATAAATTTAAACAAAAATGTTTATTATTAATTTACTATAATTTTCTTAATCATGAATATAGAGGCACACATTACGTATCCATTAAGTTGGTGCAAAAATCGGGTACATATAAGTTTTTTATTTAATTGCCATAAACTTAATAATCAGTATATATTGAGGTCATTAAACATCATAACAAAGTCTAGCAAGTAACACACATTAGGCTTGTATAGTGTAGATCCACCAACAAGAAAGAGAAATAAGAAAATGGTCCAGAATTTTTATCTTAACATAACTTATTAATTTAGTTTTGCTTTTCTATATGTGTTGTTATTATGTTGAATCAACCATTATCCTCATCAGCTAAATCACTTTTTCTTCTTTAGTCCCCTTTGTAAACTTCTCATTGCTAACTTTTGATACGAAATATGACAGTATCGTTTTAATAAAAAATAAAAAAAATATATCTCTATATTCTTCATAACACTCGCAAGGTTGGTTGAGTTGATTGGGTGAGTGGTTTCCAACATGGAAGATTTGGGATCGATTCTCCTCTCCAGCAGCCTCCTCGATCAGTCAGAGCTCATTATACCGGACTTGGCCAGTACGGTTTACATCTCCTGTGATTTGCGAGTATTGCACAGTGAATACGTTTAAAAGTGCGCACCCGAAGAGTAGCGGCCGTAGGTTTCCCCAGAAATTTTCCAAATAAAAAATATTCTTCATCTCTAAGAAAATGCTATACAATTTTATCCAAACGTATTCTGCTAACTATGTCGACTTCATATAAATTAGTAAAATAGCTTACGGAGTTTGGAATAAATAAACTAACTACAACGTGCACATGAAACTGAATTTCATAATTCTTTTCTCTTTCTTTCTAAAACGATAAGAGAATATTTGGACAAGACCAATTCATACTCAGAAAAACACATATTCGATTAGGTACCAATATAAACAAGACATAAATCATACTTTTCCAGAATTAAATTTTAATATATATATTTCTCTTTTGACCATTTATTATTTTGACTCGTTAAAAATAGGTTACTTTAGGCCTACTACACTATTGTGACCTGCAATTGGAACACGGGTTGTGAATCTTTGCTTCGTTACTTAGCGACGATGCTTTTAGTTCTAATCGATGAAATAATATTTTTCTTTACTGTACGACAAAATAGGCACTTGGTTAGTTATGAGTATACTGAATTTGTAAGGGAAAAAAATGAGTATACTGAATTTATTGTTTGAATCTTAGATATTGAATTATTGTTTTAAATGTGTATTACGAATAGAACTGAGTTCACTTACAAATATCTTACAAACTTCTTTTTTCAAATGAATTTCATACAAATATCTTGCAAACTCCTCTTTTTCAAATGAATTTCATATTCAAACATATTTTCGATTTTTTACATACCTTTTGTAATGACCCGACCGGTCATTTTACTTTCTAGAACCTCGTTCCCCTAAGTAAGACTTTTCGTATATGCTTTTACTGATTTATGACTTGCAGGGATGATTAGTTCGGGATTTAGAAGAGTTCGAGTTGAAATCGGAACACTTGGTTCCTTAAGTTGGCTTAAAAGGGACAAGTTTGACTTCGGTCAATATTTTGAGTAAACGACCTCGGATCGAGATTTGACGGTTCCAATAGGTTCGTATGATGATTTCGGACTTGGACGTATGTTCGGATCGGATTTTGGATGACCCGGGAGTGTTTTGGCGCTTAATAGTGAAAATTGGTTCTTTAAAGGTTTTAGAAGTTCTTTAAATTTGGTTTGGAGCAGGTTTTGGTGATATCGAGGTCCAAATGGAATTTCGAAATCGAGAATAGTTCCATAATATCATTTAAGACTTGCACGCAAAATTTGGTGTCATTCCGAGTAGTCTAAGTACGTTTCAATGCATTGGAAATAAATTGAAGAACTTGAAGTTCATAAGTTTGATTCAATTGGTTTTGGGGTGTGATTCTTAGTTTTAATATTATTTTGGGCATTTTCAGAGTTCGAGCAAGTCCTTTTTATGATTCCAGACTTGTGGGTATGTTCGGGCGGGGTTCTGGTGGCCCCAAGTGTCAATCGGACAAGGCTCAGGCCAAGTTGGGAGCTTGAAGCAACAGCTGAAGCTCCCTAGATCTGTCATAATCGCACCTGCGCTTGGCCAGCCGCATGTGCGGGCTCGCAGGTGCGAGCCACGAGCCGCAGATGCGAGAAATCAAGGGCAGCCCAGGAACCGCAGATGCGGAAGATTGGGCGCACCTGCATGACCACAGGTGCGAGAGCAGTGGTCACAGGTGCGACTAGGCTCGCAAAAACGGCCCCTACTGTCCGTTGATGCAGAGACTGGCCAGGCGAGGGGAATACGCACCTGCGATGGCTTTTCCGCTAGTGCGAGACCGCAATGCAGCCAAGGCACCATAGGTGCGAAAGTCGTTGGGCAGTGAGGGGTCATTAAATACGGACTTAGGCCATTTTTATCACATTTTCTTCCATTCTTGGGCGATTTGAGAGCTTTTAAGGAGAGGATTTCGGCCTAGCTTTGTGAGGTAAGTAGTTTCTACTTAATGTGAGTTTAATACATAGATTCAACATGAAAATTGGTAGAAATCATGGGTTTAGATGAAAAGCCTAGGGTTTAATAAAAATGAATTTTTACCACGAAAATGATTATAGAACTTAGTGAAAATCATATATTTATATTCCTAAGGTTATGCGTAACAAATTTCTTCGAAAATTTTTGGAATCCGGGCATGTGGGTCCGGGGGTGAATTTTAGGAATCTTGCATTTCGGGTTGGGTAATCACTTTAATAGTGGGGATATGAACTTTTGAGCATAGATTGATTTATTTATGTAATGTTTGACTAGTTTCGAATCGTTTGGCACCATATTTGGAGGCTTGAGCACCTTTTTGAGCCGGAAAGTAGGCTTTGAGATGAGGTAAGTCTCCTTTCTAACCTTGTAAGAGGGAATTAACCCCATAGGTAAATTAAATAAATGTGTACCTATTTATGGGAGCTACTAGCTACTATCATGCTATTGTCCGGTTAGTTTAGGACCCGTATCATGCTTTATTTGAAATATTTGCGCCCTTACTTGCTAATTTAATTGCTTAAGTCATGTTAGAATTTGATAAAAAAATTGTAAAAGGTTAAATTCACTTGTTTGAAGATTGAATGGAATACTTGACTGTAAATGAGAAATTTATGTTTTCTTTAAAAATAATTGCTATTTGTGGATCAGGCCGAACGCTTCGGTAGCAGATAGATGCATCTATGGTTCGTGCCATTCGACCCTCGGCAGTGCACAATTTAAATATTATGTTGGATCGGGCCGTACGACCTCGACATAATTTGCACATGATAATTCTTTTGAACTCTCCATAATTGAACTTGTTTAAATGTGGAAATGCAAGCTGTTAAATGATAAAACTGAACTTGGAACTAATATTTGTGAAAGAAGAAGTTATTATTTTTTGTTATTGGGCTTTCAGTATTATTCATGAAATCCATGTTAGTATAATATTTTTAACATATTATCGTTAACCCATAGTAAATGTCAAGTCGACCCCTCGTTACTGCTTCTTCGAGGTTAGACTAGATTCTTATTGGGTACATGTTATTTATATACTCATACTACGCTTATGTACTTAATTGTATAGGATCTGATGCAGGTACATTTGGTTACCTGTCCGGCGCACATACTTGATCCTGGTTCGAGATTTCATGGTGAGCTGCACCCTTCCGAGCCGTTCAGCAGCATGCCGGAGTCTCTCTTTTGTTTGTTGCTGTCTATTCTATTTCAGGCAGTAGGATAGCCACCTTTTGTATATTCTACTAGTTTCCCACATACTTGTGACACTAGATCTTGACACACATTAGTAGACTTACGGTTTTGGGTTGTATTTCTACAGTTATGATTTCCTTTAGTTGTTTTCGCTTTTGGTTGCTTTAAAAAAATCCGCAATTTATTAGATGCTTTAAATTTAAGGAAAGTTAGTTGTTTGAATCACTTAATAAAAATGGGAAATCACTAAGTTGTTCACTGTTGGCTTGTCTAGCAATGGTGTTGGACGCTATCACGACCTGACATGGAGTTGAATCGTGACACCCTTTTTAACTTTGATCTTAAATAGGATTTATCTATTTATTTTTTTCCAACTTTAATGCAATGACCCGGCCAGTCATTTTGAGTATTTTAACCTCGATCCCCTATTTATTTCCTCCTCTATGTTGTATTATGGTTATGTGGCTTGCCCGAGGTGTTTGGTTTTGGTTTGGGTGAGTTTCGAAGTGAAACGGGATACATAGTCCCTAAATCGGAGGCTTAAGACCGTAGTTTGACTTTTATGTAAACAACTCCGTAATAGAGTTTTGATGTTCCAATAGCTCCATATGGTGATTTTGGTATTAAGAGCGTATCCGGATGTTGATTTGGAGGCCCGTAGGTCGTTTCGGCTTGAATTGGCGTAAGTTAGAAAATTGAAGGTTTTGAAGGTTGTGAAGTTGATCGGGAGTAGACTTTATTGATATCGGAGTCCGATTTCAATTTCGGAAGTTGGAATAGGTCTGTCATGTCATTTATGACTTGTGTGCAAAATTTAAGGTCAATGGAAGTTGATTTGATATGATTCGTTGTTAGTTTTGGAAGTTGGAAGTTCACGGTTTCAATAGGCTTGAGTTGAGTTGCGATTCGTTAAATCGATTTTTATGTGATTTTTGGCTTCGAGTAGGTCCGTTATGTGTTTTGGAACTTGTTGGTATATTTGGACAGGGCCCTAGGGTCCCCGAGTGTGTTTTGGATTGAATTTGAAACCAAATTGGACTTAGTCGTTGTTGCTGAAGCTCCAACCCTTCTGGTGCCATCACACCTGCGGAGGGATTGGCCGCAGGTGCGGTCTCGCTAGTGCGAGTGATGGAGCGAGCGAAAAGGGCTGCCTAGACCTGGGTTCGCAGGTGCGAGGTGGTTTCCGCATCTGCAAATCTGCAGGTGAGGAGGAGCTGGTCGTAGATGCATACCGGGCCAACTAGGTCAATTATCACAGAAGCGGGCGTTGCCCGTAGGAGCGCTCCCATGTTCGCAGAAGCGGAAGCGCAAATGCACATTTAGTCCGCAAAAGCGGAGGATGCTGGGCTTAGTAAGAACCGCACCCGCGATGGAAATTTCGCAGGTGCAGAGCCACAGATGTGGCTCTAGGATCGCAGATGCGAAATAGCTGGTCAGAATAGGAGCCTTCGAGGGTTTGATTTCATTATTCATTTTTGGACCTAGAGAGCTCGATTTGTGGCATTTTTTCGTGTATTTTTCAAGAAATTTATCGGGGTAAGTGATTCTAACTTGTTTTTGGCTTTATTACACGAATTCATTGTTATTTTCATCATTTAATTAGTGATTCAAGTTGGAAATTTGAAAAAAAATTGTGAAAACTTCTTAGACTAAATTTTAGGGATTTGAAAGGCAATTTGAAGTCGGATCTAAGTAATTTTTGTATGGTTGGACTCGTTATCGATTGGGTGTTCGGATTTTATAATTTTGGTCGGGTTTCGAAACGCGAGCCCGGGGGTTGACTTTTTGTTTCTCTTTAAAGATCGTAACTTTCTTGTTCGAAATAGTTTCCTATAGTTTATATTTTATGAAGTCGTTTTGGCTAGATTCGAGCCGTTCGGAGTTGGAAAATTTGAGGGAAAGGCTTACTAGTGGATTGAGTTAGCGTATTTTGAGGTAAGTATCTTGCCTAACTTTGTGTGGGAAAATTACCCCTTAGGATTGGTGTTGTTTTATGTTAATTGTGATATGTGGAAGTCATGTACGCAAGGTGACGAGTTTGTTCACGGGCTAAACATGGTAATTGACCGGTTCTAGCTATGTAGATTCTTTCATGCCTTTCATTGAGTTACCATAAAATGTTACATTCGCCATCTTTAGTCTATCTTTACATGCCTTACTTGTCTTATCTCTTACTTGTTAATTACTTTTATATACCTAGTTGAAATTATTATTTTCTCTATTCTTTATTCATTATTTAACTGTTGAATTCCTTACTTGAAATTTGTTATTCTTGGAGTATCTTGTTGTTGAAATTGGTATTGAGTTACAAAGGTCATGATTGAGGCAAAGTTGTAAAGTTGTGAAATACCATTCTTGTTGAGTTATTCACCTTCGGTTGTTATTGTCGAGACTCCTGTGAATATTGTGGTTGAGCCTTGGGCTATTTATTGTGAAAACACCATTATTATTGATTTCTTTGGCAAGTTGTGATGTTGGGCACTTGAGGCACAATTTGTAATACGTTGTGATATTGAGGTATAAGGTTTTTGGGTTGAAATGCATGCGGTGAGATAAGGTGGGATTGATACGCGTGTTGCTAGTAGGGGAACTACTTGAAGCAATGCGGTGTGATAAGATGGGATAAAACGTGGGAAGCTATTTTAGAAAAAATAATTTTTAAACTAAATGCAAGGCTCCCACGGTGATATAAGGAGAGACTGTAAATTGTTTTGTGATTTGAGACTACGAGGTGGTACCTCAGTAGTGATTCTTATTGATACTTTTCTATTACTTCACTTGTGTTTTGGTTGTTTTGTTTTCTTAGCATATCATTCCTTGTTTTCTTCTGTGATGTATTATTTGCCTTAGTTTAGTGTAGTTAATCTTGGCATATCTCTTTATTGTTTTATTTTCATTGTTATCATCATTACACTGTCATATACTTGTTTAGTTTTCTTATTTATTCTAGTAAGGACTTGACCGAACCTCGTCACTACTTTACCGAGGTTAGGCTTGACACTTACTGGGTACCGTTGTGATGTACTCATGCTATGCTTCTGCATAATTTTTATGCAGATCCATGTACCTCCTACTAATCCAGGCACCAGTGATACGGGTTCATATTCGTACCGGCATCCACATGCCTCGAAGTCACTCTCTATCTAGTCTATTTTATTTTCTTTTCCTTTTATTTGACACTGATGTATAGGGATATTCAGCACTATCTTGTAGAGCTTGTGACTTTCCATCACCAGATTTTGGGAAGTTTGTTATGCTGAGTTGCGGAATTTCTTTTATGATAGTTGTTGAGTATTTGAGAGTTTTATCGCTATTCAATCATATACTGTATGTATATTAGACATCCTATAAAAGAAATTTAGACATCCTGTATGTATATTACATCATATACTGTATGTATATTAGACTTACCTAGTCTTAAAGACTAAGTTCCATCACGACATCCTACGGAGGGAAATTGGGGTCGTGACATTTAATTTTAATATTGTTCTGTTAAAGGATCTACTAAGTTGTGTGGCCAAAGGTATATACAACCCCCGAAATTTGTCCTCTTATTCATTGGGTCACTTCAATTGGAGTTGGTTTCTATTGAACACTTTAATTCATCCAAAAATATATTTATTAGATATATTTTACTGATGTGACAAATTAAGTGTGTATTCTTCACTCTTTTTGAGCGCGTCAACACTATGATATAATTATTTTTCTTTTTAAATCTCTTCTACGTTCCTTATCATGTGAAACCATGAATACAATGACCGGTGACAAACTTTTCATGGCCAATTCCACCATCTTTCACAATACCTTTACCATAGAAGCATTTTGTTTGAGAAGACAAAGGAATAAGTTAGGGGCTGATTATTTTCTATTTTCTTTTTTTTCTTCACAAACCCCCCTTTAGGGATTTTTACCTTGTAACGATCCAGTCATTCGTTCTGAGAGTTATAGCCCCATTTTCTCCATCTATGCTTATTTATATGTTGTTCAGTTGTGTTAAGTTGTATCGAGTTGGTAGGTTTGGGTTCGGAGTAGTTTTGGAGTGAAATGAACACTTAGTCTCTTAGTTAGAAAGCTAAGTTAGAAAAGTCAACCGGAAGTTGACTTATGAGTAAACGAATTCGGATTTGGATTTTTGGCATATTTTGTAGTTTTTATTGTGTTATTCGATTCGTTAGCACATGGTGATGGTATTAATTAGATTATGGTTAGATTCGGAGCTTTTGGAGACCGAGTCCAGAGACGAAGGCATCCGGAGTAGGATTTTATGCGGTTGAGGTAAGTAACAGGTTCAACTCTAGCTTTGAAGGTATAAACTCGGAGAATTTGATATCGTGTGACTGTTTGGAGGTGATACCCATGCTAGGTGATGGGCGTGTGGGTGTATACCTTGAGGGATGGAGACTTGGTCCGTCCCGTGATGCCTCATGACCATCATATGTGTTTACGTAGTTACTTGTTGTTGAACTTGTCTGCCTTCACGTTAGAGATCATGCTTAGGCTTTATTCATGCTCACATTATTTGTACTTAGTCATAGAAATTATTGTACATGTTTACCTCAGTCTCTGTTATTTGCTAATATATTGTGATACTTGATATGGGCTGTGTTCCCTTATTTGTTGATGATGTTGAGGCTAGTGAGGTACATGATTGAGTAAGGCCGAGAGTCTAGTTGTGAGGATATTAATACCATAGCGCGTGAGTTGTCTACATAGCACGTGAGTTTACCGTGCGGATCCAGGTATTAATATGATAGCACGTGAGTTGTCCGTGCTAGCGCTTGGGCTTTGAGAACCCCTCCGAAGTCTGTACACACCCCAGCGAGCGCAGAGTGTTGAGTGTATTGAGTGTTGAGTGTTGAGTGCGAAGTGCGAGTGCTGAGTGATGGAGTGACATTACTGTGAGGTTGCATTTACTTTTGCTGTTGCTGCATTTATCTGTTAAATTTCTTTGTGACATTTACTGAGTTATGGAATTTACTTGTTTATTCCTGTTATTTTTAAAATTGTGAAAAATAAATTTGATTGTTTTACTTAGCTCGTTACTACTACTCAGTTCCTTAGTTATTTCTGTTACTACTGAGGTGGTTGTACTCATTCTACACCCTGCATTTTATGTGCAGATCCAGGTGAGTTAGAGCGCGGCGATCGTTGAGTTAAGGCCGACTTTAATTGGAGACTACAAGGTAGCTACCAGCGTCCGCAGGACCTTATTACTCCTCTTATCATTTCTTCTTTTAGATAGTTAGACAGTTTATATACCTTAGTTCATTATTTTAGACGCTCATGACTTAGTGACACCCCGATGTTTGGGGCTCGTTTTCGTATTTTATATTATTTATATTTAGAGTTTGTTTAGTTTATCAGGAATTAAATTATTAGAAATATTTTATTAAATTCTTATAATCAAATTAGTAGTAATATTTTGGGAATAGGCTTGCCTTATAACACGATAGGTTCCATCACAACCATGGTTAGATTTTGGGTCGTGACAAGGTGGTATCAGAGCCAGGTTACATAGGTCTCACGAGTCATGAGCGGGTTTAGTAGAATCTTGCGGATCGGTACAAAGACGTCTGTACTTATCTTCGAGAGGCTGTAGAACCTTAAGGAAAACTTCACCTTCTTGAATTCTTATCGGGCGGCATTGATTCAGGTTGCAGTGTAACTCTTTGAATTCCTTCCATGCATTCATATGCGCACATGAGCGCTCGATATCAGTTGTGCATCGACGGCTTGTGATTCCTTGGATGAGGTGCGAGATGTGATTTCTGTGTGTTGATGTCGGGCCAGTCTGGAGGACTTGAGGCCGGGTTTTGACTGTAGATTAAGCACTAAGGTGTTGATTGTGTGAGCCCGTGCTTGTGGACCTATATGTCCGGTAGTGTCCCTATTAATGGAAATGGTGGTTGGATGGATACGTGATGAGTATGATGTGACCGTGAGATGAGTTCATATGATTTGAATGTGATGAGAAGGTATTGCTAAAGGTTTCACCTATTTGAGACTCGAGGTATATTTTTAGACTCGTTCGAGGACGAACGTTTGTTTAAGAGGGGGAGGATGTAACGCCCGTTCGTTCGTTCTAAGAGTTATAGACCTATTTCCCATATCTATGCTTATTTATATGTTGTTTAGCTGTGTTGAGTTGTATCAAGTTGGTAGGTTTGGGTTCGGGGTAGTTTTGAAGTGAAATGAACACTTAGTCTCTTAGTTAGAAAGCTAAGTTAAAAAAGTCAATCGGAAGTTAACTTATGAGTAAACGAATTCGGATTTGGATTTTTGGCATATTTTGTAGTTTTTATTGTGGAATTCGATTCTTTAGCATATGGTGATGATATTAATCTAATTATGGTTAGATTCGGAGCTTTTGAAGACCGAGTCCAGAGATTAGGGCATCTCGGAGTAGGATTTTATGCAAGTGAGATAAGTAACAGTTTTAACTCTAGCTTTGAGGGTATAAACCCAGAGAATTTGATATCGTGTGACTGTTTGGAAGTGATACCCACGCTAGGTGACGAGCGTATGGGTGTATACCTTGAGGGATGGAGACTTGGTCCGTCCCATGAGGCCTCATGGCCATCATATGTGTTTACGTAGTTACTTGTTGTTGAACTTGTCTGCCTTCACGTTAGAGATCATGCTTAGGCTTTATTCATGCTCACATTATTTGTACTCCGTCATAGAAATTATTGTACATGTTTACCTCAGTCTCTATTATTTGCTAATATGTTGTGATACTTGATGTGGGCTGTGTTCCCTTGTTTGTTGATGATGGTGAGGCTAGTGAGGTACATGATTGAGTAAGGCCGAGAGTCTAGTTGTGACGATATTAATACCATAGCGCGTGAGTTGTTCGCGTAGCACGTGAGTTGACCGTGCGGATCTAGGTATTAATATGATAGCGCGTGAGTTGTCCGTGCTAGCGCTTGGGCTTTGGGAGCCCCTCCGGAGTCTGTACACACCCCTAGTGAGCGCAGAGTATTGAGTGCGAAGTGCGAGTGCTGAGTGATGGAGTGACATTTCCGTGAGGTTGCATTTACTTTTGTTGTTGCTACATTTATCTGTTAAATTTCTTTGTAGCATTTACTGAGTTATGGAATTTACCTGTTTATTCCTGTTATTTTTAAAATTATGAAAAATAAATTGGACTGTTTTACGTAGCTCGTCACTACTACTCAGTTCCTTAGTTATTTCTGTTACTATTGAGGTGGTTGTACTCATACTACACCCTGTACTTTATGTGCAGATCCAGGTGAGTTAGAGCGCGACGATCGTTGAGTTCTGGCCGGTTTTAATTGGAGATTGCAAGGTAGCTGCCAGAGTCCGCAGGACCTTATTACTCCTCTTGTTATTTCTTCTTTTGGATAGTTAGATAGTTTATATACCTTAGTTCATAGTTTTAGACGCTCATGACTTAGTGACACCCCGATGTTTGGGGCTCGTTTTCGTATTTTATATTATTTATATTTAGAGTTTGTTTAGTTTATCAGGAATTAAATTATTGGAAATGTTTTATTAAATTTTTATAATCAAATTAGTAGTAATATTTTGGGAATAGGCTTGCCTTGTAACACGATAGGCGCCATCACAACCATGGTTAGATTTTGGGTCGTGACATACCTTTCTATACACTATATGAAACCTTATTACCCTCCTTACTAAAGTTTCAATTTAATTACATAGGCATATATAATTTACCAATAATATATATTTTAGGAATAACATGAGATATTAATTAACTCCTTTAATCACGTTATTCAGATTCTAACGTACATATCCCACTCCCCCATGTTTCTCTGCCCACACCCCTATGATTTGATTCTCTCTCCCTCCATTAATGCTTTCTTCCATTTTTGTTCGAAAGCTTTTACAATTTCTCTCTCAAATTTTCTGATTTCTCTCTCAAAATCCATATAAAATCCTTAGTGCTTCAAATTTTCCTTCCCTTACGATGAAGAAGAAAGGAACTCCGAGGAAACCCCTAAAAAAGTTACTGATGGAGATATTCCTACTTTTGATTTGGGTGCTTTCTCATAGGATTCATCCAAAAAAATAGTGAATTCCTGACATGCAACACCAGAGAGAAAGTCCAAGCTTTCCCCTTGTGAAGCTAGGGCAGAGGCGCAAACAAAACTAAAGCATGACAGGGATGCTGCTGAAGCTTCAACATCAGTTAAATTAATAAAACGGAAGGGTAAAGAAATTGCTCGTGATGATGATTTCGTCGAAGAAGAAGTGATCTGAAACCTACAAAAAAAAATCAAAACTTCTCCTACTGGCAAACCTTCAAAAAGGAAGAAGGTTAAAAAATCCCTAAAAACGCACCCCAATAGTCATTAGAGAAGGTAAAATTGTAGTACATACAATTTTTTATTTTTAGTTAAAAAGTTATTTTCATTATCATCCTGATACCTAATTTTTGTTGTTCTGTAATTGTAGAAATTTTGTCTGCATTATGTATATTTCTGGTTGTTTTTCAAATTTTCTACATATTTGTTATTTTAAATAATTTTGTTAGAATATGTATTATATGATTTAGTTGGTTTTATTGGTTAATTTTTGCTCTCTTTGTAGATGTTAATTTTATTTTCTGAAAACAAATTGTATATATTATGTCCAGTTGTTAGTTTTTCTCCCAACTTTATAAATGTAGGTTATTAAACAAAAGATTGCCAATTTATTTGTAGCTTCACTATAGTTAAGTTGTTGTATTTCTTTATTAATTTTATAATTTATTTGTCTACAATGTATTACTGTCTTTCTGGCTGTAGATAAAGTGTAGCAGAATTGTTATTATTTTATTTTTCTGTCTTTAAATATGTTTTATTAACTTATTTTCTTTTGTTGCAGAACAAATATTTTTTTTGTACCACATAATGCTGATTATGACATCACTAGATTTTAAACATTATCCGACGCTGCTGTTCCTGTCCAAATTAAGGTATTATTGTATGAAAATGCGATAAAATTATATAAGAAGACATGTTTTGGGCACTTTCTTCCCATGCCCAAAATATGTATCCACAATCAGGAAATTCACCTTTTGATGAAGTATGAATTGAACACATCCGGGTCTGATTTTTTTACAGCACAGATAAAGGATGAGAGGCTGTACTTTGGGTTGAGGGAGCTTGCTCTTATTACTGGCCTCAAATATTTTGCAGAAGTAATCGACTTTTGTTACACATCTAAGTATGATAGTAAAACAATGTGGAATTATTTTTCGAACAAGGAAAAAGTTGAGAAGCCATACCTGAAACAAATTGTAACCAACCGTAGTTGAGTGAATGATGAGGATGCAGTCAAGCTATGTATTCTTTATCTTATAAAGTTCTTCCTCTATCCTTCTAAGAAAGATAATGGTTTGATATACCACTATAGGTTGTATTTGGTTGACTTAGAGCAGTATGCGAATTTCGCATCGAATATAGAAGCTTATACACATTTGCTTCAGTCGGTTAGGCATAAGTTGAACCCTTCTATACACTTTTATCTCCTTCAAGGTTTTCCACTCGCTATGCAAATTTGGTTGTATGAGTATAGCTCTACACTCAACACATATATAGCTAGAAGGGTTGGTAATTCTATCCCCCGTATCCTTAACTAGATGACAACAAAAGACAAAATATGAATTTCTACATTGGAAGAGAGGATGATCAAACCATCATGGATTAAGGTAAATTTTTTCACATTTGTATAAAATATCTCCAAATATTGACATACTTAACATAACAATTCTACATGTTTACGGTACAAACAATATAACTATAATTTATATACAAATTATCTACATATGATGACTAACTCCCTTATATTTTTCTTTCACTCAGTTCACCAACATGATTGAAGCCCCAGAAGAGCTTTCTGGAATGACTTTGTCAGACAAAGTTGAATATATGTTTGAAGAAGCTGAAACGCATGTCGAGCATATGAAAAATGCTCCATCTTTATCTGGTAGTAAGCAGTCAATGAGAATAGCTGACAAGAAAGCTATTCTTCAACAATTAAAAAAATTAAGAAAAGAAGTTGATAAGGTAACAACTTATGATATTCCTAGCTGGTTTCTGTAATTTATGTTATGCCAAATATTTTATTAACTCTTATTATTTTTATCCTTAGGTCGGTTCAGACCTTGGATTGTTCAAGAAAGAGGTATACCTAATTCTTTATTTTTAGGCTTCTTTATATATCTATAAGTTTCTTATTGTCAGATAGATTTTTAAGCTATTTTGGTTCTCTAGGTTTTTGAAGAACTAGGTAGCATTTGAGAGCTATTCAATGATTCCATCAAGACTCTGTTACAGGAAATTAATAGTCAACAGGATACTAACGTTGATGTTAATGTTTCATTCAAATATAGTCATTTTGGAATATTTTTTTTACCCTATGTTTATATTAGCATTCATAAAGGATATTGTCTCAGAAATTCTACTTGCAGTTTAGTGGAAGTTTTGGAAAAGATAATGAGCATTGCAATGCAAAGGACACATAGCAATATCATGACAGTAGTTCTAAACAAGTGTTGGCCAGCATCACTAAAATGTGTATTTGAACAATTTTAACATAATTTGATCACATGTCTTACATAGGTTAAGTATATTACTAAATTATCAACAAATAATATACATTATATTTCCAATTGTTGTTTTAGATGCATGACATATGTATGACATTCAAAAAGAGGAGAATGTTCCTATATCATGTCCGTAATATGTTGAATTATCTTCCCAATTTCAAGAGACATTCAAAAAAGAAACTACATATATAATTTAATATATTATTTCTACATATTTCACAATACATATTACATTTCAGCTACAGGACAATATTTCAACAAATTAACTACAACTTAATTACAAATTGTCTACATTTTATTTATGTTTTATTACAAATTATATACAATTCTCTTTCATTGTATACATTTGTTGTTACAGATAAGGAAACTATGTATGTGTCCTCTCCAAATTAGGATGCAAATGTTGCCCTACAAGGAGAGCATTTCAATGAGGAGAAGAAGACTATGCATTTTCAATCTCCAACTCAGTAAGCAAATGTTTCTCATCAAGAAAATGATTGCACAGAAGATTTTAGTGGCATTAATTTTTACACCCTAATTGTAGGAAAAAAAACAGCCTTCATATAATTTACAGTTTTTCTAACATTTCTGATGCAAGCAACATATAATGTTATTCTTTTGTTTTTAATTTTGTAGGTGAACTAATCGACTTCATCAATGTAGCTGACTCGGACAATGATTCCCAATCTGAAAATAGGGCAATAACACTTGATAATTTTGAGTTGTCCAAGAACTTCTCACAGATAGTTAAATTCGGCGAGGTTAATGTGACAATCCGACCGGTCATCTTAAGAATTAACGCCTCAATCCCCTATTAAATACTTTCCCTAAGTTTATTTATGTTAATTTGATTTGCCGGGATGTTCGGTTTTGACTTCGGAGAGTTTGGGACACTTAGTCCCTAAATGAGAGCTTAAGTGTTGAAAAGTTGGCCGTACTTGGAACTATATGAAGACGGACTCGGAATGGAAATTTGATGGTTCCTTTAGCTCCGTTGGGTGATTTTAGTCTTAGGGCGTGATTGGATTGTGTTTTGGAGGTCCGTAACTAATTTAGGCTTGGAATGCCGAAAGTTGAATTTTTGAAGTTTCCGGTCCGATAGTGAGATTTTGATCCGAGGGTTGGAATGGAATTCCGGAAGTTGTAGTAGCTCCATAGTGTTGAATGTGACGTGTGTGCAAAATTTCAGGTCATTCGGACGAGGTTTGATAGACTTTTTCATCGAAAGTGTATTTTGGGAATTTTGGAGTTCTTAGGCTTAAATCCATGATTAATTCGAGGTTTCGATGTTGTTTTATGTGTTTTAAGGATTGGTACAAGTTTGGATAGTGGTTTGAGACTTGTTGGTGCCTTTGGTTGAGGTCCCTAAGGCCTCAAGACGATTTCGGATGGTTGACGGAAGAATTTTGGAGTTGGAAGGTTTCGGCTTCAGCTGATATCTGTCATAACCGCACCTGCGGTTTGGGTTCCGTAGGTGCGGAGCTGCAGATGTGGTAGAGCCATCGCAGAAGCGGAGCTGGGAAGGAGCTACAGGTTCCGCAGATGCGAAAGTAATACCGCAGAAGCGGTGCCGCATCTGCAAAAAAGGAATCGCAGGTGCAGAGTCAAGCCTCTAAGTGAAAGTCATAGGTGCGACCTTTTGTCTGCAAAAGCGGGACCGTAGATGCAGTCAGTGGACCGCAGATGCGAAAACAGCGGGGCAGAATATAAAAATTTCAAAACGAGTGTTTAGCCATTTTTGAGAAAAACTTAAGCTTGGGAGCTCGGATTTGAGCAAGATTTTGAGGAATTTTCAGAGCTATCGATTGGGTAACGATTCCTAACTCCTTTTTGCTTGTATCCCATTAATCTAAACATGAATTCATCCTTTAATTTCGGGAATTTGTATGAAAATTGAGGAAAAATTCTTAGGTCAAGAATTTGAGTTTCGATTGGGGATTTGACATTGGATTGGGATAATTTTGATATGGTTAGACTCGTGAGGGTGCGAGGATTCTGGAAATGTAAATTTACCCGATTCCGAGACGTGGGCTCGAGGGGCATTTTGGTCATTTTATATAATTTCGCGTATTAGCTTAGAATGTAATTGTAGAATCAGTTACTCGAAATGTTATTTACATTATGCAATTGAATTGAATAGATTTGGGCCATTTGGAGTCGAGTACTCGTGGCAAGAGCATGGTTACAGGTTGATTTTTGAGCCGGTTCGAGGTAAATGACTTATCTAACCTTGTGTGGGGGACCTTCCCCTTAGGATATGATATATTTGATAATTGAAATACCTTGTACGTGAGGTGACGAGCGTGTACTTGAGCTAATGGTTAAAAATCCGATTTTTCTTAAGTATTTCAATTGAGTTCTTTTTTCTGTTTTATTCTACTTGTGAATTTAGCCTGTTGCTAGTTTAGAAAAGCATGTTTAGTTGACTTAATTGCCTATTTGCTTAAACTGCCTTAATTGCATTACGTGAAGCATGTTAGGCTAGAATTAACTGTTTACTTGGTACGAAATTTAGCTTAATTGGGTATTCTTGTGTTGCTGCTGTGTGTTTTTACTTTGGGACTATGGGACAACATCCTAGGAGATCCCCTGTACGTATTTATGATCTGAACTGAGGTGCGGGATACCAAGAGATTCTCGGGATACCGAGAGATCCCTGACATATATTGAGGATACCAAGAGATCCTCGGGATACTGAGAGATCCCTAGCATATATTGAGGATACCAAGAGATCCTCGGGATACCAAGAGATACCTAGCATATATTGAGGATACTAAGAGATCCTCGGGATACCAAGAGATCCCTAGCATATATTGAGGATACCAGGAGATCCTTAGGATACCAAGAGATCCCCGATTATCATCCTTGTTATGAGTGGTACTTCCTTGTGATTTGCCTTCATCTCTGTTTCCGTTATTGTGCTCTTATTATCCTATGTAGATTCTTACCATAGATTCTCAATTGTACTGCTTATCGTATCCTGTCATCTTTATATTTATTTAATCTCAGTAGGGCCCTGACCTTCCTCATCACTACCCAACCGAGGTTAGGCTTGGCACTTACTGAGTACCACTGTGGTGTACTCATGCCTCTTCTGCGCATGTTTTTCATATGCAGATCCAGGTACCGCTACTCAGGCCTATCATCCTTGAGGAGGCGACTGCTCTAGAGACTTCGAGGTACATCTGCCGCGTCCACAGACCGAGAAGTCCCTTTCTATTCCTGCTTTTAGTATTTATCCATTCTGTATTTTTTTCCTGTTCTTATTAGACATTTCGGAGTTAGAGCTATGTAGTATTGATCTTAGCTTGTGATTCGTGGGTTTTCGAGTCTTAGATTTATGTATTGGTATTGATAGTTAAACCTGGTGTGAGCCGAGCGACACATTTAAACACTATTTCTATTTTATTTCTATTTTAAATTGTGTTACTTCCGCAAATTTTGGTTTTTCTTCCCCAAATTAGGTTTACCTAGTCGTAGAGACTAGGTACCGTCACGATGGTTCATTGAGGGTGAACCGGGGTCATGACAAATTGGTATCAGAGCTCTAGGTTAATATGAGTCATGGATCACAAGCCGGTTTATTAGAGTCTCGCTGATCGGTACAGAGACGTCTGTACTTATCTACGAGAGGCTACGTAACTGTTAGGAAAATTCCACTTCATTTGATTTCCTTATCGTGCGACATTTTGACATCACAATTCTAAACTTCTATCTTCTATTCTCTCAAAGATGGTGAGGACACGTGCTACCCGGGATGATCAGGAACCCGCACCCCCTACTTCAGCCTTCAGAGGCCCGGGCCAGGGTAGAGGCCGAGGATGCGCACGTGGTGCAGCTAGAGCACCTGCGCGAGCTACCGTTGAGGTACCACCTGCAGTTCCAGCCAGAGTCCAGGCACCTGATACACCTACTACTACTACTACTACTCCAGCTCTTCAGGAGACTTTGGCGCAGTTTTATAAGCATGTACACCACCTTGGCTCAGGCAGGGTTGCTTCCCCTTGCTGCAGCTACATCTCAGGCCGGGGGAGGAGCACAGACTCCCACCGCCCGCACTCCTGAGCAGTGAGTGCATGTTGAGTAGGTCCCTGAGATTATTCCTATATCGCCTGCAATGCCAGTTCAGCCTGAGGACAGGGCAGCAGTTTCCGAGGATGAGCAGCTAAGGCTTGAGAGGTTCAAGAAGTACAAGCCTCCTGTATCCAGTGGTCTAGCATCAGAGGATGCTCTGGGATTTCTAGCTGAGAATTAATGCATTCTCCATACCATGGGTATATCAGGATTGAGCAGGGTTTCCTTCACTACCTTCCAGCTTCGAGGAGCCGCCTATGAGTGGTGGCGTACCTATGAGTTAGACAGTCCAGATGAGGCTGCTTCCCTGACTTGGACTCAGTTTTCAGATCTATTCCTGATGAAGCATGTTCCTCAGAGCCTCAGAGATGTATGGCGCGCAGTGTTTGAGCATTTGCACCAGGGTGCTATGACTGTCTCAGAGTATGCTGTCCGTTACACTAGTTTGTCTAGGCATGAACCAGCCTTGGTTTCTACTATTCGCGAGAGAGTTCACCAGTTTATTGAGGGCCTTATTCCCAGCATCAGGTCTAACATGGCTTGTGAGTTGGAGATGGATATTTCTTATCAGTAGGTGGTGAGCATTGCTAGGAGGATTGAGGATATGCATGCTAGGGAGAGAGAGGAGAGGGAGGCTAAGAGGTCTCGAGTGTCGGGCTATTATTCTGGTGCACGTACCCCAGCTGCAGGTCATTATGGTAGGGGTTATATGAGTCGTCCTATTCATTCAGATCTTCTAGCATCCAGTAGTGCTCCAGCTCCTCCTAGACCTTAGGAGCCTTATTATGCACCTCTGGTTTCTAGCACGCCTCCTACGCGGGGTGCTTTCAGAGGTCAGTCCAGCAAAACTGGCCTGACCCAGTCACAGCTGCCAAGTCCTCCCAGAGCTTGTTTTGAGTATGGTGACATACGCCACGTAGTGAGGGATTGCCCTAGACTTGGGAGGAGTGCACCTCCACATACTTCTCAACCACAGTGTGCCCCACAGTGTTCACAGGCTATGATTACAGCTCTAGTTGCTACCCCTCCTGCTCAGCCAGCTTGAGGTGGAGGTCGGGGAGGTAGAGGTCGCCCTAGAGGGGGAGGCCAGGCCAGATACTATGCCCTTCCTACCTGTACCGATGCTGTTGCCTCTGGTTCTGTCATCACAGGTATTATATTGGTTTGCCATAGAGATGCATCGGTTCTATTTGATCCAGACTCTACTTACTCTTATGTGTCTTCTTATTTTGCTCTGCATTTGGGTGTATCTCAGGATTCTTTAAGTTCCCCTGTTTATGTTTCTACTCCTGTGGGAGATTCTCTTATTGTGGACCGCGTCTATCGGTCGTGTTTGGTTGCTCTTAGTGGTTTTGAGACCAGAGCCGATTTATTGTTGCTCAGCATGGTAGATTTTGATATTATCTTGGGCATGGACTGGTTGTCGCCCCATTATGCTATTCTTGATTGTACGCCAAAACCGTGACGCTGGCAATGCTAGTGTACCGCGTGTTGAGTGGAGGGGTACTTTAGATCACGCTCCCAGTAGAGTTATTTTTTTTCTTAAAGCTTAGCGTATGGTTGAGAAGGGGTGTGACGCGTACTTAGCTTATGTGAGAGATGTTAGTATTGATACCCCTTCAGTTGATTCAGTCCCAGTAGTACGAGATTTTCTCAATGTGTTTTTCCAGGCATGTCGCCTGATAGAGATATTGATTTTTGCATTGATATGTTGCTGGGCACTCAGCCCATTTCTATTCCCCCATATCGTATGGCTCCTTCTGAGTTGAAGAAGTTGAAGGATCAGTTATAGGAATTGCTTGATAAGGGTTTTATTTGGCCCAGTGTATCACCTTGGGGTGCTCCTGTCTTGTTTGTGTAGAAAAAAGATGGTTCTATGCGTATGTGTATTGATTATCGCCAGTTGAACAAAATGACAGTTAAGAACCATTATCCTTTGCCTCATATTGATGATCTGTTTGACCAACTTCAGGGTGCACGAGTGCTTTCTAAAATTGATTTGTGCTCAGGATACCATCAGTTGAAGATTCGGGAGCCAGATATCCCGAAGACTACTTTCAAGACTCGGTATGGTCATTACGAGTTCCTTGTTATGTCATTTGGTCTGACGAATGCCCCAACAGCCTTTATGCATTTGATGCACAGTGTGTTCCGGCCGTATCTTGACTCGTTCGTCATTGTCTTTATTGATGATATTCTGGTGTATTCTCGGAGTCGGGAAGATCATGAGCAGTACCTGAGGACTGTGCTTCAGACTCTGAGAGAGAAGAAATTATATGCTAAGTTTTCTAAATGTGAGTTTTGGTTGGATTCAGTGGCATTCTTAGGCCACGTGGTATCGAGTGAGGGCATTCAGGTGGATCCGAAGAAGATAGAGGCCGTATAGAGTTGGCCCAGACCATCCTCACCTATCGAGATCCGTAGTTTCCTTGGTTTGGCGGGCTACTACCGTCGTTTTGTGGAGGAGTTTTCATCGATTGCGGCCCCTATGACCAGGTTGACCCAGAAGGGTGCTCCGTTCTAGTGGACGGAGGAGTGTGAGGCGAGCTTTCGGAAGTTCAAGATAGCTTTGACCACAACCGCAATTTTGATATTGCCTGCAGGTTCGGGGTCTTATACAGTCTATTGTGATGCCTCGAGGGTTAGTCTCGGAGCGGTGTTGATGCAGGACGGTAGAGAGATTGCCTACGCGTCCAGACAGTTGAAGAAACATGAGAAGAACTACCCTGTTCACGACCTTGCATTAGCTGCCATTGTTCACGCCTTGAAGATTTGGCGTCATTACTTATACGGTGTGCCTTGTGAGATTTATACTGACCATCGGAGCTTGCAGCACTTGTTCAAGTAAAAGGATATAAATTTGTGCCAGAGGAGGTGGTTAGAGTTACTGAAGGACTATGATATCATTATTTTGTATCACCCGGGCAAGGCCAATGTGGTAGCCGATGCTTTGAGTCGCCAGGCGGAGTGTTTGGGGAGTTTGGCTTATTTACTAGCATCGAAGAGGCCTATGGCGATGGATATTTAGGCCTTAGCTAGCTAGTTTGTGATATTGGATCTTTCAGAGCCCAGTCGAGTTCTAGATTGCATGGTTCTAGGTCTTCTTTATTTGATCGTATCAGGGAGCGGCAGTATGATGACCCTCATTTGCTTGTCCTCAAGGACAAGGTTCAGCACGGTGATGCCAGAGATGTGACTATTGGTGATGATGAGGTATTGAAGATGCAGGGTCAGATTTGTGTACCCAATGTTGATGGGCTTCGGGAGTTGATTTTGGAGGAGGCCCATACCTTGTGGTATCCCATTCATCCGGGTGCCGCGAAGATGTATCAGGATTTGAGACAGCACAATTGGTGGAGGCAGATGAAGAAAGATATAGTTGGATTTGTAGCTCGGTGCCTTAATTATTAGCAAGTGAAGTATGAGCAGCAGAGACCGGGTGGGTTACTTCAGCAGATAGAGATTCCGGAGTGGAAGTGGGAGCGGATCACCATGGACCCTGTAGTTGGGCTCCCACGGACTTTGAGAAAGTTCGATGCTATTTGGGTGATTGTGGATCGGCTGACAAAGTCCGCTCACTTTATTCCTATGTGTACTACTTATTCCTCGGAGCGTTTGGCGGAGATTTATATTCGGGAGATTGTTTGACTTCATGGTATTCCAGTGTCCATCATTTCAGATAGAGGTACTCAGTTCACATCATGGTTCTGGAGGGTCGTTCAGCATGAATTGGGTACTCGGGTGGAGTTGAGTACAGTATTTCACCCTCAGACGGATGGACAGTCCGAGCGCACTATTCAGATTCTTGAGGATATGCTTCGTGCGTGTGTGATTGAGATTGGAGGGTCTTGGGATCAGTTCTTGCTATTGGTGGAGTTCGCTTATAACAACAACTATTAGTCCAACATTCAGATGGCACCGCATGAGGCTTTATATGGGAGACGGTGTAGATCCCTGATGGGTTGGTTTGAGCAGGGTGAGGCTAGATTATTGGGCACAAACTTAGTTCAGGATGCATTGGAGAAGGTTAAGGTGATTCAGGATAGACTCTGCATAGCCCAGTCTAGACAAAAGGGTTGCGCGGACCGAAAGGTTCGTGATGTATCCTATATGGTTGGAGAGCGGGTTCTGCTTCGGGTCTCGCATATGAAGGGCATTATGAGATTCAGGAAGAGAGGAAAGTTGAGTCCGAGATTTATTGGCCCTTTTGAGATATTTAGGCGTGTTGGGGAAGTTGCTTATGAGCTTGCCTTACCTCCTAGCTTGGCTGGAGTTCATCCGGTATTCCATGTTTCGATGCTCTGGAGGTATCATGATAGTCCATCGCACGTGTTGGATTTTAGTTCATTCCAGTTGGACAAGGATTTATCTTATGTTAAGGAGCTAGTGGCAATATTGGACAGGCAGGTTAGAAAGCTGAGGTCAAAGAACATTGCTTTGGTAAAGGTTCAGTGGTGGGGCCAGCCATTCGAGGAGGCGACCTGGGAGACCAAGCAGGATATGCGTAGCTGTTACCCTCGTCTTTTCACTACTTCAGGTATGTCTTTATGCTCGTTCGAGGACGAACGAATGTTTAAGTGTAGGAGGATGTGACGACCCGGCCGGTCGTCATAAGAATTAGCGCCCCGATCCCCTATTAACTACTTTCCCTAAGTTTATTTATGCTAATTTGATTTGCCGGGATGTTTGGTTTTGAGTGTCGGAGAGTTTTGGGACACTTAGTCCCTAAATGAGAGCTTAAGCGTTGAAAAGTTGGCCGTAGTCGGAATCATGTGAAGACGGCCTCGGAATGGAAATTTGATGGTTCCGTTAGCTCCGTTGGGTGATTTCGAGCTTAGGGGCGTGATCTGATTGTGTTTTGGAGGTCCGTAGCTAATTTAGGCTTGGAATGCCGAAAGTTGAATTTTTGAAGTTTCCGGTCCGATAGTGAGATTTTGATCCGATGATCAGAATGGAATTTCGAAAGTTGGAGTAGCTCTGTAGTGTTGAATGTGACGTGAGTGCAAAATTTCAGGTCATTCGGACGAGGTTTGATAGACTTTTTGATCGAAAGCGTATTTTGGGAATTTTGGAGTTCTTAGGCTTAAATCCATGGTTAATTCATGGTTTCGATGTTGTTTTAGGTGTTTTAAGGATTGGTACAAGTTTGGATAGTGGTTTGCGACTTGTTGGTGCCTTTGGTTGAGGTCCTAGAGGCCTCGGGACGATTTCGGATGGTTGACGGAAGAATTTTGGAGTTAGAAGGTTTCAGCTTCAGCTGATATCTGTCATAACCGTACCTGCGGTTTGGGTTCCGTAGGTATGGAGCCGCAAATGCGGTGGAGCCATCGCATAAGCGGAGCTGGGAAGGAGCTACAGGTTCCGCAGATGAGGAAGTAATATCGCAGAAGCTGTGTAGCATCTGCGAAAAGGGAATCACAGGTGCGGAGTCAGGCCTCTAAGTGAAAGTCGCAGGTGCGAACTTTTGTCTACAAAAGAAGGACCGCAGATGCGGTCAGTGGACCGCAGATGCGGAAACAACGAGGCAGAATATAAAAATTTCAAAATGAGGGTTTAGCCATTTTTTGAGAAAAACTTAAGCTTGGGAGCTCGGATTTGAGCGAGATTTTGAGGGATTTTCAGAGCTATTAATTGGATAATGATTCCTAACTCCTTTTTCCTTGTAGTCCATTAATCTAAGCATGAATTCATCCTTTAATTTCGAAAATTTGTATGAAAATTGGGAAAAGATTCTTAGGTCAAGAATTTGAGTTTCTATTGGGGATTTGACATTGAATTGGGATAATTTTGATATGGTTAGACTCGTGAGGGTGTGAGGATTCTGGAAATGTAAATTTTATCTGATTCCGAGACGTGGGCCCGAGGGGCATTTTGGTCATTTTACATAATTTCGCGTATTGGCTTAGAATTTAATTGTAGAATCAGTTACGTGAAGTATTATTTACATTATGCAATTGAATTGAATAGATTTGGGCCATTTGGAGTCGAGTACTCGTGGCAAGAGCGTGGTTACGGGTTGATTTTTGAGCCGGTTCAAGGTAAGTGGCTTGTCTAACCTTGTGTGGGGGACCTTCCTATTAGGATATGACATATTTGATAATTGAAATGCCTTGTACGTGAGGTGACGAGCACATGCTTGAGCTAATTGTTGAAAATCCAATTTTTCTTTAAGTATTTCAATTGAGTTCTTTTTCCTGTTTTATTTTACTTGTGAATTTAGCCTGTTGCTAGTTTAGAAAAGCATGTTTATTTAACTTAATTGCCTATTTGCTTAAACTGCCTTAATTGCATTACTTGAAGCATTTTAGGCTAGAATTAACTATTTACTTAGTATGAAATTTAGCTTAATTGGGTATTCTTGTGTTGTTGCTGTGTGTTTTTACTTTGGGACTATGGGACGACATCCCGGGAGGTCCCCTGTACGTATTTATGATCTGAACTAAGGTGCGGGATACCAAGAGATCTCTGGCACGTATATTGAGGATACCAAGAGATCCTCGGGATACCAAGAGATGCCTAGCATATATTGAGGATACCAAGAGATCATCGGGATACCGAGAGATCCCTAGCATATATTGAGGATACCAAGAGATCCTCGGGATACTAAGAGATCCCTAGCATATATTGACGATATCAAGAGATCCTCGGGATACCAAGAGATCCCTAGCATATATTGAGGATACCAGGAGATCATCGGGATACCAAGAGATCCCCGATTATCATCCTTGTTATAAGTGGTACTTCCTTGTGGTTTGACTTCATCTCTGTTTCTGTTATTGTACTCTTATTATCCTGTGTAGATTCTTATCGTAGATTCTCAATTGTATTGCTTATCTTATCCTATCATCTTTATATTTATTTAATCTCAGAAGGGCCCTGACCTTCCTCATAACTACCCAACCGAGGTTAGGCTTGGCACTTACTGAGTACCGTTGTGGTGTACTCATGCCTTTTTTGCGCATGTTTTTCATGTGCCGATCCAGGTACCACTACTCAGGCCTATAATCCTTGAGGAGGCGACTGCTCTAGAGACTTTGAGGTACATCTGTCGCGTCCGCAGATCAAGAAGTCCCTTTCTATTCCTGCTTTTAGTAGTTAGCCCTTCTGTATTTTTTTCTGTTCTTATTAGACATTCTGGAGTTAGAGCTATGTAGTATTGATCTTAGCTTGTGATTAGTGGGTTTTCGGGTCTTAGATTTATGTATTGGTATTGAGAGTTAAACATGATGTGAGCCGAGCGACACATTTAAACACTGTTACTACTTTATTTCTGTTTTAAATCGTGTTACTTCCGCAAATTTTGATTTTTCTTTCACAAATTAGGCTTACCTAATCGTAGAGACTAGGTGCCGTCACGATGGTTCATGGAGGGCAAACCGGGGTCATGACAATTAATGAAGATGGAACAACCCCTGTACAGCTAGGAAGAACAAGGGTTCCTAAAAAGCATGTCAGATACCCCTTTCTCCCTTATTTCAGTTCTGGTGGAAGCACTTCTGCTGGACCTCCTCTAATTTTCAACATCAAGCATCCATCTACTGGGGTTATTGGCGACAATGTTGATCTTGATTTTTTGGAAGAACTCAATAAGTGGTTATATTTAGGTACCGACATGGTTTTAAAGAGGTTAGATTCTACACTTTTTTCATATTATTGAGTGCATAGAATTTATGGATTTTCAATTGCAACTACATTAATTGTACTTGCTATGTCTTTAAATAAGAAGAAGGTGCCTTATACTATAAAAGATAACCAGCTCAACTTATGGTTTGATCTTGGAGTGGAGAAAATTGATACAAAGGACTAGTTTTATACTTTGGCACATCCTGGGCAAATCCTGAACAACATGGTACACTTATACCCCTGCGGAATTTAATGATAAGCTGAAGTATTCTTTTATTTTAGATATCTGTAGATTTTTTATTTAAAAATTATAGTTAAATTGTCTGCTGCAGTGAGAAATTATGTATTTTTTTGCAGCACATTGATGCTATTTTAAACTACTTGAGGAAGAGAGGAAATATGGTCCTTAAAATAGAACACGGTTTACAACCACTGGTTGTATGTTCAAGACGAGAATAGAACAAATTTGTCACGACCCCAAACCACCCCGGACGTGATGGAACCTATCACAATACTAGGCAAGCCAATTCAACATTTACAACATCGCGTTATTTTTATAAATTCATTTTCTAATCAGATAGATCTCAAATCGCTCAATTTAATTTATATAAAAATACACGAAAACAAGTACGTAAATACATCAACACAGCCTAAATCTGGTGTCACTAGTCATGATCCACTAATATAACTTAACACTGTCTGCTTAAAATAAGATAAGTCTGAAATAAAAATAATAAGGGTAGGAAGGAGAAAGGCAGGGCTGCGAATGCTGTGCAGCTACCTTGCAATCTCCGAAAATACTCAGAAGATGCCGAAAGCTCTCACTCTGATGCTCTGGCACCTGGATCTGCACATAAGGTGCAGGGAGTAACATGTGTACGCCAACTCAGTAAGTAACCAAAGTAAATAAAGGCTGAGTGCAGTGACGAGCATTTAAAAATCATATACATACTTTATCAAAAATCCCAACAAAAATATCAAAGTCAAAATTTGTAGTTCAATAACCAAATATCTTGTAAAAATTCCCGTTTCAATGAAAATCCTTTAAAGTATTTATTCAACATTTTTTTCAATAGAGGTTCAGTATAATAGAAGAGTGAAAACAAAAATTTCATAAACAAGCCCCTCGGGCGAAATAAGTATAGCCCCCCGGGCAATCCTCTCAGTCACTCGTGACTCAGCTCTCGTCAATCAGTACTCACACACAACACTCCCCGTTCAATAGATATCTCATAATAATAATCGTTGCGGCATGTAGCCTCATCCGTAATATATATAGTCGACTGCGCTCACTGGGGTGTGCAGACTACGGATGGGCTCTTACAGCCCAATCGCTATATCGCTGCAGCGCGCAGCCTGATCCAACATATCGTTGCGACGTGCAGCCCGATCCATATGTATAAATATCGTTGTGGCATACAACCCGATCCATAGATATATATAGTCCTCACCATCAGGTCCTCAACCTCTCTCTCAGTCATTAACTTCCCAGCCACCCGACCATTTTAGTAAAAATCAGGGAACTCAGCCCAAACAATTTTCATATATTTAGAAGTAGAGTAATGAAACTGAATCAATAATAGATAGGTAAAATCATGACTGGGGATATGCTTTCAAATCAAAACAATGTGAGGAAAGTAATAAAATACTCCTAAGGGTCCAACCAATTCGGCACAAGGCCCCAAACATGGCATTCAGCCCCAAGTTAACAGATTCATTTCTAAAACACATGGATATCATATAAAGTTTATCAAAATATGCAACTCTACAGTCGCCATGGGACGGACTAATTCACAATCCCTATAGGTGCACGCCCACACGCCCGTCACCTAGCATGTGCGTCTCCTCATTTATCAAAACAGTATAAAATTTCGGGGTTTCATACCCTCAGGTCTAGATTTACAATCGTTACTTACCTCGAACCGGATGGTAATCTACTCCGCAATGCCCTTTCCTCTTGACTCGGCCTCAAATCATCCCGAATCTATCCAAAATCAGAATCATAACATCAATACAAGCCAAAGGGACAAAGCCCATGCGAAAATCATCAAATAAAACTCAAAATCCCGAAATTGGTCAAACCCGACTTCCGGGTCCACGTTTTGAAATTCAATAAAAATCACATCAATAGAATCCTTATCATCCGACGAGTCCATACATACCAAGAACATCAAAATCGGACCTCAAATGGTCCTCAAATCCCCAATTTTACCTCTCCAATTTCAAGCCCTAACTTCCCAATTTTTCACCCTTAATCTCATAAATTTCAGTGTTTAATCCATTGAAATTCACCATAGATACAAGTATTAGGTTCAAAAATATTACCTCAATAAGAATCCCCTTGATTCCCTCTTCAAAACCCTCCAAACTCTTCAATCCCGACTTTAAAAATGGCGGAATGGGCTAAATTTCGTAAAGGTGCGGTTATGATAGAACACATCAGCTTCAGCTACTCCAATTTAAGTCCAAACTTTCCGACAACCTTCCGAAATCATCCCTAGGCCCCCGGGACCCTAACCAAAAATATGAACAAGTCAAATATCATCATTCCAACTTATACCAACCCTAAAAACACTCAAAACAACATTGAAACACCAAATCACCCTCGGATTCAAGCCTAAGGATTCCAAAACTTCCGAATTCCGCAATCGATCCAAAAACCTATCAAACCTCATCCGAATGACCTGAAATTTTGCACACCCATCATAGATGACATAGTGGACCTACTCCAATTTCCGAAATTCCATTCCGACCCCGATATCAATATTTCCACTACCAACCAGAAACTCCAAACTTCCTATTTTGCCAATTCAAGCCTAAATCTACCACGGACCTCCAAATTACATTCCAATCATGATCCTAAGTCCCAAATCACCTAACGAAGTTATCCGAACCATAAAAACCAAATTCCGAGATCATTTACCCACAAGTCAACTTCCGGTTGACTTCTCCAACTAAATGGCCAACTTAAGAGACTAAGTGTCTCATATCACTCCAAAACTACTCCATACCCGAACCAACACGATACGATGAAATGTAGCTGAACAACACATAAGGAAGCAGAAATGGGGAGAACATGACTGAAACTCATGAAATGACCAGTCGGATTGTTGCATCCTCCCCTTCTTAAACAAACGTTTGTCCTCGAATGAGTTAAGAAACATACCTAAAATCTCAAATAGGTGAGGATATCTGCTATACATCTCCCACTCGGTCTCCCGAGTAGCTTCCTCTACGGGCCGACCTCTCCATTGCACTTTCACTGAAGCTATATCCTTTGATCTCAACTTTAGAAGTTGACGCTCCAAAATAGTCACTAGCTCGACATCATAAGTCAAATCACCGTTTAACTAAACGTGTTGAAATCTAAAACATAAGACGGATTGCCAGTATACTTCTGAAGCATAGAAACATGAAATACCGATGCACACTTGACAAGCTAGGGGCAAAGAAGGTTCATAAGCCACCTTCCCAATCCTCTGAAGCACCTCAAAAGGCCCAATGAACCGAGGACTCAATTTACCCTTCTTTCCAAACCTCATAACACCCTTCATGGGTGAAACCTTTAATAGAACCTTCTCCCCAACCATGTAAGACACATCACAAACCTTCCTGTCAGCATAACTCTATTGTCTCGATTGCGCTGTACGAAGCCGCTAACTCTCACCTTGTCCAAAGCATCTTGTACTAAGTCTGTCCCAAAGAGCCTGGCCTCGCCCGACTCAAACCAACCAACTGAAGATCTACACCTTCTCCCATATAAAGCCTCATATGGAACCATCTGGATACTCGACTGATAGTTGTTGTTATATGCAAACTCCATGAGCGATAGAAACTGATCTCATGACCCTCCATAACAATGACACCAGCATGCAACATGTCCTCCAATATCTGAATAGTGCGCTCGGACTGCCCGTCCGTCTAAGGGTGAAAAGCTGTGCTCAACTCAACCTGAGTACCCAACACTCTCTACACAGCTCTCCAAAACTGCAAAGTGAACTGAGTACCTCTATCTGAAATGATGGAAACTGGAACCCCATGTAGGCGAACAATCTCTCGGATGTAAATCCCAGCTAACTGCTCTGAAGAATAGGTAGTACACACAGGAATGAAGTGCGCAGAGTTGGTCAGTCGATACACAATCACCCAAATAGCATAGAACTTCTTCAAAGTCCGTGGGATCCCAACTACAAAGTCCATGGTGATCCGCTCCCACTTCCACTTCGAAATATCTAACCGCTGAAGCAAGCCACCCGATCTCTGATGCTCATATTTCACCTGCTGATAATTGAGACACCGAGCTACAAATCCTACAATATCCTTCTTCATCCTCCTCCACCAATAGTGCTATCTCAAATTGTGATACATCTTCGTGGTACCCGGATGTATGGAATACCGCGAGCTATGAGCCTCCTCTAAAACCAACTCTTGAAGCTCATCTACATTGGGCACACATATCCGGCCCTGCATCCTCAATACCCCATTATCATCAATAGTCACATCTCAGGCATCATCATGCTGAACTATATCCTTGAGGACAAGCAAATGAGGATCATCATGCTGGCGCTCTCTGATGCGATCTAACAAGGAAGATCGAGAAACTACACAAGCTAATACCCGACTGGGCTATGAAATATCCAACCTTACGAACCGATTGGCCAAGGCCTGAACACCAACTGCAAGAGGTCTCTCCCCAACAGGAATACATGCCAAATTGCCCATACTCAACGCCTTCTTACTCAAGGCATAGGCCACTACATTGGCCATTCCCGGATGGTACAAGATAATGATATCATAGTCCTTTAGCATCTCCAACCATCTCCGCTGCCTCAAATTGAGATCCTTCTGCTTGAACAAGTGCTGGAGGCTACGATGATCATTAAACACCTCACAAGACACACCATAAAGATAATGCCGCGAAATCTTCAATGCGTGAACAATGGCAGCCAACTTTAGGTCATGAACATGGTAGTTCTTCTCATGGGGCTTCAATTGACGAGAAGCATAATCAATCACTCTACCCTCCTGCATCAACACACACCCAATACCAACTCTCGAAGCATCACAATACACTATATATGAACCTGAAGTTGATGGCAAAACTAACACTAGAGTTGTGGTCAAGGCAGTCTTGAGCTTCTAAAAGCTCGCCTCACACTCATCCGACCACGTGAATGGAGCACCCTTTTGAGTCAATTTGGTCAAGGGTGATGCAATAGATGAAAATCCCTGAATGAACCGATGGTAATAACCCACCAAACCAAGAAAGCTGCAAATCTTTATGGCTGAGGACGGTCTAGGCCAACTCTGAACCGCCTCTATCTTCTTCAGATCAACCTGAATACCCTCACTGGATGTCACGTGCCCCAAGAAAGCCATTGAACTGAGCCAAAACTCACACTTGGAGAACTTTGCATAAAGCTTCTCCTCTCTCAACCGCTGCAACACAACTGTCAAATGCTCAGCGTGCTCCTCCTGACTACATGAGTACACCAGAATATCATCAATGAAAACAATCAAAAACGAGTCGAGATAAGGTCGAAACACGCTGTTCATCAAATGCATGAACACTGCTGGGGCATTGGTCAACCCAAAAGATATCATAAGGAACTCATAATGACCATATTATCGGGTCCTGAAAGCCGTCCTAAGAATATCCGAGTCCCTGATCTTCAACTGGTGATACCCTGACCGGAGATCAATCTTGGAGAACACTCTCGCCCCCTAAAGCTAGTCAAATAAATCATCAATACGAGGCAAATGATACTTGTTCTTAATTGTAACTTTGTTCAACTACCTGTAGTCAATGCACATCCTCATCGTACCATCCTTCTTTTTCACAAATAGAACAGGGACACCCCAAGGCGACACACTAGGCCGAATAAACCCCTTATCAAGGAGTTCCTGAAGCTGCTCCTTCAACTCCACCTGTGCCATACGACACGGTAGAATAGAAATAAGCTGAGTGCCTAGCACTAGATCAATGCCAAAATCAATATTCTTGTCCGGAGGCATGCCCGGCAGGTGTCACGACCCAGTTTACCCACTCTCGGGAGTCGTGATGGCGCCTACTAGTAAAAGCTAGGCAAGCCAACCAACTGAATTATTTACCGTGTTTCCATTCCAAATCCGTCAACAATTAAGAACTAACAGTTAATAATCAACAAAATTTAATAAGCGGAAGATTTAATTTCAAGTTTTAATAACACTACTAATACCATTCCATAACAAATCTACCCAAGACTGGTGTCGCAACTTCACAGACTGTCTAAGATTACCACAATTAAAGGTCTGAAAGAAATAATTCAACACTTTCTCTGGGAATACAAAAGAAACAGGAATAATAGATGGAAGGAGACGCCAAGGCCTACGGACGCCTGCAGGACTATCTCAGGTCGCCTGATGAACGCAAAGTAGCAATCTCACTACAGTCCGAAGTCTACAGCACTGTGATCTGCACAAAAGAGTGCATAGTATAGTATCAGTACAACCGACCCCATGTACTGGAAAGTGCCTGGCCTAACCCCGACGAAGTAGTGACGAGGCTAGGACAAGACTACCAACTAAACCTGTATAGTTAAAGCATATATATAGCAAGTAATAATAAAGGAAGCTAGTAGTTAAAGATGGGAAGGGAACATGTTGTGGGGGAGTATCATCTACCAATAGTAACTCAGGAGAAAAGCATAAAGAATAAGGAAACAATAACAAATAAATATCCACTTTTATCCATTATTGTTACGGCGCGCAACCCGATCCAAATCATAAAATATTGTTGCGGCGTGCAACCCAATCCATATTATATATCACTGTTGCGGCATGCAACCCGATCCAATCATAATATTGTTGAGGCATACAACCCGATCCAAATATAATATTATCACAGCGTGCAACCCGATCCAAATATAATATTGTTGCGGCGTGAAACCCGATCCAAATATAATATTGTTGCGGCATGCAACCCGATCCCAATATACAATTCGACACTAATCACAAAGGAGGCCCGACAAGGGAACAACAATATCCCGGCAAGGGAATCAATAACATCATAATAAAATCAAGTAATAACAGAAAATCAGTAAATAAACGTAAAGGACAACATAACTCAATTATCAGCAAGATTAAGAAAGAAAAAATCAAGGACAAGTGCACGACATCACCCTTCGTGCTTTAACACTCTCTTACCAAAACAATAATCACAAGAAATAAGGGCAAGAAAATAAATAAAATCACAATAAAATCCCAGCAAGGGAACAACAGTACAACAATCGAATCCCAACGAGGGAACAATATCAAAAATCCTCTTCTCTTTTCCTTTTCACATTTACTTCACAACTTGAGCCAATGCTCTATAAGGTTCATTTGCCAATTATACTTTCACAATTCATTTTACAACTTGAGCCAACGCTCTTCAATATTCAAATACCAATATTACTTCCACAAACCTTGCTCAACAATAGAAATCATCACAAAAAGGTATGAACAAAAAAAACGGAGTCACATTAATCATAGTATAAGACTCACGGGTATACTTGACACCAACGTATAGATACTCGTCACCATACCTATACAGCGTACTCCACACTTAACACATAGCATTTAAGACACAACTCTTAATCCTTCAAGCTAAGGTTAGACCAAACACTTACCTCGATGCCACGAACACGACTCAAGCCTCAACTATCGCTTTACCTCTTGAGTCCACCACCAACTCGCTCGTATCTAGCCACAAGTTACTTAATAATATTAATAAGTGCTAAATGAATCAACTCTAATGCATGGAAATAAGGTTTCTAAAGTTTTTCCCCAAAAAAGTCAAAATTCGACCCCGAGCCCACTTGGTCCAAACCCGAAATTCGGACCAAAATCCGATTACCATTCACCCCCGAGCCCGGATATATAATTAGTTTTGGAATCCGACCTCGATTTGAGGTCTAAATCCCCAAATTTCAATATTCTTAGATTTTACCCAAAATTCCCAATTCCACCATGAAAACCCTAGATTCTAGGATGAAATCTTGTAAAAAGAAGTTAAGGAGTAAAGAAAATGAGCTAGAAATTACTTACTAATGTTTTGGAGAAGAAAGGTTGTTTGAAAAATCGCCTCTTATAGTTTTGGGGTTTTGAAAAATGAAAAATAACTTAAAATCCTGTTTAAATATACCCCTCTCAGACCCCCTGTGCGGACCGCACAAAATCGGGTGCAGCCGCACAACTCTCCATGTGGACTGCAGTGACATGCTTTAGTATTTTGGCTATAACTTTCTCAACATATGTCCAAATTGTGATTTCTTTATTTTTCTAGAAACTAGACACAAAGGTCTACAACTTTCATTTTTTAATCATCTCAAAATTCTTTGTAGATCAAAAGATATAGGTTTCCGAAGTCGTACCAGTGAACCTGTGCGGACCGCACAAAATCGAGTGCGGCCACACAGCCCCTACCGCGGACAGCACTAAAACCAATGCGGTCAGCACTGGCGGGTTCAGAGATTTGCACTTCTCTGAACCTGCAACATCCATGTTTTAAGCCTAAGACAACCCGGAACCTACCCAAAACTCACCCGAGCCCTCGGAACTCCAAACCAAGTGTGCATACTAACTCAAAAATATTATATGGACCTACTTGTACGATCACATCATCAAAATAACATGTAAAATCATGAATTAAACCTCAAAACTCAACATTTTCATCAAGAACTCTCAAAGTTCATAACTCTTCAACCGGAAGTCCAACTCACGTCAAATAAACTCCGTTTTTCACCAAATTTCACAGTTATCATTCAAATAATATAACAAGTTTGTGCCGGGCTCCGGAACCAAAATACGGGCCCAATAACCATGGTTTCAAACATTAATTCTTTTCTTCATTTCTTAGATAATTCAGTAAAATAATTTCTTTCAAAAATTGATTTCTAATGCTTAGGACCTCAGAATTCATTTACAGGCATACGCCCAAGCCCCATATTTTACTGCGGACCTCTCGGGATCGTTGGATTACGGATCCGGGTCCGTTTGCTCAAAATGTTGACCAAAGTCAACCATAATCAAATTTTAACTCTTAAAATTTCTATTTCTCATATTTTCACATAGAAGGCTTTCCGGAAATAGGTCTAGACCACGCACGTAAATCAAGGTGAGGTAAAAAGAAGGTTTTAGGCCTCAGAACACTGAATTTACTTGCAACACAAGTGATGACATTTTGGGTCATCATAGCAGGTCTGCAGGGAATACATCGGGAAAGTCCCTTACCACTAGAACAGAATCAATATTTGGCATCTCTGCACTGACATCCCTCACAAAGGCTAAGTATGAAAGACAACCTTCCCAACCATCCGCTGGGCCTTCAGAAATGAAATCACCCTACTAGGGGCAAAATCAGTCGAACTTCGCCACTCAATTCGTGGCACACCCAACATAGCTAACGTCAATGTTGTCACACCTCCTTTTCTTACCCCGAAAGGGATATAAGGGAGTTTTTCCAATTTAAGTGACAATCGAAATGATATTATTCATATTAAATTCAGAGTCGCCACTTGAGATAATTTATGGTGTCCCAAGTGACCGGTTTAAAATCCCGAATTGAGGAAGATAACTTTAATTATGGTCTGCGAACACAGAAATCTGGTAAGGAATTCTGTTAACCCGGGAGAAGTTTTTAGACATTCCTGAGTTCCATGGTTTTAGCACGGTCTCTTTGATCATACTTGGCTTAATCAAATTGTCTAATTATTTATTTTAGAACCTATGTGCATTCACCTCTTTTAATTAAGAAATTATCTTGAAACAGATCACGAACATGTGTACCCATTTGTTTGGCACGTCAAGAATCATGTCACGCGTACGTGTCCACAATTAATCATGTTTTATTATTATTGAGAAAGTTTAGTCGAAGTTGCGTAAACGCATACTTTGATTTTATTTTTTAGATCGTAATTATGTCACGCGAACGTGTACACAACCACTATGGTATATTGAACGTGCCTAAAGCAAGCTACAAATATTCATCTTAGAAACTGTAGTCATGTCACGCGAATGTGTACATAATCGCGATAATAAATTAATTAAGAGCACGGCTAAATTTGAGACATTTGTTTTGTCTATTTTCTAAGCACAATTGATGGAATACTTATAATTTACACCCTATCTGAATAACTGTTACAAAAGGAATCTCATATTTCATGTTCTTATGATCATCTTCTCGACTTCATGGCAAAAATAGCATGCGTACACTAGATTTTCAACCAAAGAGAGATAACTAGAACTTAAGGCACACAATCGTGAAGTTACAGCAGGATCAAGGTCTAGTGACACTATTAAACAAAGCATAATGTGAAGGACCTTTAGAATTACTGAAAGACTAAAACAAGGAGAACATACTGTTAATATCCTTCTACCCATTTATTATGAAGAAACATTGTTTTAGTGTTAAAAGAAGAAAACAGGGAAAATAAATTGGCTCAGAGAGTTAAATACGTATTTCAAAGCACTAGATCTTTAAACACATCTTCTACCCATTTCTAGCAATTTCAAAAGATACAAAGGAAGTCGTCCTACACATATTCTATGAGCTGTATTCGAACTAAAAGAAATGCTCTCAACTGAATAAAGCTGAGTCCAAGACAACACTTGGAATTGTCCACTTCTTCCAAGGGCTTAGCTAAAGCAGTAAAATAAGACAGCGAGTATGAAACTTTGACTCTGTTTCTTTTAAATTCGAACATTGTTCTACACTATCGATTTGTGATCTAGACTAATTAACTACAGTAAAGGAGAAGTCAATAGCAAACAAAATATACAAAGAAGACATGCCGATTGAGGCAATTTCCAGCTACGATTAATTCAAACTCCAAGAGTTAACACAAGAAGCATAGACGAACAAAACCAACAATCAACTGGCCGAGAAAATGACTCAGCAATTCAGAACATATTTCACCAAATAAACAGGGCACTAGGTCACATTGAACTTCAATATCAAATCAAGTAAATAGGAAAAGGAAAAACAGACCTGAAATTAAAACTTCAATTAACGGAAATTTTCAGCAATTACACAAGCAACGTAAGCTAACTACTAACGTCAAAATTGGAGACGGACGAAACTTGAACAAAACGACTTTGAACAGCACCCAAATCAATCAACCTCGGATCTTCATTAACTCGGTTCAACAATGGCAACAAAAAAAGAAGACAGAAGACGATGAAGATGAAGACCAGATCTGAAGGTTTCAAAAGAGATGCCGGATCTAAAGGTTTCACCACTGTTAGTCCCCATTTCAGGCAAGACTTACCATTTCTGGCGTGATTCCATTATCTTATCTATAAATCTTGACCAGAATCGACCTCGACTGACTCGAAAAACGCATTGCAAAACACTGGTTCGCCGGATTTTGTGAAGGTCTGAGGCTGTTCCAGCGATTTTGCGTGTCGATGGTTGTGTCCAAAATGGTCTGTTGCGGCTAATTTTGGTTCTCTTGGTCTAGGGTGTGTGTAAGGGGAGGAGATGAATATAGGGGTCTTCTGTGGGTGTCTCCTGAAGAAGATCAAGTTTGGGGGGGTCTATGATAAAAACGACTGAAAGGTCTAGGCTCTCTAGGTTTTCTAGGTGTTGGGTTCTATGAAGGAGAGGGTTTATTTTAGGTTTTAAAAATTTGATGGGCTAAGGTATTGGGCTTTAAAACGTAGGCCTTTATGACTAAATTTTTTTAAAATTGACTTAATTAACCAAGAATCTATCCACCCTACATCAACTCTTGCCTATAAAATAAAAAACAAAGATAAAAATACTACCAAAGTATTAATTTTCCCTACTTAAGTAGAAATAACTATTAAAATAAAACAAATCATTAAAACAACCTATTTTTTTATAATTATCATTTTTGTGACAAAATAAAGTAAAGGAGTCAAAATTAGTTAATCTACTATATTAGACCTAAACTAAATATTTAACACTAAAATGTGTTAAATCTTGGGGAGGGTCAAAAATCACATGTCTACAGCTGCCCCTCTTTGACTAGAAACACAAAGAGTTTTCAGACAAAGAACACCGAGACATGTTTTTTGACCTGACTCTTATTTAGAGAGACCAAAACTAAGAGAAAGGAGAATGTGACCGAGCTCTGGTATTTGAGCTGCCTACATATCCTTGGCTATAAAGGAATCAGTCCACGTGTAGTTCAGAAGTAGGAACAGTGATGGAGTATACCGAGGTGGAGAGCTGACTGAGGTGCCATTCTGTCGAGGTTCCGGTCTGCGGTCCTGTTATTACATAAAAATCAAAAATGAAAAAGACTAACTAAGCCTGTCAACTATGAGTTACAAGATTCCTATCTATAAGTATTCTGAAACTTGATCTTGAGTCTTGAATGATCCTTCATGCAGACTTTAGATTTGAACCTTGACGCTTGCTAGCTGCAGGTGTTAGTTCATTCTTCTTCAACTTTTCGGATCAAGACCGGACATGTAGCGCTCGTGAATTCAGTCATGTCTTAAGCAGTTCACATCATTCTCTGCTTCTGCCTTTTTGGATTCACTTCCCTATTTTTTCCTTTCCTTTCTTTTTTCTTGGATTGAGACTTCTTCTTTGGTCATCTCAAACCCCCGTGCCTTGAGATAAAAACCTTATTCTTCTAGCAACCAGTGCTACCTCCAATTTGAAACTTGAAATAAATTCTAAAATTACTTCCGCCATTCTCCAGGTGGCTGCCTGCTACTAACTGGAAACTTGAAATGAATTCTCTTGTTTTCTAGGTGTGCGCCTGCAACTTAAACTTGAAATGAATTTCTTTGTTTTCCAAGTGGGCGCCTGCAACTTAAACTTTGAGATGAATTCCCTTATTTTTCAGGTGGGCGCCTGCAACTTAAACTTGAAATGAATTCTCTTGTTTTCCAGGTGGGCGCCTGATGCCAAAACTTGAAATGTATTCCCTTGTTCTCCAGGTGGGTGCCTGATGTTTAAACTTGAAATGAATTCCCTTGTTCTCCAGGTGAGCGCTTGATGCCCAGACTTGAAATAAATTCCCTTGTTTTCCAGGTGGGCGCATAATGCTGACTCGAAATGAATTCCCTTGTTCTCCAGGTGGGCGCCTGATGCCAAAACTTGAAATGTATTCCCTTGTTCTCCAGGTGGGCGCCTGATGCCAAGAGTTGAAATGAATTTCCTTATTCTCCTGGTGGGCACCTGATGCCAAGACTTGAAATGAATTCCCTCGTTCTCCAGGTAGGCACCCGATGCTGACTCAAAATGAATTCCCTTGTTCTCTAGGTAGGCGCCTGATGCCAAAACTTGAAATGTATTTCCTTGTTTTCCAGGTGGGCGCCTGATGCTGAAACTTGAAATGTATTCCCTTGTTCTCCAGGTGGGCGCCTGATACCAAAACTTGAAATGTATTTCCTTGTTTTCCAACTGTGCGTCTGATGCCAAGACTTGAAATGAATTCCCTTGTTCTCCAGGTGGGCGCCTGATGCCAAGACTGGAAATGAATTCCCTTGTTTTCCAGTTGGGTGCCTGATGTTGATTCGAAATGAATTCCCTTGTTCTCCAGGTGGGCGCCTGATGCCAAAACTTGAAATGTATTACCTTGTTTTTCAGGTGGGCGCCTGATGCTAAAACTTGAAATGAATTCCCTTGTTTTCCAGTGGACGCCAGCATTGTGGAAAAACAAACAAAACAAAAGAAACCTTTCTGCCCTAGTTTGGTACCGGGAATATCTATGAGTGTTAATCGAATCCTATTATCCCAAAGAGCTATAAGAATTTAAAAGCTAAATCTCATTATCCAGGAGGGCCCTGAAAACTTAAAACTACACCCCATTATCCAGGAGGGTCTTGAAAATTTATGGCCGAACCTGTCTGACACATGCTTTCCTCTCGGAGGGTTCCTCCAGAACAAATAAAATTTTATGCCCCTGTTTCAATCAAAGAAAAATCTTATCAGTTTGAAAATGTGGTGGTTAGTTTGCGACATTCTTGCTGAAGGTGGCCTTTCCACTGCCATGCTTTTGTTCTGATTAGCTACCTTGGGCTAGCAAAGAATTATTTGACCTTCTGATCGAACCTCAACCAAAGAATCCTGAATGACCCGAGTTCCTCCACTCATCCTGCTGTTTTACATTTTTGTCCTTACAATTCGAACCTGTGTATTTCCTCAAAGTTCAAAAAACCACTTGACCACTCAAACTCTCACTAACGCCTTATTTCTCATTTTGCATCATGTTATTCCTGGTATGCTTTGGACGCACTTTGCTTCGTGCAATTGAAAGTTGGTAATAAGCTTTGAAATCCTTTCTTGCTTTCTTAACCAGGCTAACACTGGAAAAAACTTAGAGAAGTAGACCCAAAAGAAAATGAAATGAAATGACTTCGAGAATTAGGAAAGAAGAACATTTGAATTAAGATGACTGTTTGAGGAAGAAAGGGAAAAAGACTTATCTGAGCGAAACAACTGGCACCAATGATCATGACATGCATTTCGAATTGATCAGCACAGACTGTTTACCTAAGCATACTTCATTTTGTACCCCGTCTTCATACATCAAAACTGGGATTTTCCATAATCCAACCTCTCTGCAAAGTCACGAGCCTCATTCGGCTTGTAGTGACCTGACGGGTTTTAACCAACAAACCTCTCTCATTTGTCCATCTCTCAAATCACTGTCACCTTACGGTGCCCGTGAGGGTTTTCACCAATAAGACTCTCTCATTTTTTAATTTTCTCTCAGCTTTCCATCGCCTTACAATAGGGCTGCTTAACGGGCAGATCGGGCAGTTATTTACTCTTAACGGTTTGGCTTATCAGTTATCGGTTTTTAAATGTATTAATCCCCTAGCCACCCAATAAGATATCGGCCAGATTGGTATCGGTTTAGCTATTATCGGGCGGTTATCGGTTTAGTTTTAGTTGATTGAAACTTAATACTTCAACACAGTGTTGGGGAGTACATATTGTTGTAAATTAAATGAGCGATTTCAAACTAACTGTACTGTCTTCACATTCTTGTGCATTGATCTAATTACAGTTGTAACTTGTTACTGATCTTCACTCGAACAAGACGAAAGGAGCACTTTTTATTTTTCCACCATCTGGATAGCAACCTTCATCGATCATTTTCTCGACTATTTCTAAGCATCTTTGGTACTGTTTCTTTTTAGAGTATGCTCCAAGTCTAGAAGTCATCAAAGTAGCCACATTTGGCTTCAAGTTCATAGCAGAAAGAGATCTCTTCCATTTTTTTGATAAATCCTGATCGTCCATATGCATTGATCGGGATATTGTAGGTGTTGATATCGGCTACATAAGGTCCAACTTCGATGACAGTTAAGAGTTCTTCCATTTCTGAAAATTGACCAAGACGACCATACAAGTTGAGCATTTTGTTAAGAAGAAAAGTATCTAGTTTCACCCCTTCTTTCTGCATCTGCTAAATTATATATATATATTCTTAATGGGTTAACGGATTATTTGTTAAGAAAAATGAATAATCTGGCCCCAAACCGATAAGCCGTTAATAAAAAAAATTTAATCTGTTCCCCGTCCGTTAAACCGTTAACCCGATACCAATAAGCCATTAAGCTTCGATTTCGTTTCAGTTTTGAACACCTCTACCTTATAGAACCCGTGAGGGTTTCCACTAATAAGACTCTCTAATTTATTCATTTTTCCTTGTGTAGAACAGAGTGTTGCTCTTGATGTGAATCATACCTCTATCTCGTTTGACTTGGCATTACTCAAAGATTGATCAGCAGGTCTTTCTTTGGACCGTAATGTAGGTTTTTGGATAGGGTTAGAAAGAAATGATATCATAAAAGCTCAAAACAACTTAAAATGAAAGGGTTCAGAATTACAACTTTTTGGAATCAGATCTTTTTCAAAACCACAGCTTCTGCCCCAGTTTCTTTGCCCGGGGAATTTTGAATTTTTATTTTTGTGGGACTAACCGTGATGCTACCTACGTATCCTTAAAAGGAATCAGGTCGAACGTAGTTCATGACATAAGAGTTGCTTTGTTTTTGTTACTTTTTCTTTTACTTTCTTTTTCTCTCTTTTTTCTTTCTTTTGCTTTACCTTCTTCTTCTTCTTTTTTCATTTTTCTTTTCCTTTTTTTTTCTTTTTTTTTCTCTTTTTCTTTTATTACGTTCCTAAACTTTACTTCTGATTCCAAAATAGGGGTTTGAAAGAAAACAAATAAGATTCAAAAGGGGTAACAAAAGGATAAAAGTATTTAGATAGCAGAATAAAATGCCTTCGTCATTTCAATCATTGAAACATGCCAAATACAAACAATACAATTTGAAGACAAACCAAATAAATCAAACATAACATCTATTGAATACATCAGAATTGACAGCCATTGCTACACTTTTTCTTTCTATATCTGTTAAATACAAAGCACCATTGGGCAACACTCCCGTTACAATGAACGACCCCTGCCAGTTTGGGAAAAACTTGCCTTTAGCCTCAGTTTGATGTGGAAGAATACATTTTAACAGTGACTGATCTACCTCAAACTATTTGAGAGATATTTCTTTGCTATATGCTCTTATCAACCTCTTGATTTCCCAGACCAACTGCCTCAATTTCACTCAATTCAAACTTCAGGTTATCTCAGAATGCGTGAATCTTTATTTGTTTCCTCAAACGCATCTTTTATCATATTCAAAACTATGTTTCATTATTCCAAGATTAGATTGGCTTTCAAGATCTGGCTTAAAACTCTGCATGCATGTCATATCATTAGAACTAGCATAACAAGAACTGTATAAAGGAAAACAAATTATTCCATGATTAGATTGGCTTTCAAGATCTGGCTAAAAACTCCGCATGCATGTCATGTCATTAGAACCAGCATAACAAGAACTGTATAAAGGAAAACAAATTGAAACATATATTAGGAATAATAATAAAAGAAGAAAAATTGGATTCCACTAAAAATAGAAGAATAGAAAGGGTTTGACCATCAAAACAAGCAGAAGTGAAATTTGGGTTACAACCCTTTGAATAATCCAGATAACAGAAAGAAAAACAAAGCAAACTACCAAAATTCCTCCTGGGTAGGGAGAGGGGCGACTTCCCAATTGCTAAGCTTTACATTCGGCCCAACAAAATGCACCTCTTCATCACTAGAACCTTCCCCAATTTCTACCATGTTCACCTCATTAAATAGACTTTGGAACCTTTCAATCAACTCTTCATCAAAGTCAACCACAGGCTTTGGAATTGCTGACACCGGACGCTTCACTACCCCTGACTTGACTAAAGACCTAGAGAGGCGTGAGATAGGCTTAGGGAGCGACCATGCTTTCTTTTTCAACTTTTAAGCCTTCTTCACATCATCCCCTTTAGGCTTGAACCCCAGACCAAACGTACTCAGATTTTCATGTAGAGACACTGGTTGCACGATACCTTGCAAAGATGCGTCTTAGACCCTTACCCGGAACAAAACTATACTTCAACATCTCGTTAACTACCATGAAAATCGAAGGTGATAGCCTCGGCCTTGGAATGCATTTTCCTTCAGAAATATTTTCGACGGACATTGTTTCGAAAGTTTGATAAACTAAAGGTTCTTTATCATCTCCATCCTCAACAAATGGAATAGATGAATCTTCATAAAAAGATAAATCCTCCTCACCATGCACATCTATTTCTTGTTTGTCCCACTCAAATTTTACCATTTGATGTAGAGAAGATGGCACTGCCTTAGCCGCATGCATCCAAGGCCTACCCAATAACAAATTATAGGAGGCAACCACGTCTAGCACTTGAAATTTCACACTGAAACCAACTAGCCCTATCACCAATTCAATCATTATATCTCCAACAAAATCTTTCCCTTCCCCATCAAATCCTCAAACACATACACTATTCATGTGGATTCTTTCAGTGCTGATCTTCAACTTTTGCAAAGTGGACAGAGAGAAAATATTTGCACTGGAGCCATTATCAACCAACACCCTTGTGACAAAATAATTTTCGCATTTCACCGTAATATAAAGAGATCGATTGTGTTCTGTACCCTCTATAGGAAGCTCATCGTCTGCAAAAGTGGTCCTATTTGCTTCGAAGATCCTGCTAGCAATTTCTAACTGATTCACTGTGATCTTATCAGGAACATGTGCCTCATTCAGAATCTTCATTATGGCCTTGCGGTGTTTATCCGAATGTATTAACAAAGACAAAAGATAAATATTAGCTGGAGTTTTCCTTAATTGTTCAACAATGGAATAGTCTTGCACTTTCATATTTTTCAAGAACTCTTCGGCCTCTTCCTCGATAACCGATTTCTTCACCGGCATTTGGCTATCCTTGGAGAGCTTGGCCTTCTTCAATTCTTCGGAGGTAAAACATCCCCCTAAATGAGTCGGTCCTCCGATCTCAACAAATTCTTCCTCCACTTCTTTTCCTTTTTATGTCATTATTGCTCGTTTGTAGTTCCACGGGACATCCTTTGTCTCAACCGCTGGCAACTGAGTCACTGGTTTAATAACAACAGGGGTAATGGGAGACCCTTTCACAACTACAACAGGCTTGCTTGGGATCCCTAGTACCACAAACTTTGGCTTTTTCTGACTTGGCCCAACACCGTTCGAAGACCCTTTTGCAAACAGCACACGTTTTCTAACTACCTCATCTTGCTTCACAATCTTAGCGGGTTTTTCAATTTCAACGGGAGGCCCAAAATGAGGAGTGCAACAGTATGGATCCGAGGTCTTGAAAGTTAGTTCTGTAGCATAATATTGGGCATCATGAACTTTGAACAAGGTTCCACTAGAAGATAGAGGGATGGTGGCATGTAGAGGAGCTGCAAGAATGAGAGTAGTTAATGACGCGCGATATGAAGCTGTATTGGCTGGTGGAGCATGAAAAGGCTGGGACAAGGTGCCAGGGCAGTTGTGGCAAGGGGTAAAGCCTGGGGCGTGTTGTGGGGAGAGATCAGTAGTAGTGGGAATCTGGGATTGTGATGGTAGTGGGATGAAAGCAAGATTTTCAATCTAGTTAGTGGGGAATGAGGGTAGAAGATGCCCACTAATCCAAGCCTGGTACATCTCTGTTATCTGGTGTTTCAACCTTCGATCCTCTTCTTTCAACTCAAATTCCGACTCCGCAATCCCCATTGACACATCAATAACACCTATGTCCAATTCCTTACTAGTCATGGCTATCTTGCTATTTGACCTAGCGTGTATGGATGACTCACCCAAATGCCACAAACTAACCACCTTCCTGTGATTAATAACAAGGATAAAAATGAGGAGCAAAACAAAGCCAACATGTTAGCGTTAGGACATTTATCAGGTAATAATATCACATTACGTGCAATGCACATATCATCAATTAATGGTTCTAGAATGACTTCGAAGGTCGCGAGGTCATATGTCATCATCCCAATTTTACTTTTCTGGACTTTTTTCTCTTTTTTTTCTTTACTAGCACTCCTTGGTTTTTATTTCTTCCCTCATTTTTCTAATTATCACTCTTTTCTCTCCTCACATTTCACACATTCTATAATTTCATCTCTCTTTTTTTCTTTCTTTTTTTTCTTTTTTTTTTTATAAAAAAAAATTAAAAATGATTCGATCGAACCCTATGTAGGTTGCTTACGTATCATGATGCCATATGAATCAGACCAAGCGTAGTTGAAAAGTAATGGATAAATTAAACGAAAAATAAAAAATAAAAATCTTTTTGGATTTTTCATTTATATCTCTTTTTCGATTTTCAAATATAAAACAGGAAATACGATAACGAGAGACTTGACAAACTCAATTATACTACGACAAACTCTGACACCAACTAAAAGAATCGGTACTATTGAACATGACTATAAAGTACAAGACAACAAAAAAAAGACTCAAAAAATAAATTAAAAAAATAATTTAAAAAAAAATCCTTAAGCAACTCCTAGATGCAAACGGTCCTGACTAAGAAGGTCCTTGGGCGTATGTCATGCTCAAGCTCTGTTAAGTAGATTCACACCTATATGAGAAAAATAAGACCAAATAGAGTTAAAGACTTAGAACACTATGTGAGACAATAAGACTTCATATTGGACACATGCAAGATATGATTGAGGCTATTTTTGCAAAATGGCTTATATGGCCAAAAGGTGGCTAGAAGTGCAAACTCAAGAAAAGTGACCTCTAAGACATGGAAAAATTACTTTGCATAAATGACCCATTTTGTAGAAATGACCTATGTAGACAAAAAAATGGCTAAGCATGCAAATTCAACACAATGGACCTTAAACAGAGAGAACATCTTGTTGTGGACTTAGAACTCTAAGACATGGGTCATTGAACCACTTTTGCGAAAATGATCCCATTTTGCAAGGACGGCCGATGTGGCCAAAAGTGGCTAGACATGCAAATTCGACAAGGATGTGCCTTAAATTAAAGAGACACCTAATTGTTTATTCAAGACTCTTCAGAAAATTAAACAAACCACTTTTGCAAAAATAGCCATATTTTGCAAAATGACCGATATGGCCAAAAGTGGCTAGACATGCAAGAATTGGCTACAACCATCGAAGCCAAGAACCTAAGACTCACTAGGAAGACCGGACCCGATGTGGGTTGCCTACGTATCCCGCCCCAAGAGACGAGAATCAGGTTCGCGTAGTTAGGGAAGATTGGATACGGGCACGAATTAAAAGAAACAACTAATTTAGAGAAAATATATTTTTATCTTTTTTTTTTTGAAAAATGATGAAACGTGTAAACTCTTTTTGGATTTTCTTTTCCCTTTTTTTGATTTTTTTTATTTTTTGAAAATGATGGGAAAGTGATCTTTATGGATTTTTCATATATATTTTTTTGTTGGCCTTTTTCTTAAAAAAATGTGAAAGAAAAACATAACTGGGTCCTACTTGCTTTATTTTTACACTTCACCCTCTTTTCTTTCTCATTAACCCTCAGCCATCTTTGGTCCGCCAAATGACCCTTTTTACCCTTGAAGATTGCAACATGTAGCACATAGGATGCATCAAGATGGTCTTTATTTTTGGTACACTTGTCCTAGACGGACTCAACCCCTGTGTTGAGTCCCTAAATCAAATGCACGTGATGCAAACAAACATTCCTACTAGGGATTCGGCATGAGGTTATGTTATTCTAGGTTGAAACCTGGGGTTGTGTTCTAGACCTGGCTTACCCGAGCGGACAGCTCGAGCCGAGATGGGGGCAACGTACCGGGAGCACGAAAGTCTACCCGGCGTTGTTGCTGGCCCAACCTCACTCTATTTGGTATAACTTCTAACAGAAAAGTGGTCCACGCGAATATGTGCACCATTTTTTAGAAAACTCGGGTGGGAGGGATAGGAAGACAGTTTAATACAATTCAAATAATGTCAAAGCGGTAAATAAAAGGCAATTAGCACATTAGGTCCATAAAAACAGTAATATCAACAATAAATAAAGCCAAGTAAAAATCATATTAACAAGCTCGAATTCTGAACCCTGAACCAGAAGTTCTGGGTTCTTTTCCCCAGTAGAGTCGCCGGAGCTGTCACACCTCCTTTTTTCTTACCCCGAAAGGGATATAAAGGAGTTTTTCCAATTTAAATGACAATCAAAATGATATTATTCATATTAAATTCAGAGTCGCCACTTGAGATAATTTATGGTGTCCTAAGTCACCGGTTTAAAATCTCGAATCGAGGAAGATGACTCTAATTATGGTCTGCGAACACAAAAATTCGGGTAAGGAATTCTGTTAACCCGAGAGAAGGTGTTAGGCATTCCCGAGTTTCGTGATTTTAGCACGGTCACTTTGATCATACTTGGCTTAATTAAATTGTCTAATTACTTATTTTAGAACCTATGTGCATTCACCTCTTTTAATTAAGAAATTATCTTAAAACAGGTCACGCGCACGTGTACCTGTTTGTTTGGCGCGTCAAGAATCATGTCACGCGTACGTGTCCACAGTTAATCACACTTTATTATTATTGAGAAAATTTAGTCAAAGTTGCGTAAACGCATACTCTGATTTTATTTTTTAGATCGTAATTATGTTATACGAACGTGTATATAACCACGATGGTATATTGAACGTACCTAAAGTAAGCTACGAATATTTATCTTAGAAACCGTAATCATGTCACGCGAACGTGTACGTAATCGCGATAATAAATTAATTAAGAGCACGCCTAAGTTTGAGACATTTGTTTTGTCTATTTGCTAAGCACAATTGACGAAATACTTATAATTTACACCCTATTTGAAGAACTGTTACAAAAGGAATCTCATATTTCATGTTGTCATGCTCATCTTCTCGACTTTCATGGCAAAATAGTGTGCGTACACTAGATTTTCAACCAAAGAGAGATAACTATAACTTAAGGCACACATTCGTGAAGTCATAACAGGATTAAGGTCTAGTGACACTCTTAAACAAGGCATAATGTGAAGGACCTTTAGAATTACTAAAAGACTAAAACAAGGAGAACATACTGTTAATATCCTTCTACCCATTTATTATGAAGAAACATTGTTTTAGTGTTAAAAGAAGGAATCAGGGAAGGTAATTGGCTCAGATAGTTAAATACATGTTTCAAAGTACTAGATCTTTAAATACATCTACTACCCATTTCTAGCAATTTCAAAAGATACAAAGGAAGTCGTCCTACACATATTCTATGAGCTGTATTCGAACTAAAAGAAATGCTCTCAACTGAATAAAGCTAAGTCCAAGACAACACTTGGAATTGTCCACTTCTTCCAAGAGTTTAGCTAAAGCAGTAAAATAAGACAGCGAGTATGAAACTTTGACTCTGTTTCTTTTAAATTCGAACATTGTTCTGCACTATCGATTTGTGATCTAAACTAATTAAACTACAGTAAAGGAGAAGTCAATAGCAAAAAAAATATACAAAGAAGACATGCTAATTGAGGCAATTTCTAGCTACGATTAATTCAAACTCCAAGAGTTAACACAAGAAGCATAAACGAACAAAACCAACAATCAACTGGCCGAGAAAACGAATCAGTAATTCAGAACATCTTTCACCAAATAAACAGGGCACTCTGTCACATTAAACTTCAATATCAAAGCAAGTAAAAAGGAAAAGGAAAAACAGACCTGAAATTAAAACTTCAATTAACGGAAATTTTCAGCAATTACACAAGCAACGTAAGCCAACTACTAACACCGAAATTGAAGACGGACGGAAGTTGAACAAAACGACTTCGAACATCACCCCAATCGATCAACCTCAAATCTTCAATAACTCGGTTCAACAATGGAAACGAAAAAAACCCGCTGGATTTTTTTAAAAGAAGACAGAAGACGATGGAGATGAAGACCAGATCTGAAGGTTTCAAAAGAGATGCCAGATCTGAAGGTTTCACCACTGTTAGTCCCCATTTCAGGGGAGACTTACCATTTCCAGCGTGATTCCATTATCTTATCTACAAATCTTGACTAGAATCAACCTCGGCTGACTCGAAAAGTTCATTGCAAAACACTGATTCGCCGGATTTTGTGAAGGTCTGAGGCTGTTCCGGCGATTTTGTGTGTCAATGGCTATGTCTAAAATGGTCTATTGCGGCTGATTTTCATTCTCATGGTATAGGGTGTGTGGAAGGGGAGGAATATAAAGATACGGGTCTTCGATGGGTGTCTCCTGAAGAAGATCAAGTTCTGGGGAGGGGTCTATGATAAAAACGACTGAAAGGTCTAGGCTCTCTAGGTTTTCTAGGTGTCGGGTTCTATGAATGAGAGGGTTTATTTTAGGTTTTAAAAATCTGATGGGCTAAGGTGTTGGGCTTTAAAACTTGGGCCTTTATGACCAAATTTGCTTAAAATTGGCTTAATTAACCAAGAATCTATCCACCATACATTAACTCTTGCCTATAAAATAAAAAACAAAGATAAAAATACTACCAAAGTATTAATTTGCCCTACTTAAGTAAAAATAACTATTAAAATAAAACTAACCATTAAAATAACCTATTTTTTTGTAATTATCATTTTTGTGACAAAAAAAAAGTAAAAGAGTCAAAATTAGTTGAAATAACTATATTAGACCTAAACTAAATATTAATACTAAAATGTGTAAAATCTTGGGGAGAGTCAAAAATCACATGTTTACAACTGTCTTAGCATGACAGTGCAATATAGCACGACACGGAGATAGTCAATCCATGCTTAATATCACATCAAAGTCCACCATACAAAGCAACAAAAGGTTCACTCGGGTCTCCAGGCCCCCAATAGTCACCACACACGACCGGTATACACAGTCCATAACAATAGTATCGCCCACTGGAGTAGATACACAAACAAATGAAACAAGAGACACACGGGGCGTAACCAAATAACGAGCAAATTTTGATGACACATATGAAAAAGTGGAACCAGGATCAAATAATACAGAGGCATCTTTGTGACAGACTGAGACAATACCTGTAATCACGACATCTGATGAAATAGAATCTAGTCTAGCTGGGAGGGAATAGAAATGGGTCTGACCGCCACCTGATCGACTTCCCTCTCTAGGGCGACCCCTAGCTGACTGACCCCTACACCTAGCTGCCTGGGCGGGTGGTGAAGTAACTGGAGCTGAAGTCGAGGGCTGACTCCTCTGCTGAGATGGACCTTCAAAAAGACGAGGACACTGCCTTCTCATATGTCCAAACTCTCTACACTCTTAATAACTCCCTAGTGTAGGGAACGGGGACTGAAAGGAACCCCTAGCACCGGAACGACGACCTAGCATGGAAGAGCCCTGAACTGATGGAGCATGAGACGAACTCTGGGTTGGTAGGGCACTAAGTGATGAATGGCCCTGATAAGAACTGTTAGAACCATGGCCCGATGATGCCCCACGATGAACTGGGCGGGCTGACTGAGCATGCCTAAATTGGCGTCCTCTGCTGTGCTGAAACTGACCTCTCGAAGGAGCACCACTGAAACTACCAGATCCCTGAGGCCTCTTGGCCTCTCTCTCTCATTGCACTCCTGGCAACGAACTGACTCAATCTCGCATGCAATATCAACAACCTCCTCAAAGGTAGCACCTGGCACCCTCTCTCTAGTCATGAAAAATCTGAAGCTGATATGTGAAGCCATCAACGAACCTCCGGATCTTCTCTCTATCTGTAGGAACCAACCAAACAACATGACGAGCTAACTTCGAGAACCCCATCTCATACTGCGTCACAATCACATCACCCTGACGCAAATACACGAACTGCCTACGCAGCTCCTCCCTAAGAGACTGTGGCACGTACTTTTCGGAAAAGAGAACGGAGAACTGCTGCCAGGTAAAGGGCACTACACCAACGGGCCTACACCTCTCATAAGCCTCCCACCAAGTGAAGGCACCTCCAAAAAACTAAAAAGTAGTAAATGCTACCCCCGCTGGTCTCTAGAATACCCGATGTACGAAGAATCCTCTGACACTTGTCCAAGAAGCCCTAGGCATCCTCAACCTCTGCACCACTGAAAGTCGGAGGCTGAAGTCTACCAAACCTCTCCAATCGATGCTACTTATCGTCAGGCATAACTGGTACCACATAATACTGAGCGGGTGCAACCGGCTGGGCTGGAGGTGCCCCCGGTGTCTGAAGTCCCTGCACCACCTGCTCAGGTGTGCGAGCGGCGGGAGTTTGAGTGCCACCCCCGGCCTAAGAAGTAGTTACGGCCATAGTAATTGAGATTGCCTGAGCCAGGCCAGTGCACACTGATAGAATCTGGGTTAGGGTCTCCTGAAGGCTTGAAATAACATTCAGCACAGCCGGTGCCTGAACTGGTCCTGCTGGAGGGTCCGCAACTGTGACCTGATCATGAACTGGGGCGGCTGGTGGATCTGCAGGTGCTGCCCTAGTTGCTGTGCGGGCTACACCCCTGCCCCTGCCACGGCCTCGACCGCGACCTCTGCCTTCAGTGGCCCCAACTGGTGGTACTGATGGTCGTCTATCCTGACCGGTAGCATGTGTCCTCACCATCTGTGAGAGAATATAGTAATAGAAGTTTATTACCAGAATCAACAAATTCGCATGATAAGAATTTCAAGAATGTGAAATTTTTCCTAAAGGTTCTGCAACCTTCCGAGGATAAGTATAAACATCTCTGTACTGATCCGTGAGACTCTATTAAAGCGGCTCATGACCCGTGAGACCTATGTAACCTAGGCTCTAATACCAACTTGTCACGACCCCAAACTACCCCGGTCGTGATGTCGCCCATCACAATACTAGGCAAGACAATTCAGCATTTACAACATCGAGTTCTTTTATAAATTCATTTTCTAATCAGATAGATCTCAAATCACTCAATTTAATTTATATAAAAATACGCAGAAACAAGTATGTAAATATATCAACACATCTCGAATCCGGTGTCACTAGTCATGAGCCACTAAATACAACTCAACACTATCTGCTTAATACAAGATAAGTCTGAAATAAAAATACTAAGGGTAGGAAGGAGAAAAGTAGGGCTACGAACGCCGTGCAGCTACCTTGCAATCTCCAGAAATACTCAGAAGCTGCTTAAAGCTCTCACTCTGATGCTCTGGCACCTGGATCTGCATACAAGGTGCATGGAGTAACGTAAGTACGCCAACTCAATAAGTAACCAAAGTAAATAAAGGCTGAGTGCAGTGACGATCATTTAAAAATCATATACAAACTTTATCAAAAATACCAACAGAAATATCAAAGTCAAAATCTGTAGTTCAATAACCAAATATCTCGTAAAAACTCCCATTTTAATGAAAATCCTTTAAAGCATTTATTCAACATTTTTTTTCAATAGAGGCTCAATATAGTAGAAGAGTGAAAACAGAAATTTCATAAACAAGCCCCTCGGGGGAAGTATCACTCATAAGTATAGCTCCTTGGGCAAGCCTCTCAGTCACTCGTGACTCAGCTCTCGTCAATTAGTACTCACACTCAGTACTCCGCTCAATAGATATCTCATAATAATAACTGTTGCGACGTGCAGCCCGATCCGTAATATATATAGTCGATTGCGCTCACTGGGGGTGTGTAGACTCCGGAGGGGCTCCGACAGCCCAAGCGCTATATCGTTGCGGTGTGCAGCCCGATCCAATATATCGTTGCGGTGTGCAGCCCGATCCATATGTATAAATATTGCTGCAGCGTGCAGCCCAATCCATAGATATATATATAATCCTCACCATCAAGTCCTCGACCTCTATCTCAGTCATTAACCTCACAGCCACTCGGTCATTTCAGTGAAAATCAGGGAACTCGGCCCAAATAGTTTTCATATATTTGAAAGTAGAGTAATGAAACTGAATCAACAATAGACATGTAAAATCATGACTAGGAATATGCTTTCAAATTAAAACAGTGTGAGGAAAGTAATAAGATACCCCTAAGGGTCCAAACAGTTCGGCACAAGGCCTCAAACATTGCATTCAGCCCAAGTTAACAGATTTATTTCTAAAACACATGGATATCATATAAAGTTTATCAAAATATGCAACTCTACAGTCACCACGGGACGAACCAAGTCACAGTCCCTATGGGTGCACGCCCACACACCCGTCACCTAGCATGTGTGTTACCTCATTTATCAAAACAGTATGAAATTCCGGGGTTTCATACCCTCAGGTCTAGATTTACAATCGTTACTTACCTCGAACCAGATGGAAATCTACTCTGCAATGCCCTTGCCTCTCGACTCGGCCTCAAATCATCCCGAATATATCCAAAATCAGAATCATAACATCAATACAAGCCAAAGGGACAAAGCCCATGCGAAAATCATCAAATAAAACTCAAAATCCCGAAATTGATCAAACCCGACCCCGGGCCCACTTCTTGGAATCCGATAAAAATCACATCAATAGAATCCTTATCCTCCCACGAGTCGATACATACCAAGAACATCAAAATCGGACCTCAAATGATCCCTCAAATCCCCAATTTTACCTCTCAAATTTCAAGCCCTAAGTTCCCAACTTTTCACCCTTAATCTCATAAATTTCCATGTTTAATCCACAGAAATTCACCATAGATACAAGTATTAGGTTCAAAAATCTTACCTCAACAAGAATCCTCTTGATTCCCTCTTCAAAACCCTCCAAAAGCTTCAATCCCGACTTCAAAAATGGTGGAATAGGCTAAATTTCGCGAAGGGGAACTTATATACATTCTGCCCAACAATTTCCGCACCTACGGACAAAATATTGCACCTGCGGACCGCATCTGCAGTTTTCATTAAAGTCCTCAGGCACCGCACCTGCGACCCAAGTCTCGCACCTGCGGCTCGCAGATGCGGTCTAACTGCCGGCTCCTGCGACGATGTCGCTTCTACGCTCTGCCTTCTGCTTCTGCGGCTCGCACATGCGGTCCCCAATCCGCATATGTGATAATGACAGAACAAAGCAGCTTCAACTGCTCCAATTCAAGTCCAAACTTTCCGACAACCTTCTAAAATCATCCCGAGGCTCCCGAGACCTCAATCAAAAATACGGACAAGTCACATATCATCATTCCAACTCATACCAACCCTCGGAACACTCAAAACAACATCGAAACACCAAATCATCCTCGGATTCAAGCCTAAGGATTCCAAAACTTCCGAATTCCGCAATCGAACCAAAAACCTATCAAATCTCATCCGAATAACCTGAAATTTTGCACACACATCACAGATGATATAGCAGACCTACTCCAATTTCCTAAATTCCATTCCGATCCCAATATCAAAATTTTCACTACCAACCAAAAGTTCCAAATTTCCAATTTCGCCAATTCAAGCCTAAATCTACCACGGACCTCCAGATTACATTCCGATCACGCTCCTAAGTCCCAAATCACCTAACAAAGCTATCCAAATGATAAAACCCAAATTTCGAGATCATTTACCCACAAGTCAACTTTCGATTGACTTCTCCAACTAAATGACCAATTTAAGAGACTAAGTGTCTCGTATCACTCCAAAACTACTCTAAACCCGAACCAACTAATACGATACGATGGAATGTAGCTGAACAACACATAAGAAAGCCGAAATAGGGAAAAAGGGACTGAAACTTATGAAACGACCGACCGAGTAGTTATAAAATTTATGATATGTATATTAATGCCCTTGTCGATAAGAAGCTTGTTGTTGACAAACCCTACGACGTCGTACCAGAATAGATATGTCACGACTCGGGAATTCCACCCCGAGGACCGTGATGGCGCCTAACATCTCACTTGCTAGGCAAGCCAATGTTAGAATAGTTTAACCATTTTAATAGTTCAGATTAAATAATAGTAAAGAAGCAGAAATAACTGAATAAATCTGAGGTAAATGCGGAAACCATAACAACTGAAATATCTAATACAATCCGAATCTGGTGTCACAAATGCACGAGCTACTAGAAGTTCTACAAATAGAGTCTGAAATAAATACAACTATTTTGAATGAAATGAACGGTAAAAGAGGAAAGAGTAAGGGGACTTCAAGGTCTGTGAACGTCAGCAGATCTATCTCGAGTCTCTGAAGGTGATAATCCGAGCTAGTGCACCTCACATACAGCTAGGACCGGTATCAAAATCTGCAAAAGAAGTGTAGAGTGTAGTATGAGTACAACCGACCCAATGTATTCCGTAGGTGTCGAACCTAACCTAACGAGGTACGAGGTAGTGACGAGGCTATGACATGACACTCACGTAATTAAACCTATACAAACATAGATATATGTACCAAACATCAACCAATAGAGATTTAATATGTACGGTTGATAGGGGACATGCGAAAGGGGATAAAATACGACAACTATAACATGAATGACAACATAAGACAATCAAATAAAGGCGTAATACATACGGAGACACCTAAAGTTGGCACGATCTTTCACTTAGACACTTAAACTAGACCTCTTTCCAATTAGACACGTTTCCTAGGCAATTCTCATACCAATAAAACACGTTTTTTGCTAGCTTATTAATTAACCAAGCGCGTGTTCTGCAATCTCCGTCTACGTGGCAAAAGTAACCATTATAAATCGTGCCACATCATTTTATTTGTCAACCTCACTGTCCACCTCAGCTATATAGTGTTATTTCCACTAAAATACAAATAACTAGCCCTAAACAAACGATCTAAACATATTACCAACCCACCCCTCCCCTCCGTCATCTTCCCCAACGACCCCCACCCCTTTCTTTCCATCTTCATCTGCAAAACAAAGTACTCCCATAACCATGACTTGGCTTAATTCTAGGCCACATTGCCGGAAAAAGCACAAAAGTTGGCTTCCCTTTCCAGTGTAGTACTACCATTAGCATTTTTCTAGTCTTCCCTAGTTTCCGAGGTAAGTAGCAAGAAGGAAAAATGGGAATTTAGGATTTCATTAATTTCGGCAAAGAAACGGTGAAAGGATACACACCGGATCCGGTGAAGAAGGTGTATAATACTACCTATTATTACAGTGTTGCTGCCGTTAGAAAGATCGACGACGTCATTAGAGTTAACGACACACAGAAGCTGGATCAGTATATACCCAATGATGAAGGTCGGGCTAAGATCTTTAGTTTCAGCACAAAATTCATCAAAAATGCTTCCGGTTTTGCTGTCAAAGAAGCAACCAACATCTTCGAAACTTGAACTGATTGTTCGACGAAGAAGACGAACTTAGGTCTTTTGACTTTGCGGTTGTTTGTTCGAATTGATCACAGGGGCTTGGTATTGATGTTGTTTAGAGTTTTCATTTCAAGTTTTAAATCATTTGGTGAAGATTTGAGTGAGATTGGTTCATTTTGGGTTTGCTGAAGCACAATGATATTTTTGGCTTTCACTGGAAAAGTTCAAGCTATTTCCATTCATTTTGCTTCTTCTTCTTCTTCATTTTAGTCCCAGTCCTCTGCTTCTTCTTCATTTCAGTTCTGACAGCTGGGTTAGGCTTCTTCTTCACTTTATCCTTTTTGTTTTCTTCCAATCACAAATACTCACCATTTCGTTTTCGGCTGAATTTGAATCTGGTATGGGATTCGAAAGAAGAAGAGGAAAATGAGTCGGAGAAGATGACGGAAAGTGGAGGAGGCAATGGTGGAAATGGTGGTGGACATAAAGAAGAAGAAGGAAATAGAAAAACAAAAAAAAAATCTGTTTTTTGGGCTTTTCACGCGCCTATATTGGGTGAAACTCACTTTATGTGCCAACTCAGCAAGAAGTGTTTAATTGGAACAAAGTTCATGTAACGTACGTGCTCAATAGGAACTCTCTTAAGTTTAGGTGTCTAAATGAAAGACCGTGTCAACTTTAAGTGTCTCCGTATGTATTACGCCTCAAACAAATCATGAACCAATAAAAACGGATAAACATACGGAATACAAATGGCACGACATCACCCATCGTGCTTTTACTCTCAACCTTACCAGAAAATGATAAATATGGCACGACGTCACCCTTCGTCCTTTTACTCTCAGCCTTACCATGAAATGATGAATATGGCACGACGTTACCGTTCGTGTTTTTACTCTTAATTTGCCTATGTGACAATGAATAATCGATATAGATGGCACGACATCACCCTTCGTGCTTTATCTCTCTTCCCCACTATGTATTAATCAGTAAATAAAATAATAAAATATTACGACATCACCTTTCGCGCTTTAACACTATCCCTTACCATGTAGTAATGAATATAAAGGTTCGGGAGATAGATAATACAAGAATAAACTTTACATCAATAATGATTCCAAGATGCCAAACTTCAATTTCCAAAATACTCAACCATCACAGTTAATCCATAATTACAGAAGAAATGATCAAGTAAAAATCTAATCTATGCATGGATGTCAGAATTGTCACACCTCCTTTTTCCGAGGGATAAAGAGTTTTTTCCAATTAAAGTGACATTAATCGAAATGATATCTATTTAATTCAGAGTCACCACTTGAAATAATTTGTGGTGTCCTAAATCACCGGTTTATTCTAAATCCCAAATCGAGGAAATTTGACTCTGTTTTAAAGTCTGCGAAACCATAATACCGAGTAAAAAATTATGTTAACCTGGGAGAAGGTGTGAGGCACTCCCGAGTTCCGTGGTTTTAGCACGGTCGTTCAACTATTAATAATTGACCTAATTATCTTATTTATTACATGTTTAGAGACTTATGTGCATTTTTAACTTTCTAATCGTTTTTAATTATTTCAATGCTTTTAATATTTATGGAATTTATTTGAATAAGTCGCGATGTCGCGCACTCATTTCTTTTGTACATATTGCAAATTACGTCACGTGAAATGTATCCGTAATTAACAACATGATTATTTTAATTATTAATTAATTTGAAGTTGTAAAGTCGAGTCACGTGAAACACAAACTCGAATTGGGGATTACGTATCGTGACCATGCTACGAGAACCGTACCCATGACCACGATGATTTATTAATCGTGACTAAAGCAAGCTACGAATCTTTATAAGTTATTTTTCCCAAAACTAGTTTGAGATTATTATAAGGTCATGAATTATAGAATAGTTGCGGAAAAACATGAAGTGCATCAATTATGGAAAGGAAAAAACGTAAGCTAGCTTGTAGATTAATATGGAAATGGACTAATTCTAAAATGGATTAACAATATGTCATTATGAAAATGGGCCAGACACAATTTCAGCTTATAGGCCCAAAATTTCTTCCTCTTCAAGATCAAACCCATAACCAATGTAAAAGCCGAAACCTTCAACTTAATCCTAGCAACTTTTCTTTGCTTTCCAGTTATTTACATTAGAACAAAACGTTCTTGCATAAAAATAAAAAACAAAGCTAATAAAACAATCAACATTTAATAAAGAAAATCAAGGAAACGGTAGTATAGTCAAACATAGGCGTGAAAGAGAAGGGAAGAAAGACAATAACAGTAAAAAATAGAACAAAAATTGGAGATGGATTAAACACTAACTTAAACAACAAAGTAAGGCAACATGATAATTAGAACAAAGTAGTAAAAGAAACGAAAAGAACGGACCTTCTTAAATACATGAAGATCTGTTGACTACGAAGATGGAAATTCGAAGAGAAAACTCGAACAAACCGGATCGGGCACGAAAAGCTTCACCGGAGACCTCGAATGACGGAGTTTTGAGCTGGGTTTTCATGGAGTTTTCAGCTGCGTTTTTTGTGCAAAAGTGCTGCATTTTTGTTGCTTGTTTGGACTGATTTTCAACAGCTTTCATAGAGTTTTTGGCTGGAATTTTACCTCAGTTTTGGAGGTTATTTTTGGGGTAGTTGTTGGACTATTTGGGGGGGGGGGGGGGTTAATGATGCTTTATTGCTGATTTTTGGATATGTTTTTGGACGTTTTTGAGTGGTTTAAGGGCAAAATTTTGATGTTGAAAAGGTGAAGAAAATTGTGAGATTCAAGGTGCTTTCACGGTGGTTTTAGGCTGGAATTCTACGGAGGAAAAAAGATTGGTGGCTGAAAGTTCTGAACTTTTGCTATGAAGCTCCAAAAACGCAGAAGCAAGACACTTTTTTTTTCGTTTTCTGTTTCGTTGAAGACCCGTTTCTATTCTCTATGTGTGTGTTAGATGTGTATGTGTTTAGGCCGCTGGGTGTTGGAGAGTATGGATGATTTTTGGAGTTGGAGGCAACAGATTCGGTTACCTTTTGCTCTTTGAAGCTCGGACGTGTTGTTGGAAATTAAGGAGGAGTTAGTCATTTAGGGAGGCGGCAGATTTCCTTCTCTGCTTTTTTTTTTTGTTTCCTTTTTTCCCCAGATCCCCTCTTGTGTGTGTGTTTTTTATTATATGGGGACCTAAAGATGAGATTCTTGTGAGGGAAAATGTGCCAAAAATTTGACGTGTGGGCATCCAAAAAGCGAATGTGCATGTGATTATTGTTAAAAAGAATCCGATGTGTAGAGTGTGTGAATTAATGGAAAATTGCCAAGAAAGTGATATGTGAGTGGGAGATTGTTACTAGAGATAAAATTGAATCTTTGGCAATTGGCAATTCTTTATTGGCTCTCGTTTTTTCGTTGATTTTCTTTTTTTTCTTTATTTTTAGTTAATAAAATAAAATATTATTCTTACTTGATTAATATAGAAAGATAAAATATGCTAACTACTCAAATTCATTTATTAAAATTCTTAACTTGAAAAGGTAGAGTAGACCGGTTAAAAAAATATAATTTTGGAACCTAATTCTTTCTTTTGAAAACAAGAACACAATTATATGTAAAACTGTGGCTATGTTTATTGTTTTTAATTTATCTAAAATAAACCTATAAAAAAGTAAAATAAAACTAAAATGTTAAGATTAAACTTAAAAACTATTTACACACTAAAAAGTGAGTGAAAATTCAAATATGGTCAAAAATTAGGTGTTCATAGCTGCCCCTCTTTGCTTGGAAACATGAAGAGTTTTCAGGCAAAGATAAAGTGAGCCGGATGACTAATTTTTGACCATATCGTTATTCAAAAGAGGAAGAAATAAAAGAAAAAAGTGCAACCGAGTCCTGATTTTGGAAACCTACATATCCCGGATTATAAGGAAATCAGGTCGCGTGTAGTTCAAGGAGAATGATGGAGTGATGAGTTCGAGAGTCGAGTGAGGTTCCGTCGAGGCTCCGGTCCGCGGTCCTGTTATTACATCAAAATCAAAATCTGAAAGAACTAAACAGGCCTATCAGCTATGGTTACAAGATTCTTATCTATAAGTCTTCTAAAACTTGATCTTGAGTCTTGAATGGTTCTTCATGCAAACTTTTAATTTGAACCTTGATGCTTTCTAGCTGCAGGTGCTAGTTTATTCTTCTACGGCTTCTTTTGATAAAAACGGGGAATGCAGTGCTCGTGATGTCAATCATGTCTTGAGCAATCCACATCTTTCATCTGCTTCAGTATTTTGGATTCACTTCTTTTTTCTTTTCTTTATTCTATATTGAGACTTCATCTTTTGGTCATCTCAAACCATGTGCCTCGAGGTAAAACCTGCTCAGACACCAAAACAAAACAAGCGAACGAAATTTTTCTGCCCCAGTTTTCACTAGGAAAATTACGTGAGTTATTGGCAAAATTGTAAATCACATATGCTATTGATGAAAGATGAAATGATAAGCGTAAAACTAAAGACTCGACTAGGATCTGCATATCCTATGACATTGAGCTTTAGGAAAATTATAAACTAAGCTTGACTAAACTAAAAATTAACCATATTCTCCATATGTGACCCCTAAACTTAAGGAAAAATAAAGATTAACAACTTAAGAAAGCTGAAATCTGATCCCATTCTCTAGGCGGAACTCCTGAACATAAGGAAAACTAAAGATTAATGGCTTAACAAAATTAAAACTGACACTATTTTCCAGGAGGGACCCCTAAGCTTAAGGAAAACTAAAGAATAACTACTTAAAGAAACTAAAACTGACCTTATTTTCTAGGAGGGACCTCTGAACTTAAGGAAAACTAGGACTAACAACTTAAGAGAATTAAAAGTTGATCCTATTTTCCAGGTGGGACCCCACAATTTAAGGAAAACTAAAGATTAATGACTTAAGGAAACTAAAACAGACCCTATTTTCCAGGCAAGACCCCTGAACTTAAGAAAAACTAAGACTAACAACTTAAGAGAATTAAAAGCTGACCCTATTTTTCAGGCGGGACCCCTGAACTTAAGAAAAACTAAAGATTAACGACTTAGGAAAACTAAAACTGACTCTATTTTCCAGGCGGGACCCCTAAGCTTAAGGAAAACTAAAGATTAATGACTTAAGAAAACTAAAACTGACCTTTTTTTCAAGCAGGACCCCTGAACTTAAGGAAAACTAAGACTAACAACTTAAGAGAATCAAAAGCTGGCCTTATTTTTTAGGCGGAACCCCTGAACTTAAGGAAATTAAAGATTAACAACTTAAATAAACTAAAAATGACCATATTTTCCAAGCGGGATCCCTAAACTTAAGGAAAACTAAGACTAACAACTTAAGAGAATTAAAAGTTGACCCTATTTTCCAGGCGGGTCTCCTGAACTTAAGGAAAACTAAAGATAAACGACTTAAGGAAACTAAAACTGACCTTATTTTCCATGCGGGACCCCTGAACTTAAGGAAAACTAAGACTAACAACTTAAGAGAATTAAAAGCTGACACCATTTTTCAGGCGGGCCCCCTGAGCTTAAGGAACACCAAAGATTAACGACTTAAGGAAACTAAAACTGACCCTATTTCTCAGGCGGGACCCCTGAACTTAAGGAAAACTAAGACTAACAACTTAAGAGAATTAAAAGCTCACCTTATTTTCCAGGAGGGACCCTTGAACTTAAGGAAAACTAAAGATTAATGGCTTAAGGAAACTAAAATTGACCATATTTTCCAGGCGGGACCCCTGAACTTAAGGAAAACTAAGACTAACAACTTAAGAGAATTAGAAACTAACCCTATTTTCTAGGTGGGACCCCTGAACATAAGGAAAACTAAGAGTAACAACTTATGAGAATTAAAAGTTGACCTTATTTTCTAGGCGGGACCATTGAACTTAAGGAAAACTAAAGATTAACGACTTTAGAAAACTAAAACTGACCCTATATTCTAGGCTAGACCCCTGAAATTAAGGAAAACTAAGACTAACAACTTAAGAGAATTAAAAGCTGACCCTATTTTCCAGGCAAGACCCCTGAACTTAAGGAAAACTAAAGATTAACGACTTAAGGAAACTAAAACTGACCCTATTTTCCAGGTAGGACCCCTGAACTTAAGGACAGCTAATACTAACAACTTAAGAGAATTAAAAACTGACCCTATTTTCCAGGCGGGACCCCTGAACTTAAGGAAAACTAAAATTAATGCTTAAGGAAACTAACAACCGACTCTATTCTCCAGGCGGGACCCCTGAACTCAAGTAAAACTAAAGACTCTTCCGACTAGGGAAATGCCTAGGAGGTAATGTTCTTCTCAACTAGGAAAAATGCCTAGGAATACTGTTCTTCTTAACTAGGAAAAATACCTAGGAGGTAATAGTCTTCTCAAATAGGAAAAATTCTTGAGAGATAATGATATTCTCAACTAAGGAAATGCCTAGCAAGTAAAAACCTTCTCAAAAAGTCTTTGTGCTGACAAAATTTGGGCACCTCACTTGAAAAATTCAAGCTTCCAAGCTTTGATTTGGACATAGTCTTCGTCCTTGTTTCAAAAAAAGAAAACTTGTGAGTTTAAACATGGTGGTTGTCTTGTGGCCTTGACTTTGAGGGCGATTGCTCCCGCACTTGCCATGATAACTTTGATTTCAACTTGGAAGACCTTGCTCGTTATTGGCTGACCACTTTTTGTCAACCCTTATCACGAAAAACACCTCTGATCCATTCAAGCCTAATACCCTCTATCTTTTGCATTTTGCTCATAAATTGACAATTACCGAACCTTTGCATTTCACATGAATCCCAAAGCACTCCAATTGTCATCAACTCAGTGCGCATACTGTTCTTTCCCGACTTATGCCTCTTTAATGTGCTAGCCAAACTCCGCTTAGTGCAATCGAAAAGCTGGTAGCAAATTTTGAAGTCATTTCTCACTTGTTTTGACAAAACAGACTCAGAAAGAGGACATAAACAAAACAAGAGGAATATAGTAAGGGGTCAATGAAAGGAGATGATATCTAACAAGAAAATTACAAAGTAGAAACTCATCAGATGTGGATACCAACTCTAATGACCATGACATGCATTTTTAGATTAAGTGGACTAATCTGTCAAGCAAGTCTAATGTTCAACTTTTGTTATACCTCTAAGCTGTGAAACTGGGCTTCAATGCTTCGATTATCCTATATGATTCACGATCCTTATTCGACTTGTAGTGCCGAAGGGTTTTCACCATCAAGCCTCTCTCATTTTTCTTTCTCTCAACTCACTGTTGCCTTATAGTGCATGTGAAGGTTTTCATCGATAAGACTCTCTCATTTTATTATTTTCTTTTTATATATCCTGATTCTGCAGATGAAAAGGCATTAACCATGATAAAAATATCATATGCTCCTGACATGTCTAACTCGATACTCTCAAAGATAATCTAGAAGGTCTTTTTTGAACTGTAATGTGGCTTTTGGACAGGGTTAGAAAGAAAGGATATCATGGCTCAAAATAACTAAGACAGCATGGTTAATTTATTTACAACTTTTGGAATCCATTTTAAAACTTTGCCCCAGTTTCTAAAACAAGAGAATTTGATTCTTTTTTTTAGATGGAATTTCTAAGAAAACTGCCCCACTCTTGACTTCGTGGAATAATGAAATATTTTATTTGGTGCGACCGAACCGTAAGGCTACCTACGTATCTCGTGGTAATAAGAATCAGGTCGAACGTAGTTCAAAGAGATACTTTTTGTTGCTATTTTTCCTTTTTTTTCTTGTTTCTTTTGTTTTTTCTTTTTTAATTTTTCTTTTGGAATGAACTTTCTAAAACAAACCTATGGGGACATAATTTTTTTTATATGACTCTAACTTGGTTCCAAAAGAGGGGAGGTCAAAGAAATCAGCACAGGCTCAAAAGGGTACCGAAGGGTATAAAGTGTTTGGGTAGATGAAAGAGGGCCTCCATATCTCTGAAGATGTCAAGTACAATACATGCAACGAGAGGATGAAAAATGAAGATAATGCATAACATTTCTTTTGCAGCATCGGTAATGATGATACAGATATACCTTCCACCTTTCTTTAGTGCCTTGTCAAGTATAGAACTTTTGTTGGGTAATTTTTCTTCACAATGGATGTCCTCTATTAGTATGGAGCAAACTCCTTGGCTTTACATTATAACCTGAGATGCACTTGAACTCAAAGTTGTCCGCTTCAAATTGTCTGGGACGCACTCTCTTGCAACAAATTCTTGTCGTTCTATTAACTTCCCAGACTATTTGCCCCCGTTTCACACAATTCGGGCTTGAAATGATTTCAAAATATCCAAATCTTTACTTATTTCCCTCAAATGTCCCTGCTATCTTTGAACCTTGTTTCATTGTTCCATGATTAGACTAACTTTTAAGAACAAACTAAGAATTCTGCATGTGCATCATGTCACTAGAGTTACCATGAAAAGAACTATAAAGGGAAAAGAGAACTAAACAAAAACTAACTAGAAATAACAGAAAACAGGAGATTGCATTAGACAGATGATGAAAGGGTTTGAACAACAAAAACAAGCAAAATAAACTTGGGTTACAACCTTGGAACAATCCTAGATAACATTAGACGAGTTACTACGACTAAACGAACTAGGCAAAATAAAAGGATATAAGGGTTTGAGTCACAAGACAATATTCGGATTACGACCTGAAATAACCCGGACAACAGAAATGACAACAAAATAAACCACCAAGACTCATCCCCAGCTAACCACGAAAGGAGCCTTTCCAATTACCAAGCTTGACATTTTAGCCACTGAGGTCCAGATCAATATTACCAAGACCATTATCAATTTCAATCACATTGACCTCAGCAAATAGATTTTGGGTCCCTTTTGCTGACTCGTTCTTAAGATCAACTTCTGGAACCGAGACTGATAGCGCTGAAAACTTTGCAGCAAGTGGCTCTCCAAGGAGCTCAGAAAAGTTATCATTCCTTTTCAACACAAATCATGCCCACCATATGCATCTCATTATGAATAGCAATGGATTTTGGCTAGTATCCCCTGCATTTGGATTTTGCACGGTAATGTCACACGATAGTATCCCCTGCATCTGGATTTTGCACGGTAATGTTACATGCATCAATAAGCTTTTAGACTGCTCTTTTAAGATGCCAACACTTTTCTATGTTGTGCCCCGGGGCATTAGAGTAATATGCGCACCTTTGAGAATAATCAAAATATTTTGCAAGGGGATTCAGAATTTTTATCTGAATCGGCTTCAACATGTCCAATTGCCTCAACGTCACGACCCAGAATCTGTTAAAGGTCGTGAAGGCACCGTACACCACTGTCAGTCAAGCCAACACTAAATAGTTAATTAAATTCTCATTTTTATATTTTTGAGATCATAAATTTCCTTCAACTTAACTGGTAAAAGATGAACTTTACAGAATAATAATAATGTTTTCCAATTTCAATACTGAATATCCCATAATCATCCAAGAACCCGGTGTCACAATGCATGGACATTTATTAGGAATTAAAATAAAATATAACTACCCGGAATATAAATTTAGACAAAAAAGAAAAATACAAGTACTCTAAAGGAGACTCTGCTGGCTGTGGATCGTTTCATAAGATGCAGCTCACCTAATTCCCCATATCAACCACTCCACTACACCCACAAGTCCATTAGACGTACATGTGTCTGTACAACAAAATATACAACAAGTGTAGTATGAGTACGAAAATAACGCGTACCCAGTAAGTATCCAGTCTAATCTCGAAGAAGTGGTGACGAGAGGTCAACTCTGACACTTACTATGAATTTCTTTAAGGCGATTGTAAACTCAATAACATGAAGCATGTAAACAATTCTTTTATTAATAGGAGATTTTCAAATTTATTTTCATCTTTTAACAATTTATATCTCCGGCCAATGAGGCCATGTCAATTATAAAAATTCCAAAACAGTCAATTATGTCATGCGCAAATTATGCAGAGGTCGTACGGTCCGATCCAATATAATATTTAAACTGGTCTTGTCGAGGGTCGAACGACGTGAACCATAGATGCATTTATTTATCCCGCTCACGAATCATACATGCGATGCGGTCAAATATAAATTTAAGGAATTACCCCGCGAGCGGATCATACATGAGATGCAGTCAAATATAAATTTAAAGAGTTTCCCCGCTCGCTGATCATACTTGCGACGCGATCAAATATAAATTTATCATTAAATCATAACACTTTCTTGATTCTTTTCAAAATAAATACAATTCAACTTGAAACTTTTAAATCCTTAAAAATCCTCAACTTAGTTCCATTTGATACAATTAATAAATATAATCAAGTAACGATGTCTACAAAGAAGGTGTATACCTAAAACTACCTGGACATAAACAGGAATAGTAGCTATGTACGGACTCTCCTCACCTCGTGCATACATAGCCCCCACAAATAGAAGTACAAATTGAATCATTTCACCTATGGGGTAAACTCCCTCTTACAAGGTTAGAAAGAAGACTTACCTCGCTCCGAAATTCCATAACCGGCTCCAACATCGCTATCACACCTCAAACCGGTGTTCGTCGCTCCAAAACTAGTCAAGCAATATGCAAACAATAAAAATATACTCTAATACTCATAATAAATAAATTTGTAACAACTCTCAACTCCGCTTGAAAAGTCAATAAAGTCAACAAATCAAGGATTTATCATTTTTCATAACTCATATGGTGTATTGAAAATAAATATTATTCATAACTCATATGGTGTATATCTAGAAATTCATTCAATTTCATCGATGAATCGACCCACAAATCAAGGATTTATCATTTTTCAACTTTGGGGCTCACAATCCCAATTTCTAAAATCCAAATACGGATAAAAATAGAAATCAACAGAAATAATCATGGAGAAATATCAAAATAAAGGTTAGGTATTTACCCCCTTACTGAGACGAGAACAACGCCGTGAAAATCACCTTAAACAAAGCTCTGAAACTCAAGATATGCCCAAAATACTAAAATTTTCGGTTTAAAACACTGCCCAGGCGATTTTTCTTCATCTCCTTCGCGAAGAGCAATTTTTTGCGTTGACCGGTCAACCCAGAAATCCCGCGGGAGCCCAGCAAAACTTCTTATTTCCTCTAAAAGGTGACTCATTTCTATGTCACCAAAACGGAAAACGACTCTCTTCTCATCCCAGAACATAGTAGTGGCCTCAATTAATGCGTTGTTTGGCTGCATGTCTAACATAGAGGGTAAATTCCCGAGGACTCTTTTCATATGATTTTTTTCACTTGATGCGAGGTTTTCCCATCAATCCAGCAGCAAAGGTGGGATGTTCCGAACCATGCCGAGCCTAGGGACTTCGTGCCTCATTTTTGCAAAACAAATAGAGTTAGCTCTTCCCCCTCCAGATTTGGCTATTTACACGTTAATGATCAACATATTGACGCGTTTTATCCAAATAATGCACATATCATGATTGTGCCCGTTAGGACTATGAAAATCCCAATGGACTTTGGACAAGGCATTGTCTTAGCGAGTTATTACGCGGACAACATTCTAACTCATAATAGGTTTGGACATGATGCATGCACAGTTGATATAAGAGTGAGGGCTTCTAGAAGAGCCTAGACCGGTACTCTCAAGCAAATAAATTGAGAGGACAAGGCACGAAATCGTCGACTGCACTGCTGATCGACTAGTTTTACCGCAGATAAGCCTTTCTAAATTTAAAGGGTGATTTAGGAAGAGCGCGGACACTCATCAAGTGCTGCTATGGTATTAATTACGTACGAGTGTAATATGATATGGAGCATGCTTTATGCGAAGATAAAACAACACGTCAAATATTTTTGAATATTGAAAGCAATAAATGCAATATTGAATGAAACGTAAAGACAAAGAAAGAAAAACAGAAGAAGTTAGTTCGCGCAATATGGAAATTGTAATAAAGTAGATAAGGGAGTGAGGGTGGGGAGAGACATGATGTGGCAATACTTAAAAAATGTCTAAAGGAAAGTGCATATTATGACCAAGTTAAGCAGGGATTTGCATGTGAGTTCAAATAAAGGGAAAACGGAGAAAAATGTATACAGGTAGCAAAATAAAAAAGGAAACGGGAGTGGGATATTCATGGAACAGCAAAGATAATAAAACACACTTATTAGAGAAGACTAATTCATATAGACCAAGTTTACTTATGGTTTCGTGAAATCGGGTTTTGACACGTGACAACTCATTTAAGGAAGGCGTTAAAAAAGAGAGTCGCCACCTAACGAGTTTGAGGTGCGTTAGGGAACCTATTTTGCAGATAACTCTGTTTGACTAGTCTACGTCACTAAAGATCGGGTAAGGGCTCAAAATTACCTCGAGGAGAATGTGTTAGGCACTCTTCCGGTCCACAACTGTGGGTCCCGACATAACTCAATTATATAAAATAGTCTAGGTGATCAGGTACAGGAAAACAAGGAATTTGTGAAGTTTATTATTAAATACAAGTAATTGATTTAAAGACAAGATGGGGGTCCTAAAATTTTTTAGCCTAAAAGATCACCCCGTGCAACATAAATAATATTTCGTAACTCCCTCAAGATGGGGTGTTACTCATATTATTCAGCGGGCACAGGCTATCATCTCATGCTACCCGATTACTATCTTTAAGTTGTTACCTAAAGCGCACTAGTTGGTTCTAAACCGTACCCTATGCGTGCACTACCCGTCCCATGCCTATGGTCCAGGAGGATTTGGACCTCTATTTAGGCAATTCTAGACTTCAACTTAGGCTGCTCAAAATGATAAAACTAATCGACATGCAAAATAGGTTGGACTTCATATAAAAGCAATTAAGGGCTCAAGTTAGCCTCCACACTTTGACAACGAATGCATGCAAACACATTGGCATTTGGCAGTTGCAGATTTTAACAAGTTAAGGTTATTGAATCCTATAGACATGATCTCTACGTGATTTTGGATATTAATACATGCAGCAGTTTCAGATGCAAAGTCCTACAATTTCTAAAAGCCTACATAGTTGCCTACTGATTACAAGCATGAGAGATTAAAACCTATAGGCATGATGCCTAGGTGATTCACGCAGTAACTAACAATGGTGATCACAGGAGTATGTTTAGAATTACTTAGTTGAGTCCTATAGGCATGGCTTCTAATTGTGATAATTAGCATAGTGTTTAAAACTCTTTAAAGAAACGAGCAAGACAATAATTAAGACTGATTTCAAACCCTATAGATAGGATTTCTATAATCACTGGTTTTAGATCCTATAGGCATGATTTCTATAATTAAAGCTGATTTCAGATCTTATAGACAGGATTTGTATAATCTTAACTAAAACTGGTTTTAGATCCTATAGGTATGACTTCTATAATTAAAGCTGATTTCAGATCATATAGATAGGATTTTTATAATCATAACTAAAACTGGTTTTAGATCGTATAGGCATGATTTCTATAATTAAAGCTGATTTCAGATCATATAGGCATGATATCTAAATCATAAATTAGGCAGTGTGCAAGTTAACAGAATCTTAAACGCACATTGAGATATTAATCATTCAATATCATATAGGCATGATTTGTAACAGGTGAAAGCAACACACATTTGAACCAAATTACGAGCCTATAGGCAGGATTGGTAACACATGATGACTGAATATGTTTGAGCATAATGCCACATTTTGAGAAAAATAGAATACCTATAGGCAGGATTTCTACCAATTTCAATACAAATGTAAGATAAAATCTCTTCCCCAATTTTACTAATACCCCAGAATGTTATTACAAGAATTATTACAGACCCTGAATGAATAGAGTAAATTACAGAAATAAATAACCATAGAGAGCCTACAGCAGGCCTAAAGATATACCGTGCCAGGCAAGGCCTTCATTCCCATGGTTCACAATAACCCAGAAATTACATCTTCATGGACATAAGGCAGCCCGGAATTAAGTGATTCACCCAGTAGGTATAAAACATAGGTGAGTATGGAGAACCAAGGCCCTAGTGTGTCAGAGTTCCCAAGGGCTTCAAGAACCCAGGGCAGTGCTCACACTAGGGAGGTTAACAGGGATAATTCAGAGAACAATTAGGGACCAAGTCCTATTGTGTCAGAGTTCGCAAAGGTCTCAAATGAACCCTGAGCAGTGCTCACACTAGTGTCACGACCCAAGTTCTCCCTCTGTGAACTGTCGTGCTGGCACATAGTCTCTACAACTAGGTAAGCCTAACAAATAGGAGCGGGAGCAGGTTGCACGCCTGCAACAAGATATATGAAATGGGAGCGGATTACATGCCTACAACGAGATATATGAAATGGGAGCGGGTTGCACACCTGCAACGAGACTTATGAAATAGGAGTGGGTTGCACACCTGCAACGAGACTTATAAAATGGGAGCGAGTTGCACACCTGCAACGAGACTTATGAAATTGGAGCGGGTTGCATGCCTGCAACGAGACTTATGAAATTGGAGCGGGTTGCACGCCTGCAACGAGATATATGAAATGGGATCGGGTTGCACGCCTGCAACGAGATATGTGAAATGGGATCAGGTTGCACGCCTGCAACAAGATATAAAATGAAAGTAAATTATGTGTTTGTTTCCTTATCCTTGTTAGTAATTAGATTTTGGTTTCTTTACATTCCTCTCTGATATTCTATTATTATCTGATACTCCCCGCAACATGTTCTCCCCCCTCCCATCTTTACTGTGAATATCTGCTTTTATTTTACGCTGTATATAATTTAACTGCACAGGTTTATTTGGTAGTCTGGTCCTAGCTTCGACACTACTTCCCGAGGTTAGGCTAGGCACTTACCAGCACATGGGGTCTGTTGTGCTGATACTACACTCTGCATTGTGTGCAGATACTGGTACCGGAGCGTTTGGACCGTAGTGAGGTTGCTGCCTTCAGTCCAACAGGCAACCCGAGGTAGTTCTGCAGGCGTCCACGGGCCTTGGCGTCTCCTTCTATCATTCCTTTTCTGTTTTTACTTTTTCAGAGACAGATTCGTGTATTTTTATTCAGACTTTATTTGTAGTAATCTTAGACAGTCTGTAAAATTATGATACCAAATTTTGGGTAGAGTTGTATTTAGACTTCTACAGTTTGTATTAAGTTAAATTATCAGATTTTGTCTTCTGCTTAATTATTTTTGCTATTTGTATGATATCTACTCATCACTAATAATGGTTTAAAACTGGAAAAAGTTAAGTAATTAGAATAATTTGGCTTGCGTAGCTTTCGCCAGTAGGCGCCATCACGACTCCCGATGGTGAAAAATCTGGGTCGTGACAGAAGTCCGTGTACGCAATGTGACGAGTATGTGCTCAGGCTTATTTGTGGAAAGATGGCCTTTTATGGTTCTTAGATATTTGTATTCACTGAGTATGAAGTTGTTTTGTATTGATTAAATTTTCTTAATTACGAGTCTCACCTCTAGCTGCTTTAATTGGAATTAATTGCTTCATGATCCACTCTTATTGCCTATTTGATTCTTATATAACTTAACTGAAGATTTTTACCTCTCCTATTGCCATGCTATCTTTTCCTAATTGCTTATCTTTACTTGAAATTATTATTATCTCTTCTGTAATTATTCATTCGTAATTGAGGTTATGATTATCTTCCTGCTGCCTATCCTAAATTAAATTTTTAGTATTTCTTTTGTGATTGCTCAACCTTAAAAGAAGTTTAGATATCCTAAATCTTAGTTGACTTATCCTTATCGGAATTATTGACTCGAGATATCTCCCTTGTTGTTGAACTGTACTTTGTGGGACCGTTGTTACATATTATTTTCTCCCTTGTTAAGTTGTTCTTATTATGACTCGCATTCTCTATTGTGGCTATTTCTTGTGAACTAGTTCTTCCGTTTTTTTGAGTTCCAGAATTTCTGAGTTGATTAAATTGCCATACTCTTGTATTATTATCATTGTTGTTATTGTACTTGTTGTTGTGGTTCACGAGGTTTCTGCCATGCAGTTGTTATTATGATGCACGAGGTTTCTGTCGTGCGGTTGTTATTGTGATGCACGAGGTTTTTGATGTGCGGTTGTTATTGTGATGCACAAGGTTTCTGTTGTGCGGTGTTATCGGGTTGCTCGAGGTTTCTACCGTATTATCATTACTATTGATATTTGCACATGTGGCGTGACAGGGCGAAATATATATATATATATATATATATATATATATATATATATATATATATATATATATATATATATATATATGGAGGGGGAGGGCGTGTGGCGAGACAAGGTGGGAATATTATTATGCACGTGTAGCGAGACAAGGCGAACATTTACTTTACTAATTGCACATATAGCGAGACAAGGTGTGAACATTATTATGCATGTGTGGCGAGATAAGGAGGGCATTTACTTTACTAATTGCACACGTGACGAGACAAGGTGGGCTATGTCAGACTGGGGATATTCTTGTTGTTGATATTTTTGTAGTGGTGCACTTACCTGTGCGAGTTTTATCTTGTGGAAAATTGTGGAAAAATATTTTATGTGTTGTCCATTTTCTCTATACTTACTAGCTGGCATGAACTATGTTAGAATACTTGCACAAGCATACATGCAGTTAATCACTCTTATTGGTTAATAGGATGGATCTCGATATTGTTGAGTATTGATACACACCCTCGTCTGGTTCTATTGGCACGTGAGTCGTCCGTGCAGTTATTATTTGTAGCGAAGGCACAAGATGTCAAGTATTTAGTGTTCACAAATTGGAACCCGTGAATTATGAATATTTTGAGGTTCGGTGCCTCGTGGTGATTATTGAATAAAACCTGATATGAAAGCGGTTGTTTTCATCCCGTTGATACTTGTCCTTCTTTTATTTGTGTTCTCCGGGTTTGGGCGGTGCCCAACTTACCCTACTGTGTCGTTACTTGTTGTGTTCCGCTGCTAATTATTTTTTTCTATTTCTTATTGCAAGTACCATATTATTGTTGTCATTATGCATAGATTTATAGAGATATGTATTCCTGTTAGTCCCACACTTATACTTGTTCAAGTTATTTAGTCCAGTAGGTGTTTTGACTGTCCCTCGTCACTACTCTACCGAGGTTAATCTTGATACTTGTTGGGTACTATTGTGGTGTACTTATACTACATTTCTGCACATTTTTATGCAGATCTAGGTATTGCGGAGTCAGTCGATCATTAGCTAGTTGTTCAGATCTTGCGGTGGAGACTCAAGGTAAATCTGTTGTTGTTTTCGCAGGCTTCGGAGTCACCTTCCAGTTTTTTTTGTATTTAAACCTATTTCGGAACAGTTGTATTTAGAGGTTTTCTAGCAAACTCTATAAACCTTATGACTTGTACTACCAGTTTTGGGATTGTAATACTTGTATAGAGAATTCTAAATATGGAATTGCTAATCTTTATTTATTTTGAGATTATTTTCAGAAGCTGTTAGGCTTACCTAGTCCCTAAGACTAGGTGCCATCACGACACCCAACGGAGAAAAATTTGGGTCGCGACAATCACTTTTAGCCCGCGCTAGAAACTATTTAAATTCAGTAACCGAAAAAGTGTATATTTTTTGTATATAACATACAGAATGTATATATATATATATACAAATCATATACAAAATATATATATATTTTTGGCTATTATTTTTAAAATGGCTATATAGTGTCATTTTTCCTTAAAGTTTCTTTCCAACGGGCCATGTTCATGATAAGAATGGTGGGCTTTACCACCGGGCCTTTTAATAAAGTCTATACTTTCTCTCTTGTTTCTATTTTGTTTAAGGAAAATTTTCATTCTTATACCATATAGGAAACTATATTACCAAATATGTTCATAGTTTGCATATTTCCCTTCATGCTAATAGTATTTCTACATAATATATACAATAACTTAAACAAGGAATCATTGTAGCTGTAGGATTCCTTATTTAGGCGCGCTAAAAAAGGAAAATTTAATATTTTTCAGATCTTCCACAACGCAAATCACGCACAGTAATAACTATCGTCGACTTCGTTACAAAATTTTCGTACTCTGTTTTAGAGATAGACTCTATTTCAACATTTTCTCTGATTTTACAAATCAAAATCGACAAAATCTTCTACAACAAAAGCAATTATGGCGAAAATACCAATTATGCTACAATCGAATGGGAATTGGGATAGCTTTGGTCGATTTAGAGAATTCGAGGTCGATGGCATTGTAGTCGATGACGATGCGAGTTACAGTCTATTGATTTCTACAATAGCACATCAATTAATGATTGATACATCCGAAAATATTATTGAAATCAAATACATTGTCAACGAGCATTGTCCTCCAATGGAAATTAGGAACGATATGGGTGTTCGTGTATACATGGAGACGAAAAAGGAAAACAAAAATTTAGGATCATATCCGCTATGTATAATTGTTCGCGATTTCAATATGGAATTGAGTATCACAAATGAGAACAGAGCTGCAGGTGTGTGATGTTATTTTTTCTATGAAATTCTGGTAATGAGAACACAGCTGCAGGTGTGTGATGTTATTTTTCTATGAAATTCTGGTAATTTGTAAATGAACTACAAATTATTTACATTTTATCTACAAATAAACTACATATATATATCAGTATGGATTTCTGTAATATCTACAAAATTTCTACATTTATTCTACATTAAAACTACAAAAAAATTGAAAAATTAATATGAAATACTGAATTTCAACCTTTCTACAAATTTTCTACAAACTGGTAATAACAATATTTATATTTATTTTCATGCAGGTTCGTCTAGAATACTAAAGTTACTTGATATGCCAACATCTCCCGTTATAGAGGAATATGAAAGTATAATAATAACAGATAGTACACCAAGTTCTATTGAAGTAGGACAAGTATACCAAAACAAGGAAACAATTGCAACTGCAATGAAGCACTATTCTGTCATGCACAAGTTCCAATTCAGGGTTAAAAGATCTAGTGCTAGAAGGTATGAACATATGAATAGCCAAAGATTATTATTTTTCTAATTTTTTAGTTCTTCAGTTTACCTTGTGATAATGTTTAAAAGAATTATAGTTGAATTGTAGTTATGTTGTATTTATATTGTATAATGTGATTGTTTAAGCTACAACAAGTTTTTTTTTAAATCTAAATTTTAACCCATTGTTTAAAATGTATTTATTTTGTAGCTACTGGCTGATATGTATTGGTGAAAACTGTACATGTCACTTCAAGGCAACTAGCATAAATGATTCTGCAATGTTCAAGGTCAGAAATTTCGACAACTAGAACACATGCTCTTTAATGGACAATACATTCATACAACGCAAACCTACTGTCATGGTAGTTGGTAGCATGGTTATTCCAAAATATTCTGATCCTAAGACAATTTACACCCCAAAAGACATTCAATTTGACATGTTGTCTGAACACGGCGTGAATCTAACTTACACGTAAGCCTGGAGAGCAAAGGAAAAGGCTTTACAGTTTTTGAGAGGTCATCCTACTGACTCCTACACCAAATTGCCTAGTTATTTGTATATTCTAGAGAGGACGTATCCAAGGTCTGTAGTTAAATTGAAGAAGACAGACGATGACTACTTCTTGTATGTATTTGTTGCAATTTGTACGTCAATTAGTGGTTGGGAATATTGTAGGCCAGTTGTAGTAGTTGATGAGACCATTTTAAAGTCAGCATACATGGGAATAATGCTAGCAGCCAGTACAATGGATGCAGCAGGTACTGAAGTTTTATTTGTAGAAATATTGTAGCTTGTATGTTTTTTTGTAGTACTTGCAGATTAATTGTAGATATATTGTAGAATAATTGTAGTTTGTATATATATGTATTCTTCTGCATTTTTTACTGCAGCCAATTAATTGCTTCTTGCCACATAATGTAGGTACCATATTACCATTGGCATATGTTGTTGTTGATTCAGAGAATGACGCATCATGGAAGTGGTTTTTTGAGCAATTCAAGATCGTGTATGGTGAAAATGTGTGTTGTTTCGGATCAAAATGAGAGTATCTTGAAGGCAACATCTATTGTTTATTCCGGCATGCCACATTATTCTTGCATGTGGTATATTTGGACAAATATACGGGCAAAGTTCAAGAAGGGACATCTTAAGCTAAGTGAATTATACTTTGCCACGGCGCGGTCATACACGCTTGATAAATTTAATGAAAGGATGTCAAAGATTGAGGAGATTGACCCTCATGTTAAAGCATACTTATACGATATTGGATATCATAGATGGTCTCGAGTACATGCTACGGTGAATAGAACTTGGACTATGACATCAAACATTGCAGAGTCGTTGAATGATGTAACAAAATTTGCAAGAGAGCTGCCGATAGTAGAACTATTAGAGTATATGAGGACCCTTCTTCAATGTTGGCCGAAAGAAAAATTATTGAAAGCAAAGGGTACATTCACATAACTTGGATACAAATTCAACAAAGAGTTAGATGACAACAGAATATTGTCGCACGAGCTTAGAGTAAGATCTGATTATTTATTGAATCAAATTCATAAACAGCACAATGTAGATTTTTTGTAGATATTTTGTATATAGCTTGATTTTAACCATATATGAATTGTTTTTTTGTTTGTAATGTACTCGTAGGTGAGGGCTTCAATAGACTACATCCATATAGTAATAGATGGTGTGAAGCGCTATATTGTTTGTCTTGAAAACAAGAAATGTAGTTGTGGGCAATTCCAGCTTGATGAACTACCTTGTCCATATGCTTTGGCTGTTTTAAGACAAAGGGATGAGTCTTTTGAAGAATATTGTTCTCCTTATTACACAAGGGCAAATCTCTTGCGTACGTATGAAATACCAGTAAATTCGCTGCCTGATGAGAGCAAATGAAATATGCCACAACATATAACTGAAGAAGTAGTAAATCCACCTAAAAGAGGGAAAAGGCAGCCATGAAGACCTCAAAAAAGAAAGATACAAAACATATGATGAAATAAATTCAAAGAAGTACAAGGTTTCATGCGGCAACTGTGGAGGAGAAGGGCATAACAAAAGATCTTGCAAGAATGCACCCAAAATGAAATAAAATTTTATGTAGTTAACAGAATATTTCATAAAATTTGTTAGTTAGTTCTGGATAACAGATTTTGATGTGTAATCGTTGTTGTTTTTTAAGATTATAATGTAGTTAGTTAGGATGTTTCTATACTGAGATAATACTTTCATAGATTGATTTGTTTATGAATGTTTTCTATATATATAATCTATAACTTTTTTACTATATATGGAATCCTTTACATAGTTGTTAATATGTTTTTGCAGTTTATCTACAATAAAACTACAAAAAATACATTATCTGAAATTTACAGAGTATATACATTATAAATCTGTAGGAAAGTAGTTAAAAACTTAAAATATTGTAGATGAAGTATTGTTTACATTGAAAAAATGAATATAAAAGAAACAAAACACACAGTTAAAATATTCTACAAATTATCTACAAATACAACTATAAAAAAACTACAATATCTATAGCTGACATAATATATAGATTAAAATTCAGGTAGAAAGAATCTTTATGGTGAAAATAATGTAGATCAGAATAACTGTATAAAATTTCAGTTGCAAAGGATTTAAATGCTAATAATAATGAAGATCAAGTACTGTACATATTCAACAAGTGAATATAAACCCAACAAACTGTTACCATTTGTACTACTATACTAGATAAGAAAAAAGAAATAAAGGCTACTATATTGTAGCACAAGTCTGCTACAATTAAAACATAATAAATTGTTCAAAAACTTGTCTATCATCTATCTTATAAACTAGCATCAACTACACAATTGTAATACATGTTCCATTCCAAACATTGCAACTACTTCTTCTTCCTCTAGACTCTTGTTTTCTCATTCAAAGCTGGTGCACCTTTCCTCCTTGCCAATTTGCCTGTCACCTCACTATCACTAATTGCCCCAATCTCCTGCTTCTTTCTAGCATAGTCCCAAAGTAGCGCTCCATAGCGTCTACGGTGTTGGTCAATATCAGAAAGGTCTTATGTCGGAATTGATAGTTCTCCAATACTAACATACTCTGCAAAAGCAGCAACAAATACACCACAATCGCTGCAAAAGATAAAAAAATGTCAATATTTACCAAACCATCAGGAAAAAAGGGTTAAATGTAAAGAAAGAAAAGAAAGAATATTTTTGCTACAGTGATCCTTCTTTTTGCTGTGGTATCTCTCCGACGATCCACTGAATGTTAAGAGGGTCGGTAACAGGTTTCTCAAGGTAAGCTTTTGTATTCTTGAATTGATGTCTTTACGCTTCCCATAAAACCCGGTGCATGACAAATACAAATGGATAATAATAGAAAATTTATCGACACAAGATTCAACAATATAGTGATTGTGTGAAGAGACCATAGAATCATACACATAAAGACACCTTTCTGCAATGTCAAAAACAACCAACACCCAGTGAAGTTTTTCTACAATGTTGACGGGCATGATGACATAATCAACTTCATCCCATACAACATTTGTGAGTAGTCTATACCCCAATATATATTCTGGTACAACATCCTGGGGTTTGACAACATAAAACTTCTTTTTTTTAGGAGAATTTTTGAACTTTTCATAAATCTGATCAATCCTAGTCTTGAACACACAATCTGTCGTAGTAAATCTGGTGTTGTTGTGGGGTACATACTTGCCTCTTTTTCTCAAATAATACATTATAACATTAATGTGCTGCAACAAAAGCAGATTGCATGTATTCTACTTATTATCTCAAAATATTCTATACAAAACTACAAATAACTACAATACATCTACAATCAGAAATACAAAGCACATATTCATTCAGAATACAAACTATCTACAATTTATCTACAAATTAAATACATTAAATCTTACCGAGCCATCAAGGACTTGTCCTGGGTGTGCAAGGGAAAAGAATCACTCCTTCTTGTCAACCTTTTCAACTCCAATATCCAACCATGGCTTAATTTGGTTGTCCTTTATAGAATACAGAGCCTTCCTCCTATATAAACAAATAGAAATTAAAATATAATTGTTGAATGAAGTGGATGTGTAAAAGATGAATACTGGAATAAAAGTGTCAAATTGTGCAACCTAACCTCTTTGGACCTGTGTCGGTACCGTTGTATAACCACTTGTGGAATTGATCCAACAACTCAGGGTCTACGTTTTGACCAATAACACTAGTAAACGGGTGCTTGAGGTGAAATATTTGAGGTCCAACCAAGGTGCTGCCACCAGAACTGTATAAAGGGAGAAATGGTGACCGGGCATGCTTTCCCGGCTACCTTGTTCTACCTTGATGCATGGGTGTTGTTTCATCTTGTATAGGCTCGCCGAACTTAACCAACTGGGAGAAGTTATCAGGCAGCTCGAAATCATCAAGCGTAACCTCCTTCTTCTCACCTCCGGATTCTTATGAATCACCTACATTCACATACTCTGCCTCTTCACCTACATTGTCATCTTTCGGATTCTGATGTTCTGTTTGAGCTGCTACTGTCACTCTGTGAATTGGAGATTGTGCATGCATATCTTCCCTCTCCGAAACACCATGTATATATAACTTAATAGAATAGTAAAAATATTGAAACAAAAAGAAAATATATCTGAAAACAATTTCAAACTTGCATTCTCTTCATCAACAGCCCCTTCAAAATGTGTATATAAATCAACACGTGCTGGATGATTTTCTTCACCATGTGCACATTCAACATGTTCTATTTTTTTAATTAAAAATATTAAATAATACTATATAGTATTGGCTTGACAACTTATGAAGATATGAAGGTGTGTCATAATATCTACATAAATCTGTATTGCTGTGTAAATAAGCTGGATTTAATTGTATATATTATGTATATATAATGTAGACAAATTGTAGTTATGTTGTAGATAATTTGTAGTTATTTTGTAGATATTTTGTATGTAATTGTAGATATACTAGATATATATTTTAAATACCTGTTTTGCTGGGGCTGACATGCACTGTTTCACCACTATTGAACTAAAATTGCTGATTGTTCTTGTCTTTTGGTTGGTCAGTATTTTTTGTTGAACTCCCAGGAAATTATAAGTTTTATATTAGTTAGGATATATATTTTAGAGGTGACATAAATAGTTTTGTTAATATGATTAAGAATCAAATATTACCTTTGCATCAACTTGATCATTTGGATTGTTTATCACCTGCAAAACAATCTTGGTTGAATCCTTTATTAGGTCTTGAAGGCTACCTAGTTCTTTAAATACATCTTTCTTAAATTTTTCAAGCTTTTCATCGACCTACATAATAAAAAAATACATAGTTACCTTCAGAAATATGTATTAAAAAACAGATATACTATTATATAAAAATCAGAATGCCTTTTAGGACTACATGTTACCTTCTCAACACCTATTTTTAACTTTTTAATTTTACGAAGAATAGACTTTTTTTCCTCTTTTCCAATTGATTCTTTGGGTTCCAATGGAGGAGCATCAACTTTTGGATTCTCAGAAATATGTTCAACCTCTTCAATTGTGTACTCAACTTTATCAGGCAAAGACATCACTGAAAGCTCTTCGGGTGATTCATTTATGTTGGTGAACTGAATGAAGAAAAAAATAAATTGGCTTGTTTAAGGCAATATATGTATACAAAATGTAGATATTTTGTAGATAAATTATATTATCATAAAAAAAGACCATTTACCTTCATCCATTCAGGCTTGAGCATTTTGTCTTCAATTGCAGCTAACCAAATCTGGCCCTTAGCAGCTGACCAGTTTAGTATGCGAGGGATTGAATTAGAAATCTTTGTAGCTATATCAATATTGACGGAGGAGCAACACTCATACAACCATACTTGCATGGATAGTGGGAATCCTCGAATGAGATAAGAATGAATGAAAGGATTTAGCCTGTGCCTAACAGATTCAATCAATTGTTTGTAAGACTGAACACCCCATGGAAATGATTCGTACTGACCGGATTCAACCAAATAAAACCTAAAATGATCTACCAGCCCAATATGGTCTCTCTCTGAAGGACAAATGAAGTATTCTATGAGATATAGAATACATAACTTGACTATATCATCATCATTGATCCAGCTTTTGGTGGTTACTATCTGTTTTAGGTATGTCTTCTCCAATTTTACCTCATTTGGAAACTAAATGCTCATTATCTTAGTGACATATCTAGGAGTGTAACCAAAGTCTGTCACCTCAGTATGACATCTAAAACCAGTTATTACTGCAAACTCTCCCAATCCAAAATTTAACCTCTCACCTTTTAACTCAGCTGAAAAATAGGAAGCATCGGATGATTTCAATTCATACTTCATAAGAAGATTGTCACGACCCGGATTTCCCACCCTCGGGGTCGTGATGGCGCCTACTAATAGGAGTTAGGCAAGACAACTTAAATTACCTTCCGTTTAACACACATTCTTTTCCATAATTATCAACATGTAATAAAGGCAACATAATTAAAATTTCAAGCGGAAGTCTTAATTTATATAAAAACTGAATAGAAATGCGGAAAGTTTAACATAATCCTCTACCCAAGATTGGTGTCACAATGCTCACGAACTTCTAAGATTTTCTAAATACAATCGTCTAAAAGAAAATTATAAACTGTTTGTTTCAGTACAAAAGATAACAAACTGAATAAAGAGAGAGAGACTCCGGTCCTGCGGACGTCAGCAAGGCTACCTCGGTGTCTCTGGACTGAAGTCAGCTCCCGATCAAATCCTATTGTGGAGGTCCAAAAGTTGCTCCTGGATCTGTGTAAAAAGATGCACAGAGTGTAGCATCAGCACAACCGACCCCATGTGCTGGTAAGTGCCTGGCCTAACCCCGACGAAGTAGTGACGAGGCTAGAAAGGACCAACCAAAAACAACTTGTGCAGATATATGCAATAAAAGGAAATATACATAATTTAAACAGCTAAGAGGGGGGAGCATGCTATGGGGAACTAACAGTTTCAAATAGAAATCCTCAATAACAGAAAGAAATAACAAAGCCAGAATGTCAACAAGAATCAAAAGTCAACAATTTGCACGGCATCACCCTTCGTGCTTTTACTCTCGTCCTCACCAAAACAATACAAGGCATCACCCTTCGTGCTTTACACTCTTCCTCACCCAAACAACAATCACAAGGCAAATAGGGTAAGGAAATCTATAACCTAGAAGTAAATCAAATAAGAACAAGTAATGAAAGAAACAACATAACTCGGATATCAACAAAGAATCAGAAAGCAACAAATACACGGCATCACCCTTCGTGTTTTACGCTCTCGTCCTCACCAAAGCAATCATATAAATGAAAAATGCACGGCATCACCCTTCGTGATTTTACTTGCTTTCCTCACCATATAATCAATAAAATCGGCACAGAATGGTACATCGTGCGGCACGACATCACCCTTCGTACTTTACACTTTTTCCTCATAATAGCAAACAATGCACAGAATCACCCTTCATGCTTTATCACTCTTCCTCACCCAAGCAACAATCACAAACAATGGGCAAGGGAGTAGACAAATAATGATAGAAATCCCGGCAAGGGAATTAATAAACAGCTAACTCCCGACAAGGGAGCACAATTAAGAAGTTAAAAACCCGGCAAGGGAACAATATCAATAATCTCAGCATCCCGGCAAGGGAAATAGTCAACAAAGCAACAAGCATCCCGACAAGGGACCAATTCAATAATTCTTTCTCTTTCTTTCACTTTTACCTCTTATCTCACTTTACCACCTGAGCCAATGCTCCAAAGGGGTTCAATCATTTCATATACTTTCATGCTTTATGATATACTCGAGTCAATGCTCCAAGAATGTACAAATCATAATTCTTCCTCAAACTCTTCACATTATATGAAATTTATCAATTTAACAAGGAAGAGGTATCACAAAATCCGAATAAGCACAAATAAGACTCACGGTCATGCTAGACTCCGGTGTATAGATACTCGTCACCATGCCTATACACCGTACTCAACAATTTAGCAAATAGCAAACAACACTCTAATCCTATTCCCTCAAGCCAAAGTTAGAACAAACACTTACCTCGGTCCAAAGAATAGCAATCAACCCTCAAATACCGTCTTTCCTTTATAATCTGACTCCGAAACAACGATATTTAGGCATAATTAATTCAATAATATCAATAAAGACTCGATAACAAAATCCCGTAGCTTAGATATGAAGTTCCTAGCATTCTTCCAAAAATACCAAAATTCGACCCCGAGCCCACATGGTCCAAACACGAGGCTCGGACCAAAACCCGATTACCCATAACCCCACAAGTTCAAATATATAATTTATTTTAAGATCTGACCCCAAATTGAGGTTGAATCACTCAAAATTCCCAAAAACCTAACTCTACCCAAAACCCCTAATTTCTACTTTGATTTCATGATTTAGGTTTAGAATTTCAGTAATTAATGAAGAAGAGTGAAGGAAATAGGTGGGAAATTACTTACCCAAAAGACTTTGATGAAGAAGAGCTTCAAAAATCGCCCCTAGAGCTGGGAGAAGACAAGTTTTATGGAAAATGGTAGAACTCCCGTAATGGATCTGTTTTGGACTTTTAAAAAAACTGGGCGGAATTGCTATGCGATCGCAGGAAAGGGAATGTGATCGGATAGGGTAAGGTAAGCTGGTCACTGCGATCACGGAATGACGAGTGCGATCGCATAGAGGGTCAAAGCGGGACTGGCCTTTTGTGAATTGCAATCGCAGAAGGGAGTGTGCAATCGCATAGAATGAGTTTGCAGAGGTACGCGATCGCATGACCTATAACGCGATCGCATAGAACAAAACTGGGCGACTCCAAAATAACTCAACGCGATCGCAGACATACCTATGCGATAGCATAGAAGAAAATGACTGGGCACTGACTGCAGAAATTCTGCAACACTTCCTAAGGCCAAAAACACCCCGAACCGCCTCCGAATCACTCCCGAGCCCTCGGGGCTCCTAACCAAACACACACACTAACTCAATAACATCCTACGAACTTACTCGAGCGATTAAATCGCCAAAATAACATAAAAATCAATGAATCAAGCCTCAAAATCATCATTTTTTCATCAAACTTCATAAACTTTCAAATTTAGAGTTTTAAGTCTGAAACACGTCAAATGACGTCCAATTTCAACCAAACTTCACAGAAACATCTTAAACTACATATAAGACCTGTACCGGGCGCTGGAACCAAAATGCGGGCCTGATACCAACACGTTCTAAACAATTTTCATTTCAATTTTCTTTATAAATTTCAGAAAACAATTTCTTTTTAAAAATTCATTTCTCGGGCTCGGGACCTCGGATTTTGATTCTGGGCATACGCTTGAGTCCCATATTTTTCTGCGGACCCTCCGGGACCATCAAATCACGGGTCCGGGTCCGTTTACCTAAAATATTGATCAAAGTCAACTTTAACCATTTTAAAGCCACAATTTATCAAATTTCACATAATTTAACACATAAACATTTCCGGCTATGCGCCCGGACTGCACACACAAATTGAGGCAACTAAAGGTGAGGTTTTCAAGACCTCGGAGACACAAATGGATAAGAAAATAGGTGATGACCCCTTTGGGTCATCACAACGCGCTCGGACTGCGCACGCAAATCGAGGCAACTTAAGGTGAGGTTTTCAAGGCCTCGAAGACACAGATGGATAAGAAAACAGGTGATGAACTCTTTGGGTCTTCACAAAGATGAATAGCTTGATTTTGCATGCATAAATTGGGAAATGACAGTAAATAACCAAAGCATGTCTTCTTGATCAGCTTCAAACCATTTGGAGACAAAAGCGCTTTAATTTGGCTAGGAATGCTAGGGTCACATAATGTCTGGAATCTAAGCACCCCATAATCAACATTATGGGATGCAAAAAAATGTCCATTATGCAAAATTCAACAAATGTAATCTAACATTAATACAGTAATTAAAAAGCACTGATACATTTTTATGTTTCTACAAAATAACTTCAAAATATACAATATAATAACAATGTTAAATAGATCAATAAATCTACAATTAAACTACAAAATTAAGACAACTAATCTCACATAATTTCATTGCTTAAAATCATAGATACATATGCAATTTATATAAAACATTTCTACAAAAATCTACAAATCAAAAAAACCACAGATTATGTAAATGTTTAACAACTAAAACAGGCGAAATAAGTAGTGAAGAAATTAAAAAATTCTTACCTTCACCAATGAGTGTTTTCGAACATTTTTAGGAGTTTTAACACTAGAGGCTTTTTTAAAAATTTTCTTCTTTGTGGGAGTTTTTGAACTGTGAGCCACCTTAGCTTTCTTTCCAGGTTTACTGATAGGCACATCTTCTACAAAATCATCATCTAGAACTATCCCTTTTCATTTCCTATCTGCTTGTTTGATTGGACTCGAAGATTCTCCAACATCGAAATCATGTTTTTATTTAGTTCTAGCTTCAGCCTTGATTTGACGCGGAGAAACACTATGCTTCATATCTACAATTGCATGTGCAGATTTCCCTTGCTTTTGGGGTGAATGTGGTGATAATACACCTAAATCGAAAGAAGGTACATCAGACTCTAGATCTTTTTTAGGGCTGTGTTTTGAAGCTTTGTTCTTCTTCATTGAGAAATTTTGAAGCTGGAGGTAAATATGTGTATGAACGAAATTGAAGATTTGACTTCAATTTTGACTGATTTTGTAGAAGAAAAACTTTGATTTTGGACGTTAATAGTAGATGGTTACCTTTGTTTTTCTAGTTTTAGCAGAGGGAATAATGGCTAGAATCGTGTGTGTGCCATGATACGTGGGTGAGGTTGTGGGTTTAGGAGAGAGAAACGTGGGGGGTGGGGATATGGAGGAATATGCGGTATCATTAATTTAGGAGTGATATAAGGTACAATTAATGTACAATTAAAACAACTTATGGTATAGAATTGGTAATTAGGTATACTAAATGTAATTAAATCAAACTTTAAACATTGAGGGTAATATAGTTTCCTATATGGCATAGGAATGTAAAAATTCCTTTGTTTAAATCTTTTTCCGTCCATATCTTTTCTCTTCAGAATGGACTTGAACACACAAACTAAAATGCCAAATCCAATTGTCATCAATCGAGAAGTTTTTGTCCAAAACTATCATTTTATTTTGCATAAAATTATTTTGTCCAAATAGCTTATGAAGAATTGTAGTATTCCATTTAATATTTGTGAACACCTAATTTTTGCCCGAATGCAAATTACTTCTAAAATAATCCAATATAGTTTTTATTATTTTTATTTTTATTATTTAGGAATTTTTCTTTTGAAAAAGCTCTAAATCACAAAAGTCATCAAAAATAAATTATGGTAGCTTATTTCTTTGACAAGTCAGTAATTAAATAGTCCAATTTTAATGTAAGTTAGTTTAAATTGCTAATTAAGAGCCCGTTTGGATTAGCTGATAATCATTAAGTGTTGAAAAGCACTTTTAAGTGCTGAAACAGATTTAATAAATAAGCAGTTACGTGTTTGGGTACAAGTACTGAAATTGATAATAGGTTGTTGCAATATTTGATAAAAAAGTGATGATAAGCTCTTTTTCTGTTAAAATGACTTAAATAACCTTAGAACTGTTTACAATTATAAGGACGTAATTTCTTTAAAATTTTAGATTCCAGATCGATTCAAATACAAATATTCTATTTGTCATTTTATTTAAATACAACTGTGCTTAGATAAGATAATTTTAATGATAAATATAATTTATTTTATGATAAGCATATAATTGTAAGTTATAATAATTAATAAATTGACAAAAGTTTTTCGGTAAAAACAAATCTAAAAAGGACAAAATATTTGAAGAGAAACAAACAATGTCTTTATCACCACAACACTAAGAAAATAATGCACCAAAAATTTGTTATGTCCTCATTTATTGCATACAGTTCAAAGATTAATACACAATCACATAGATATAAATATGCAAAGAAATAGAGATTTTGCTTATCTTAAATAGTCAATGAGAATTGCATATCTGAAGAGGCGAGGGGGTTTAGGTTGAAAAAATTATTTGGGACTGTGAGTATCGATGTAGGAGTTTTGAAAAAGGAATATTTTTAAGGATAAAATAGTAAAAATCTTGGTTAAACTTAAAGTGCTTATAAGCTAAAAATTCATAAGCTGGGGGTGACCAGCTTATGGCTTTTGGCTTTTGGCTTTTGGCTTATTTTTTACTTATAAGAACTTGACTTATAAGCACTTTTAACTTTATTAAATGTATATATAAGCCGAAAAGTGCTTATAAGCTAGTTTGACCAGCTTATAAGCTTAGTCAAACACCCTCCAAGTCCTTTTCGTAAAATAGCTTTAATTTGGGACAAGTGTGAAATTCAACTAAAAGTATAATAGGGTTGGCTCTTTTAAATCTTCAAATTGGGCCAGCTTCAGGCAGCCCAATCGCCTAAAACCTCCACGTCGCCCAACCCAAATCCCCTCAAACACGCCTGGCCTAATCCCCTATCTGCTCGGGAAAAAGAAGGTGTGACAGCTCTGATAATTCTGTTGGAGACAAGAACCCAGAATCTCTGGTTCAGGGTTTAGATTTGAGCTTGTAATGTAATCTTTACTTGGATTTATTGTTTGTTGATATTACTATGTTTGTGGGCCTAATGTGCTAATTGCCGCTTATTTACCGCTTTGATATTATTTGAACTGTATTAAACTACCTTCTTACGCCTCCCTTCTGAGTCTTTTAAAAATATGGTGCACACTGTCACACCTCCTTTTCACATACCCGAGGGGGTACGTAGGGAGTTTTTTCCAATTAAAGGACAATCGAAACGGGATTTGTTTATTTATTTCAGAGTCGCCACTTGGGAGATTTAGGGTATCCCAAGTCACCAATTTTAATCCAGAATCGAGGAAAAGAATGACTCTGTTTAACAGTCTGCGCACCAGAAATCCGGATAAGAAATTCTGTTAACCCGGGAGAAGGTGTTAGGCATTCCCGAGTTCCGTGGTTCTAGCACGGTCGCTCAACTGTTATATTCGGCTTGATTATCTGATTTTTATACAAATATGAACTTATGTGCAAGTTTTATCTTTTTACCGCTTTTATCATTATTTATTTTTATTTTTACAAGAATGTGAACATTGTTTAAAACATGTCTTAGGATTACGTCACATGAAATGCACCCGCAATCCGGAACACATTTTATTCAATGTTTTGGGATTTGGATTTGGGTCGTATGAAATACGCACCCGAGTTTAAGAAGATAATATTATTAAATACGCGCCTAAAGCGACTAGCGTATCATTATTTTGGGTAGGGCCGAGAAATTTGCTAAACGACTCCTCCCGAATTCTAAGCAATTAAATGTACATTTATTGAGGGCCCCGCAATCTATACATTTTATTAAGCGAGGCTCATCTCATTTATTTTTAAAAGACAATCCTAAAACGCCTACATTATTTTCTATTAAATATGTCTCTAAAAAATAAAATAAAAAAAAAGTCTTAATTTATTTAATGCTGAAATTAACCAATAATATTTACTCTAAACAATATTTCTACCAAGTTCCTACTAGATGGCCTATTCATTTGATTTTTTGACTCGACGAAGTTACTACACCATTTATTTATTTAGGCAATATATGCAGATAGTTCAACTGTTAAGCTATCGTCGAATGTTCCACTATGTGTATTAAATAGCTACATGATTCTGATTTTTTGCAAACTAAATAATTTGTACATACAAATAAAAATCAGAATATAATTAAAGCTAATTCAGAATTTAAACTCTTCATTTTTCGTATTCATGCTTCATATTCGGATTACAATAACCAGCTTTTCAGTTGTGTACCTGATATTGGAAGCAAAAGAAAATGAATATGAGAATCAGCAGCAGTAATAACAGTACAACACACCAGCAACAATCAAGCAACAGTAACAACCCAGGAACAGAGTTTGCAAACCGGTAGAGTATAAATCCCAAAACAAAAACTTCAAGCTTTGATGACACAACAACAATTAATGTTAATTTCAAACAATGAAAGAAAGCAGAATATTTTTTTAGTTTTTTTTTTATTTGAAAGTTTAAATATTTTTTCGGAATTTTCTCTCTCTTAAATGTTCAGCCCTTTTTTTTCTCTCTCTCTTATTCTCTTTCTGTCAGATTTTTTCCTCTCTTTTTTCTCTATCTGTGTGTCCTCCTTAAATCTGATTTCCAGACTTCTACTTATATCCCATCCAAACCTTTTAATCAATTAAAATTAACCCATTTTCTCTACCAAACTCATTATCTTCCCACTCATCCCCATTACATTAAATAAGTATATCAACCCCACCCCATTATATTTTGTCCCCCATGCCTAACATAAATAAATACAAGATTCCTCCCCACTAAATTTTGTCTTGTCCCCCCTTTATATTAAATAACTATATCACAACCCACCCCATTTCATTTTGTCCCCCATGCTTCATATAAAAAATTACAAAATGTACAATTCCTAAACTACCCCTCCGACCTTATTGCAAATTACTATTTTACCCCCGAACGCACTACAAATTACCAAACCACCCCATCAGCTATAACAATCAATTAATCAAACTTAACCAAAATATAGACAATATGATCAATTTCTAACAATGTTCAAACAATAAATCACATGAACATGATTTCTTCAATATTTCAACAACAAATCACATGAACATGATTTCTTCAACATTTCAACAACAAATCACATGAACACAAATTAACAACAAAGAACAACTAAAATTTGATTGAACAATATTTTAGCAACAAACAAACCTATTTTCAGATTCAACAACAACAATCAAACAAGTACATTTAGATTTCTAAATTCAATAATATTGAACTTAAAATCAACTCTAACAACATTACAACAAACAATTCCTATATTAAACTTTAAATAAGATTATGAGACAAATTCAAGAAATAATCATAAATGGTAAACAAGAAATCAAGCTATACAAATTTCGGATTCAAGATCAAACAAACAAAGTATGAACATGAATGAATCTATTTTAAACAACAAACATGATGGATTCAAACGATTAAACCAAAATATTTTCCATAACACAACTAAATTCTTTTAGACAAATAACAAGATCGACGAAGAAACAATTATGAACTTAAACTTGAACTTAACAATATTAACAATTTCTAAAAATACATAAACACATGAAACAAATTGAAGAAACAATTAATTAAACTTCAATTTGTATCTCACCAACATTAGACTAACAATTTTTACCTAAACAATAAAACAAACATGAAAAAACACTAATTAAATTTCCATTTAAAATCTGAAAATTAATTCAACAAAATACATGAACAAACTAAAAAATTATTTCAACGACGAACAAACAAAACAAGAATTGAATCATTTAACGATTTTGGATCCGAAAAATATCAAACAAAAATATGGACATAAATAAATCTTAGAACAACTAACCGGAGATGAACAACGACGAACTCGAACCATGTATGGACTGTTTTGACAAATATCGACCAAAGCTCGAACAAAAGCTTGAACTCAACTTTAAGAAATAACGTCGAAACAGTAGCAGCAGTTGGAACGATGAAGTGAAACAGCAGATGCCGACTCAAAACAAGCAGCTCGACCTCGAAGTGACTGGAAGGAGGAAAACGAGCAGCATCGCGGCAGCAGCAGCTCGGAGGAAGGAGGAGAAGTAGCGGCGACGTGTTTGGTTACGTGAAGAAGCTGGCGCGGGCAGCAGCGGACGAGGCAGCTGGGGTCATCCATGGTCGGAGAAGGAAAAACTTGAACAACTGGTCTTTTGGACGTGCGGTTGAGGGCTGCCATGGACGTCGAGCTCAAACTCGAGCTTAACGTCGAACGACGAAGATGAAGTCGCGATGGATGGTGAAGCAGAAGGAGCAGCAGTGGCGACGAGCTGTTCGTTGGCTTTTGTTTGGATCACCAACGCAGCTGGGTGTTTGAAGAAGACGATGCAAGGGCAGCCATGGTCGAGCAAGCTTTGAGCTTGACGAAAGAGATGAAGCTATGGTAGCGACGGTGTTATGGTGGGTCGTTGGAGATCGAGGGACTTGTGTCGTTTAGTCGAGGAAGAAGAAGGCGGAAGCAGCTGGTTGAGGGCAGCCATTGATGGAGCTTGGAGCTTTTGGGAAGATGAAGAATAGAAGAAGAAGAAAGATAGGGGGGCAGGTCTATTCTTATTTTTTAGGGTTTTGGTTTTTTTTATTTTTTGTTTTGTTTTGTGTTTGGACAAAAAGTGAAGAAAGGGTGTTGGGTATTTGGGTTAATGGGGAAGACCGGGTCGACCCGGTTTGAAGTGGACCGGATCATGGGGAAGGTTGGACAATTATTTGGGCCTGTGGTTTGAACTTTGAAGAAATGGCCCAATCCGATTTTTCTTTATATTTTCGCTCTCTTTTCTTCTTTTATTTCTCTAAAACTAAATTATAAAAATACTTAAATTATTATTAAGAACTAAATTAAGTTATAAAAGCGCAAATTAACTCCCAATAACAATTAACGCACAATTAAGTAATAATTAAGCATAAAATTGTATATTTGGACATTAAATGCTAAAAATGCAAACGATGCCTATTTTTGTAAATTTTTATTTTTTTGTAAACAAACTTAATTACTAACAAATTGTAGAATTAAATCCTACATGCAAAATGCGACATATTTTTGTATTTTTTATTAATTTACCAAATAAACATGCACAGACAAATACAAATAATTATTCAAAATATCACAAAATATCACAAAATTGCACACCAAGGAAAATTATTTTATTTTTTTGAATTTTTTGGGAGTAATTCTCATATAGGGCAAAAATCACGTGCTTACAACTGCCCCTCTTTGCGCGAAGACACGAAGGGTTTTCGTGCAAAGATAAAGCGAGCGATTTTTTGCCCATCCGAGTACTCCGTGTGAAGCATTTTTTTGAAAAAGATTTGACCGAACCTTTGCTTCAAAGGTTTCCTACATATCCTGGGCTAAACAGGAATAAGGTCAATGTAGTTCGGGAAGTTTTGGTAGCTGGGACTACCGTGGGACTGCAATGTTACTGTTGTTGCATGCTATTACCACTGCTTACCGATCTCCTTGTTACACCGTGCTTAAAAGAAAACAAGAAGCTAGGCTAGACTGCAATTTGTTCTTGTTGCCTTGCTTTCTTGTCTGCTTGCATTTCTTCCGGTGTTTTTCTTCCGATGCTTTTCTTCCCTTTGACACATGCACCTGAGTTTGTGCTGGGACCTCTTGTTGCAACCTTCTGCTTCCCGGTGCTGGGGATTTTTATTGTTTCCTACTGGGGATTCCTGTTGTAACCCTCTGTTTTATTGTCCTCTGACTTGATCTTGAAATGTATGCCTCTATTGTATGGGCGGGCTCCCAACTTCAATACTTGAAAATTAAAGGCTGAAATGTATGCCTCTGTTATCTGGGCGGGCTCCCAACTTCAACGCTTGAAATATAAAGACTGAAATGTATGCCTCTGTTATCTGGGCGAGCTCCCAACTTCAATGCTTGAAATGTAAAGACTGAAATGTATGCCTCTGTTATCTGGGCGGGCTCCCAACTTCAACGCTTGAAATATAAAGACTGAAATGTATGCCTCTGTTATCTGGGCGGGCTCCCAACTTCAATGCTTGAAATGTAAAGACTGAAATGTATGCCTCTGTTCTATGGGCGGGCTCCCAACTTCAACACTTGAAATTAAAGACTGAATGTATGCCTCTGTTCTATGGGCGGGCTCCCAACTTCAACACTTGAAATTAAAGACTGAATGTATGCCTCTGTTCTCCAGGCGGACTCCTGATTGCTAAATTTGAAATGGAATGTCTCTATTCTCCAGGCGGACTCCTGACTTTTAAAATTTAAATTGTATGTCTCTGTTCTTCAGGCGGACTCCTGACTTCAACCAATAAATCGCCATTCTGTTATTCAGGGGGGCTCCTGACTTCAACCAATACTTGAACTGTGTGTCTCCGTTCTTCAGGCGGACTCCTGATTGCTAAATTTAAAATTGAATGTCTCTATTCTCCAGGCGGACTCCTGACTTTTGAAATTTAAACTGTATGTCTTCGTTCTTCAGGTAGACTCCTGACGTCAAACTTGAAAAGTATGCCTCTGTTCTCCAGGCGGACTCCTGATTGCTAAATTTGAAATTGAATGTCTCTATTCTCCAGGCGGACTCCTGCTGTCAAACTTGAAAAGTATGTCTCTATTCTCCAGGCGGACTCCTGATTTCAACAACAACTTAGGAGGAAATGCCTCTCCTATGGGTAAAATAAACTTAGGAGGAAATGCCTCTCCTATGGGTAAGACTAAACTTAGGAGGAAATGCATCTCCTATGGGGTGAAACTAAAACAAACTTAGGAGGAAATGCATCTCCTATGGGTGAAACTAAAACAAACTTAGGAGGAAATGCATCTCCTATGGGTAAAACTAAACGTAGGAGGAAATGCGTCTCCTATGGGTAAAAACAAACTTAGGAGGAAATGCCTCTCCTATGGGTGAAACTAAACTTAGGAGGAAATGCCTCTCCTATGGGTGAAACTAAACTTAGGAGGAAATGCATCTCCTATGAGTCAAAGTAAACTTAGGAGGAAATGCGTCTCCTATGGGTAAAAGTAAACGTAGGAGGAAATGCATCTCCTATGGGTGAAACTAAACTTAGGAGGAAATGCCTCTCCCATGGGTAAAAACTAAACTTAGGAGGAAATGCCTCTCCTATGGGTGAAACTAAACTTAGGAGGAAATGCCTCTCCTATGGGTAAAAACAAACTTAGGAGGAAATGCATCTCCTATGGGTGAAACTAAAACAAACTTAGGAGGAAATGCCTCTCCTATGGGTGAAACTAAACAAACTTAGGAGGAAATGCATCTCCTATGGGTGAAACTTTAATGATTTCAAACTAGGAAGTGCGTCTCCTATTAATGAAATCTTCACTTAGGAAGTGTGTCTCCTATGCGTGAACCATTTCCTTCTTCCTGAATTATTTACTTACCTGTGTTGTCTTCCCTCGAAACTGCTGGGGATTATTTTGATGGGGATGACTTTTCCTTTTCTTCCTTACCCACTCTGGGTTGCCCGAAACTCTGTCGAGGATGCTTCTACATCTCGATGATCCACTGGGGATAACACTGCTGTGGATAACTCTGTTGAGTAAATATGTTATCTTACTCCTTCCAAAATTACTTCCTTTTAAGTAAGATGTTTCATTCCTCTGCAAACTACTTCCCCCTTTTTCTTTTTTTTCGGTTGTTTTTTTTTTCTTTTTTTTTCTTTTTTTTTGAAATGAAAAGACTGAATGTATTCCTCTGTTATATGGGCGGGCTCCCAACTTCAACCAACAAATCACCATTCTGTTCTTCAGGGGGGCTCCTGACTTCAACCAATAATGTCAAAAATAAAACGTCATTCTGTTTTTCAGGGGGGGATCCTGATTACTTAAGATTTGAATTGTATTCCCTTATTCTCCAGGTGGGCTCCTGATTGCTGATACTTCCATTTTATTCCCTTATTCTCCAGGTGGGCTCCTGATTGCTGATACTTCAACTGCTCTTCCTTGTTCTCCAGGTGGACGCCTGATTGCTAATACTCCAACTGCTCTTCCTTGTTTTCCAGGTGGATGCCTGATTGCTAATACTCCAACTGCTCTTCCTTGTTCTCCAGGTGGACGCCTGATTGCTGGGGATAATACTACTGGGGAAGTCTCCTTTCTTCCCCTCCTTCAAATTCAAATTTTTTTTTCAACACTGCTGGGGATAAAAGTGTTATCTTCTCGGGATAACGTTGTTGAGGATAACGCTGCTGGGGAATTTTATCCCTTCAAGTCGATGCTTCATTCTTCTGGAAGCTGCTGGGGATGATAATGGCTTTTTGCTTTTCTGAGCACAAGTGTTATCCCTTTATTCTGTCTGCTGGGGAATACTTCCTCCATTTAAACTTATTATGTTGGGGCAACACCGGTTCAAACACCACTTCCCTTGAGACTGGTGCTATCTTTATTCTTCCTCGAATGGGTACCTGACTTCCAGAAAATTTTCCAAATGAAAGGAAAATTTTCTGCCCCAGTTTGATAGTCTCCCTTATGGCATGCATTTCTGTCATCAATGTCATTTCCTTTACCTGTTTCAAATCAAACAAAATTTGTTAGTTTAAAACGTGGTGGTTGGTTGTGATACTCCTACTGGGATGGCTTTTCCTTTTCTCCTTCCTTGCTCTGCGCTCCACAACTTGTTGGGGATGATATTATTTGCTGGGGATAATCCCTTTCTGCTGGGGATATCCCTCTTCTTTTGTGGCATAGCTCGGAAACTGGCATTTCCCCGACCTTTTAGTCTAGTATGAATTTCCCCAAATCATGCTCACTGCTCTCCTTGCTTTGTTCAACGGGCCTTGGCCTTGAGGTTTATAACCTTTGATTTCGGCAAGGGTATCCCTCTTGACACTTGTCAATCCTTTTGTCAATTCCCTTTTGCTGGGGATATCTTTTTTGACACTGGCCTCGCGTTTGTTCCTCGCTGACTATACCACTTGGATGTACTAGTCAGATCTTATCTTGCATAATTGGAAAGCTGATGGCATATTTTGAAGTCAATTCACACTTGTTCTGACCAGACAGACTCTATTGGGGAGTTTTTCTATGAAAGGAAAAAGATAAAAAGGGAACATAATAAAAGACAAATGAAAAAGATGACTTTGTAACAAAAGAAACTATAAATAAAAACCTATCAAATGCAGACACCGACTCTAATGGTCATGGCATGCATTTGTGGCCTATCTTCCGTCGTCAATCGTCTTTCAAGACCTTCAATTGGCAATTCCCCATCTGATTCTCAATCTTATTCGACTTGTAGTGCCCGAAGGGTTTTCACTATCAAGTCTCTCTCATTTTGGTTTTTCTCTCAGCTTTCATCGCCTTATGGTGTCCGTGAATATTTTCACCGATAAGACTCTCTCATTTGTATCACTTTCCAGCTGGGGATTTGGAGTGTTGCCGGTATGACTCTCTCTGCTGGAGATTAGAGTCCTTTCTGCTGTGGAACAGAATGTTATATACACCGGTAAGACTCTCATTTGTCTGACTTGACATCTTTTGAAGACTGATCAGAAAGTCTTTCTTTGGACCGTAATGTGGGTTTTGGATAGGCTAGAAAGAAAGGGTATTAAAGGCTCAAAAATGCATCGATTTTGGGTTATTAATTACAACTTTCGGAACTAGATTTATTTACAACAAACGCAACCTTTGCCCCAGTTTCTTGCTGGGGGATATCTTAATTGATTTTTTTTTATTTTTCAAAACTATGACCGAGCCGTGAAGCGCCTACGTATCCTCTTTGAGGAATCAGGTCAAACGTAGTTCCCAATTCCTCTGTTTTCTTCTGACTTTCTTTTGTTTTTTTTTTTGTTTTTTTTTCTTTACCTTCCAGGCTCGTATTTCCTAGTCGTTTTTATTGATTCCGAATGAGGGGTATGAAAAAAAATAAATAAGGCTCAAAAGGGTTACGAAGGATAAAGTGTTTAGGTAGCAGAACAAAATGCCTTCGTCATTCCAGTCTTCAAAACATGCCAAGTGCAAACAACACAATTGAACATAGATTTATAGTCTCTTCCGATGGTGCTGGACTTGACAATTGTGTTAAACACCTGCTTTTTCATTTGTCATTTTCTAAAGCACTGTCGGGCGACACTCTCACTCTCATGCACGACCCTCATGTCAATTTGGCGAATCTTGCATTTAACGGTTTTCTTTATGTTTTACTTGCCCCAGTTCCACATGACTCGGGCTTCAAATAATCTCAAACCATTCTTGTTTCCTTTAAATGCTTTGATTACCTTCCTAGGGTTTTATGATTAACTTTAAGATTAGGCCCAAATTGTGTGTGCATGTCATTTCACTAGAATCGGCGCTGACCAAAATGATAAAAGGACTAAACAAAAGATGACTAGAAATAATAAAAGACCGGATTTTGCATTAGACTACCGGTGAAATGGTTTGAATAACAAAAACAAACCAGAATAACATCCTAAAACAACCTGGACAAACTTAAACAAACCGCTATGACAAAACGGAAAGATAAGACAGTTTGACACGAGACAATATCCGAATTACAACCCTAATAATCCGAACAACAGAAATGACAACAAAATAAGCCACCACAAGCTTCTCTCTTGCTAACCAAGGAACGGAGCGTCCTCCCACTTTATCAAAATTGGCATCTTAGCCACTGAGCTTCGCATCAGTATTGTCCAGACCATTGCCAACTTCGATATCATCAACCTTAGTCAACAATTCCCCAATAGGATTCGAGTGCTTCTGTCATCAGGCCTGATCCCTGCAAAGTGTGTATCATGATGTGCAGGTAAAGGATTCCGCGCGATATTCTGGGTGTCATTGTCCGGCTTACCACAAACCAACCACCTTAACTTTGTTTATGATTCAAAACAAAACAGGTTAAAATGGACTCAGTCGGTCCGCATTATTAACAACATCTTTTTTTTTTCATTTTTCTTTTTTTTCTTGATTTTTTTTTTCGATTTCTTTTTTCTTTCTTTTTTTTTCTTTTTTTTTTTTTTATTTTTTTGTTGTGGTCGAATCTTATGGAGATTGCCTACGTATCATGATCCCGCATGAATCAGACCTTGCGTAGTTCGTGACCAATAAAGATAAACAATACTCAACATTTTTTTTAATTTTCATATTAAAACAAACTGGGTTTCAAAGGTTTAAAGATGACCTACAAACTTGAAAATCAAACAACCCGCATATTCTAATCAAAAGATTTACAAACTCAAAAACAAACGGCCAGCTTCCTTTCCCCGTTTGTCAAATGCAACCAAACGGCTATTTTTGCAAATGTGGCCCCTTCCAATTCTCATATGAATTTTGAGGCCGGGGAGGATTATTTTATGACACTTTACCAACTTGTCCATTCTTTTACGAAAATAATCTTTCGACAACTGAAAGATACTCTAAGGCTATGTCGGCAAGAACGGTTTAAGACGCGGCCGAAGCTGGCTCGGCTTTTTATGACAAAATTCAAACGGTATTCACCTGACCACCGACTCTTTGTTTTTTTTTCTTTTAAAATTATAATAAAAACCTGATGTTGCAAACACGGCCCTTCAGCGCCTCGGGGACGAAGATTTATAGGGCTGTGTGGGTCAACTAGACCAAAAATCCTAAACATGACCCAAACGTGGCTGTTTATGCAAAGTCAGCCTTCCGGCGTTCCTTTCGGGAACATTCGGCTATTTATGACATAACAACATCACCTGACTTATTTATGACTCTTTTTATCGTTTTTCAAATTGGAAAACTCAATATTGCAAACACGGTCTTTCAACGTCTTGGGGACGAAGATTTTTAAGGTTGTGTGGGTCAACTGAACCAAATCTTAAATATGATCCAAAAGTGGTTGTCTATGCAAAGTCAGCCTTCCGGCGTCCCCTTCGGGAACATTCGGCTATGTCTTGATAAAACAACGTCACCCGACTTCTTAGAAATTTGACATATATATTTTTGCTATTTTTTTTTGTAAAAGGGGAAGTTGGACATCACCCGACTTATTTATGACAAAATTAAAAATCTTGACATGTTTTTTATTTATTTATTGGTTTTTGGCTATTTTAGCAAAAAAGAGGGGTTGGACCCGATGAGGGTTGCCTACGTATCTCACATCCGGTGAGAATCAAACCATGCGTAGTTCGGGCAAATTAACCGAACTATTTTAAAACATGACTCTTTCCATTTTTATTTTTTCATGGCAAGACAATCTATTTTCCTTTTCTATTTTTGAAAAAGACAAAATAACGATTTGTTTTTTCATTTTCAACAAACAATAAAACAATCTATTTTTCCAAAAATAAAAGACTTTTTTTTTCTATATTTTTTAGTAAAACAAAATAAAATATTTTCCTCTTTTTTTTCAAAATTTCGGCAGAGTTTCGCCAGTAATTGGTCATTGATTTTTTCTAAAATAATCAATTAACTCCCTAACTGATATATTCTTTTTCCTTTTTTTTCTTTTTTTCATTCAATTTTCTAACATTCCCGAGATTCAGAAACCGGTCAACATGCAAGTTCGAAACAAATATATGTACAGAGCAAGTAGGATGCATCAGAATGGTCTTTTCATTTCAGGTTGCTAGTCCTAGACGGACCCAACCCCTGTGTTGAGTCCCCTAAGTCAAATGCAACGTGATGCAAATAAGCGTTCCTACTAGGGATCCGGCATGAGGTTTCGTTATACTATGTTTATAACCTGGGTATATGTTCTAGACTGTGTACCCGAGCGGACAACTTGAGTCGAGGAGGGGGCAACTTACCGGGAACCAAAAGGCCATCCGGCTTCGTAACTTATCCGTCCTCTTTCTTATTTCAGGTATTGACACTAACATAATAGGGAGCCTCGACCAGCGAGCTTCTCCCCGGAGATAAGAAGAGAAAGGTTTCGGCATAGTTTATATACAGTTCAGATAATATCAAAGCGGTAAAAGACAACATTTAGTATGTTATGTCAGAACATGCAATATATATCAGATAATAAAGCCAAATATAACAATTATTCAAAGCTCGAATTCTTGAACCCTGAACCGGTGGTTCTGGGTTTAAATAATCCCCAGCAGAGTCGCCAGAGCTATCACACCTCCTTTTCACATACCCGAGGGGGTACGTAGGGAGTTTTTTCCAATTAAAGGACAATCGAAACGGGATTTGTTTATTTATTTCAGAGTCGCCACTTGGGAGATTTAGGGTGTCCCAAGTCACCAATTTTAATCCCGAATCGAGGAAAAGAATGACTCTGTTTAACAGTCTGCGCACCAGAAATCCGGATAAGGAATTCTGTTAACCCGGGAGAAGGTGTTAGGCATTCCCGAGTTCCGTGGTTCTAGCACGGTCGCTCAACTGTTATATTCGGCTTGATTATCTGATTTTTATACAAATATGAACTTATGTGCAAGTTTTATCTTTTTACCGCTTTTATCATTATTTATTTTTATTTTTACAAGAATGTGAACATTGTTTAAAACATGTCTTTGGATTACGTCACATGAAATGCACTCGCAATCCGGAACACATTTTATTCAATGTTTTGGGATTTGGATTTGGGTCGTATGAAATACGCACCCGAGTTTAAGAAGATAATATTATTAAATACGCGCCTAAAGCGACTAGCGTATCATTATTTTGGGTAGGGCCGAGAAATTTGCTAAACGACTCCTCCCGAATTCTAAGCAATTAAATGTACATTTATTGAGGGCCCCGCAATCTATACATTTTATTAAGCGAGGCTCATCTCATTTATTTTTAAAAGACAATCCTAAAACGCCTACATTATTTTCTATTAAATCTGTCTCTAAAAAATAAAATAAAAAAAAAGTCTTAATTTATTTACATGCTGAAATTAACCAATAATATTTACTCTAAACAATATTTCTACCAAGTTCCTACTAGATGGCCTATTCGTTTGATTTTTTGACTCGACGAAGTTACTACACCATTTATTTATTTAGGCAATATATGCAGATAGTTCAACTGTTAAGCTATCGTCGAATGTTCCACTATGTGTATTAAATAGCTACATGATTCTGATTTTTTGCAAACTAAATAATTTGTACGTACAAATAAAAATCAGAATATAATTAAAGCTAATTCAGAATTTAAACTCTTCATTTTTCGTATTCATGCTTCATATTCGGATTACAATAACCAGTTTTTCAGTTGTGTACCTGATATTGGAAGCAAAAGAAAATGAAGATGAGAATCAGCAGCAGTAATAACAGTACAACACACCAGCAACAATCAAGCAACAGTAATAACCCAGGAACAGAGTTTGCAAACCGGTGGAGTATTAATCCCAAAACAAAAACTTCAAGCTTTGATGACACAACAACAATTAATGTTAATTTCAAACAATGAAAGAAAGCAGAATATTTTTTTAGTTTTTTTTTATTTGAAAGTTTAAATATTTTTTCGGAATTTTCTCTCTCTTAAATGTTCAGCCCTTTTTTTTCTCTCTCTCTTATTCTCTTTCTGTCAGATTTTTTCCTCTCTTTTTTCTCTATCTGTGTGTCCTCCTTAAATCTGATTTCCAGACTTCTACTTATATCCCATCCAAACCTTTTAATCAATTAAAATTAACCCATTTTCTCTACCAAACTCATTATCTTCCCACTCATCCCCATTACATTAAATAAGTATATCAACCCCACCCCATTATATTTTGTCCCCCATGCCTAACATAAATAAATACAAGATTCCTCCCCACTAAATTTTGTCTTGTCCCCCCTTTATATTAAATAACTATATCACAACCCACCCCATTTCATTTTGTCCCCCATGCTTCATATAAAAAATTACAAAATGTACAATTCCTAAACTACCCCTCCGACCTTATTGCAAATTACTATTTTCCCCCCGAACGCACTACAAATTACCAAACTACCCCATCAGCTATAACAATCAATTAATCAAACTTAACCAAAATATAGACAATATGATCAATTTCTAACAATGTTCAAACAACAAATCACATGAACATGATTTCTTCAATATTTCAACAACAAATCACATGAACATGATTTCTTCAACATTTCAACAACAAATCACATGAACACAAATTAACAACAAAGAACAACTAAAATTTGATTGAACAATATTTTAGCAACAAACAAACCTATTTTCAGATTCAACAACAACAATCAAACAAGTACATTTAGATTTCTAAATTCAATAATATTGAACTTAAAATCAACTCTAACAACATTACAACAAACAATTCCTATATTAAACTTTAAATAAGATTATGAGACAAATTCAAGAAATAATCATAAATGGTAAACAAGAAATCAAACTATACAAATTTCGGATTCAAGATCAAACAAACAAAGTATGAACATGAATGAATCTATTTTAAACAACAAACATGATGGATTCAAACGATTAAACCAAAATATTTTCCATAACACAACTAAATTCTTTTAGACAAATAACAAGATCGACGAAGAAACAATTATGAACTTAAACTTGAACTTAACAATATTAACAATTTCTAAAAATACATAAACACATGAAACAAATTGAAGAAACAATTAATTAAACTTCAATTTGTATCTCACCAACATTAGACTAACAATTTTTACCTAAACAATAAAACAAACATGAAAAAACACTAATTAAATTTCCATTTAAAATCTGAAAATTAATTCAACAAAACACATGAACAAACTAAAAAATTATTTCAACGACGAACAAACAAAACAAGAATTGAATCATTTAACGATTTTGGATCCGGAAAATATCAAACAAAAATATGGACATAAATAAAACTTAGAACAACTAACCGGAGATGAACAACGACGAACTCGAACCATGTATGGACTGTTTTGACAAATATCGACCAAAGCTCGAACAAAAGCTTGAACTCAACTTTAAGAAATAACGTCGAAACAGTAGCAGCAGTTGGAACGATGAAGTGAAACAGCAGATGCCGACTCAAAACAAGCAGCTCGACCTCGACGTGACTGGAAGGATGAAAACGAGCAGCATCGCGGCAGCAGCAGCTCGGAGGAAGGAGGAGAAGTAGCGGCGACGTGTTTGGTTACGTGAAGAAGCTGGCGCAGGCAGCAGCGGACGAGGCAGCTGGGGTCATCCATGGTCGGAGAAGGAAAAGCTTGAACAACTGGTCTTTTGGACGTGCGGTTGAGGGCTGCCATGGACGTCGAGCTCAAACTCGAGCTTGACGTCGAACGACGAAGATGAAGTCGCGATGGATGGTGAAGCAGAAGGAGCAGCAGTGGCGACGAGCTGTTCGTTGGCTTTTGTTTGGATCACCAACGCAGCTGGGTGTTTGAAGAAGACGATGCAAGGGCAGCCATGGTCGAGCAAGCTTTGAGCTTGACGAAAGAGATGAAGCTATGGTAGCGACAGTGTTATGGTGGGTCGTTGGAGATCGAGGGACTTGTGTCGTTTGGTCGAGGAAGAAGAAGGCGGAAGCAGTTGGTTGAGGGCAGCCATTGATGGAGCTTGGAGCTTTTGGGAAGATGAAGAATAGAAGAAGAAGAAGAAAGATAGGGGGGGTCTTTTCTTATTTTTTAGGGTTTTGTTTTTTTATATTTTTTGTTTTGTTTTGTGTTTGGACAAAAAGTGAAGAAGGGGTATTGGGTATTTGGGTTAATGGGGCAGACCGGGTCGACCCGGTTTGAAGTGGACCGTGTCATGGGGAAGGTTGGACAATTATTTGGGCCTGTGGTTTGAACTTTGAAGAAATGACCCAATCCGATTTTTCTTTATATTTTCGCTCTCTTTTCTTCTTTTATTTCTCTAAAACTAAATTATAAAAATACTTAAATTATTATTAAGAACTAAATTAAGTTATAAAAGCGCAAATTAACTCCCAATAACAATTAACGCACAATTAAGTAATAATTAAGCATAAAATTGTATATTTTGACATTAAATGCTAAAAATGCAAACGATGCCTATTTTTGTAAATTTTTATTTTTTTGTAAACAAACTTAATTACTAACAAATTGTAGAATTAAATCCTACATGCAAAATGCGACATATTTTTGTATTTTTTATTAAATTAGCAAATAAACATGCACAGACAAATACAAATAATTATTCAAAATATCACAAAATATCACAAACTTGCACACCAAGGAAAATTATTTTATTTTTTTGAATTTTTTGAGAGTAATTCTCATATAGGGCAAAAATCACGTGCTTACACACACGTACGCATGACCCACTTTTCTGTTAGAGGTCGTACCGAATAAAAACGAGGCTGGATCAGCAACTAGGCCGGATAGACTTTCGTGCTCCCGATACATTGCCCCCAACTCGGCTCGAGTTGTCCGCTTAGGTAAGCCATGTCTAGAATAATACACCCAGGATTTAAATTTAGAATAATATAGCCTCATGCCGGATCCCTAGTAGGAACTTTTATTTGCATCACATGCATTTGACTTTGGGGACTCAACACAGGGGTTGGATCCGTCTAGGAGAGGTGCACCCGAAATTAAAGACCGTCCTGATGCATCTTACATATTATTTGTACATTTACTTGCTTCGTCTTGCATGTTGATCGGCTTGGGAAAGAAAATCAAGAGAAAAAACAAGAGTGAGGTAGAAGAGCAATTAGCCCGGTTTTGAAACCTTGTTATTTGGAAAAGTCCCGAAACTCTCCCAAATGTTTTGAAAAAAAATGATGAAAAAAATGAATTTAAAGAAAAGAGTCATTTCGAAATAAGTCAGTATCATGTTTTTTGGTTATGTCAAAACTAGCCAAACAACGCAGGTCTGATTCTCACCGGATGTGAGATACATAGGCAAACCTTATCGGTTCTGGCCCCAATTTTCAAAAATTCAAAAATATTTTCCTTTAATACCTTCTTTAGAAGTCCTTCCTTAGAAAATCAAAAATAAAATATTTTTAAACCCAAAAATATTTTCTTTGTAGAAGTCTTTCACTCGAAAAAGGAAACAAAACAAATCAAATCAAAATCCAAAAAAACAATTTTTTTTCTAAATTTATTTAGAAGTCTTTTTCCATAAAATTCAAAAAATAAAAAGTCAATCAAAAATATATATATATATATATATATATATATATATATAATAAATATTTTCTTTCTTCTTTAGAAGACTTTCTTTGGAAAATTTAAAAAAAAATCAAAACCAAAAATTCAAAAAATATTCTGTCACAACCCAAATTCCACTAAGGGTCATGATGGTGCCGGACACCGCTGTCAGACAAGCCAACCAAAATACTTAATTAAATTCTTATCTTAATAATTTTGAAAATAGAAAATTTTCCTTCAATCAGCTAGTAAAAAATAATCTTTGCAAAAGAAAGGTAAATAAAAGATGTTTAGAAGCAAATACAGAATACCCCATAGTCATCCCAGAACCTGGTGTCACAAGTGCATGAACATTTACTAGGGAATAAAATAAAATACAGTAACTGTCCGAAATACAAAGTGGACAGAAATGAAAAACATAGTAAAATACTCTGAAGGGGACTCTGGTGGCTGCGGGTCGTCTCGATAAATGCAGCTTACCTAAGTCTCTGTATCAACCATACCGCTATGCCACTAAGCCACTAGCCACATATGAACATGTGCAACAAAAATACACAGCAAGTGTAGTATGAGTACGAAAACAACATGTAGCCAATATGTATCCCGTCTAATCTCAAAAAAGTAGAGACGAGAGGTCGACTTTGACACTTGTTAGTGGTCAAATAGTAATATTATTAATGCGATGAATCATAGAGTTATTAAGAACAACAATAAATACAAATAAGTCACGAATCAGGTAAAAGCCCCTTTTTATTAAAAGTCTTCAGATTCATAATCCATTAATTAACAATTATATCAAGTTGGGGAGAGCAAATATCAATATCAATAAATCTAAAGGCAAGCAATACAAGCATGCGCAAATCATGTCGAGGTCGTACGACCCGATCCAACATAAATGTAATATGTGCACTGCCGAGAGTCTAAGGGCGCGAACCATAGATGCATCTATTACCCCGCTCGTGAATCATCCATGCGACGCGGTCAACATAAAATAAACAAACACCCTGCTCGCGAATCATACGTAAGTTATTCCTACTTAATATGAGTTCAATACTTGGGTTTGGGGTAGATTAACACACTAAAATTATTGAAAATCATAGGATTTGAGTGAAAACCTAGGGTTTTGATAAACGTTAGATTTAACCACGAAATTTGTTATGAAATAAATTAAAAATTATATATTCTTGATCCTTAGGTTATGGGTAACGATTTTCTTCAAAAATTTCTGGAATCCGGACACGTGGGCCTGGGAATGAATTTTAGGAACCTTGCATTTAGGGTTGGGAAATTGGTGTAATAATTAGAATAAGAATGTTTGGGCATGTATTGACTAGTTCTTACCCTATTTGAATAGTTTTGGATTGTTCGGCTCCGAATTGGAGGTTTGAGCGCGTTCTTGAATCGGAATATAGGCTTCGGAGCGAGGTGAGTCTCTTTTCTAACCTTGTTAGAGGGAATTGTCCTCATAGGTGAAATAATAGGTTATGTGCTCCTATTTATGGGGGCTACGTACGCACGAGATGACGAGAGTACATGCGTAGCTACTATTATGGTAAGTCCCAGTAGTCTAGGACTCAAAAGCATGCTATACTTGGAATATCTGTAATCTTATTAGCAGTTGAATTGCCTAAATCTTATCGAATTGGTAAATGAATTTCTAAAAGGGATTAAACTTCATTTTCTTAAATCGCTAAAAGAGAATTGGCTTTTATTTGGATAGACGTTCCCCGATAAATTCTTAATTAACTGTTTGAATATGTGATTCTATGTGTACCTGCGTCGCATGTATGATTCGCGAGTAGGGTATTTGTTTATTTTATGTTGACCGCGTCACATGGATTATTCGCGAGCGGGGTAATAGATGCATCTATGGTTCACGCCATTCGACCCTCGGTAGTGCACATTTTATATTTATGTTGGATCGAGTCGTACGACCTTGACATGATTTGCGCATACTTGTATTGCTTGCCTTGAGATTTATTGATATTGATATTGATATTTGCTCTCCCCGACTTGAGATAATTGTTAATTAATGGATTATGAATCCGAAGACTTTTAATAAAAAAGGGGCTTTTACCCGATTCATGACTTATTTGTATCTACTGTTGTTCTTAATAACCCTGTGATTCATCGAATTTATTGGACCACTAAAAAGTGTCGAAGTCGACCTCTCGTCTCTACTTCTTCGAGATTAGACAGGATACTCATTGGCTATACGTTGTTTTCGTACTCATACTACACTTGTTGTGCATTTTTGTTGCACAAGTTCATATGTGGCTAGTGGCTTAGTGGCATAGCGGCATGGTTGATACAGAGACTTAGGTGAGCTGCATTTATCGAGATGACCCGCAACCAATAGAGTCCCCTTCAGAGTATTTTACTATGTTTTTCATTTCTGTCTTTTTTGTATTCTGGACAGTTATTGTATTTTATTCCATTCCCTAGTAAATGCTCATGCACTTATGACACTGGGTTCTGGGAAGACTATGGGGTGTTCTGTATTTGCTTCTAAACATTCTTTTATTTACCTTTCTCTTGCAAAGATTATCTGTTACTAGCTGAATTGAAGGAAAAATTTCCGTTTTCAAAATTATTAAGATAAGAATTTAATTAAGTATTTTAGTTGGCTTGCCTGTCAACGGTGTCCGGTGCAATCACGACCCTTAGTGGAATTTAGGTTGTGACAACATGCTATCAGAGCACTAGGTTCCCTTAGGTCTCACGAGTTATGAGAGAGTCTGGTAGAGTCTTGCAGATCGGTACAGAGACGTCTGTACTTATCTTTGAGAGGCTACAGGACTGTTAGGAGCATTTCCCTTCTTGATTCCTCATCGTGCAATTTGATTCCTTTGAGGCTTATGCCTATGTTTCTTTCCTACTCAATCTTATGCGACGTGACGTGTTTCTTATAAATCGGAAATTGAGAAAATATAATGGTACTACAGATGTGGTACGGGATGTTCCTCCCTGCGTATTTGATCGGGTTATTGTCATCGCCTTACGGAAGGCCATTCTGTCGTTTCAGCTCAATTTCAGTATTACCTAAGGTTTTGAGATTTGGCATTAATTGTTATGACGATTCGTGCATTGTTATCGCACAATAATTATGTAATGGTATAGTGTTTGTTTATGCGTTGAAGTAGTGAATGGCTTGGAAGGATGTTTACTCAATGCAAGATTTAGAGATTCAGAATTTCATTTCCCGGCAGAAGAGAGGCAATCAGGCTATAAATGTTCAAGTTTGGTTTGATGGAGTAATGAGACTTGGTATTTTCAAGCGTGGTGGAATTTTCATCTGTGACGTGGTATCGTCGTCCTTGATTGAATGTGTTGACTTCGTCGGTGTTATGGTTTTCTTCAATTCGCCTTTGGGCAGGATATTGTGAAATAATAATGGAGAGGCGACTGTCAGAGATTGCGATGTGCGGTGGTTCAGTATTGAATCGGTATATCTAGTGTTGATGCCCAAGAAAGATGACCTCGGGGAGATTTAGAGTTAGTAGTGGTTCGTGGGTTCAAGCGCTATAAAAATGAATTTTATTTAAGACAACAGCAGAGCAGCAAAGGATGAGGAAGGACATGTGGGAGTGTCAGGCGGTGGTTAAAACTTCTAAAAGATCAGGTATGAGAAGCAAAGATCGAGTAGTCGATTAAATGGGGTGAGTTCCGCCAAAGTGGGAGAGTGGCGGAGTTGCATATGGGCTTTGCGGTAGGATGGCTACGCACCTTAAGGAGAGTTTGGAATGATTTGGGAATTTTAGTGATTGGTTATTGGGGTCTACAGATTTAATTTGAAGTATGGTCTATTATGCGGTAGGAGATTTGATATAACGGGACGGAGCTGCTTGAAATGAAGAAGGATACAACATAACTTTGAATTGGAAGGATGTTGTCGTACATTTAATTGATGTCCACAAGGGGTGAATGGACTTGTGCAGCTAGAGAGTGAGCTCAGACTCAGGATGGGTTATTGATGTCGAAATGATTGTACCCCGTGCAGCAGCATTGGAAGATGTCGGGAAGCGATTTCCACAGATGGGTTATTCCCTGTGAGTAGGTTAGCGGTCACGTGGTTGGTAAGGCTTCTGCGAAGAATTCTATTGGTTATACAACAAAGAGAATGGTCGTGCGAATGTGGTTAATGATTTAGAGTATAAAAAGGGGGTTTACAGAAAGATTTCGAAAATTTTGGCGGTTGATTGCGCAAGGTTATGTCAATAAGAGATAAAGAATCCTGGTGAATTCCAGAGTTGTATAATAGTGACTTCGAGCTAAGTGGGAGAGTCCCACCGCCTATAATTGGGTTTCATGGTTAACTACTTGCGAGGTTTCTAGTTATTAGCATATTGATGGGTTATTTCAGCTACGGAAAAAGGATATAAGTTGTAATTTGAGCAAAGGGATTGTTAAAGGTGTGCTATTGTTGGCCTTATTGGCTCATGTTCAGACTTGGGGAATGATTCAGAATTTATGCCTTGTATAGATGCGGGTTTTCTGCCGGGTGCTTCGTCGAGGGGGTGTTCATGTGCTAGAAGATATATGGAGTTGATTATATTCGGGGCCAAGTCAGAGCAGGTGACTCTCCACAATGGTCCTAGTGGATTCAAAGGGGTAAAATGTGGGGCCTAATGATTTTGAGGCTATAGGTACAACTAAGAATCAAGCTTTGTAGCAATTTATGAGTAGAGGCCCAGAATGTTCTATGATGTTTTGACTCGCAGTATAGCATTTGGGAGGAAAATGAGAAAAGACTTCGGATTCGTAGAGGGATTATCAGAATGCGCAAACTGGTTGAGAATGCGAATGTGCGCACAAGGGAGGTATGAAATGGTTCGTGGGATTGGAGACAGCGTGGTCTCGTGATTCCAGGTCGCTCGGGATGAGTGCGGATGAGGTGTGTTATGTAATGAATGGAGTTATTATTATTTCTAAGGCAATTAGGATAAATTGTAAGAAGATAGATTGACTAGACATAGTTGAATTTGTATATTGGTGGTAGTGAACAGTTCCTGCAGCGGGACCAAGTTATGCAAGTGATTTGTGATGGTACGTGTGAGGTCGGTCGGCCGTCATAATTGATGTTATTCTAAGTATTCTATTGTTATGGCCTGTTATGTGTAGGCGAATCCCGGAAGGGCTATGGTGGCTTGTACCACTACTTAGAAATTGGCATATCCTACGCTTATGAGAATTCACTTGTGTGTTGCTATGGTTCTTCTGAAATGAGCTAAGTGAAAGGTTTCTATATGATGAAGTATTAATCTATTAGTGGTTCCGGATTTATGATGAAGATCGTGTTCTATTGTATATTGGCACGTTGGGTACAGGGAGCGGTATGGAATTTGAAGCGAGGATCAGGGTTGCAGTTCGGTGTTGACAAGGATGTCACGAGCTCGGATGAGCAGGAAAGGAGTTTCAATGTTTAAAGTAAGTTGGTATTGTCTTCAACATCACCTGAGATCGGTGTTTTGTGAAAAAGGCTTTGCATCCTGGTTAAGGATTCTTGATCGCTTTTTAGCATTAGTGTGGTTGGTTGTTTGGATGTATAGATTTGTCATCTGTTACGGAAGGTTGTGAGAGTGTGCCCACAGGAAAGTTGTATAAGTGTGACATGTAGTCACTTGATTGATTGAAGAGTTAAACCAAGTATGAAGATTGTGGTGATGACGTTAAATTGAGAATTGATGCCTGGAGGGCACTGGGTATATTGGGTTGTGGATTGTGGAGGATTACTCCAATTATGATGGTTGTTCTCGTGTGTATGAGAAAAGGGGGAGTTATTATGGACCTTTGAAAGGTTATTAGCCTAGTTCAGTGCGATTAGAATGAACTTGAGGTCTGTGGATGGATCTAAATGTGAATATGAGCTCTATATCAGACCCGATGTGTCATTTCAGCAATGCGCTCCTTATGGAAAAGTAGTCGAGGTGTTATTTCGTCGTCAGCTATTTCATGTAATGATACATTGCACCGTGTGAGATGTGAGACGACTGGGTGAATTTCTTATGTGTTGAGATTCCACGTAGTGATGATGTTATATGAGCAGAATGACTCTTGAGATTCAGATCGTATATCGCACCTCGGTTGTGCTTGAGTTGTAGATTATAGCGCTATATGTCTCCCAAGGATGGTATTATGCACTTAGTGTGCTTGTGACCGATATTCAGTATTTTGTTGTGATGAGCGATTTAGCTCGATATATATCTCCTTATGTGAATTCTATGCGTGGATTGGGTGGCACGCCGCCATGGGTATGTTATTTGGATCGGGTTGCACGCTGCAACGGTGTAATGTTGAGTATAGTTCCCCGTATTTGTTTTTATGTGTTTTGTTTCCTATTTTTCTGAGGAAAGCTCATATTAGCTATGTGCCTGCGTCGCATGTATGATTCGCGAGTGGGGTGTCTGTTTAGTTATGTTGACCGTGTCGCATGCATGATTCACGAGCGGAGTAATTGAATTTCCTTTTCAGAGTTCGTTTTCCTTTTGTATCAAATTGGTAGCCTATTGGCGCATTGTGGCATCATATGAGACTTTTGGTCAAGTTTGGTTGGCTTATTGCCTGAGCAGTTCGTACTAGTGAAACGAGATCATTGGATTTAGGATCAGTGCAATCTGATTATATGAAGTATATTAAGGAGATAAGACCATTATTTGGTTCAGAGTGAGGTGATGGTTCTTATCAGAAGTATAGACCCAATGATTTATCGATTCGGCAGTTGGTTATGAATTTCTACACATCTCTTCCATCGTGGTGGTATTGTAAGAGTTAGAGCAAGACCTATGTATGCCATGAGGTGCAATGGGAGCATCAGATTCATGGAATTTCGACTAAATAGATCAAAGAATGTTATTGTGGTCTTGTGAGTAAAGTGGTGCAATGTGTGAATTCAGCTAAGGTATGCAGTCATGTTTTGGTACTGCGTGTAGTTATTGATATGGTGAGCGTATGTTGGAACAGGCCTGATAGAGAATTTCGGATGTTGGAAATGGGCTCTAAGGCTTATTTGCTTAAGTGAAAAAGGATATCTTCAGATTGATCGAGCTTGGGTGCTCAGCTGAGTAATGGTAACACGGGTAGGTGCTCGAGGTGTTAAACAGTGATTTCGGACAACTCCAGCTCACTTCTTAGCACGTTCGAGGACGAACGTACGTTTAAGTGGGAGAGAATGTAATGACCTGACCGGCCGTTTTGAGCTTTAGCGTATTCTTCAATGGTTTGAGGCCATGAACAACTTCACTTCAGGTATTATGACTTATACGCATCGTCGGAATTGAATTTCGGGAAGTTCGGAGTTGATTTAGAAAGAGAATTCTCATTTTGGAAGATTTAAGTTGAAAGAATAAACTAAGATTGAATTTTTGAGTAAACAACTTCGGAATCGGGATTCGGAGATTCCAACAGGTTCGTATGATGATTTCGGACTCGGGCATATGTCCGGACTGGGTTTCGGAAGACCCGTGAATATTTCGGCGCCTATTGTGGAAGTTAGCATTTTGGAAGAATATCAGAAGTTTGGGTTGAAATATGCTCATTTGATTCCTTAAGATTTTCTTAAAAGGCTAAAATATGACTTTGGTCTACATTTTTAGCAAATGGATCTGGATTCGTGTTTGGATGGTCCCGGAGGGTCCGTGGGAAAATATGGGACCTGGGCGTATGCCCGGAATCGAATTCCGAGGTCCCTAGCCCGAGTAATGAATTTTTATTAGAAATTATTATATTGAAATTCTAAGGATTTAATGAAAAGGAATAATACTTGATCATGTTGGTATCGGGCCCGTATGTTGGTTCTTGATCCCGGTACATGTCCAATATAATATTTTAGTCTTGTCTGTGAAATTTGGTGAGAAACGGGACTGAGTTGATGTGATTCGACGTCCGGTCACGCAATCTTGTCTGCAGATCTCGCAATTGCGAGATATTGATCGCAATTTCGAACTCCCAATTGCGAGATATTGATCGCAATTTTGAACTCGCAATTGCGAGGATAACATCGCATTTGCGATGAGGCCGGCTGGGGGGCAGTGGTCGCATTTGCGACTTTTGCTTCGCATTTGCGAACCCAGCAGGGTCCGCATTTGCGACCCCTCTATCGCAATTGCGATCAAGGCAGAGGGAGGCCCAGTTCGCATTTGCGAACACATTGTCGCAATTGCGACTTCACATTTGCGAACCTGGCGTCGCAAATGCGACATCAGAGGCCTGGGCACAGCTTTTAAAAACGGGAGTTAGGCCATTTATTTCATTTCACTTCTACACTTGGGCGATTTGGAAGCTTTCAAAGAGAGGATTTCAACCTAGCATTATGAGGTAAGTTATTCCTACTTAATGTGAGTTCAATACTTTGGTTTTGGGTAGATTAACACACTAAAATTAGTGAAAATCATGGGATTTGAGTGAAAACCTAGAGTTTTGATAAAAGTTAGATTTAACCACGAAATTTGTTATGAAATGAATTAAAAATTATATATTCTTGATCCTTAGGTTATGGGTAACGATTTTCTTCAAAAATTTCCGGAATTCGGGCACGTGGGCCCGGGGATGAATATTAGGAACCTTGCATTTAGGGTTGAAAAATTGGTTTAATAATTAGAATATGAACTTTTGGGCATGTATTGACTAATTCTTGCCCTATTTGAATAGTTTTGGATCATTCGGCTCTGAATTGGAGGTTTGAGCGCGTTCTTGAATCGAAATATAGGCTTCGGAGCGAGGTGAGTCTCCTTTCTAACCTTGTAAGAGGGAATTGTCCCCATAGGTGAAATAATTAGTTATGTGCTCCTATTTGTGGGGGCTAAGTATGCACGAGGTGATGAGAGTCCGTGCGTAGCTACTATTATGTGTAAGTCCGGGTAGTCTAGGACCCAAAAGCATGCTATACTTGGAATATCTGTAATTTTGTTGGCAGTTGAATTGCTTAAATCTTATCGAATTGGTAAATGAATTTCTAAAAGGGATTAAACTTCATTTTCTTAAATCTCTAAAAGAGAATTGGTTTTTATTTGGATAGACGTTCCCCGATAAATTCTTAATTAACTGTTTGAATATGTGATTCTATGTGTACCTGTGTTAGGTTGAAATCCTCTCTTTGAAAGCTCTCAAATCACCCAACTGTAGAAGTGAAATGAAATAAATGGCCTAAGTCCCGGTTTTAAAAGTCGTGCCCAGGCCTCTGATGTCGCATTTGTGACACCAGGTTCGCAAATGCAAAGTCGCAATTGCGACAATATGTTCCCAAATGCGAACTGGGCCTCCCTTTTCCTTGATCACAATTGCGATAGAGGGGTCGCAAATGTTGACCCTGCTGGGTTCGCAAATGCGAAGAAAAAGTCGCAAATGCGACCACTGCCCCCAGCTGGCCTCATCGCAAATGCGATGTTATCCTCGCAATTGCGAGATCTGCAGCAGCAGCAGCAAAAACACCAGAAAACTGGTTTGTTTTTCTACTCCCAACCCATGCCCGAAACTCACCCGAGCTCTCGGGGCTCTACTTCGAACAGTCACACAAGTCCAACAACATAGTACAAACTTGCTCGAGTGATCAAATCACCGAAATAACCCCTAAAACTAGGAATTCAACACCAAAACGCATGAAATCCTTAAGAACATTCAAATTCCTATCCTTACAACTGGACGTCTGAATCACGTCAACTCAGTCCCGTTTCTCACCAAATTTCACAGACAAGACTAAAATATTATATTGGACCTGTACTGGGCTTCGGAACCAATATATGGGCCCGATACGAACATGATCAAACATTATTCCTTTTCATTAAATATTTCAATTTAACAATTTCTAATAAAAATTCATTACTCTGGCTAAGGACCTCGGAATTCGATTTCGGGCATATGCCCAGGTCTCATATTTTCCCACGGACCCTCAGGGACTGTCGAAACACGAATCCGGGTTCGTTTGCTAAAAATATTGACCAAAGTCAAATTTTAGCCTTTTAAGAAAATCTTAAGGAATCAAATAAGCATATTTCAACCCAAACTTATGAGATTCTTCCAAAATGCTAACTTCCACAATAGGCGCTGAAACGTTCCTGGGTCTTCCAAAATCCAGTCCGGACATACACCCAAGTCCAAAATCATCATACGAACCAGCTGGAACCTTTGAATCCCGATTCCGAGGTTGTTTACTCAAAAATCTAATCTTAGTCCATTCTTTCAACTCAAAACTTCCGAAATGAGAAATCACTTTCCAAATCAACTCCGAACTTCCCGAAATTCAATTCCGACGATGCGTACAAGTCATAATACCTGAAGTGAAGCTGTTCATGGCCTCAAACAGTCGAAGAACGCGCTAAATCTCAAAACGACTGGTCTGGTCGTTACATATTCTTTTCCTCTTTAAAAGTCTTTTGTAAATGTCATAAAAATTGAAAAAATTGAAGTTGAAAAATATTTTCGCTTTTCTTTAGAAGTACTTTCGTAAATTAAAAAAAAACTCAGAAATCTGAAGTATTTTCTTAAAAGTCCTTCTTTCAAAAATTTAGAGGCAACAATCAAAATCTAAAAATATTTCTTTCTTCTTAAAAAAAAAGAGAAACGATTGGAAATTTAAACAAAAATATTTTCTTTCTTCTTTCGAAAATCTCAATGATTCAAAAAAAAAAGGAATTTGTAGAAATCTTTCTTTCAGATAACAAGAAAAAAATAATTTATTTTCAAAATCCTAAATATTTTTTCTTCTTAGGAGCTTTTGTGATATGATTTTCATATAAAAAGAAAAAAATGTTGAATAATCTTTTTTTTTAAAAGTTAGTTTATTTACTCCATTCCTGATGTTCCTGAACTAGGTAATGATCTGATTCATGGTCATGATACGTAGGCAATCCTCATCGGATTCGATCATAGCTATAAAATTAATTGAGGAATGATATATTGGGAAAAAAAGAGAAAACAATTGTGTGAAAAAGAAAGAAAAGAGTGACAAATAAATAAATAAATAAATAAATAAATAAATAAATAAATAGAAAAGAGCAAAAAAAATATAAAAATAAAATAAAATAAAAGAGTGAAAAAAACAAAAAGAGAGTGTTAAAAATAAAAGAGCGATAGAAACAAAATGAAAAAATCAAGAGTGATTAAAGAAAGACAGAAATAAAAGAAAAGAGGTACAGAGTGAAAAAGGGATACTTTAAGGCCGGGATGAAACATGCAACCGTTCAAACACATGGTTGAAGTGTTTAACTGTTTAGGTGCATTGCATCCCAACGTGCATTTTCCTATCTGTTAAGTGTCTCAAAACTAACAAGGTTGTTGGGTGTGCAAATGAGTTAGGTTCTATTCAGGTGGTTAGTTTTGTTGGTAATCTGAGCTTCCCATCCTTATCTCACAAGATCCAAAGAAAAGGTTCTTATGGCCTCCAAAAGTCATCTACCAATTATCAATCATGAGGATAGCCGAGCACCGGCTATTCCACAACCAGAATCAGCAGCTGCTGAAGAAAATATGATATTGCGTCTCCGCATATTGGAAATGTGGGACGCTTAGTCTAATGGTAGGGAACCGCCAAGTGCAATCCCTGGGTTCCCTGATTTGATCCCCGGGTTAGGGGAGACTACCAACGCCCCTGTACCCAACCCGTTCATCCCGTGCGGATACCCTCCAATGCTGTTTAACGGTCCTGGAATGCCTTATATGGTTTTTCCCCAGGCGCCGGCTTCAAAAGCACCGCCGGCAATGTTCTCTGCAGCACCAGTTTGCACTACAGCACAATCAACTTTACCTTGGTCGTATTTTGAGCCTCCAATGTTCTCAGGGTCCACAGTTTCAACTAGAAATAACATATGTGACCCCATACTTATTTACTCAACCTCCGCAATGTGACTTCTCGGTTGGGAAAGAAAAGGTTCACAAGAATCCCGAGCAAGAGGAAATGGCTTGAAAGATGAAGAGCCTCGAGCAAAGCCTGAAAAACATGCAAGGTCTAAGTGGCCAAAAGAGTGTCTCATACTCCGGCCTGTGCATGTTTCCCCATGTCCAATTGTCAGCTGGCTTTAAGATGCCAAAATTTAAAAAGTACGACGGACACGGGGACCCGATCGCTCATCTGAAACGATATTGTAACCAACTGAGGGGTGTTGGTGGAAAAAGGAGCTGCTGATGGCCTATTTTGGAGAAAGCCTCAATGGAATCGCTTCTGAGTGGTATATGGATAAAGATATTACCCATTGGCATGTATGGGACGATATGGCCTAAACTTTTGTCCTAGTTCCAATATAATATGGACATCGCTCCCGATAGAAACACTCTGTCCAATTTTAAAAAGAAAACCGTGGAAAGTTTTCGCGATTATGCTGTCAAATGGGGTGAGCAAGCTTCCAGGGTAAAGCCTCCAATGGACAAAGCAGAAATGGTTGCGGTCTTTCTATAGGACCAAGAGGCGGACTACTTCCAAAACATGATGTCCGCTATGGGTAAGTCGTTTGCCGAAGCTATCAAAATTTGGAAAATGGTTGAGAACGATTTAAAAACAGGTCGAATCTCGAGTCATGCAGCTTTTAAGGCCATATCACAGGTTGCTCAGAATGGTTCGGAGGGTTTGTTGAACAGAAATGAGAGATAAGAGAGAGCCATGATGACTTCTAGCTCGAGGGGTCCCGCAGGTCATTCAGCAATCATATGTGCTTCCTAAGTTCCCACCACACTATTATCCCCTTCAAGATGTTGCTTATGCCACGGCAGCGCCTCCTTATGCGTGGTGATGAACGTGCAACCTTACACACGACCACAATATTATACACAAAACCGAGCTCCACTTCCCAGAAATGTCCATCCTTACCAAGCTCCATATAATCCCCAGCCAAATGTCCCCCGGTACAATCCTCACCCAAGATAGCCTTTCATAAAGAATCAGTTCACCCCTATTGAAGAATCGTATTCAAGCTTGTTCCAAAAGCTAATCAGGCTAGATATATTGCAGCCAGTAGCCCCGAACCGGCCGAACTACAAGTCTCCCTCGCACTGAGCTGATACTATATGTGAATACCACTCTGGAGCAGTGAGACACAGTATGGAGGATTGTTGGACACTCAAGAGGGCAGTTGAAGACTTTATCGAAGCTAAAAGAATCGTTCTTCGCAATGAAGAGGACCCTAATATGATGAACAATCCTCTGCCTACTCACACCAATGGGCCAGTAGTCAGAATGATTTGTGAAGATGAAAAATTTGACCAGGCACTGAAGGCCACTGTAGCCATTGTCGAGACAGAAGAAAAGCCAAAAAACGGTCGCCAAGCCTTAAAGTTCCCCATCAGACGGGAGTCTCGGTAGCCAGTCTTGCTATCCTTTCTGCGTCCGGATTATCTCAGGGTGTGATCCGGGTTTTTAATTTTATTATCTTTACTTTTCGATGTAAACCTTCTATCTTTGAAATTAAAAAATCACATAAAAAAATCAAAAAATCAAATGAAATTAATATTTCATTATCCATGAATGTCTCTTTTTTTATTGTCACTTTTCTTATTCTCTTTTTAGTTCTGTTAAATACAGATTTCAATAACATGACATGCTTGCGGACTTCATGCCCAGATCTTAAAATGCCGTCAGACCTCTAAATAATGAATCAAGAATCAGAATGCAATGAAGATATGTTTAGAATCAGAACAACAAAAGGAAAATTGGCTCCAGATTGTAAAGGGTCATACATTGCAATAAGAGTACTTCCAAAAGCGAGCATTGTTCTTGGGACACATCAAATAAAATGTTCGTGAAACAATTGTCAACACAGGTATAGTCAAAAGATACTATGTTGGATCTTTTATATAACATTAATGTTCTCTGGTTGGGATGAAGAAGGCTTTCATTCTCGCTACCCAAACACTATCAACCCTTTGCAAACCCTTTGAGCCGGTTATTTTTTTTATTACCCTCTGTGGAACCTTAAAGTGTTATTGAAAAAAACAAAACACAAAAAAGGGCAAAAAGAAAATGAAATGAAAAATGAAAAAAATAGGGTCTCCCTAGTCTCTTTTCCAACATAGGGTCTATATTCCCTAGTTAATTTTATTTTTAGACATAGGGTCTCCACTCCCTAGTTTATTTTGTTTTAGACATAGGGTCTCCATTCCCTAGTCGATTTTCCAATATAGGATCTACACTACCTAGTTGCTTTCAATTTAGACATAGGGTCTTCACTCCCTAGTCTCTGTTTTCCCAGGGTACACCAATTTCGACCTTTTTATTACTTTCAATAATGAAGTAATATAGAGTTTTGTTACAAATAACTCACAAAATTTTTCTAGTGAAAAATGGGGCAAACAATTTTGTCCGTTTGTTTGTTTTGGTGTCTGAGCAGGTTTTTACCTCGAGACACAGGGATCGAGATGACCAAAAGAAGAAGTCTCAATCTAGAATAAAGAGAAAAAAAGAAGTGAATCCAAAATGCAGAAGCAGATGAAAAGATGTGGATTGCTCAAGACATGACTAAAGTCACAAGCCTTGCATGTCTCATATTGATCCGAAAAGATGAAAAAGAATGAACTAGCACCTGTAGCTAGCAAGCATCAAGATTCGGATCAGAGTCTGCGTAAAGAACCAGCCAAGACTCAAGACGAAGCTTCAAAAGACGCATAGATAGGAATCTTGTAACTCGTAGCTAATAGGCTTAGTCTTTTTCATTTTGACTTTGGTGTAATAGAGAGCTCAGCAAGCAGTAAAAGCAACAACAACAATGAAATCATAGCTTTTCCGGTAGTCCCAGCTACCAAAATTTTCAAAACTATACTGACCTGATTCCTTTATAGTCAAGGATATGTAAGCAACCTCCGAATCAAGGTTCGGTCAAACTTTTCCAAAGAGCTTCCCATGGAGTATCCAAATGGGTAAAAATCGCTCGTAATTGCTTACTTTATCTTCTCCCAAAAATCGTTCGTGTTTCCGAGCAAAGAGGGGCAGCTATGAGCACGTGATTTTTGTCCGACGAAAAATACTCCTGCAAATTCACAAAAATAGATTTATTTTAATTATTTTAATTTTTTATAAAACATTTAGGAATTTCTTGTTAATTGTTGCTTGCATTTAGTTGCATATTTAATATTTTAAAATTATAAGAAAATACCAAAAAAAGTATCCAAATCGTCATTACATAATATTTAGGTCTTAATTGTATTTAGGATTTAACTATATGAGTTAATTACAATATTAAACAAAAATTACAAAAATATTGGTCATTTTTACATTTGTAGTTTTTAGTTTTAAATTAGTAATTTTCTTTCGTTATTTTTTGAGCTAAATTAATTGTTCAAATATTAAAAATAGTTAATTAGGTTTATTTTACAAATTAGATTTTTATTTAGGACCTAATCTAGGTTTTTAATTAATTAGGTTAGGATTTAAAATAAAAGAAAAAAAAGAAGAAGAAAAAAACAAAGGAAAGGAAAAGGAGGCGGTTTGGGCCAGCCCAGTTGCCTTAAACCAAAAGCCACCTCACCCCTATTCTCATTACCCAAATTCAGTCCAGCCTCCCCTAAACCAAAACGACGTTACATCCCCCATCCAATCTTAGTCGTTAATCTCCCACCATTTAACGGCTGGGAACTCCCCACTTCCTACCTATATAACTGTCTGAACCCCTCCCTCCCCCTATAAAAAAACCCTAGAGACGCTCTAAATTCCCCATCTCTCTCATCTCTTTCTCATCTTCACCTTCTGACGCTGCCGGAAATCGCCTTTGGCGGCGGCGACACCCCAAACTCCATCAAAATCACATCCTATACTCCTCAACCTCCCCTCATCATCAAGCTATTGTTATTTTTCCCAAAATCCCCACCAAACTCGGCTTATTTCAAATCCAAAAAAGTCAGAAAACTAAATCTAGTTTTTCTGAAAATTTCAAATACGTTTTGGTTCAAACTTACATAAGTCAATTGCTCTTGACACGAGCAATCGATTCATGTTAGTTTGGTTCATTTCTAAGTCACCGGATTCCGGCCAACTCTCCACTGATTGGCAAAGCTTCATCGCTATCATAGTTCGTTGATTCGCCTCAATCATCGACTCATTTCTGGCCCAAATCAGTATACTTCTCTTCTCATATTCCTTTGTTTCTTTTTCTGTTTTGAATTATCAGTTATGTTTTAATTTTTGATTGTTTTTTTAATTGATTGGATTGTTTAGTCAATTGCATGATTGTTAGTTTAATCGCATGTGTTTAGGCTAATTGAATCAATTTTAATTAATTCAGTAATTTAGTTATGTTTAATTAGTAGATTGTTTCTATTTTGAATGCTCTCTGATTTTGTCTTGATGTTTGAATGTTAGAAAATAGGGGTTGAAATGGTAATGGCAGAACTTTAAGAACGATAATTGAAAACTAAATTTAAGGAATCTAATTAGTTTGATTAGGATGCTTCTAGAAAAAGGATTAATATGCAATAACATGAAAGAATTAGGTCAAATCTGGGGTATAAGGATTAGTTTTAGAAGTTAAAAAGAGTGGAAAATGAGAAGAAACTTCTAGAAATGGACAACTGTCCAAATCTGTTAGAAAAGATGCTGAAATTAGATACGGTTGTCCATGTTTTGGGTTAATTTCACTAATGGTCATTCAACCATCTTTTAATTTTACTAAAATCACTCAACTATTGTTTGTCACTTAAAAGTAATTAAACTTTATCATTGTCACTTAAAAGTCATTTTGGCTCAAATCCCTACCATATATATGACATGACATAAGTTTTAATGAGAAAAATTCAAAAATATATGTCACATAAGCTTAAATGGATTATACCCAATGTAGATTCATTTCTTCCCTAATGTGATTTGACCCATAACCCAATTGGGTTTCAATAGGGGGAAAAAACAAACACCCCTAATAAAATTAGGTCATGCGATTTTTTATAGGGTTTTTTATTGTATAAATACAATCTTTCTTTTGTCTAAACAATTTCAATAGGTTGCTTGTAATTGCATATTCATTGTGAAAATAGGCTCTTATTAGCCTTATTATTATTCTTGTATGCTTATGATACATTAATATATGAGATGAATACAATACTATTTTAATTTCACTAGAAAATTATAAATATAATATGTGAGTTGGATACAGTAGTATTTTAACTTCAGTAGAGTTATAAAACGACTCGGATGGGGCATACAAACAAGATAAGAATTTTTTTAGTATAGAATAATTATAAATGGACATTATGTAACAGAAAAGGCAAGAATTTTATAGTATAGGATAATCATTTTAAACTAATGTGAAATTTAATTTTTTTTATTGAAAGCATTTGAGTTATGGGTCAAATCACGTTAAGGAAGAAATGGATCTAAAGTGAGTATCATCCATTTAAGCTTAGGTGACATTTATTTTTAGATTTTTCTCATTGAAGTTTATGTCATGTCATATTTATGGTAAGGTTTTGAGCCAAAATAACTTTCAAGTGACAATGATAAAGTTTAGTTACTTTTAAGTGATAAAAAATAGTTGAGTGACTTTATTATTTTCAGGACTGCAGTCCTCAGATTATTCCTTCACTTGTTTGCCTATATAAGAGGCCTCACATTCCCTTCACTCACACACGAAAAACACTCTGAAAATTCACACACTTTTCTTCATTTTGAGACTGTTTTTATACACTGATTTCTCTGTAGAAAACTGGACATTCCTTTCTTCATTTACACTGATTTCTCTTCTTTAAAGCTCAAGCTCGATACATAAAAAGAAAGGGATTCTTCAGACTTTGAGTTCTTCAGAGTTTTTGGGTGTATATCTGAAGCTGTTTTGGAATATTTGGTTGTGGCTGTTGCTTGCTCTATAGCTGACTTCTTTCTCTATTCAGCCTTTGATTTGGCATTTTCTGTTTGGTTTTCTACGCAACTAGGTGCACATTTTAACTGTGTTTTTCTTTGGAACTATAATGAAATGTTAACTGCTCCTTCCAAAATCATGTGCATGACTTTGGTTGAAATATTTGGTATTGTTGGTACTTGCAATATGTTATAGATTTGACATCCGATTTTGCTAAACTATCGATTTACTTATTCTTCTTCTGATTAATGCTTGGGTGTTATTCATATGCTTTTAGTCGACTATTTAAGATGTTGATTAGTTAATAATTAAATAAAGTTAGTTGACTTCTGTTTGAAGTTCCTTGAATCAGTAAAGGTTGATTAAAGCTCGCTTGAGTTTCATGTGATTGCTTCATGTTGAAAGTCATATTATGCAGGGCCTATTCTCTGTTTAAGATTCCAGAATTGAGATGAATAAGGGACAGTGTTTGGAATTGAGCTGTCAGGGGGCAGTAATGTACAGATTTTTCGTACTGTTTATAGATAGAATCAAAACTTGTTGGGTTGTAGTTAATTAACTAGTTGTAATGATTCAATTTCTGTATTCTTTTGTATGACAAGCTACCTTAATATCTAATTGATTTTGTCGAATTACTTTTGTAAAAATTGTACGGGACGCCTTATTTGGTCGTCCACATTTACCCTATACCAATTTTTTTTTTAAAACTTTTGACTTGTACCCACTTTTTAAATAATTTCAGCCCCCATTCTCCTCCTCCTTCTAACTTTTACCTTTTATGTAGTACGTATTTATTTTTGGTGCTCAGCACACATTGAAACAATTTATGTTTGCTTTAAATGTACATCTGTATTCTGTAATATAATACCTTTGAAGTTGTTGTTCTACTCATAATAAGAATTTATGCTGAATACGCTTGTATATTGATAGTTCTTTATCTTTATCAGGTAGGTTTAGAAGGGAACTTGTTTAAAATAAAATTGAATTCAAGAGTATTAATAATTCAGTAAGCAAGAAATAACTGGAGTTTAAAATTATAAAATGAAAGACAAAAAAGCAGAAGCTAAAGAAGAAAGAAAAGAACTGGAAAACACAAGCACTAGAAAGAAAAGAGAACTAAATAAGAGCTGAAGTTCGACAATTACAAAACAAAAACTTCAACTCTAGAGCTGAAATTATTTAGTTCTCTTTTCTTTCTAGTTGATCAACCGCAAAACACCAAAAACAGTAGTGATTGCCTCAGACTTCAGCTCTAGAGCTGAAGTTTCCCAGTTACAACACAAAACTTCAGCTCTAGAGCTGAAGTTCGACAGTTACAAAACAAAAACTTCAGCTTTAGAGCTGAACTTCAGGCTCGGCTACTAGAATGCTGAAGTTTGTGTGATTGCCTTTGCTACTTCAGCCTCGTATGCTGAAGTTATGCGAAAAAGCGGGTACGCTTGTAATTTTTTTTGTAAAGCGAGCGAAAATTAAAACGTGACACAAAAAAGGGTATAGATGCAAATGCCCCATTACTTTTGTAGTAATTGTACTATGGAGAATTGAAACTAAGCCAACTTGTCCAAATCAGTAGAGGTCTTTAAAATTAAACATGAGTTCATGCAATGAAACTCACTTGATCAGTTGTTCAAGGCCTAGCCTGCTAGGCCAGGCTTCATTAGTAAGCCCAATTTGAGTTCAACTTCCATGAGTTTTCTGTTAAACAAATCTGGGCAACTTGTTAGGCATATGCCCAAGTTGTCCAGCCAAAGACCCAATGGTCTAATCCTATTCTATTTTGGTTTTCATTTCTATTTGAAATTGGATTCGATTTTTGTTCATATTTAGAGTTGGTTTTGGCTTTAAGGGAAAGCACCACTCATGATCTATAAATAGGACAACCTTGAAGAATTATTCTATGCTCATTGGTAGAAATCTTTGAAAGACTTAAGTACATAAGAGCGATTTTTGAGAGAGCTTTCATCAAGAAAGAAGAGAGAAGAAAAGTATTTGTATTGCTGCAGATCTTTTTCCCGACCAGCCAACTTCAAATTGCATTTTCCAATTCATTAACCGTTGGATCGGGCTGAAATTTTGACTGAGTGTTCTTAACATCCTGGTCATTGATTTGAATGGTGGAAATCGGATTTAAAGGCTTGTAGCATTTGATTTCGAGCCTCGAACAGCAGCTTTATTTTTGTGAATTCTCCTCTTTCTTCAATTGATTAGTTGTTAATTTTATTGCTATTGTTGTTCCGTGTTTGACACTTGTTGTGTAGCCAATTTGGATAACTTCGTAACCTACTTATTGTTATAGTGGAGCTTTTTGAATTTTTGTGATCCCATGGTTTTTACCTTCGATTTGAAGAGTTTTACACATTAAAATTTGGTGTTCTTTATCTTTTTTATTTTTGGGTTTGCCTCTTCCTCGACATAAAAGTGATATCAGAGTCTTGGTTATTTATCCAGGTTATTACGGAATGAAGGCGAATATGAGCAAAATGGTATGTTTAAATGGGAGAAACTATAATATTTGGAGAAGCAAGATGAAAGATTTGTTGTTCGTGAAAAAGATGTATCTACCCGTTTTTGCAGCTCATAAACCCGAGAGTGTATCTGATGAAGATTGGGATTTCGAGCACCAACAAATATGTGGAAATATACGCCAACGGGTTGAAGATAATGTTCGCAACCATATTGTGAACGAGACACATGTGAGATCATCGTGGGAAAAGCTAGAGTGTCTTTATGCTTCAAAAACTTGGAACAACAAGTTGTTCCTGCTAAAGCAATTGATGACCTTTAAATACAAGGAAGGCAGCCCTATCCTTGATCATATAAATAATTTTCAGGGCGTCCTTAATCAGCTATCTGGAATGGGAGTTAATTTTGATGATGAGATACAAGGACTTTGGCTTCTTAATACTCTCCCAGACTCTTGAGAAGCTCTTCGTGTTTCTTTGACAAATTCAGCTCTTGGAGGTAAGATGACCATGGAATATGCCAAGAGTGGTGTGTTGAATGAGAAAATAAGGAAAAAATCTCAGGGTTCATCCTCACAAACAAATATATTGGTTACAGAAGATCGGGGGAGAAATAGAACAAGAGGCTCAAGGAATAGAGGTAAAAGTAAAAGTAAGTCAAGGTCCAAATATTATAATATTACATGCAACCACTGTGGCAAGAAAGGACGCATCAAAAGGTTTTGCCGCAAGTTGAATCAAGACACTAGAGAAGGAAAGAAAGTTGAAAATAACGAGAATAATATTGTTGTTATTGTTCGAGATGACCTTCTTTTTGCTTATGATGAAAACGTCATCAATTTGGTATTCCACAAGATGAGCTGGATAGTAGATTCTGGAGCTACCTCACATGTCACACCAAGAAAAGATTTTTTCTCATCTTATACTCCTGTTGATTCTGGAGTGTTAAAAATGGGCAATGCCAGTGAAGTTAAGGTGTTTGGTGTTGGCACAGTTTGTTTGAAGACTAATAATGGTTCAACGTTAGTTCTTCAAAATGTCAAGCATGCTCCAGACTTTCCTTTCAATTTGATCTCCATAGGAAGATTAGACGATGAAGGTTACCATAATGCCCTCTTTAATGGCCAATGGAAGCTCACCAAGGGCTCGTTAGTAGTGGCTCGAGGAGTAAAGTCTGGTCAATTGTATGTGACACATGGCTCTATTATTAATGACTCCATAAATATGGTGGAAAGTAACACTTTATCAGAATTGTGGCACCGAAGATTGAGTCATATGAGTGAGAGGGGGATTATGTGTTTGGCTAAGAAAAGTTTGTTTTCTGGAGTGAAACAAATAAAGCTGAAAAGGTGTATCTATTGTTTAGCTGACAAACAGAAAAGGGTTTCCTTTCATAGCCATCCTCCTTCAAGAAAGCCCGAATTATTGGAGTTAGTACACTTTGATTTGTGTGGTCCTTTTAAAGTAAGGTCAAAAGATGGTGCACTTTACTTTGTGACCTTCATTGATGATCATTCTCGTAAGCTCTGGGTGTATCCTTTGAAATCGAAAGATCAAGCATTTGGCGGGTTTAAGGAATTTTAGGCCTTAACTGAGAGACAAATGGGGAAGAAATTAAATGTATTCGCACTAACAATGGTGGTGAATATTGTGGTCCCTTTGATAACTATTGCAAGGAACAAGGAATTCGTCATCAGAAAACTCCGCCCAAGACGCCTCAATTGAATGGTTTGGCAGAGAGAATGAATAGAACTCTAGTTGAGAGAGTTAGATGCTTACTTTCAGAGACTAAACTTCCAAATAAATTTTGGGCGGAAACACTTAACATTGCTGCCTATGTTATCAATTTGTCTCATGTTGTTGCTTTGGATGGTGATGTCCCAGACTATGACGACCCAAAGGGTCATCACCGTAGTTCCTCCTTGGTCCACACTTCTGAGGCCTTGAAAACCTCGCTTTTAGTTGCCTCAATTTGCGTACGCAGTTAGGGAGCATAGCCGAAAAGTTTTTATGTTAGAATATGTGAATTGTGTGAAAACTTTGATGGATTTTGATATTAATATGCATAATATTGACTTCGATCAATATTTTGGGTAAACGGACCCGGACCTGTGATTCAACGGTCCCGGAGGGTCCGTAGAAAAATATGGGATTGGGCGTTTGCCCGGAATTAAATTCCGAGGTCCCAAGCCCGAGAAATGAATTTTTGTGTGAAATTGTTTTATGAAATTAATTAAGGAAAATGAAGAAGGAAATTGATTAGAAAACTGTGGTATCGGGCTCGTATTTTGGTTCCGACGCCCAGTACAAGTCTTAGATATGTTTTAAGCACTATCTGTGGCTAAAAACGGACATCATATGACGTGTTTCGGACTTAAAATGGAGAATTTGAGTTTTATGAAAGCAGAAAGAAAATCATGTGTTTTGAGGCTTGATTCTATGTATATGATGTTATTTTGGCGATTTGATCGCACAAATGAGACCGTAAGATGTTTTTAAGATCATATGTATGTTTGATTTGGAGCCCCGAGAGCTCGGGTGAGTTTTGAGTGGGGCTCGGGAGGTCTTAGACTTAAAAAAAATAAAAAAATACAGGTTCAGGTGTTGCAGGCCCAGCGCGGCCGCGGCCGTTTCCGCGTGGTCCGCGCTGGCAGCCACGCGGCTGCGGTGCTTTTTTGTGCGATCCGCGTGGTGGGGGTTCAGAGGGTCGGTAGCCAGGTCGACCAGCGCGGCCGCGCACCAAATCAGTGCGGTCTGCGCTGGGTGGGTTCAGAGAGCCCACTTCTTCCCTCCCTCGGCGCGGCCGCGTCATTTCCACGCGGTCCGCGCTGGCAGCCACGCGGTCGCGGTGCATTTCTGCGCGGTCAGCGCCAGCCCCCAACAAAAATATATAAATTCGGGAATTTCAGTCATTTTTCCACTTTTTAAAAACCCAAAACCTAAAAGGCGATTTTCCAAACAACTTTTCTTCTCCAAAATGATTGGTAAGTGATTTCTAACTTAATTTCTTTATTCCTTGACATCTTTTAACATGATGTCAAATTCAAATCAAAGATTTTCATGGGAGAAATTGGGTGTTTGGGTAGAACCTAGGTTTTCTACAAATTGAGAAATTGGACCTCAATTTGAGGTCCGATTTCAAAACAAATCATATATTTGGATTCGTGGGAGAATGGGTAACCGGGTTTTAGTCCGAACCTCGAGTTTCGACCACGTGGGTCCGAGGGTGTTTTTGACCATTTTGGGAAAAACCTTGTAAAATTTATTTTCATGCATGGGGAGTGATTCATTTAGTAATTATTAATGTGATTAAGTAACTTATGACTAGATTCAAGTGGATTGGTGGTGGGATCAAGAGGTAAAGCTATACTAGAAGCGTGAGTTGAGTTTGGAGCATTCGAGGTAAGTGTTTGTTCTAACTTTGACTTGAGGGAATAGGATTAGGATGTTATTTGCTACTTGCTAATGTGGAGTACGGTGTATAGGTATGGTGATGGTTATCTATGCACCGGAGTCTAGCATGACTGTGAGTCTTGATTGCTTTTAATTCGAATAATGTGACACAATCTCCTTGTTTATTTGATGAGTTTCATATAATGTGAACGGTTGAGGTAAAATTGTGATTGGTGTACTTTTGGAGCGTTAGCTCGAACATGAATGCATTAGTTGAGGAAGAAGGGATTTAAAAAAGAGAATGTGTTATGATTACTCCCTTGCCGGGATGTGTAGACCGATATACATACTCTCCCTTGTCGGGATATCTTGGGCTATTAGTTGTACCCTTGTCGGGTTAGAGTGATATGTTGTTTATTTCCCCTAATGGGACTCTCCTTACAAAATCAAATGTTTCGAATTATATTATGGGATCGTGTGGCACGCCGTCCACTTATATATGATATTATGGGATCGTGTGGCACGCCGTCCACTTATATATGATATTATGGGATCGTGTGGCACGCCGTCCACTTATATATGATATTATGGGATCGTGTGGCACGCCGTCCACTTATATATGATATTATGGGATCGTGTGGCACGCCGTCCACTTATATATGATATTATGGGATCGTGTGGCACGCCGTCCACTTATATATGATATTATGGGATCGTGTGGCACGCCGTCCACTTATATATGATATTATGGGAACCGGAGTTTCTTCTGTTTATTTCCGATATTTCATTTTTATCTGTTACTCCCCGATAGCATGTCCCCTCCTAGCTTTTCTTTGTATTATCTTGTTATTGTTTTCTTGCACTTGTATATATATATATCTGTACAGGTTAATTGTGGTAGGTCCTGTCTAGCCTCATCACTACTTCGTCGGGGTTAGGCCAGGCACTTACCAGCACATGGGGTCGGTTGTGCTGATGCTACACTTTGTGCATTTTTGTGCACAGATCAGGGAGCAGCTTATGGACCATAGCAGTAGGACTTCTGGGAGCTATCTTCAGTCCAGGGACTCTCGAGGTAGCCTAGCTGGCATTCGTAGGCCGAAGTCCCTTTCCATGTTTTTCGTTTGTTCACCTTGTATCAGACAAACATGATGTATTTCCTTTCAGACATTGTTTGTAGTATTCTGTAGTAGTCCGTGAGCTAGTGACACCAGACCTTGGGTAGTGATGTGTATTAAACTTCCGCACTTTTGGTTTTCAGTTGCTTTAGATTTAAAGTCTTCCGCTTAAATTTTGTCTCGTTCATTATATAGTTTGAAAGAAAGCAGGAAAGATGTTTTAAATATTTGGCTTGCCTAGCTCCGATAGTAGGCGCCATCACGACACCCGATGGTAGGAAATCCGGGTCGTGACACAGACATAGTTTGGTTTTCCAAAGATGTTTCTTATGATCACCTGAGAGTTTTTGGGTGTAAAGCTTGTGTGCATATTCCTAAAGATGAGAGATCGAAACTGGATGTCAAAACTAAGCAATGCATCTTTATCGGTTATGGTCAAGATGAGTTTGGGTATCATTTTTATGATCCAGTTGACAATAAACTTATTAGAAGGCGTGATGCAATATTCTTTGAAGACCAGACTATTGAAGATATTGACAAAGCTGAGAAGATAGATTCTCATAGTAATGAGAGCTTAGTTGATATTGATCCAGTTTCTATTGCTAAGGCACCTATTGTATATGAAAGAACCCAAGACAATGATGGAGATAATGATCAAGATCAAAATGATCATCATTGTATAGATGTTATGGATGCTCCAGTTGATGAAGTTGTGGTTGATCAACAACCAATTCCTGCATAGGTAACTACTTCGAATGCTCCTGAAACCTCTCTTAGAAGATCTACAAGGGAGAAGCAAAAATCCATGAGCTATCCTCCTAATGAGTATGTACTTTTGACTGACATGGGAGAACCTGAGAATTATGATGAAGTCATGCAAGATACTCACAAAGATCAGTGGAACGAAGCCATGGAAGATGAGATGAAGTCACTCCATGAGAATGTCACAAATGAGTTAGTGAAATTGCCGAAAGGTAAGAGAACTTTATCTAACAAATGGATATTCAGAATAAAGTAAGATAACCATACCTCTGCGCCTAGATACAAGGCGAGGTTAGTTGTTAAAGGTTTCGGCCAGAAGAAGGGAGTTGACTTTGATGAAATTTTCTCCCCGGTTGTGAAGATGTCTTCTATTCGTGTGGTTCTAGGCTTAGCCACAAGTCTAGATTTAGAGGTCGAGTAGATGGATGTCGAGACTGCTTTTCTTCATGGTGATTTAGATGAGGGGATTTATATGGAGCAACCTGAGGACTTCGTAGTTAAGCTTGCAGATAAGCATGCGTTTTGCAGAAAATTGGCAGGCATAAAGCCTGTCAATAGTTCCTCTATTTGAAAACATATTTGGCCCCTTGGCTGGAGGGGGAGTTTGTTGGGCACATGCCCATATTGTCCAGCCAAAGGCCTAATGGCCTAATCCTATTCTCTTTTGGTTTCCATTCCTATTCGGAATAGGATGCGATTCTTTTCCTATTTAGAGTTGGTTTTGGCTTTAAGGGAAAGCACCACTCATGATCTATAAATAGGACAACCTTGAAGAATTACTCTATGCTCATTGGTAGAAGTCTTTGAAAGACTTAAGCCCATAAGAGTGATTTTAGAGAGAGCTTTCATCAAGAGAGAATAGAGAAGAAAAGTATTTGTGTTGCTGCAGATTTTTATTCCGACCAACCAACTTCAAATTATGTTTTCCGATTCGTTAACCGTTGGATCGGGCTAAAATTTTGACTGAGTGTTCGTAACATCTTGATCTTTGATTTGAACGGTGAAGATCAGATTTGAGACTCGTAGAATCTGATTTAGAGCCTCGAACAACATCTTTATTTTTGTGAATTCTCCTCTTTTTTCAATTGATTAGTTGTTGCTCTTATTGCTATTGTTGCTCCGTGTTGGACACTTGTCGTGTAGCTAATTTGGAGAACTTCGTAACCCTCTTATTGTTATAGTTGAACTTTTTGGATCTTTGTGATTCTGTGGACTTTACCTTCGATTTAAAGAATTTTCCACGTTAAAATTTGATATTCTTTATCTTCTTTATTTTCGAGTTTGCCTTTTCCACGACATAACACAACTCAGCTAGGCTCCGACCATATTACTATAAAGAATTAGTGACGTTTATTCTCCTTTGTAGAATCACTAACTTTGGTAAGGATTGGAAAAGTGAGTCATTCGCTCAAACAGACTAAACGTTGCACTCACCACTAATTCAGTTAAAAGATGAAACATTAGGATTAAGTTTAATAATTTTGGAATCATTTAACCACAGCAGCCTTCCGCCTTAGCGTCCTTGGTTTGAAATCTCCCCTTATAACCTGACATTCTAGGAAATTAGACAATAGTATGCTCACTACTAGAAATTCGGTAAAAAGCGACAACAAAAAGCGACCAAAGTTGGTTGCTTATAGGCCTAAAAGCGATCAAACATGCTTGGTCGTAATATTGCTGGTCCCTTTATTTTAGGGACCAAAGTTGGTTGCTAATTAGCGACCAACTTTGGTCTCTAAGGTAAAAGGACCAAATATTCTGATTTTGACTTTAGTGACCAACTTTGGTCGCTATATTAATTTAATAATATAAATTTGGCGACCAAAGTTGGTCTCTACATATGAAATACATTGTTTTTAATTTATCATTAATCATTAGAAAGCGACCAACTTTGGTCTCTAATCCAAATATTATATTTTAAAATCTGGACAATAGAGACCAAAGTTGGTCGCTAAATTCAAGAATTTAATTTTTTTTTTAGAAAATAAGCGACCAACATTGGTCGCTATATTTCCAGAAATTGTATTTTTTTAATAGAAATCTGGGAAGGTAGCGACCAAGGTTGGTCGCTATTTCCCAGAAAATTATTTTTTTTTATAGTGAAATGCGACCAAATAGAGACCAAAGCTGGTCGCTTTTCTTGGTATATTTTTGGCAGAAACTGCCTGTTTTGGCAGCTACACCACCTGTCAGCTTACCAAACATCCTAAACCGGTATTTTATGCCAGCAACAACAACAACAACAACAATTAAAAGCAACAATCAATAGAACTAACACATTAAGCTAACAAAACTAAGTTAACGCTTATTACAAGCTCATTCGAACTAAAAAGAACTAACAAAATAGAACTAAATTTTTTTGTCTAGTTCAAAGTATATAAAGTACTCAAGGAGTGTTCTTTCAGCATCCTCGTCCGAAAGTTGGATTGCCTCGCCCGATTTATTAGGTGGTTGACTGCGTATGAATTCCCCCACGTCAGCTGCATGTGAAGCGAACCTATATGAAAAATTATATATATTGAATTAGTATTTCAAAATTTATATAAAAATAAATCAAAATACTTAATGAAAAGTAAAAAACTTACATGTATATAGTCGAGGCTCGACCCTCCTTTCTGAATCAGTCTCTTTCTTCTTCTTTACAGTACGAGTTTCATTGAATAGCTCATCTTGCTTCATTGGCATCATAAAGCTGTCTGGTAGCTTTGGTGATTATCTTCGTGGTACTATTACTCGGGATGAACTTGGATACAGAGAATAACTTGGATACAGTACCTGACAGGGTGTGTCTTTGATCAATTGTTGATCTCTATAGCTACAATGATAATGAGAAGGCAACGACATGTGTTTCAAAATAGTGATGGTATAGGTAGGATTTAACATTTCCTAAGTAGATAAAAGAGGTTATAGAGGAATTATCTACTTCACTTTCCAAGAGGAAAAGAAGTTTGGTTGATAGTGACAACGTTGATGAAGACGGAATGTTTTCCGTTGGTCATGGCAGTTCCCATAAAGTGGGGATTATGATGACAAAGATTATAGGAAGTTTTGTTCTAAACTTTCTTCCAAGTCTGATCCGTATAAGCTTAATATGATATTGGTGATATTTCTTCGAATTCAAACAATGATTTGACCGACAAAAATATGGAAATGCTCTTAAAAAGAATTAAAGGTAAAATATTTTTCTTGGTAGAGAAGGATGCTGAAAAGATTTTACCTTTAATTCTTTTTAAGAACATTTCCATACTTTTGTCGGTCAAATCATTGTCTGAA